>NC_135666.1:1177462-1899613 GCF_964188315.1 Podarcis muralis | reverse complement strand
GCTATCTCAAAAACTGTACCGGGGAGGGGGGAAGAGGGGAGTTTTTGCTACTTTTTCACTCACTCTACTGCTTGTCCTTCAACCACCACTTTAATCTTCAAACGAACATTTCCTTGAAGCGCCTCAAGCCTAGCATTTCGAGCTATTAAAAAACATCAATGAATTTGATCATGCCGGCATCGCCGGCATCTCCTATAATTGAAAACTAACCTGGACTTCAAACGAGCCTATCAATTTATCGTCCCGATTCACACACACCCTCCTCTTCCCTCCGCCCCCGATAAAACCACCGGCCAAAGCAAAAGCCCCCCTACCCCGCCCGCTGCGTCCCCCATGGGGCAAGTGCATCGCTGCTCCTGAACTCTCCGAGAGTTTGAGAACCAACCAAGCTGCAATCGCTCCTGCTTGCTACTGCGAGGAAGACGTTAACAGACAGCTGTCAGTCCGCTGGGGCATGGCCTGCAGTTATAGCTTTGTCCTGAAGTCATGGCCCACAGCCAACATTTGCAGACCCACGGCCTGGGCGCCCCACAAAAGAGGAAAGTTTCCTCTGCTCCGTTCGTCTGCCCATCTCTGGGCGCCAACCCCTGCGACATCTCTGGGGCCAGGAGGTCTTCCGGTTGCCCGCTTAACCGATAAATTAAATCAGCCCCTTCTCTCCCTCCTCCCAGGTCCCGCTAAGGGTCTGTGAAGCCCGCCTCCTGTTTGAATTTCGCCAGGGTCTCCATGGGCGAGCAGGAGAGCAACAGGGGGTGCACCTGCAGGAAGGGGTTCAGGTTCCCCCCGTCATCTCCATAGCACGGCAGCAGCCGGCTCTCGGCATGCGCCGCCTGGTGTGCCTTGAGCTCCTTGCGCTGCCCGAAGACGGCGCCGCACTCGGTGCAGGGGTAGACGCGCTCGACCGTGTGGGTGAGGTGGTGCGTCCTCAGGTTGCCCTTGTACTTGAAGCTCTTTCCGCACTCGAGGCAGGTGAAGGGCCTCTCGCCGGTGTGGATGCGCCGGTGCTTCATGAGGGTGGTCTTGAGGTTGAAGGTCTTGCCGCACTCGCCGCAGACGAAGGGCCGCTCGCCCGTGTGGATGCGCTGGTGGGTGATGAGGGTGCTCTTGCGGTTGAAGCTCTTGCCGCAGGCCGTGCACTCAAAGGGCTTCTCGCCCGTGTGGATGCGTTGGTGCTTGATCAGCTCCCCGTTGTGGCTGAAGCACTTCCCGCACTCGCCGCACGCAAAGGGCCGCTCGCCCGTGTGGATGCGCTGGTGGCGGGTCAGGTCCCCGTTGCGGCTGAAGCTCTTGCCGCACTCGGCGCAGCCGAAGGGCCGGTCCCCCACGTGGATCTTCTGGTGCAGGATGAAGGTTTTCTTGGCGCAGAAGCCCTTCCCGCACTCGCCGCAGACGAAGGGCCGCTCGCCGCGGTGGATCTTCTGGTGCGTGACAAAGTTGGCCTTGCGGTTGAAGGCCTTGCCGCAGTCGGCGCACGAGTAGGGCTTCTCGCCCGTGTGGATGCGCTGGTGCAGCACGAAGG
Organism: Podarcis muralis; assembly: GCF_964188315.1. Taxonomy (NCBI): domain Eukaryota; kingdom Metazoa; phylum Chordata; class Lepidosauria; order Squamata; family Lacertidae; genus Podarcis; species Podarcis muralis. Next base: position 1,898,094 of record NC_135666.1, on the reverse strand, counting down.
TCTGCTTGGAGCAGAAGCTCTTCCCACACACGGTGCACTCGAAGGGCTTCTCGCCCGTGTGAATGCGCAGGTGGCGCATCAGGTCCCCCTTCTGGCTGAAGCTCTTCCCGCACTCGGAGCACGGAAAGGGCTTCTCCCCCGTGTGCACCCGCAGGTGCGTCACCAGGTTGCCCCGGTGCTGGAACCGCTTGCCACACATGCTGCAGGCGAAGGGGCGGTCGCAGGCCGCGTGGCTCTTGGGGCGCCGCGCACCCTCGGGGGTGCCAGCAGCGTCCGGCGGGGTCCGAGGACGGGGCTTCTCCCGAGGGCTGCCGGAGCCTCCGGGGGCAGGCGGTTTCTTTTGCTCTGGGCCAGCCAGCTTCGCCCACTGGCTGCCACTGCCCTTGCCGCTGCGGACGCTCTGGGAGGCGGAGGCGGCTGCTTCCGCTCTCCTCCGACTTGGCTGGATGTCACCATCTGGTGGTGAGGAAGGGAAAGGGCAAGGCATCAGAAGACAAGACAAGAGCTTTGAAATGAAGATGAAATTTCTTACGGTCCCAGACCAGCTTCACATACCGTACTAAGCGAACATTAAAACACAATAGAATTAAGTCTGAATTAACAATCGAATATAACAACAAACAATACAAATATGACAGCCATTAGAAATGTGGTTTAGGTCTTAGTCTCTAAAATAGTATCTAGAGTTTGCATCTGAGGCCTTAGTCTTTGTAATGCACAGCTTGTTCCCCGAGTTTTATGGCAGCTGTGCAAAATTTGGCCACCCCTAGCGTGATCTCTGGATCTTTATCCTCTAGCAGGGATTTTAAGTGATAAAATGTTTAAAAGGACTTTCCAAAAAAAAGCAGAGTCCTTTTCGTTGGGGATAATTCAGTCAGAAATTCCCATGTGTCAAAAAAGGTTATTTCTGTATGCCACTACTGCGGCCCGTGTTTTGTTGGCCCAAAAATGGAAAACGAGTGAAGTCCCAACTAGAGAAGAATGGCAACTGAAGTTGACAGAATATGCGCAGCCTGCAGATTTAACATATAGAATAAGATAAGTAGAAGAACATACGTTTAGAGAAGATTATAAAACGTTTATTGAATATATAGGGGGGAAATTGTTTACACTTGAAAACACTGGTGGCATTAAGATAAATTCAACAGTGTAAATATGTTTTGATAGATGCAATGGTGGAATGCTGAATGGTTTAGTTTTTGTAAACTAAGATATGGAAAATGAACCATCTCCTAACACCAGAACATGTGGAAATGGCAATGAATGTCGGGAGATTTGGGACAGGAAAAGGAAATTCCTTTGTCATGCAGCACATTGTTCAACTGTGGAACTCACTCCCACTGGATTATTATTATTTGTTAAATGTGTATACCGCCCTATACCTGCAGGTCTCAGGGCAATGACGTAAAATCACAATATAAAAACACTAGGGCCCTTCAGGATTTAACCTCCTTCTGTCGGGCCTGTAAGACAGAGCTATTCTGCCTGGCCTTTAATCTGAATTCAGCCTGATCTTTTATTTCCCTTCCCCTCCCATTTTATGAAGATTACCTGCTTTGAGACCCCACAGCTAATTCTCCCCTGGCCTCCTCGCTGGACCAAGTAGGACCAATTCAGCCAGCTAGCCCTGGGGATTATCTAATGCTTATTTCCCCTAAATTGATTTCTGAATTTTGAATTTTATTGTTATTCATGTTTTATACTGTATTTTATGCTGCTTTTATAATTAAGTGAGCCCGGTTTTTGAACCGGGAAGGGCGGGGTATAAATAAAAAATGATGATGATTTATTATTATTATTAGAAACGTAAGAAAAACAATAACAAAGAAGACCTAATAGACCCGCATGCCCCCTGACACTCCTGCACTTCTCCTTCAGCCAAGATGGGAGAGTCGCAGAACTCACCCATGAGAAGGGTGGCATGGGATGCTCCTGTTTCCATCTCTCCCGGGGGGCACCCAAAATCGTCTTCTTCCTCCTCCTCCTCCTCCTCTGGCTCCATCTTCACAATAACGTCAGGTCGGATGTCGGCTGTATGGAGGGAGAGAGAGAGGATTCGTCAGGGATTCTTCAGCTGCCATTCCTGCACTGCAGGGGGTTGGACAAGATGACCCTCAGGGTTCCCTCCCAACTCTCCAACCCTTTGGTTCTGTGAGGCAAGGGGCTGCAGCATCCGGAAAGGCCCTCTGCTTGGACAGAAGCACCCCCAAATCGGCCGGCCTGCAAGGCTTGGCCATGCGCCTTGACAGCCTTCCTCACGGCCACAGACAGGCTGTGGGGCAGAGACCCAGCTGCCCCAAAGAGCCTTATTATAGCCCACCTCCCACCACGGACACCTCGCCCCTCACGCCAAAAGCAGCACAGGCTTCCTGGACTCACAGGAGTCTGTGTCGTCGCCGGATTCCCCGCCACTGTAGTCCCACGGCTCTTCTGCATACGAGTCGTCCTCTGGCTCCATCTTAATGGCCACCTCTGGTTTGATCCCTGAAAGAGGAGAGAAAATCCAGGAGCCTCGTTTACTGCTCTGGCCGGGTGCCCTCTTGGGGGGCACAGACCTCTGCCTCTGACACACAGTTCTGAACAAGGGGGGCTTGCGCCCCGAAAGACGCCTGCAAATCCATAGGCAGAAGGGAATCAGGTGTGGAGTGGCGTCTCCTCATTTCATAAAACTTATACGCCTCTTAAGACGAAGAGAAGAATTTGCTGGTTGAGGCCAATGGCCCATGTAGTCCAGGATCCAACCAGATGCCCCCCAGGGAAACGCTCAAGCAAGGTTCACACACAAAACCAACCATCTCCCCTCCTGCGTCTTCCAGAAACTGGTATCTGGAAGCGTTTGCTGCCTCCAATGGCAGAGCATAGCCATCGATAGCCCTCTCCTCCGTTAAGGGTAAAAAAGACCCTCCAAAGCGGTTTGTAAAAAAAGGCAGAGCAATAACATTACCGAGAAGAAGAATTATCAGCAATTTAAAACTTTCAAAAAGTTAAAACAGCAGACCATGAACAGGTTAGAACTCACAGCGTCTTTCTAAACACCTGCTTCTCTAAACAAGAATGCTTTCGGCAGGTGCCAAAAAGAGAATGGTGAAAACGCCCGCCTGGTGTCACTAGGCAGGGAGTTCCAAAGGGTACGGGTGCTGCCACACAAAAAGGGCGAGTTTGTAATGAATGGGGAACAGGCATTATGTGACATGACAAAGCATTCCCCCCAGGAAAGTGAAATAAAAAAAATTAAGGTCTTCTATATACAATAAATGTTCATGGATGTGCCGGGCAAACACGTACATAAATGTATGGGCCACATGTCTGAGGCAGCACAGGAGGGCAGTCCTGGAGCCATTTTGGCTCCCAAACTGACCAAATGTTTTTGTTAGGATATAGTTCCATTCCACCTTAAAAGGAGCAGGCATGACTGGTGTATCACACGCCTGTTTACTTCCAGCTCTCGCTGGGAACTTCCGTTTGTATATCGCTTTTGTATCATTGCTGTTTTCCTGGACACGGAGGGAAGCAGTCGTGTTTTTCCTTTGTTCTGAACTACGTTGAATAAGCTGTAAATATGCTCTCTCTCTGTCTGCATCTTTCGCTGTGGAAACTTACACACTCTACTGAAAGGGTGTGCATGGGTCTTGGAACGTCTCTGAGGCTCGTGTTGCTAATTGACTGATGCTGTTCCACGGGAGACCAGTGATCGTCCGGAGACAACTGGGGGCTGCCTGATACCTACGTCTCCCTGGCAGAATCCCAACAAGAGGGTTATGGGCCCAGAATCTCGCAGTCTTCAGCAGTCTTACTCTCCTGTAAGCGCCGTGATACAAAAGCTATATACAAACGGAAGTTCTCAGCGAGAGCTGAAAGTAAACAGGCCTGTGATACACCAGGGTATTCATGACTGACTCTCAGTCCATTAGGTTCACAAAGAGTGTTGAGTACAATCCTAAGTAGGGGGGAAATGTGGGAATTTTCCAGAGTCACTCAGAGGAGGATGAAGATGATGTGAAAAAAGCAGATGATGAAGAGGTAGAAGAGGAAGCTGAGGATGATGATCAGAGTTCAGATTCCAGCTCAGTGGGCGGCGCTGCTGCTGTTGTCAGTGACAGTGATGACACAGCAGACTACAAGAGCGCAAAGGCCTCAGTCAGACCATCTGATGCGTCTGACAATGAGCTGGAAGAACCACTGTTCACCATTGGCCACTTTTCTCCTAAGAAGGAGGAGGTGAGTGCAGAAGACTTGCGTCTAGTACGCAGGTCTGAAAGGGCCACAAAAGGCAAACCTCCAAAGAGATTTGCTGATGGGTTTGCTAAGACAGCAACTGCTGTTCTTAGTAGCTCAGAGAAGGTGTGGGAACCTTCAAGCTTAGGAGTGCAAGGGGGCCAGCGGGCACTGGGGGCCACTGGTAGCCAACTCCAGGGGACCCCTCACCTTGCTCTGGGTGTCCTGGGGGGCTGCGTCATGCACCCCTCCACCTGCTCCCCAGCCCGTCTCACCTGCCGGGGAGTCAGGAAGCGGCTCCCTCTCTGCCTCCGCCGGGTCCTGGGGGCATCCGATGCGCAGCTCCTCCTCAGGCTCCTCCTTCACCACCACTTTGCGCCCCGAGGGAGCAGCCCAGCCGGCAGCTGCATGGAGCAAGAATATTATATTAATTTATTTGTGCAGCCGAAGCCGTTACCAAGAAACCACCCAAGATACACAAGACAAAATAAAATGCATTCCACAATTATTGAAACCAGGACTTCCGCGGGGGGGGGGGGGGAGTTTCTTCACCGGAAGAATTTAACTTATCCCTAAGTTGCCGTTCTAAAGGCAAAACTGTCAGGATTCTCAGCCGCAGTCAGAGGTAACTGGCCTCACACCAGGCATTCGGCTCGAGATCCTTGATGACCTTCCCGGCTGCGTCTCCCGGCAGGTTACAGGCAAGGTCACAAATTGGCGATCCCACTCAACGTGAGAGGGACACACCCTCCTCCCTCCTCCCTGCTTCTTCAGGGAGGAGAAAAGAGACAGACAGAAATCTATTTACATCTCTTTATTTCTGTCATTCCAGCAGTACAGAGAAACATGTCTGTACCCTCCAGTCTCCAGCAGAAGACCACACTGACTCCACCTCTGTACTTCCAGTACAGGTCAGATGACACTCTGAGCTAACATCTGGTGCTCAGTACACTGAATAGACTGCCCCCTTTTTCCAATAGTACAGTCCCAGACATCAACATTGTGTTTTGCATTCCAGACACCTGCAGCTTGCTTTTGCATTGCTGTATTTTCCTGACAGAGATGTGAGGAGCACATCTGTCCCCGAATAAACAGTTAATCATTTCCCTCTCCAACATTTGCCTTTTGCTGCTCTCAGCCTCCTCTGGACTAAGGACATGGGAGCCAGCTCTGTGCCACCCTCACCCCACCCTCTCTGAGCTGCATTGTGCTAGAACCTTTATTGTCCGTTAATTCTCGTTTCCCATGTACAGTGGTAAAAAAAGGTAAAGGTAAAGGTACCCCTGCCCGTACGGGCCAGTCTTGACAGACTCTAGGGTTGTGCGCTCATCTCCCTCAAGAGGCCGGGGGCCAGCGCTGTCCACAGACACTTCCGGGTCACGTGGCCAGCGTGACAAGCTGCATCTGGCGAGCCTGCACCAGCGCAGCACACGGAACACTGTTTACCTTCGCGCTAGGTAAACGGTCCCTATTTATCTACTTGCACCCGGGAGTGCTTTCGAACTGCTAGGTTGGCAGGCGCTGGGACCGAGCAACGGGAGCGTGGTGAACTCTCCTTCCTTGGAGGTTTTTCAAGAGAGTTTGAATGGCCCTCTGTCTTGGATGCTTTAGCTGAGATTCCTGCATTGCAATGGGCTGGACTAGACCCTTGGAGTCCCTTCTATGACTTCCAAGCCTATATTTATTTATTTTGTGCAATACTGAATTTATTTTGCATTGGCCAAATTGCTGGGGTTGTTTGTTGTTGTTTTTTTGATCATTTTTGGATTTGCCAAAACATTCCGCATTTTGCATACAGCCATACCTCATGTTACGTTTGCTTCATGTTACGTTCTTTCAGGTTATGTCCCGCGGCGACCCGGAAGTACCGGAAAGGGTTACTTCTGGGTTTCACTGCTCGCGCATGCGCACAAGCGATAAATCGCACTTCGCGCATGCACACAAGCGATAAATCGCAACCCGCGCATGCGCAGACGAACTACTGCAGGTTGCGCTCTTTTCATGTTGCAAATGGGCCTCCGGAACAGATCCAGTTCACAACCAGAGGTGCCACTGTATTTGTATTTCAATGCTCTGCATTTGGAGGTTGGGGCTGTTTGCCATAAGCCGCCTTGAACAGAAGCTCATGGTGGAAAAGCGACCTGCAAGTCAATCAAATAATCTTGGAAACCCGCCCCCCCCCCCAGGAGGGTACCAACATCCAGCTAAACAAATCAGACTGAACAGGGAGTGTGTTTAGGCTCCGTTCTGCATCTCTGCCACTGGCAAGCTGGGTTCCTGCGACTCACGGAGGGCTCAGGAGGGAAGTCTCCCCGTTACTGACCTGGGCTGGGGGGCTCCAGACTCTTCTCCTCCATCTCCTCTCCTGGGGGGGGGGTGGCCTCCCCTCTGGGTCTGCTCCAACGGCTAATGGGGGCTTTGCATCAACACCACCTGCCCAAGAGGAAGGGAGGGAATTTGATTTGATTTATTATATTTCTATGCTTGCATGTCATTCCAATAAACTCCAAATTCCAAACAATAAATAACAACATGACAGAACATTTCAGAAGATGGGGTTGCTTGAGAGTAGTGAAAAATTGATTTCTACAATGCACATGTTACTACAATGGGGTGCTAAAGATGAAATGGTTAAATCAACCACGATACACTGGCCTAAAGACTCAGGTCATAATTTGGATAGGGCTTCCAGGGAGAAGTTATGGGGAAAGGATATGAAGTTTACTGCTTTTTATATACTTAGAGGAAATGATTTCAAAATGATGTACAGGTGGCATTTAACACCAAAAAAACCAGCCAAGATGTAGAAAATGCTGGAAATGTAAGCAGGTAGAGGGGCCATTCTTCCATATGTGGTGGACAAGTAAAGAAGTGAAATGCTTTTGGGAAATGATATTTCTATGTTCCCCAGACAGGCATGTGATAGGAGCTGAAGGCCACAGAGTTTTCCTGAAAGTTTGCTAGAGAAAACTCTGCCAGAAATATGAAGGACGTCTGCAAGTCTGAGTTCCAACGCTCAGAAACAATTTTAAGTTAGACTAAAGTAGGTCTTTGTAACTGAATTACCATTTTAAGCCTGCATGAACACAGCTGCTGTATCTGGTTCTGTATTCTGAGTGAGTAAATCAGTATTAGAAACTCAGATATATGAGCTAGGTGCCAAATGGCTCCTTAAACTAAAGTTGCAGTCACCCAAACGGAATGCCTGGATAATATTTGGGGGGCAGACAGCTCTGAAGTCTTATTTTTCCAAACGATGGACCGACTGTGATTGTCTGCCTTAAAGCATTCTGGATTACTTAAACAAAAAGGCTAAAACTAACCTATCTAAGCTTCCCTTCTTAAGCTGCACAGGGGTGCACTCTGCTAAACTCACAATCGAGAGGAAGGAAGGATAATATCTAACAAATATACCCTCTCTTAGCCTCCCTATCCACATCCCTCCATAGAGGACCCCTGGGGTCGCTCCCAGCCGTACAATTCTGTGATTCCACAGCGCCCAGGACTCACCGAAGGGGAACGAGAGACATGGAACTCGCAGCCTCAAAGAGCCAACTTGCCTTGCGCACAGCGTCAACGCACCACAACGCTAAGCCCCACACGATGTGGGGGTGCCCGCCCAGCGCTCTCTGGACCACATCACTGGGGTCCTTGTTGCTCCCATCACCACGTTGCCTGCTGTGGCTTCAGTGAACATGCGCAGAGCTCCATCCCTGCAATGAGGAGAAACAGAAGGAGGAAGGAATTGTACATCAGGCCTGCTATTGCCTGCAATTTGGGAAATGGGGAAGCAAATTTATTTGTTTGATTTGTACACTACCCTTCATCTGAAGATCTGAGGGCAGTTCACGTCATAAAAATACAAAATAAAAACATTGGACTAGGTGAGGCTTGGGCCCCTCTTAACTCTTTAGGACTAAGTTTGGCCAGCCACATTATAAGGAAGAGGAGAATTAGAGAATTAGAGAAAAGCAGCTTTTTTATTATTGTTATTGTAACTGCTTCATTTGCGAAACGATCGCAATCCTTTGTGCTAAGTTTTCGAAATCATAAGACAAGCATTTGCTGAATCAGGCCCAGTGAACCCAGCATCCTGTTCTCTCAGTGGCTGACCAGATGCCCAAATAACAACAACAACAGCAACAACAACAACAACAACAAATTATTTGTACCCCGCCCATCTGGCTGAGTTTCCCCAGCCACTATGAACGGCTTCCTACAAAGATTAAAAATACATTAAAATGTCACACATTAAAAACTTCCCTGAACAGGGCTGCCTTTAGATGTCTTCTAAAAGTCAGATAGTTGTTTATCTCTTTGACATCTGATGGGAGGGCGTTCCACAGGGCAGACGCCACCACCGAGAAGGCCCTCTGCCTGGTTCCCTGTAGCTTCACTTCTCACAGAGAGGGAACCGCCAGAAGGCCCTCGGAGCTGGAACTCAGTGTCCAGGTTGAACGATGGGGGAGGAGACGCTCCTTCAGATATACTGGACCGAGGCCGTTTAGGGCTTTAAAGGTCAGCACCAACACTTAGAATTGTGCTCAGAAATGTACCGGGAGTTAGTGTAGATCTTTCAAGACTGGTGTTATATGGTCTCGGTGGCCGCTCCCAGTCACCAGTCTAGCTGCCGTATTCTGGATTAGTTGTAGTTTCTGGGTCACCTTCAAAGGTAGCCCCACGTAGAGCGCATGGCAGTAGTCCAAGCAGGAGATAACCAGAGCATGCACCACTCCAGCGAGACAGTCCGTGGACAGGTAGGGTCTCATCCTGCGTACCAGATGGAGCTGGTAAACAGGTGCGCTGGACACGGATTTGACCTGTGCCTCCATGGACAGCTGTGAGTCCAAAATGACTCCCAGGCTGCACATCTGGTCCTTCAGGGGCACAGTTGCCCCATCCAGGACCAGGGAGTCCTCCAAATGGGAAACCTGCTAGCAGGATCCAAGCACAAGAATATTCTTGGCATTCAGAAGCCCTGCTGCCTCGCTGAGCCATGCGCTAGCAAGAGACTCCTCCATGTCAGTCCTTCAAGCCACAACTGAGAGCCATCTCCCCACAAAATCTCTCTCGCTCCACCTCCGCCTCCATTTATTCCCTGCCTCCAGGCAGCCTCCGCACTTTCGAGAACAGCCCGGCCCTTGCCTCCCTTTCCCAACCCGCCTGCTGTTATGCAGGGAAACCGAGGCAGAGACCCTTTGCCCCAGACGCTGCCCATCCAGGCCTCTGACCTCCCAAGGCAGCGTGCTGCGGCCCCCACAAAACGGGGAAACTCTGGAGAGGTGTGGGGTGCCCAGGAGCGTCCTGGCAAGGGGGGCCTGACCTCACCAAACTTCAGCTGGCAGTGGTTATGAATGCTGGATAACCACAGGAGCGGAGATTTGAATTTGTATTCGGATCCTGCATCTGGCTGGGCACTGTGAGAAGAGGAGGCTGGGCTCTATGGGTCCCCTTTGGCCTGATCCAGCTTCAAGGCTCTCCAGATACAAGTTCTCCTGTGGTGGCAGAACCTCCATGCCCAGGGGCAGTCTACCTCTGAATAACCAGCTAATGGGGTACAACAGGAAAATACTGTTTTCCTTGGGACCTGTTTCTGGGCTTCCCATAATAGGCAGCTGGCTGCCCGCTGGCATTTCGACCTCCTGCCCTCTGCTAGTCTTAATCCGTTTAGGTCCATCCCTTTCCATTTCTGCAAATTGAATTCCCCAAGCAAGGCTGGGGCCTTGCCAATCTCACCCCCCAAGTCACTCCTGCTGCACCCCACACATAAAAGGGGGAAGGGAAAGGACCCCCTGGACTGCTAAGCCCAGTCGAAGCTGGTGGAGGCTTGCCAGGAGTGCGCGAGTGGCACTCTGCACATGCCCAGCAGCCCTCTCGTCCTCAGGTGCCAAATCACCACCCCCCCTCCAATGTGCTATATGGGCAGGAAATCTGGTCCTCGGAATCGGGGCCGAGCTGAGTCAGACCAGCCCTGAACCCAGAAAGGGTTTTTGGGGGGGACCTCCTGGAGCGGGCAAGGCGGGCATCGCCCGACGGGGCGGGCGGCGGAGACAGAAGAGGCTGCGCCCCCTTGGGCCCGATTCTGCAGGATCGGGGGGGGCGCAATCCCTAGGGCGCCCCTCTTGCAGAGCAGGGCAGCCGCGCTCCTGCGCCCCCTTTGCATGCCCCCCTGCTGAGTGGGGGTTTCGCAAGGGGCTTTTATTGCAAAAGGGGGGGGGAGAAGCATCGCTGGTGGCGGGGGGGGGGGCTTACCTGGCCTGCAGAGGAGGCGGCGTGGGGGGCGGCCTCCCCGCCAAGGGGGCGCGGGGGGAGCCCGGCCGGCGAGAGGAGGACGGGGAGCAGCTGGCTCTGCCTGGGCCCCTCCGCGCGCGCGCCCGGCACTCCGGCTGGTGCCCCTCGGGCTCTGCCTGCCTTTGTTGTGGGCGGGGAGGAGACTACAAGTCCCGGCAGCCCCCGCGCCGGCGAGGGCGGGGGGAGGGGTCTGGAGAGGGCGGGGGGAGCGGCGAGAGCAGCACCCAACTCTCCACCCCCCGGTGCCCTGGCTGGGGGCGCCCGCCCGGGAGAGGCTCCTTCCAAGGGGGCTGCTGCAACCCCCGCCCCCGATTTCCTGGGTGCGGGTGGGAGCCCCCCTCCCAAGCAACGCCGCCCTCCTGGCTCCCCCTGGCAGGGAATTGGCCCCCACCCAGACGGGGAGGGGGGCTCCCCATGGCGCAGTGGGGAGGGATGATGGAGATGCACCTGAGGGGTGATCTCTGGGGGTCCGGGAGGGGCCCCTTTCCAGCCTCAGCCGCTTTTGGACAGAGGCGATTGGCCCCATTAAGTCCCTGCCCTGCTCAGTTGCCGGCTGGACCACTGCCATGGGCTCTGCGTGGGGCTGCCCTGGAAGCGGAGACTTCTGCTGGTCCAAAGTACAGATTATTCGGCGGGGTTGGTGGTGTAAATCAGGCAACAGCCAGTTTGTTTCGGGGTCCCAATTCAAGGTGCTCAGATTACCCTTTGAAACAGCCAGTGGTTTATGCCCCACATCCCTGAAAAGCACCTCCTTCCCTAGAGACTCCCTTGGGGGCTGAGGACCGCCACTTATGCACAAACCTAACTCTGTAGCTGGTTGATGATCATGGATCTCCCCCCCAAAAAAAAATATTCAAAAATGCCCATAGTGCCCATTACACAAAATCTATGGCACAACCCCAATTTGGAATGACAGTTCCGGTCGCCTCACTCCCAAAGGGATACCGTAGAGGTTGAAAAGGTTTCAAAAAGGGCAATTGAAAACATCAGCAGCTCCTTGCAGGGTGAAAGCATTTTCAGTTTTCAGTTTTGTGTTGCAGCAGAGAAGAAAAAACACACTGTGCGGTCTACTCATATGAAAAGCGGTGCAGGGCCGAAATGTTCAAACCAGGCTCGGTTCAGCATTTGGGGAGGTCAGGCGATGATGCCACCCTAAAGATTTAATCAATTTTCCTTGGGTTAGAAAGTATCTCAGAATGTTTGGCTGGGGCTGGGCTTACCTTTCAAGACATGGGGGGGGGGGGCTTTGAAAATAATAACAATAATCCCCCCTTCTTCAGACAGTAGCTGAGCTGCTCTCGGTAGCATTATCTCCCGATTTGAGTTAGAAAACCCCCCTGGGAATAGGGCTGTCTCTCCTAACACCTGAAAAAGAATTTAGCTTCACGTGGTCCAGGTCTCAACTCCCTTCATCCAGTAAGATGGGCTTGCCTGTCTCTCTATTTTTATGGCACTGGGCCAGGGTAGGGGGACAGGTTTTCCTTCACACCTGGGTATTTGATGGGAGGGGCAGGGTCTGTTCCAGGGGTCACCCTCCAAATGGGGCTGGACTACAACCCCTGGACACAGCTGGTGCTGCCGGGACAGAAGTCCAAGAACAGGTTCTCTTCTCCATTGATCTCCTGGAAGAGCTGCAATTCTCTCCATAGCCCTCTTCAAATATCTGAAGGCATAGGAGCCAAGTCCTAGGGGCCAGGGTCCCTTCGCCCCCCCCCCCCCAATAAAATATTCAAGTTTGCACCCCCGTCTGAAGGGCTGTCACCTGGAAGATGGAGCAAGCCTGCTTTCTGCCACTCCAGACAGCAAGACCCTGGACCAATGGACCAGCGGTTCTCAACCTGTGTGTCCCCAGATGTTGTTGGACTACAACTCCCATCATCCCTAGCTAGCAAGGCCAGAGCTCAGGGATGATGGGAGTTGTAGTCCAACAACACATCTGGGGACCCACAGGTTGAGAACCGCTGGATTAAAATCACAAGAAAGGAGATTCTGACTAAACAGCAGGAAGATCTTTCTGCCGGTGGAACGGTCTCTCTCTCCTCGACTGGAGCTTTTTAGACAGCGGTTGGATGGCCATCTGTCAGGGATGCTTTGCTTGAGAGTCCTGCATTTCAGGGGGTTGGACTAGATGACCCTGGGTGTCCCAACTCTTAAGTTTCTACGAAATTGGCCCAAGTCTTCCCTTTGGCACTTGGTTCCCGAGGGATCGCAAAATGCACGAGAAACAGTAGGCATTTCCTGCAAGAGACACACAAAACCTTTGATTCCCGAGTAGGCTAAAGCTATCCAATATTAGAAGTGCTGGAGAAGGCAGCAGTGGGTTCTTTTATTACAGGTTTCCCGTGTGATATCACACGTTTTCCCCAAGGGAGCAAAAAGGCAGAGAGAGGCCCCTCGGAAGATGTGCAATAACCCTCCACAGCTGCCCAGAACACTCGCCTTGGAAGGGTGAAGTTGCAATACACCTTGGGGTGCATAAAGAGGAAATGTGATCACCCCTGGAGGTGTTTGGTGAGCACAAGGCTCCCTGCATCTCTGGACCTCACCTTCCCCCCGCCAGGCCCCCCAAGGACCTCTGGTGAACATGCAGGGTGGTGTGATATTGTGCTCCAGAGTGTCGGCCTGGGGCCTGGGAGAGAGCAGGGTTCAAATCCGGCCACTTGGCCATGGAGCTCCCTGGGGATGACTTTGGCAGCCATTCCCTGCCTTCTCTCATCCTGAGCCACTTCACAGAGGAGAAGCCTGAGCTTGGAACGAAGGCGGGAAGCCAAATGCCGCTACATCAGCAAAAATGTTGATTACACAAAATTGGAAGGCTGGGGAAGTACCAGCTAAAGAACACTGGCAAGAGAAGTTGATGAACTGTGCAGACTTGGCAAAAATGGCAGACAGATGAAGAGAAAGAGACAACAGTGAAAAAGAATGGGAACCATATTTGCAGGAACAAAGAAAGTCAATAGACTTGCTGGCAGGATTTAAATAAACATTTGCATTATTAGTATTAGAAAATGTTTAGAAGATGGTGAAATATTATGGTGTATTTACTTCTATTTTTCTGTTTTTAGGCTGGATGTTATGTTATTAATAATTTTCTTCTGTTAGGAGACAGCAAAGTGGTTGAAAAGAGAAATGAACCAGAAGCGGATGTTGGGGGAAGCCCTGGAAGGGAGGGAGGGAGGATTATATAGAAAATGTTAAGAATTTGAGATGTATGTAATGAATGAAAAAGAAAAATGAATTATTATTTTTTTAAAAAAGAAGAAGGTGGGAGGCAGAGACAACAAACAAAACAAACCAGTCAAGGTGCGTTTTTGAAAAACAGATTTATGACAAGTCCGAGATAATGGAGAGAGAGAGAAGGGGTTCCCCGAGTCTCACTTGCTCCACCTACAGGCAGAACGGGGGCATTACGCCTCGCCCTCCTCCTTGACCCCGTCCTCCTCCGGCCGCCCGTTGTGGTGGCTCTGGTGCTGGAGGAGCTTCTCCCGCGAGCGGAAGCAGCCGCCGCACTGCTGGCAGGCGAAAGTCTTGCCCCGGAGGTGCATCTTGCTGTGAGCCACAAGGGCAACGTTGGTGGGGAAAGCGCGCCCGCACTCTGGGCAGGCGAAGGGCAGGTCCCCGGTGTGCAGCCGCTGGTGGGTCAGGAGGTTCCCGCGGCGGCTGAAGCTCTTCCCGCAGTCTGGACAGCGGTGGCCCTCCTCCTGGGCGTGCGCCCGCTGGTGCAGCCGCAGGCCCTCCTTCCAGCTGAAGGTCTCTGGGCACAAGGCGCAGGCGAAGGGGCGGCGCTGCTCGTGGTGCGCCTCCAGGTGCTGCGCGAGCTCCGCCTCCCCGCCCACGGCCTCCCCGCACTCAGGGCAGTCACGGCCCGCCCTCCCAGCATGCTCCACCGCCTCGTGGGCCAGCAGGTGGGCCTTGCGCTGGAAGACCTCGCCACAAGTGCCGCAAGGGTAGAGTTCCTTGGCGGCGTGGCTGGCCCGGTGGCGCAGGAGGTCCCCCTTGAGGCAGAAGCGGAGGCCACAGGGGGCGCAGGCAAGCTGAGCCTTCGCCCGGTGCTTCTTGTGGGTCAGGAGGTTGAGGCGGTAGAGGAAGAGCTTCCCGCAGGAAGAGCAGGCGAAGGGACCCTTCTGCTCCTCGTGGGTGGCCTGGTGGTCCGCCAGGGAGCCCCCGTCCTCAAAGCTCCTCCCGCACTCGCCACAGATCAGCAGCTGGGGCTCCTGCAGTGCGCCCGTCTCCAGAGGCCCCTCTTGGGCAAGGCTCCGGATGTTCGTCAGCTCCACCTGGCACCAAGTGGGGCACAGCTCTTGGAGGGCAAGGAACTGGGGTCCCGAGAGGGACCAGGGAGGGGAGGCAGGCGGGTTCCAGTCCCCCCTCGGCTCCTCCTTCATCGCCAACTCCGGTGCTCGACTGCTCCGCCAGCTCATGCTCGATTCTCCTGCGGGAAGAAGAAGGAGAAGGTGCAAAACCCAAGTCTGGGAATGGAGTTGAAGACATAAAACCTACATAAGGAGAACCTGCTGGATCAGGCCACCCCATACCCTCCAAGTGTCCTGGATTTCCAGGAACAGTCCCAGAATTACAGAAGCTGTCCCAGATTCTGATTTGATCCTAGAATGTCCCGTTTTTCCTTTTTCCAGCCCCTCTAAAAGTGGTGTGTGTAGGTGCAAAAATAGAGTTCTGTTTATACCAATAATAAAAGCCCTGCACTGAATGAAGGGTGAAGTTGACATAAGAAACCCTCCCTGCAATTTTGAAGGAAAAGGTCCCCAATCTACTTTAAATTCTTTCACTGCGTTGCTTGCGCAGCCAGACATTTCTGAGGAAACGCAGGGAGTGTTTATTCCTTCGGAACTGCTCTGTTTACTCAGAAGTAATCCCACTGTTTTTAATGGAGCTGACTCCCAGGTAATGGGGTCAAGGCTGGGCATCCTTACACTGCAATCCCAATGAGTTCAGTAAGATTTACTCTCTGGTATGTTCCTGAATATTCCTAGTGTTTCAATGATGATGATGATTTTCCTGACGGGCTTTTCTTCATTCCATTGATCTGTGGGAGGTGTTGTAAATGATCCCTTCCCTCGCACATGTTTTCTTTACGACACTCCTGCGAGGGAGGTGAGGTTGTCCTTGGTTCAAGGTG
The DNA here is from genome assembly GCF_964188315.1 of Podarcis muralis. Classification (NCBI taxonomy): domain Eukaryota; kingdom Metazoa; phylum Chordata; class Lepidosauria; order Squamata; family Lacertidae; genus Podarcis; species Podarcis muralis. The sequence goes on along the minus strand of NC_135666.1, from coordinate 1,882,451 downwards.
ACCGATGCCTCTGAGTCCAGGACGACGCCTGGGTGCGTCACCAGATCAAACGCAGGAGAAGGCTTCCTGCCGCAGAACGGAATGTCCCTCTTTCCCTGGAGAAAGGTTGGAGGGTGGAACATTGGCCCATCCAGCCCAGCACTCCGGCTGCTTTTCCAGCGCAACGATTCTCTGATTCATTGGAGGTTTTTAAAAGAGAGGTTGGTTGCCAAAATGAAGCAAAATGAGCACCTGCGTAGGACATCAAGGGAAAGGGAGGCACCATGGAAAATTTCCCCTGCCAGATTTCTAACATCAATGGTCACAAATTGCTCAGTGGAGCCTTAGCGTTCTCACTTGAAGTCTATTAAAAATCCCAACAGAAGCAACTCTGCCACAGGGCAGGCCGGGGGCCTAGATCTCTACTAAGTACAGAAGCAGGTATGTGACCGAAGATTAGTTTTCGGGATCTGAGCAATTAGAAAAAGTAAGAGATTTTCATTCCAAATATAAATAAAGTGGAATCAGGGGTCAGCAACCTTTTTCAGCCATGGGCCGGTCCACCGCCCCTCAGACCTTCTGGGGGGCCGGACTATATTTTGGAAAAAAAATAATGAAGGAATTCCTATGCACCACAGAGATGCATTTTAAATAAAAGCACACATTCTACTCATGTAAAAACACGATGATTCCCAGACCATCCACAGGCCAGATTGAGAAGGCGATTGGGCCACATCGGCCCCTGGGTCTTAGGTTGTCATTTGTAAGTTGAATGAGATCTGTATGGGGGCTCCCAGGTATGCAGCCTGGGGGTCATTTTGGATTCACAGTTGTCCATGGAGGCGCAGATCCATTCTGTGTCCAGGGCAGCTGTCTGCCAGCCTTATCTGGTACGCCGGCTGAGAGCCTACCTGCCCGCGGACTGTCTCACCAGAGTGGTGCATGCGCTGGTTATCTCCTGCTTGAACTACTTCAGTGCGCTCTACGTGGGGCTACCTTTGAAGGTGACCCGGAAACTACAATTAATCCAGAATGCGGCAGCTAGACTGGTGACTGGGAGCGGCCACCAAGACCATATAACATCGGTCCTGAAAGACCTACATTGGCTCCCAGTACATTTCCAAGCATAATTCAAAGTGTTGGTGCTGACCTTGAAAGGCCTAAACGGCCTCGGTCCAGTATACCTGAAGGAGTGTCTCCATCTCCATCGATCTGCCTGGACACTGAGGTCCAGCTCTGAGGGCCTTCTGGCAGTTCCCTCCCTGCGAGAAGTGAGGCTACAGGGAACCAGACAGAGGGCCTTCTCAGTGGTGGCACCTACCATGTGGAACACCCTTGCATCAGATGTCAAGGAAATAAGCAACTATCTGACTTTTAGAAGACATCTGAAGGCAGCCCTGTTTAGGAAAGTTTTTAATGTTTGATGTATTATCGTGTTTTTAATATTTTGTTGGGAGCTGCCCAGAGTAGTGGGAGCAATCCAGTCAGATGGGTATTAATAAATGATTATTATTATGGGCTCTAAAGTCTGAATCTGGCCCTCTTGGTTGGACATCTGTCTCAGGGATTCTTCAGCTGAGATTCCTTCTTTGCAGGTACCCCGGGGGTCCCTTCTAGCCGCACAATTCTAGGATTCTATACTCACCAGAACTGGCACTCCCCTGGGCGTCTCTGTCCCCTTGCCCAGGGCGACCCACAATGCCGGGCTCTTCCCCTCGCTCAATCCGGGACAGAAGCTCCGGTCTGGGAGGAACAGCTCCTGTGTGCAGACAGACAGCAAAGAAAGAAAAGTCGGCCTTTGCTAGCAGCAAGAGAATGGACAAAAGGAGACCTTGCCTTTCCGAGGGGTGCAGGAGCTCCTGGCGTGGGCAGGCTTGGGTCTTTCAAATTCCAGGGGCACCCTGTGCGAGGCCAAAATTCGGAACCCCCTTCCTCTTGCCTTCCATTCTGCTCACTACATCATAGCTGTGATGCCCTGCAGTGCCCCAGGGGGACAGAACCAGTCGCTCTGCCCTCCATTCGCCTCTGAGGCAGGGCAGGTTTTCCACCTTAAGTGCGTGCACTTAAAGACAGCCTTTGTCAGCCTGGTGCTGTCCAGGCACTGAGGACTACAACTCCCCGTAGCCGCCGCCAGGAAGACCTGTGCAGAAGAGCCTCCTTGGGATTGGCAGTGAAATTCTCTCCTGCGCATCCTTTCCCTGCACAGACAGTATCCAGAAAACTGCACCTGTGCACACTCCGGTTTCTCCTTAAATATACGGTCGTACCTTGGATCCTGAACACCTTGCGACTCAAACGTTTTGGCTCCCCAACGCCGCAAACCCATAAGTGAGTGTTCCAGTTTGCAAAGGCTCTTTAGAACCCAAACACCCGACACAGCTTCCGATTGGCTGCAGGAGCTTCCTGCAGCCAATCGGAAGCCGCGTCTTGGTTTCTGAACGTTTTCAGAAGTCGAACGAACTTCTGGAACAGATTCCGTCTGACTTCCAAGGTACCACTTTACATCTGTTTTGAACATCAGGCCCCAAAACCTCTTGTGGGAATCGCAGTTCCAATAGCTATAAGGCCATTGCCTTATCTCACTCTTTTCAGATGTTATTTCCTTCAGCGCCCAGCTCCTCTGAAGTAAGCCACTGCTATTCCCATTTTGCAGATGGGCAAGTGAGGATGTGGGGTTTGCACTTTGCCCAGTAAGGGACTTCCTCCCATGTTCCTTGTTCATAAGGCAGCCAGTGTGGAGCAGTGGTTAGAGCGTCAGACTGGGGCCCTGGAGACAGAGACCAGGGTTCAAATTCCCACTCAGCCATGAAGCTCACTGTGACCTTGGGCCAGTTACTCTCTCTCAACCTCACACTGGAGCACATTTATACAAAATATAGCAAGGTTAAAAATAAATATATATCTATTTGGATAATAATATCTATATATTAGATTAAACTCTATGGAATTGCAACTGTGAATCTTATAGTGATGTAGTATCCCTGTCTCCTTTTTATGTTCTCATGTTTATTTTTATTCTGTGTTGTTTAAGCGTTTTAAAAAATAACAATAAAATGTATGTAATTAGCAAATAAAAACAGAGTATGGCCCCTTTGTTTTTGTTTTTTTTTTAAAAACGTACAGCACCTGGATCTCCTTGAAGAAAAAGTTGGGCTACAAATGCAACAGCTTGAAATAAATAGATTTGTCACGCTGGTAATAGGCCGAGATCACAAATCACCCCGACCAGGGAAATATTCCAGAAGAGGAGAGGCCCCAACTGGGATGCAGTAAATTGCAAAATCCATGACTGCTGCTTTTTAAACACACGTCTCCACATTTCCATCCCTGGGAAAAGGGGCGGAGTCTCCCTTGCCAGAGGCTTTTGAGCAAAGCTTCAATTGTCTCCTCAGGCAGGCCTCAGCAGTGGGTCTTACGCATCAGTGGGTCTGGCCTTGATGACGTTTGAGCTACCTCCATTACTCTGAGCATTAACATTTTCCATGTCTGCATTCATATCCCATGGTCCACCCCCCTCCCACCTCCACTGTTAATCCCTAGGTTAAAAGGTTGTGGCTGGCTCCAACATCACCAGGGAGAGCTTCATGGCCCGGTGGGGATTCGAACCCAGGCCCTCGTCCGACACTCTAAGCACTGCTCCACCCTGGCTTCCTAGAGCGCCTGCTATGGGGCAGCTTTATAAATTTAGGTAAATAAATACAGTTGTACCTTGGATCCCGAACGCCTTGCGACTCGAACGTTTTGGCTCCCGAACATCACAAACCCAAAAGTGAGTGTTCAGGTTTGCGAAGGCGCTTTGGAACCCGAACATCCGATGCAGCTTCCTCCTGCAGCCAATCGGAGGCGGCGCTTTGGTTTCCAAACATTTTGGAAGTCAAACAGACTTCTGGAATGGATTCCGTTCGGCTTCCAAGGTACGACTGTATGGGGGAAACAAAATGTCTCTTAGAGAAGGATCGGAAATAATTTCCTCGAAGCGTGAATTTGTTTTACGCTCAATGTTTTAATGGGTTGTAAAACCGCTTTGAGGTTGTTTTTCTTTCAAATATAAAGCGGTATAAAAATTAAATGTGAAGTGTTGATTTGGGGAGCCATGCCATCAGCTGGTGTTGGTCCACTGTGCTTCATTAAGTCCAGGGCAACACAGCCGTCTACTGGGAGATTTTGGAGCACTTCATGCTTCCTTCCGCAGATGAGTTTTATGGGGATGCTGACTTCATTTTCCAGCAGGACTTTGGCACCTGCCCACACTGCCAAAAGTACCAAAACCTGGTTCAATGCCCATGGGATTACTGTGCTTGATTGGCCAGCAAACTCGCCTGACCTGAACCCCATACAGAATCTATGGGGCATTGCCAAGAGAAAGATGAGAGACATGAGACCAAGCAATGCAGAAGAGCTGAAGGCTGCTGTTGAAGCATCCTGGTCTTCCATAACACCTCAGCCACAGGCTGATAGCATCCATGCCATGCTGCATGTTTTAGTGTATCTTTCATCTTTGTTGGAAGCCGCCCAGAGTGGCTGGGGAAACTTTCCCAGCCAGATGGGTGGGGTACAAATAATAAATTATTATTATTATTATTATTATTGAGGCAGTAATTGATGCAAAAGGGGCCCAAACCAAGTACTGAGTACATATGCATGCTTCCACTTCTCAGAGTCCAATATTGCTCTATTTGCAATCCTTGTTTTGCTGATTTCATTTAATATTCTAATTTTCTGAGATTGTTAATTTGGGGTTTTCATCAGCTGTACACCATGATCATCACAATTATAACAAATAAAGGCTTGACATATCTCGCTTTGCATGTCATGAGTCTATCTCATATATTAGTTTCACCTTTTAAGTTGAATTACGGAAATAAATGAACCTTTCCATGATATCCTAATTTTCAGAGTTTCACCTGCACCTGAGTTTCTAACGCTGCCCGTGGGGCCCCCAAGATGTGGGGCCCCCAAGATGCTCACCCAGTGAAGCCACCAGCTCAAAGTTGCCCTGCATGACATCGTAGTAGAGGTCCCTCTGCCAGTCCGTCAGCAGGGGCCACTCCTCTGGGGAGAAATAGACGGCCACGTCCTCAAAGGTCACTGGAAGCTGAGAGAGAGAAAGAAAGAAAAGGGGGACCTGACTCCTTAGAGAAATCTCTTTCCATCGCGAGACACGAGGGGGGTTCACGGACCCCCTGGAACTCGCAGGGCCAGGGGCTGTGGAACCTCTTGACACAACCCCTGTAGATCAAAGAACTGTACAGTTGGAAGGGACCCTGAGGGTCATCCAGACCAACCCGCTGCAAGGCAGGAATCTCAAGAAGCATGCAGGGATGGCCACCCAACCTCTGCTTAAAAGCCCCCAAGGAAGGGGAGTCGGCCACCTCCAAGGGAGCCCCTTCTGGTCTGGCCTTCAAAAGGTTTAGTCAGAATCTCCTCCCTTGTAACTGGATTCTGGCCCCTGCCTTGTTTTCCGGGCTGGGCTTCGGCCCCACAGCAAGGGAAGCAACAGTGAACAAGAGGGGCCAGTGATAAATGAAATGGTGCTCCTGAGCATGGGCAGAGCGGCTTTCCCCATAGATTAGGAGCCCAGAGCTCAGGCAGGCCTCAATCTCAGTAACTCTCTTGGCTAGAGAAATCCATCTATCCCGGAGTGGGGCTTACCTGGGCGCCCCCCAATATTTTAATCCATTTGGCACCCCTGCTGGCCCCCAACCGGAGGTCCCCCGCTCTCCACCGGAGGAGACGCTGGAGCGCCAAGGCCCTCGGGCCCGCTGCAGAGGAGGGGCTTCCCCTTCCCTTCCCCCGCGGGCGCCCCCTCGGCTCCCGCATCCCCCAGCGCGCCTGGACGCCGCCTCCCGGGGCTCGGAGGCTCTCCAGCAGCGGCAACATCTGGCGCTGCGACGCCTCCCGGGCCGGGCGGGCGGGCGCCTCCCCTCGAGGGCTGCCGGTACCTGGCGCCCCGCCAGCGCCGCCATCCCCGGCCAGGCTGGGCGGCCGCAGCCGCGTAGCCTCCGCTTCCGCCGGTCGGAGTGCAAAGGGCGCTCGGGGAGGCGCTGCGAGCCGGCGCCGCCTTTTTATCCCGCCCCGTCGAGCCGGGGCATCGCGGAGACTCCCAGCTCCGCGCCGGGCGCCCCTCCGCGCCCTCCCCTACCTGCCGGGCTGCTGGGAGAGGGGACGGCGCCCCGCGCCCCCCAAAGCGCCTTCCTTCCCGTCCGCGCCGTCCAGGCTCCCGGGGCGCACGGCGGGCTGGAAGGCAGCCTCCCTCTCCCGGAGCCGGAGCCGAGCCTCGCCGCCTCTCCAAATCGAGAACAAAGCCCGGGGGACAGGAGGGAGAGGGCGCGGGACCCCCGGCAGAACAATGGGGGGCCGGGGAGGGGAGGGGGCTTCCAAAGGATTAGGCAAATCCGTGGAGAGGGCTCCCCGCCGGGATCAGAGGCCGGGATGTAGCTACAATACAGCCACATTTTTTATTTAAAACCAAACACTTTTCAGGTTGATACATTTCCTTAATTTTTTATTTAAAACCAAACACTTTTCAGGTTGATACATTTCCTTAATTTTTTATTTAAAACCAAACACTTTTCAGGTTGATACATTTCCTTAATTTTTTATTTAAAACCAAACACTTTTCAGGTTGATACATTTCCTTAATTTTACAGTCATTGTAACGTTTCAAAACTTGACTTCCTTCCCCCTTTCTGCGGTTCCTTAAAGTTATAATATAACTAAAGAACCGCAGAAATAGGGGGAAGTCAAGTTCTGAAATGTTAGGAAAATTAAGGAAATGTATATATTATATATAATAACTTTAAGGAACCGCAGAAAGGGGGGGGGGAATGAAGATTTGAAATGTTAGGAAAATTAAGGAAATGTATAAATAAAGGAAAAAATTAGTAAAATTGAGGAAATGCACCTCCTGCATATCCAATTTCATTTAATTTGCTCACTTGTTTATCTACTTTAAATATAACTGCAGGTTAATACAATAATCATGCTAATGTTTTTATCTGTTTGCAATTTATCTGTAAATATCCAACAAACCATTTCCATTCTTCTATAAAAATTTTATCTCAATTTCCTATTCTTCCAGTAAGTTTCACCATTTCTGCATATTTCTTAAGTTTTTGGTATCCATTCTTCCTTTGCTGGGATTTCTGCTTCTTTCCATTTTGGGGCGAGCAACATTCTTGCTTCTGTAGTAGCAGACATAAATAAATCTCTATACGATTTAGGTAGTTCTGACCCCATAATTCCCAAAAGAATACAGCTCCATTGGTCCGAAATTTCAGATTCCCCCAACCTGATGCCAAAGTTTAATGGTCGTTTGTAATGCGAACTCCCATGTTTCCTGCTGTCCCCTAAACTGAGCAGATGATACAGGTAAATGCCAAAATAATCCACCTATTGACTCCAAACTGGTGCCAGTCTTGTGCTGTGAACCCATTTTGTGCCTTCCCCCAAACTGAGTAATCAACACCCAAACCAGAATGACAAGTAAATGGTCCAAAACCCATTGACTCTGAACTGGTTCCAAATTGGTGTGCTTCTGAATTTGGTGGAAACAGCAGGCAGTTCTTGGGTTCTGTTTGAGGGTTTCCCATAATAGGGTCTCTGGTCGGTCCCCGTGAGAACAGGGTGCTGGACTCGACAGGCCACGGGCCTGATCCAGCGGGCTCTTCTTATGTTCTTCAGAGTGAAACCTTCAGCAGCAGAGGCAGTCTATCTCGACTCCTATTGTATTATTATTTATTGAGTTTCTATACCGCCCTTCATCCAAGGATCACAGCGCAGTTTACAAAATGAAAACCCAAAAATGCATATCATGGTAACAAACAAAACAATGTCTTCCCCAGTGTAAAATACCATATATACTATAGAGAAAATGGAGTGACATTAAACATGGACTACTGAATAATATGCAGTTGATAAGGTTCACCGTAGGACCCATGGAGGGAAATTATTATTATTATTATTATTATTATTATTATTATTATTATTATTATTATTATTATTATATTTATTTATTTATTTATTTATACCCCGCACATCTGGCTGGGTTTCCCAGCCACTCTGGGAGGCTTCCAACAAAGTATTAAAATACAGTGGTCTGTTAAACATTAAAAGCTTCCCTAAACAGGGCTGCCTTCAGATGTCTTCTAAAAGTCTGGTAGCTGTTGTTCTCTTTGACATCTGGTGGGAGGGTGTTCCACAGGGCGGGCGCCACCACCGAGAAGGCCCTCTGCCTGGTTCCCTGTAACTTGGCTTCTCGCAGTGAGGGAACCGCCAGAAGGCCCTCAGAGCTGGACCTCAGTGTCCGGGCAGAACGATGGGGGTGGAGACGCTCCTTCAGGTATACAGGACTGAGGCCATTTAGGGCTTTAAAGGTCAGCACCAACACTTTGAATTGTGCTCAGAAATGTACTGGGAAGGTGCGAAGTCCTGAAATTCGGAGGAATCTTTAAATATGGATGTGTTTGGCTGTATTGTTATAATTTCATACTTGTAAAACCAAATAAAAATTATTTCAAAAAAGTTTTGTTTTGCATAACAAACAAAAAATAGCTGAAGGCCTGGGAGAAGAGGAATGTTTTCACACAACACCTGAGATATCACAGAATCATAGACTTGTCCAGTGGGAAGGGACCCTGAGATTGTCTAGTCCCACCCCCTGCAATGCAGGAACATGTAGCTCTTGGGGATTGATTCCACCCTCTTCTTGTGTCGCCACCCTCCTGACTTCCCCTGGAGGTGGCACATGAAGTTGGGTTCTTAGGGGTATTTGGCCACTCTGAGAACAGGGTGCTGGAAGAGGTGGGCTAGATATCGCAGCCAGGCTCTGCAGTGGAGAAGTGATCCTATCCTGACAAGAACTCCTACTCACTCAGACAGCTGCCTTCCGCAGGAGCCTCTGGAGAGTTCGTGCTCTTCAGAGGGTCTTTGGGGGCATCACACTCTGATACACCACAACAGAATATGCTGCCAGAACCATCAATGTATTTTGCAATATATTTTAATGTTGCAATAAAGACATTAGCACTCGATAATAGCTGATGGGAAAGAACCACAGGTGATAAGATTGGTAGACTGGATACACATAAAGAAAAGTTATACATTGGGCAGAGCAGTTTCCAAACCTTGAGAAAAGGAGCAAGACTTTTTGGGAGTGCGAGAACCGACAATCTCTGGAGCTCAGGGGTTCATGGGAAGAGGGTTGCAAGGCCTTGGAGACACACGCACCCAGCATGGTTCCAGAAATACCTGGTCCGTTGCGACAGAGTCTCAGTTCACACTGGGGGAAAAGCAGAACAGGGTCCCCTGCTCAAGGAATAGATGCGAGACACAGGCAAAAATGTCCCACCGGTTGAGATCTGGTACTCTGTGCACATGGCCTGGGAAAAGATGTCTCAGATGCTGCCACACTGGGATGAGATGTTTGGAATTCGGGTTCAATTTAAGGCTTCATCCATGTACTGAATGTGTGCAGATGAGGACTGGAGTTGGCTGAAGAAAACAAAATGTGTTTGGCATGGCTCGCAAGCACCTTTGAGTACAATGAACAAGAGCCAGTGTGGTGTAGTGGTTAAGAGCGGTAGTCATGTAATCTGGGGAACCGGGTTCGCGTCTCCGCTCCTCCACATGCAGCTGCTGGGTGACCTTGGGCCAGTCACACTTCTCTGAAGTCTCTCAGCCCCACTCACCTCACAGAGGGTTTGTTGTGGGGGAGGAAGGGAAAGGAGAATGTGAGCCGCTTTGAGACTCCTGAAGGGGAGTGAAAGGCGGGATATCAAATCCAAACTCTTTTTCTTCTTCTAACTCTTTCTTCCTCAGGGGTACAATCCTGGCACCCGCTCAGAATGTACTTTGAGTAATTGAAGGAAGACAGCAGCAAGGGAATCCTTGACTTAAGCTTCTCACATAGGAAAGCCTGAAACTTCTGGCTTTTCTGGCAGATGACCTGGGAGTGCTCAGCAGATACCAGAAACAGCTTCAAAGGGGGCACTGCCGCCATCCTGGGCATGCCAAGGAGAACAGTGGCAGTTAGGAGCACCGCAAATTTGCAACTTGGAGGTTCCTGAAGTACACAAATCGCTTGCCAACTTCTTTTAAGAGCTCAGCACTGAGGGTTATCTCAGCAGTGGTGCCATATTGCTCTTCACCCTCTTTCCAGATGTGATGGATGTGGAGAAGGTATTCAGTACCATTAACCCATAACCTGCACCTCCGAGACCCGAGTATGTAGTCTGAAGAAAGACTGGACAGTGGTTGTGTACTCTATAGCTTTGAGAGAAAAGTCAACTTCTTTGCTAGGTTGCCACATGACACTGTTGCAGTGCTCACCCACAGAGTCATTCAAATTTCTTAAGTTTAAATTTGTACACAGCCATTGATCTGGTCCCGTCCCCCGTATGAATTCTTTCATGGGCCATGAGACAGGCCCTCTGTCTGAAACCCTTTCCACACTCCACACACGGATATGGTTCCTCTGATATGGGATGGATAACAAATGGAAGAAAGGGCAACTCACGAAGAAGGAAGAGTATTCTCCAGGAGCCAAAAGCTGCAGGGAAAAGGTCAGGCAGGCCAAATCTCAAAATGAGCTCAGGCTTGGAAGAGAGGTTAAAACTAATCTCAAAGGGTTTCTTCGGCTATCTTGGAAGCAAGAGGAAGAACAAGCAGGGAGCAGGTCCTCTTCATGGAGAAGACGCAGAAATTAAGTGACAGAAGGCGGAATAGCCACTCTGCCCCTGTCTTCACCCAAAAGGAAAGCCGTGTCGAACCCGGTGTTAACAGAATAACTGCAGCCCAGGATAGGAAGAGGTGGTAAAGGAACACCTAGCTACTTTAAATAAATTCAAATCTCCAGGGCCTGATGTGCTGCACCCAAGGGTACTACAGGAACTTGCTTATGCAATCGCAGGCACTATGTCTATAATCTTTGAGAATTCCTGGAGAACAGATGAGGTCCCTGCAGGCTAGAGAAGGTCAAATATTGTCCTCATCTATAAAAAAGTGTGGGGAGAAGACCCAGGTAACACTGAATGCTCAAGCTTGGCATGGATACCAGGAAAGGTTCTAGAACAGATAATTAAATGGTTGGCTTGTGAGGAATTAAAAAGAATGCTGTGATTATTAAGACACAGCATTGAGTTTCTCAAAAACTAGTCATGCTAGATGGATCTCATCAGTTTCCTGATGCAGTTACAAGAGAGCCATTGGAAAGGAGAACAGACAACCGTGGAAAGTAGTGGACTCTCCTTCACTGAAGGTTTTTCAGGAGATATTGGGTGTCCATCTGTCATGGAATGCTGTAGTGGAGATTCCTGCATTGCAGGGAGTTGGATTAGATGACCATGGTGGTGACTTCCAACTTTACCATCCTACGATTCTGTAATTTTGGCCGGTGAGTTTTTTGATGGGAAGTGAGATGGGCGCTCTCACTGAAGCTCTTTCCACATTCAGAGCAAACATATAGTTTTGTCCCTGCATGAATTCTCTGATGCAAAGTGAGATGGGCGCTCTGACTGAAGCTCTTTCCACACTCCAAGCACTGATAGGGTTTCTCCCCTGTATGAGTTTTTTGATGGGCTGTAAGATTTTGCTTTTGGGTGAAGCTCTTTCCACATTCCAAGCACCGAAACGGCTTCTTCCGTGCATGAATTTTTTGATGGGAAGTGAGGCTTTCTTTCCAACCGAAGCTCTTTCCACATTCCACGCACTGATAGGGTTTCTTTCCGCTGTGAGTTATCTGATGGGAAGTGAGATGGGCGCTCTGACTGAAGCTCTTTCCACATTCTGAGCACTGATACGGTTTCATCCCGCTGTGAGTTCTATGATGGGAAATGAGATGGGTACTCTGAGCGAAGCTCTTTCCACATTCCAAACACTGATATGGTTTCTCCCCCGTATGAATTCTTTGATGGGAAGTCAAGCTATCCTTCCGACTAAAGCTCTTTCCACATTCTAAGCACGGATACGGTTTTGCTCCTGTATGAACTCTTTGATGTGAAGTGAGACTATCCCTCCGAGTGAAGCTCTTTCCACATTCCGAACACTGATAGGGTTTCTCCCCTGTATGAATTCTTTGATGGGAAGTGAGACTCTCTTTCCGTTTGAAGCTCATTCCACATTCCAAGCACAAATATAGTTTCTCACCTATATGAATTCTTCGATGGGCTGTGAGATTGGCTCTGTGGCTGAAGCTCTTTCCGCATTCCAAACACTTATATGGCTTCTCCCCTGTATGGATTCTTTGATGGGATGTGAGAATTTCCTTCCGACTGAGGATCTTTCCACATTCCAGGCACTGATAAGGTTTCTTCCCAGTGATATTTCTTTGATCGGAAGTGGCATGGGAGCTGTGACTGAAATTCTCTCCACACTCTGAATTTTCATATGACTTCTCCACTGTGGGGATTTTGTCGTGGTCTCCCTCGTTCTTAATTTCCAAATCGTCGCCACCTGCAACAAAAAGAGAAATGGATTAGAGCCTCGGGAAGAAATGGAGTCCCAAATAATTGAACATGAATGCTTGTGATGTAAAATCAGTTAGCAGTTTACAATATAAAAATAAATTTACAATATTAGGAACTTCCTGCAGCCAATCTGAAGTGGTGCTTTGGTTTTCAAACGTTTTAGAAGTCAAACGGACTTCCGGAATGGATTCCATTCGACTTCCAAGGTACGACTGTATAGATGTTTATCTGCTAGTCTGACTTCTGTTTTTTGTTTGTTTTTGCTTCTGTCTATTTTCGGTTGACTAAAGAGATGACTGACCATCTCCAGGTTAACCGAAAATGGACAGAAGCAAAAATAATCCCCCCCAAAAAGGTTACTGCACAACTCTGAAGCCTATCTTTTAAAACAGTGATCAGCAACCTTTTTCAGCTGTGAGCCGGTCCACCGTCCCTCAGACCATGTGTTGGGCCAGACTATATTTTTTTGGGGGTGGGAATGAACGAATTCCTTTGCCCCACAAATAACCCAGAGATGCATTTTAAATAAAAGCACACGTTCTAATCATGTAAAAACACCAGGCAGGCCCCACAAATAACCCAGAGATGCATTTTAAATAAAGCACACATTCTATCATGTAAAAACACGCTGATTCCCAGACCGTCCGCAGGCCAGATTGAGAAGGCGATTGGGCCGCATCTGGCCCCCGGGCCTCAGGGAGCCTACCCCTGTTTTAAAAGGCATGGGCAGTTCAGACCAGCCTGTTCCTGGTTTTAAAAGGCACAGCTGGAGGAAGAATATGTGCACACAAATCATTCAAGGTGAGCTGCGGGAGCATCAGAATCACAGGTGCTTTGGTAGGACTGTGGAGCTCCATCAAAATACTAGAGGTTTGTCATATAGAGATACATATTGCATTTCAAAACAGATATCATGCTGGAACAGGGAGCCTTACCGAGAGAGTCCATTCTCCCACAATTCTCCTCCATGACTTCCTTAGGCAGAGCTCTCTGGTCAGGATCCAGCAACAACCCCTCCTCATCTATGAAACAAACAGCTACATCTTCAAAGAACCCCGGACCCTAAAATAAAAAGGTAAAGGTCCCCTTCTTAGAAAACATACAGAATATCTACTACACATTGCGCTGTTGTTTTCTGTCTGTTCCTTGGCATCTTGTTTCAATAAGATTGGTTTGCTGCACATTTTAAGTATGGATGCTTATTTTAATGCCTTAATGGAATGGTACCTTGGTACTCAAACGGCTTGGCTCCCAACATATAGGCTCCCAAACACTGCAAACCCGGAAGTGAGTGTTCCGGTTTGCGAACATTTTTCAGAAGCCGAACGTATGACACGGCTTCCGATTGCGTGCAGGAAGCTCCTGCAGCCAATCGGAAGGCGAGTTTTGGTTTTCGAACAGTTCCAGGAGTCGAACGGACTCCCAGAAGGGATTAAGTTTGAGAACCAAGGTACCACTGTATTTGTATTGTACTGATGGGGTTGCTAAGGTGAATCCTGGCCACTGTTTTGTACAGTTTGTGAACTGTGCTTAAGAGCTTATTTTAGCATTCAGCAACCAGTATGGAAATAAAACTGTACTACTGATAAATAATACTAGTCACATTCAGAAGCCTAGCGAAGGTGAGGGAGCTGTTCATTGTTCTCAGCACATAAACCTTGACCGGCATGTTCAGGGCAGTGTTGACAGAAGCCAAGGGGAAGAGAGATGTGTTTGGGCCCAGAGCCACCTCTGCTTCGCCCACCCCTCAGGTTCCTTCCCCGTAAGGCTCCTTCCACCTGCCTGATCTGATTCCACAGCCTCTTCTTCCCCTTCGCTACCGTGGAAAGACGGAGGAGAAGCTTTGGTCGGCAATGTTCTGTCCCCTACAATAGAAAAAGTCAAGAAGGAAGCCATCAGTGTGCGCTTCTCTTAGAAGTGAAGCAGTGCATCTCCAACTACAGGTGGGCCTTAGAAAGAGCCTTATCTACTGAGTGCATTTTGACATTTGTATTTTAGCTATGTAAAAATACACTCCCCCACTTTGGGCTCTTGGCCCTGTGTCCTCCCCCAAAAGATGGAAAGAACCCACAAATCAGTTTCTAAATCCACAGAATGTAAGCAAACAGGAAAAAAACACCTCATTCCTTCATACCTGGTGGCCTCTCTCTGGTGTCCAAGGGAGTCTTCTCTGCTTCAGGAGAATCGGGGCCCATTTCTGCAAAGATAATCTTTCCCTGAAAGAGCAACAAGGATTCAGAACTGAGAATGGGGAGAAAGATTAGACAAGGAATGGCCGATGAAAAAACTTTAGCAGTATCCAGTTTCATTCCTCGGATGCTTTCCAAAAACTGATTGTCCAATGAGGGAATTTGGGGGTTATCTCCCTCATGTTCTCAGCCCCTTGGGAGCATCCAGAGGACAGTCTCTCTCACCTGCTGCTCTGCCTGCTTCCTCTCCATTCCCTGACGCAAGAGGAATCCTTCAGCCAGGGCCACCGCCTGGGAACTGGTCTCTGCTCCACATTCCCTCACCCAGTTCTCCATCTCCGGTGGAAGGACAGCCAGGAACTGCTCCAAGACCACCAGGTCCAGCATCTGAGCTTTCGTGTGACTTTCTGGCTTCAGCCACTGATAGCAAAGGTGGTAGAGTTGGCTGCAAGCCTCTGAGGGTCCTTCGGCCTCCTGGAAGCAGAACTGCCTGAACTTTTGTCTCTGCGCATCTGAGCTGAAGGGGTCCTCCTTAACCAGGATCTTCTGCACTGAGCTTTCCCAGACTCTCCCACTGCTCTTGGTGTTGATGGCATGGCCCTTTCCTGCTTCTGGGCCAGCTGAGTCTGGCTCATCCATCTGGGCTCTCAGGAAGCCTCCAAGAAATCAGAAGGAATCCTTTTTTTCTTCTGCCAAGTTGTCTGTCCTAATGAGAGGTGCTACCAAAGCAAATACTTTGTTCTGTTATAATATTCATACACAGTCAAGAGAAGAAAAAGGTTCCCTGAGCAAGCGTGGTTGAGTCTTGCTAGGAACCAGGACTGGACAGCCCAGACTCTGAGCTTTCTTTAAGGAACAAACAATGAGAAAGAAAAAGGAATCCTCTAACCCTCCTAAAAGGAAAGTTACTATGCAAAAGGTGCAGGCAACTGAAGGGATTTCTGTGAGATGAATCCGACTGGTTGCTCCTCCATTTCAGTGTCTCCCATCAGCAAATGAAGTCAGAGGTGTGATTGGCAAGTGAGTCATTTGTACCAAGTGTAATGTGGACACCAGGCTAGAGTGGGGTTTCCTAACTCTGGGGTCCTCTAGGGTTGCTCTCCCTCCCACCCCCACTTCAGTGCAAATTTCTTTCCTGCTTCAGCCTCATTTTTTAGCCCTTGAAATCTGCAAGCATACTGCTGGAGTGAAGTGCCTTTTTGTTTTTTATTCTGAGGGCCAGATATTTATCTGGCCAACCCCCTGAGAGCCAAATGGGCGAGGCCAAAGGGCATGTGGGTGGGGCCACAGGACAGCGCTCAAAAGCAAGTAGGAGTTACCTCCTTTCTGTGGTTGTAAGTGGTTCTGAACTGGTTTTAAGATTGGGTTTTAATGCCGTGATCTGCTCTAGGAAATTAGAGTGGTCCTGCTCTATCCTGTTCCCCCTTTTTCTTATGATCCTTTTTTAAAATAAAGCCCAATAAAAAGTTATTCCAAAAAGAAAGAAACAGACACAGACACCTGGGGCCCATCTGCCATGTATCTGCAAAGCAGGACCACCCCACTTTTAGAGAGCCAAAGCTTCTTCCAAAAATCCTGGGGACTGTAGTTTGCAAAGGATGCTGGGAGCCGCTAGAAGACAGCCTCCTAGAGTGGTTTAACAACCTGTCACTTTTGCCAGAGAACTCTGGGAATGGTAGCTGGTGGGAGAGGGTCTCCCAGTAACTCTCAGCAATGGGGGGAGGCTGCCACTTTCACCCCCACCCCAAGTTTGCTTCCTTCCCAGCAGGGCCTCCCCTGCCTTCAATTCCTCATCAGGTTCAATCTCAGAAGATCATTTGGACACCTGAGAGGCTGCATGTCTGAACGGGCACACATTGTTCAGCCAGGAGTCTGGATAAGACCCCTGTCTGATGAATGGGTGGTAGGGAAAGCTTTCCTTCTAACTGAAGGACAAGGGAGGGTTTGCTTGCATCCGGAGGAACTCAGCATCTGAACGGAAGACAAGTCCTGCAGGATCAGGCCATAGGGGTCCCCTATTGAGTCCCCCCTCCTGTTCCCACAGGGGCCGAGCGGGGGCCTCTTCTGGGAAGCCACAAGCAGGATCTGAGCCCAGCAGCAACTCTTCCCCTGCCTGTGTTTTTCCAGCAACTGGGATTCAGAATTGTGGCTGCCTCTGACTACAAGAAAGCAGACATGGCCCTCCTGGCTAGGAGCCCCCCCCCCCCCCGCCCTCTCCTCCTCCATGCATTGGCCCCCAACTCCTTTGGAAGCCATCTACTTTGGTGGCCATCCCTGCCTCCTGTGAGAAGTAGGTTTAACTCTGCACCAAAGGAATAAGCTTTTTTCTTTTCTCTGCCCTCCGTCTTCCAACAGTCTTTCTTTCTGCACTGCACTAGGTCAGGTTTTCTTTTTGTATTATTTTCTGCATATATTTTATGTCCAAATGTTTCCGTCCAGCTACAAGTGTTGAATGGTTTCTTTAAATTTTAGGTTTCATTGTTGTTTCACAAGATGTGTATGTCTTTAAGGGCCAGAGCAAATAACATGACCTAGTTTTACAGCCACATCCCAGTATACCTGAAGGAGCGTCTCCACCCCCATCGTTCAGCCCAGACACCGGGGTTCAGCTCCAAAGGCCTTCTGGCAGTTCCCTCATTGTGAGAAGCAAAGCTACAGGGAACCAGGCAGAGGGCCTTCTCGGTGGTGGCACACGTCCTGTGGAACACCCTCCCACCAGATGTCAACAAGAACAACTACCAGACTTTTAGAAGACATCTGAAGGCAGCCCTCTTTAGGGAAGTTTTTGATATTTAATGCTGTATTGTTTTTAACACTCGATTGGGAGCCGCCCAAAGTAACTGGGGAAACTCAGCCAGATGGGCGGGGTATAAATAATAAATTATGACTATTATTACTATTACTATTATTATTATTATTATTACAGCTGTGAAGCAGTATAGCAGGTGCTGTTAAGTTACCTGTTAATTAAGCTGCTGGGTATAGTATATAAAGAGCAGCATGTAGCTCTCTCAGTTCCCTGGTGGATGGGTCATGCTTATTGATATATTGTAATTTAGTGTAAAAGGAGTTTCTGTTTTTTTTTATTAAACCAAGCAAAAGATGCTTTCGCGTTTCTTGAATGTGTGGTCTCCCCAGCACGCCTTCTGCAGCCCAACTAATCTGCAAAATAACCAACGAATAAGCTTTTTTATTTCCTCTGCCCTCCGCCTTCCAACAGTCTTTCTTTCTGTACTGCATTAGGTCAGTTACAGATGGGTAGCCGTGTTGGTCTGCCATAGTCAAAACAAAAAAAATTCCTTGCAGTAGCACCTTAAAGACCAACTAAGTTAGTTCTTGGTATGAGCTTTCGTGTATCTGAAGAAGTGTGCATGCACACGAAAGCTCATACCAAGAACTAACTTAGTTGGTCTTTAAGGTGCTACTGCAAGGAATTTTTTTTGCATTAGGTCAGGTTTTCTTTTTTCCCCTTCTGCATATATTTTATGTCCGAATGTTTCCGCCCAGCTACAACCCCGGTTAATAATAAATGTGGCTTTTTCCATCCACCTGAACGGGGTTTATCTGCATGCCACTTTCCCCGCGACCCAAAGACCCCTCCCCAAAACGGCAAGGAAGAGCAGAGTTGCAGACCTGCTGCAAACTCCTCCCGGCTTTGCAGAGAGGGAGGGGGAAGGGACGTCTTCTCCCTGACTTGGGGGTCCTCCCCACCCCCCATGCATGAGCTGAGCACGCACACACCCCATGCACACCCGCCCCTGCAGCCCTGGGACCCCCTTCTCCCCACTGCACCCCAAGGGGGAAGAGAGAGGAAGCTCACCAGGTCCCTGGAGGCGCCCAGAAGAAGCGCTTGCAGAGAGAGCCAAATGCAAGCCCCCGCGACCCCGGGCAGAAAGAGACGGGGGAGGGAGGTAGGGAGGGAGGGGCTTTTGCTCTGGAAGACCTCCCCCCCGCCCTCATTTCCTGTCCTCTCTAGGAATCCAGCTCAGCTCCTTTTAACCCTTGGCAAGCCAGGGCAGCAAGCTCCCCCCCTCTTTCCCCTCTCTGCGCTTTCTCTCTCGCCAGAAAAGCTTAATTTTATTAACCCCAACATTTGGGATCCTCTCCAAACCTGTGCCAAAGTTGTGAGGTCGTTTTGCAGCGAAACACCCGTGTATTTTGCATCTCTCCCCCCCCCCCGTAAGTGATGCTCTGAGGGTCATAGATATCACCCCAAAGTTTGGCAATGGTCTTATAGGAAGCGCATTAAGGAGTACATCCAAGTCAATGCCAAAGTTTTGCTATCGTTCTGCAACCTTTTTGCACTGAAACCCCCCCCCGTTTCATCACACCCCCAAAAGTGGGTTACCACGCTTTATTTTGGGGGGCCCTCTTGGGTGGCCTTCTGAACTGTTCCCCCCTTGGCCAGAAACAGGAGGAACAGCTTGCTGTGAAACGGGCACTGCAAGGAGCAGGAAACCGCATCCTAAAATTGGAAGGGGAACCCCCTAGTCCTCCCCCCCCAAAATCAGGAAGGAATCTCAGCTAAAACATCCCTGGCAGTTGCCCCCCCCCCCAGCCTCCTCCCCATCCCTCCCTCTGCTGCCGCTTTCCTCCTCGGGTGTCACTGTGGTTGTTTGCGTGGGACATGGGATCCCATCTTTGTCCGCTGGCCAGAGCCTGCTTAGGTTTGACCCTCCCTCCCTTCCAGGGCCACGGTTTTGGGGGCCCCACGTGGAGACTCTGCACACACATCCCACCTGTGTCAGGAAGGTTTTTGAATATAAACTGTTAACGGAGAAATCTGAGGGCTCCCTTGGACAGAAAAACAAGGACACCAGGCAGGAATACCAGAGCAAAACAGCAGCCAGGAGGCTTGGTCTTGACTGAAGACTGTCGCAACAGGACTCCCACCTGCCACCAGGTGGAACAAGATGGAAGCCCCCAACAAAAGAGAACCCAAACTTTTATTAGCTGCTAAGCCCCATGTTACACCCCTAAGACTACATCACGGTTACATCATGAAAGGGGAGGTCTGATGGCAGGAATCTGAGCATCCTGGACCCTGCCCCACGGTTCCCCTTGCCCTCCACCAAACACCCATCAAGTGTAACAAAAGAGATCTTTACATTTCCCTGTTTCCCAGCCAAGTTCATCCCACCCTTTTGTCTTCATCTGGGTTTGTTATTTCTGGAATGGCTACCTGCCTGGCACTCAGGTATCAGGATGCCAGGGATTATCACTCAGGCAGAGGGGCTGCTGAGGAGCTGAGCTCAAATCTCTATATGAATTTCTGAAGTTTCCCCTGTGAGCCAGTACAGAGATACATTGATCAGCGAATTCTTACATTTGGTATCGTGCAGCAAAGGCCCTTTGAATAGACAGGAAGAAACTGTGATGAAATGTTTTGTGGGGAGAAATCACAAAAGTCACAAAAGCGGTTGTGCTGATTTTGGTAGTGGGCTGCATGTGCATGATATCTGCTGGAGGGGCAACTCCCCCCAACCTATACATAAATTTCTGCAACAATACAATCTGATATATTTGAACAGGTAATGACGGAAGATACATGGGGAAACAAATGTCAAAAGATTTTGAATAAATGGACAAGTTATGGGAATTGGATAGCACCGGGAGAAGCCAACCCAAGCATCCAAATTAGAATGCATAATCTGTGCACATGGTTAAAGATCTGAAGAGAGAACAAGTTTTGGGGGAGGGGTTAAAGGGGAGGGAGGAGGGGGGAAAATAGGATAAATGAGCAGGGACAAAAATATATACGGTTATCAATAACTAGGAGGAGGAGGATTTTGATGCATGTTATTGTTAGATTTTCGACTGAATGTTTTTTTTGTAAGTTATTCGACATCACTGGATGAAAGGGTATTATAAAGAATGAAAAAAATAAATTATTAAAAAGAGAGAGATAGAAGTGGGGGGGGGGGAGAAGGAAGGATTCACCCCTGGAGAATTAATTCCTCCTGGAGGATGTGAGCAGGAGTCTGGATCCTTTCCTTCCTGAGAATGCAATGCCCACCACCCTCCAAGGTCAGGCGAGCAGCTGAAACATCCAGGGGCAGGAAAGATTTGCATCCTTTCACTCCAGAGAAATGGCTCCACATATACGCATAAGTTCCCAGACTTCTGGAAGCCCCTCCAGCCCCTTCCCCAAATGCCCTCTGCTTGCAGTGTCCTGTGTCCTGGATTCTGATCCTGCCCTGTTGGTGTAATTTAGAAGAAAAAATGGGTCAAATTGCGCTCAAGTGCTCAGTCCATCTTGTGAGAGGCCCATCCCCCACGTCTGGATTTTGTTCGGAAAAACGCCCAGCTGCCCTGCCTGGTTTAGAAAGAGTTCAAGGCCAAATGCCTGCAGCGTGACTCATGCAGCCTCCTTTTCTCTGTGTGCAGAGGAGGGCACAAGGCAGTGGGCATGGGGACACTGCGATCTCCAAGGTGCCAATTCCTACTTTCTTGAGACACTTTCGCCCTGTAATGCGTAGCTTTGAAAAAGAGGTTTGTTGTTGTTTTAGCTCCTGGCATTGTGTGAACAAATACTTACACATTCATAATTTTCATAGGCGGCCAAGCTTGCAGGACCAGGACTAAGTGCTGTAATTCTGCATGGTGCTTTCTAGATTCCCAATATTGAGGGAAAAGGTGTCCCTCTTTTCTTCCTGTTCCGTGTCAGTCACTTCAACCTAAAAAATTGGGAAAGGCAGCAGCTACTCACGTTGAGTGCAGGGTTTGCTGAGATTCGGATTCAGGAGGCACCTTGTACCAAAGGAACATTTTTTTAAAAAACAACAACCAACAATTCAAAATAAATTCAGGTGTGGGTTGTGTGTGCTTTAAATGAAAGGTGTGTACAAAATCTCAGTGGCACTCCAGGTTCCCCAGCTTCAGATTTCTTGACCTAGGGAACAGGACAGCCTAGGCTAAGGGGTGTGCTATAAGAATTTTTTGGTCTCTCATATATATATATATATATATATATATATATATATATATATTAAATGTTCATAAATGTACCAAGCAAGCACATACATAAATATATAAACCACATGTGCAAAACCCACAGGAAAAGTCCTAAAGCCATTTTGACTCTTTCAGTCACCTCAAATATTTCTCTACAAAGTCGAAGGAAAGGCAGAAACCTCCCCATTGTCTCTGTCCTCGCAAATATTGCTTTAAGGGCACATTTAAGGTGTGAATAGGGTGAGCCTGTGACCTTGCTCAGGAATTGAGTATTATCTTTACAAAAGAATGGCCAGGTTCCACAGGTAATCCAGTCAAGTGGCCATTAACAGGTAACCTGGCAGACAGGGTAAAAACAATGCACTCAGATTTCTGTTGTAGACCGCCTTTTCTGTGATGTTTGTATGATGTTTCCGGGGGTGGTCTTGGACTCCTCCAGGGAGGGCAATTTAAAATGTCTATATAAGGGCTTGCACGAATGGCTCGGGGTCCTCCTCCTCTCTCCTGCGTGTGAGGGGAGCACCCTGTTGCAACAGCTTTAATAAAGATCAGGCTTACTAGCTGCTTTGCTTCTCAATATTCTCTGCTTGGCCTCTGTTATTTTCTCCTACCAATAGAGAACCTACAAAAGGACTCTATATGGGCTCTTGGGTACCCTATAAGGGAAAAGGAGCTGGTTTTTTTTACTTATATCAGGTGTGATATGATTTCTGTGACCAGTTGCTTAATTCCAGGTTAGAAGGTGGGTGTCCTAGTCCAGGACCACATGGACTGTGTCAGATGTCTTTGGGGCAGGGCTCCATCTTTTCATGAACTTCTGAAATACTTTATTTCGATTGCATGTGGGTGTTTTGAGGACTGTCTTCTATTCTGGCCTTGCTTTCCGATGTGGCCATGGACGCTATAAGAAAGTTACCCTGGCAACTGTTCACTTTGCGGCAGAAACCATCATTTCTTTTTATTCATTTAGTTTAAAGATGAAGGGATTACAGGTCATATGAAGGAGGGAGAAGACCTGGGAGGTAAGAGAGAATGTCTCTGCTCAGCTGCGAAGCTCAGTGGGTGACCTTGGGACAGTCAGTCCCTGTGGGTGGATCCAAACACAGGAAAGGAACGCTATAAATAAGCCAGAAAGAAAACAAAAGAAGAAAAGTGCCATGGGAAATGTTTTAAACCATTCCTGCTCTCTGGTGCCATCTGGTGTTGCATGTTTAAAACGCATTCAATTCGTTGCTTCTTTACTAAAGTAGCCGAGACCTGTCTCTCAGCCCAAACTACCTTAAAGAATTGTTTGTTTGTTTAAATATTTATACACAGGTGTATCATAAAATATACCACAGTGGTTTACAGCAATAAAAACCCAAACAATAATAAAAGTCTAAAATAAGCTAAAAACAAAAATAAAATTAAAAAACCCCAGTATTGATAGCCCCTTGTGGGGGATGCACAGTCATACCTTGGGTTACAGACGCTTCAGGTTGCGTTTTTTCGGGTTACGGACCGCCGAAATCCGGAAGTACCGGAACGGGTTACTTCTGGGTTTCAGCAGTCGCGCATGCGCAGAAGTGCTAAATCGTGCTTTGTGCATGTGCAGAAGCGCCAAATCACAACCTGTGCGTGCGCAGACGCATCATTGCGGGTTGCAAACGCTGCAGGTTGCGAACGTGCATCCCGCATGGATCAGGTTTGTTTGCAACCCGGGCATCCACTGTACTCTTAATTACCTGTACATGCAGGGCAGAATAGGAAATTTTCCAACAAGCATTAAAAGGCTGGGACAGCAGGCACCCACTGAATTTCCAGTGGCAGGACTTTCCACAGGACACAGAAGACTAAAGTAAAGGCTTGAAATTAACACTGGTAAAAGGATACTTCCTTGACCAACTTGTGGGGAAAGTGGAATAGATATAGCCATAATGCAGCTAAATAATAATAACAAATTTAAAAATTCATCTCCACCCTGTGTGTCCCTGTTTTTGAATTGGGGTGTGTGTGGCCAGGAACAGACTCATGAAATGCCCTCCCCCAATATCAAAGAAAAAAAGAATCTGGGACACAACCAAGATATTCAGGGCTACAATATTCAGCTCTGGCTCTCCGCTGGGAGATGCCTCCTGCCCATTCTTCACAGCAACTCCCTTCCCTTTGCCTCAGTATTAGGGCAATGTCACGGTCACCTTTCCAGCTCAAAGGAGCCTACATAAATCAACGTCGTCCCCCCTCCAAAATATCCCCACCTTAAAATCACAATTTAAGAAAGCAACAAGTATGAAACACTAAAAAATAGCA
The DNA here is from genome assembly GCF_964188315.1 of Podarcis muralis. Taxonomy (NCBI): domain Eukaryota; kingdom Metazoa; phylum Chordata; class Lepidosauria; order Squamata; family Lacertidae; genus Podarcis; species Podarcis muralis. The sequence goes on along the minus strand of NC_135666.1, from coordinate 1,858,576 downwards.
CCTAAACTGGGGCAGCAAATGCCTGGGGGATTAAAACAGATGTCAACGGTAGCAGAAATCAGAGCGCATTGTGTGGGATAACAACGCTGTTCCTCTACTCCTTATCTACCCAACGCTGCTTCACAACTACCACCCCTCTCACACCCCAGCCTCCAACTGTCTCTGCTGAAGAGGCCAGAAACCATATTGGCTGAGTCCTGGAAGATCTACTCTCTGCCTTGCAGGCCTTTTCCACCTGGCCTGGACTGACTCCAGCTACAAAAGCTGAGGCTGCTGAACAAACTCTTGGGCTTGGGAGTTTTTGAGGGGGGTTCTTCCTGTTGATTTTTTGTATCTTTACTTTAGATCTTGTATATTTATTGTATATCACTACTTTTGTTATGTTGTAGTTATTCAAACCCCCCTTAAAACTTTCGTCCAATCACCTCTCACCCCCAGCATTCCAAATTCATTCTCCCCATCTCCCTACCTAACACTACCTTAAATCTACTATTATACTGTACTTACCATTATTATATTAATTACATGTGTATACAACTTATACAAACACCACAACATCACAGGCAAACTTTAAGGAAATGCACACACATGCACACTTTCAGAGAGGCTCATTAGAGAGGCAGTGTGGTTTAGTGGTTAGTGTGTCAAGGCTACAACCTGGGAGAAGTGGGTTCAAATCCCCACTTGGCAATGAAGCTCACTGGGCGACCTTGGGGGCCAGTCACCGCTTCACAGCCTAACCTACTTCACAAGGTTATTGTCAGGATTAAAGGAGCTTGGGGGAGAACCGTGTGACACCACCTTGAGCTCCCTGGAGAAAAAGGCGGCATATAAATGCAGTAAATGAATTTCAATAAGGACAAATGTCAGGTTTTGCACTGTCATTCAGAATCTTGGTTCAATCTAAGCCATCTTCCATGGGTCAGACATGTGCAGATGAGAACTGGAGTTGGCCGAAGTAAATAAACTGTGCTTGCTGTTGCTCCCAACCACCTTTGAGTACAATGAACACGAAACTCATTCTTCCTCGTGGATACAATTATTTGCTCCTTGCATCCTCTCGGAATGTACTGTGAAGAATCAAAGGAGGACAGCAGCAAGGGAATCTTTGACCTACCCTTCTCACAGAGGGAACTCCTGGCTGTTCTGGAAAATGTCCTGTGTGTGTTCAGCAGAAACCAAGAAGGGCTCAAGCTGGCACCACCACCATCCTGGACATGCCAAGGAAGACAGTTGCAGCCAGGAGCATCACAAAGTTGTGAGTTGGAGGCTCTTGGAAGTACGTGAATTGTTTGTCAGCTTCTCCAAGGAAGAGCTCAGGGTTGATGGCTAACTCACCAGCACTGCCAAACTGCTCATCACCCTCTTGTATAAAAGCTGGTAAAATGTGGGATTTGTAGCTGGTTGATTGACCGAAACCAAAGAGTGCTCACTAATGATTCCTCGTCATCCTGGAAAAAAGGAATAACTGGGGTGCTACAGGGTTCTATCCTGTGCCTGTTTTTGTTCAACGTCTTTATAAATGACTCGGACAAAGGAATTGAGAGGATGCTCGTTAAATTTACAAAGGGCACCAAACCGGCGGGGTGGAATGGGGTAGCTGAAGAAGACAGAATCAGGATTCAAGATGACCTTAACAGGTTGGGAAACTGGGCTGAAACCAACAAGATGAAATTTCAATAAGGTCAAACATAAGGTTCTCCAGTTAGGCTGCACAAATATAAAATGGGAGGCACCTGGATTGCTAATATTACATGTGAAAGGATCTAGGTGATTCCTAGTAGACCACAAGCTTAACATGAGTCCACAGTGTGATAGCGGTAAAAAATCCCTCGTGCTATTCTAGGCTGTTACCAACAAAAGTCTAGTGTCCCAATCGTGGGAAGTTGTAGTATTCTGGTTTGGTCAGACTACGCCTAGAGTCCTGTGTCCAGTTCTGGAAGCCACAATTTAAGGATACGTCAAGCTGCAATGTGTGCAGAGGAGGGTGACCAAGGTCTGGAAACCAAACCTTATGGGAAGCAGTTGAAGGAGCTGGGTACGTTAAGCCTGGGAAAGAGGAAACTGGGAGGACCTTTGATAGACATCTTCAAATATCTAAAGTACTGTCTCTTGGAAGACGAACAATGCTAGATTTCTCCAGCTCTGGAGGATAGGATCCATATTGGTGGATTCAAGTTACAAAAAAGGAGATTACCTTGACATATAAGAACTTTCTGATCGTAAGAGCTGTTCAACATTGGAATGGACTCCCTCAGAAGATGGTGGACTCTACTTCCTTGGGGGTTTGAAGCAGATAGCCACCTGCAACGGATGCTTTAGTTGAGTTTCCTTTATTACAGAGGGTTAGACTGCATGACACCCAAGGTGCCTTTCAATTCTACAATAATATGATTCCATGATTCTCTCCGTTGTGAGTTCTTTGATGGGCTGTGAGATGGGACCTCTGACTAAAGCTCTTTCCACATTCCAAGCACTGATATGGTTTCTCCCCTGTATGAATTCTTTGATGGGAAGTGAGACCTTCTTTTCGACTGAAACTCTTTCCACATTCCAAGCACTGAAAAGGTTTTTCTCCGCTGTGAATTCTTTCATGTGAAGTGAGATGAGCGTTCCGGCTGAAGCTCTTTCCACATTGCAAACATTTAAATGGTTCCTCCCCTCTGTGAAATCTTTCATGCGAAGTGAGACTTTCCTTCCGACTGAAGCTTTTTCCACATTCCAAGCACTCATAGGGCTTCTCCCCTGTATGAATTCTTTGATGGGCTGTCAGATGGGTTCTCTGATTGAAGCTCTTTCCACATGCTAAGCATTGGTAAGGTTTGTCCCCTGTATGAATTCTTTGATGGGAAGTAAGATTGGCCTTCTTACTGAAGCTCTTTCCACATACCAAACACTGATATGGTTTCTCCCCTGTATGAATTCTTTGATGGGAAGTGAGACTTTCCTTCCAAGTGAATCTCTTTCCACATTCCAAGCACTGATACCGTTTATCACCACAGTGAATACTTTGATGTTGAACAAAGTAAGCGCTTGTACCAAAGCTCTTTCCACATTCCAAGCACTGATAGGGTTTTTCCCCTGTATGAATTCTTTGATGGAAATTAAAACTTTCCTTCTGAGTGAAGCCCTTTCCACATTCCAAGCACTGATAGGGTTTCTCACCTGTATGAATTCTTTGATGGACTGTAAGATTGGCCCTCTTACAGAAGCTCTTTCCGCATTCCAAGCACTGATATGGATTCTCCCCTGTATGAATTCTTTGATGCGAAGTGAGACTTTCCTTCCAGGTGAAGCTCTTTCCACATTCCAAACACTGATATGGTTCCTCACCACTGTGAATTCTTTGATGGATAGTGAGATGAGATTTCCGAATAAAGCTTTTGCCACATTCCAGGCATTGATATGGTTTCTCCCCACGGTGAATACTCTGATGTCGACGGAAATTTGTGCTTGTATGAAAGCTCTTCCCACATTCAAGGCATTGATATGGATTCTCCCCAGTATGAGTTCTTTGATGGGAAGTGAGACTGAACTTCTGAATGTAGCTCTTTCCACATTCCAAGCACTTATATGGCTTTTCCCCGGTATGAGTTCTTTGATGGGTTGTAAGACTTAACTTCTGAGCGAAGCTCTTTCCACATTCCAAGCACTGATATGGTTTCTCCCCACTGTGGGTTCTTTGATGGGCTGTGAGGTGGTAGTTCCGACTGAAGCTCCTTCCACATTTCAAGCACTGATAAGGTTTCTCTCCAGTGTGAGTTCTTTGATGGGCTGTGAGGTGGGCCCTTTTACTGAAGCTCTTTCCACATTCCAAACATGGATAGAGTTTATTCTCAATGGGATTTCTTTGATGAGAAGTATAATGGGAGCTGTGACTGAAGATTTCTTCACACTCCAAATAGTTATATGGTTTATCCACCGTGTGTATTTTGTCATATTCTGCCTGGTTCTCAATTTCCCATTTATCGTCACCTGCAAGGGGGAAAAAATGGATTAGAACCTCAGGAAGAAATGGAGCCCTAGATAACGGGAATCTGAGATTTGAAAAGCCTAGATCTTCTCCTAGATGGATTTTGTTTGGCCCATTCATGGAATCTGCTACATCTCCACTGTGAGTCTTCTCTTTGTTCATTTTTTCTATCATTTTTGTTTAACCAAACAAGTAAAACCTGACTGAAACTACGTTAACTTCCCTCACTACTCTGAATCCTACATTTTAAAAGGCCAGGTTAGTTCAGACCAGCCTGATCGTTGCTTAAAAAGACATAAATGGAGGAAGACTATACACAGCCAAACAGTTGATAGTCCTCCATTCCAGGTGAGCTGTGGGGCTATCAGAATCCCAGATGCTGTAGGTGGTGCTGTTGAGCTACATCAAAATCTTGGAGGTTTCTCACATGGAGATACGTATTGAATTTCAATTCAGCTATCATGACCCAACACAGAGCCTTACTTAGAGAGGCCAAGATCCCACAATTCTCTTCCATGACTTCCTTATGCAGAGCTCTCTGGTCGGGATTTAGCAATGCCCATTCCTCGTCTGTGAAACGAACAGCTACATCTTCAAAGCAAACTGAACCCTACAATAAAAAGGAAAACGTCACCCTCTTAAACAGCATAAATATCATCTACTACACATTGCTCTGTTGTTTTCTGCCTGGTAATTGCTGCGTTGCCTTAATGGAATTGTTTTGCTGCACATTTTAAGCATGGATGCTTATTTTAACATCTTAATGGAGTTCTTTTACTGTGTATTTGAATGAAGTGTGTTAATCTTGTTGTAAATGGGAACTCTACATTGTGTTATTCAAATCAAGTATTCTCTCCCTGTGCACGGTTGTGGGGGTGGGGTTAGCAGACTCTCCTGACGCCCCAAAGTCAAGGGGTACAAAGGGGCATGGGGGAGGGTAATCTCTGATGTGCATCTAAGGGAGATGGTTAGGTGAATCCCGGCCACTGTTTTTCCCCTGTTGTCAACTGCTCAGAAGCCTATTTTAGCATTCAATAAATATAGAAATAAAACTGTTAACTAGTGACAAATAATACTAGTGACATTCAGAAGGCTAGTTAAAATGAGGTGGCTGTTCCTTATTCTCAGCACATAAGCCATCTGGAATGACATTTTAAGCCCAGAAGCCAAGAGAAGGAGAATCATTCAGGCCCAGAGGCAATCTGGCTTCCCCGTCTCTCACCCTCTTCCCACCCCCATGCTCCTTCTCCCCACCTCGTCTGGTTCCACAGCCGCGACTTCTCCTCCGCCACCAAGAAAAGATGGATGAGGCGGTCTTGCCAGAATCCCTCCGCCATCTGTGAGACAGAAAGGTGAATGAGAAGTCAGAGGTGGAGCTGTGCATGGTGAACGAGAGGTGGGCCACAGAAAAAGCCTCACCTGCCGAGGGCATTTGGACATTGGCAGCCATTTCATATTTTAGTTATGTGAAAATTGATGCACCCTGCTTTGGGCTCTAGGATCCCACCAGTGACCATCACCTAATAAAGGAGTGGATTCACTCCACTAACTGCCCCCCATTAAATATAGCAAACCCACCTCATGGTATGCAAATTACACGAATTTCTGCAATTTCCCATAGGCTCCCTTGTGAGGATCTTGTGAGAGGGGAAACTTAGTGATTTAGAGTCTTAGGAAGGAGCTGAATGAACAAGAACAGTTTTATTTACAAAAGAAGAGGTCCATGAAACAAATTTGGGGTCAGGAGATGCGTTCGTTCAAATAAAAGTTAGCTGATTACTTAAACTAAATAGAAAGATCTCACTGTAGTACATGCACAGCTTTTCTTAAACTTCAGTCGCTAAAAGCTCACTTGCTGCAGTTAAATGTTCAGGTTTCTACCATAGGCGGTAAAAGGCTTAACTCGGTTTCTGTTTCTTCCCTCTCGTTTCTTTACTTATTTATGACTTTTACTGCAGCACAGCTTCCTTCTCAGCCTAATACTTTGGTTCCTGAGCGAGGGGCATTTTTCGTCCGTCCGCCTCTCTCTTAACCTTCCCACTCCTGAGGGATTTCCCACAGACCCAGGAGATGTTCTCAGCCCTTGTTCTTGGTTTGGGGGTCTTCTTTTCCTAGCAGATCTCTCCCCAACTGACTGGAAGGAGACCCTGGTTTAGTCCATCTTCCCACAGCTTCTCCCTCTCCTGCCTCCTGAGACCTCCAGATTAAATCCTGCTTCCATATTCTCCCCAGACCCTCCACTGGGTCGCCTTCCTATCTAAGCTGCTGTGGGGCTCATTCTGCTCTTGGATCAGAGCCAGTCCTCCCTCAGACAGAGCCTCTCCGAATAATAATAATAATAATAATAATAATAATAATAATAATAATATCCCCATCTCCCCTCTTAGATCGGAGCCAGTTCTCCTTCAGACAGAGCTTCTCTGAATAATAGCAATTACTATTATTATTTTATAATCCTCACTTCCCCCCTCTGATCAGGCCCTGTCCAACTCTCTCCCTCAGAAAGGGCTCCTCGGATTTTCCCTCCAAAAGGGCTGGCAGCCAATCAGAGACAGAGAGAGGCTCCCGCCCCCTGGTGGAATCTCGGAGGCACTGCACCCCCCACACTCCGCTCTGGCTCCACTGTCCCTCACAGGCCATTTCCTAACATCACTACAGGGGGACTCCTTTTCCTAGAGATCTCTCCCCTCCTGACTGGAAGGAGACCCTGCTTTAGTCCGTCTTCCCACAGCTTCTGCCTCTCCTGGCTCCTCAGACTCAGCCCTCCAGATTAATTCCTGCCTCCATATTCTCCCCAGACCCTCCACTGGGTCGCCTTCCTATCTAAGTTGCTGTGAGACTCCTTCTTCTGGCTAGAGAGATTCTCCCCTCAGATCAGAGCCAGTTCTCCCTCAGAAAAGAGCCTCTCCGAATAATAATAATAATAATAATAATAATAATAATAATACTCCTCTCTGATCAGGCCCTGCCCAACTCTTTCCCTCAGAAAGGGCGCCTCAGATTTTCCCTCCAAAAGGGCTGGCAGCCAATCAGAGACAGAGAGAGGCTCCCGCCCCCTGGTGGAATCTCGGAGGCGCTGCACCCCACACTCCACTCTGGCTCCACTGTCCCTCACAGGACATCAAGTGTGTTCTCCAAAAAGATTAAAAGGACTTACAGATTCGTTTTAAAACCCAAAGAATGTGGGCTAAGTAGAGAAGAATCTCCTTCCTCCTTACCCAGTGGCCTCTCTCTGGTGTCCAGTGCAGCCCTCTCTGCCTCAGAGGAATCAGGGCCCATTTCTGCAAATGGATCCTTTCCCTGAAAGAGCAACCAAGATTCCAAAAAGAGAATAGGGAGCAGGATTAGAAAAAGGGTGGCAGAGACAAAAAACGATGCATCTCCCATATCATTCAGAGTTCCTTGACAGCATCCAGAGGACAGTCTCTCTCACCTGCTGCTCTGCCTGCTTCCTCTCCTCTGCCTGACTCAGGAGGAATCCTTCGGCCAGGGCCACCGCCTGGGAACTGGTCTCCGCTCCACATTCCCTCACCCAGCTCTCCATCTCCGGGGGGAGGACAGCCAGGAACTGCTCCAAGATCACCAGGTGCAGCGCCTGGGCTTTCGTGTGCCTTTCTGGCTTCAGCCACTGATGGTCAAGGTGGCAGAGCCCTGCTGCAAATCTCTTGGGGTCCTTTGGCCTCCTGGTAGCAGAACTGCCTGAACTGCTGGCTCTGCAACTCCTACAAAGCAAATACACTGTCAGGAGGGGGAAATGTTCTCTGAGCAAGCATGGATGAGTCCTGCTAGGAACCAAGCCTGGACTCCACCACATCACAGATTCTGAGATTTCTTCAACACCAAAAAGAAGAGACTCTAGCCCTCCTAAAATGTGGGTTTCCGAACCCTGGGGTTCTCCAGGGTTGCTCCCTCCCCCAATTCAGGGCCCATTTCTTTCCTGCTTCTGCCTGATTTTCTAGCACTTGGAACCTGCAAAGTTCTCAAGACAGACAACTTCGGTGGTGTCTCTTTTCCTTTCTCCTTATCCAACCCACCCCATGAGGGCCAAGCAGGTGAGGCCAAAGGGCAGCGCTAGAAAGCAAGTAAAGAAGGGCTCTCCTTTCTGTGGTTGTAAGTTGTTTTAAACTGTTTTTAGTATTGCGCTTTAACGTGGTTGTCTGCCCAGGGTACTTAGGATAAACAGGAGGTTAATAATACTACTAATAAAAATGTTGCATAGCTTAACCCACACGCAGCCATATATGTTTGGGGGTATTCCTGGATCCAGAATGGTCACTGAGTGCCCCTTTCCAGCTCTGGCCAGCTTGCCCACCACTGTCCCCTTGGAGCAGAGATGACATGGCCAGGGTACTCTCTGCTGTGGATCAGATAGGATCTAAGTGGAACTGCTCTTGATGATGGTTCATGTGTTGGCCTGGGACTCAGAGCCAGAGGAGTCTCAGTCCACACCAGATCCTTTGCCTCAGGCGGCATCTGAACCTAGTCTGGGGCCTGATTCTGAAAAGCCCCAGTCTGCACAGGTTCCCCTGCAACAAACTCCACCTGGGCTGAGTCAGGGGCCTGAGCCTGCCCTGACTCCAGATGCAGGGATGACCTCGTTGCCTCCAGCTGGGCCATCACTTACAGCTGCTCCACTACCAGTTGGGTCAGGGGAGGCTGAGGCGGCCCCTGGGTCTAGTAACCCACTGACATCTCCCAAGCTGCAGAGACTCAGGTCTGAGAGGAGAGACCTGAGTACTCGCAGGAGGAGTGCTCTCCTTCGGGCGAGACAGGGAGGTGAGTCGCCTGGGGATCAGGACCGGCCATTAACCTGACAAAGATAAAAGGCTGTCGGACCCCGCCCCAGGTTGCGGGAGCAACATTGCTGTATGCCAGATCCTGCCTGTGATCCTGTGCTTGACCTTGCCTGGTTTCCTGCCTCGTGTCCTGCCTTGGCCCTGTCAGACTCACTCCTCACGGAACCCTTGGATTCGGGACCGGACCTGGACCACATTACTTGGGCTACCCCTGGGCCCAGCACAGTTCAGAATCTGCTCCAAATTGCAGAAGCCAGATTGTTGGCTGGGCTCCCTTTCTTTATGAAGAGCATTTCTTTCCCATCTTTTTCTCCAAGGAGCATCCATGGGTCTCCCCCTCCTCATTGAATCCCACCCCCATTACAACCCTTGAGAACACATTTAATCCCTGTTTTAAAACAGCTGCATTGGTGGTCCCTTCATTTCCAGGTCCAATTCAAAGTGCTCACAGGACTTCACTTTGGCCCCTAGATATGTGTAGAACCACCTTCTTGGCTGCAGACCCTTTGGCTGTGAAATTTGGCAGACAGCGCCCTCTTGGTAGCTTCACTCCCTTGAGAGTCTTGGGTGGGGTGGCCCAAGAGAGGGCATCCTGGGGGCAGGACGCCCATTGGGGGATTCCCTCCCCACACAGGCACCTCCCCCTCTTTCCCAAGGCCTCTGACAATGGAGACATGTGTTTTCAGGACCCAGCCTATTCCTCTGATTGTTATTTGTTTTGACTTTTAAAAATATTTTAAATTGGTTGTAAGCTGCTCTGGGTAACAAATGGAACAGTGGTAACAACAGCAATAATAATAACAAACAACTACACTAATGAAGCCTCCAGCGTGGAAAAAAGATAAAGCCTACTAGAATCATAGAAAGAGGAAGAATAGGCAAAACAACATTCAGTACAAAGCCTAAAGCTTCAAGCATGTGGGAAAATAGCCTCAAGGGACGTGGAGAGGCTCAAGAAACAGGCATGGAGCTTGTTCAAATTTGCAGACTTTTGAGAATTTGGCTCAATCTGGTTGATCTGAATTTAAATTGAAACACAAAGCATTACCTTTGCTTTGAACCTCCCTCCCACGTTCATCAATAGACTTTGGGTCTCCAGCTGCTGTTGGACTACAATTCCCATCATCCCTGACCATTGGTCTTGCTAGCAAGGGATGATGGGAGTTGTAGTCCAAAAACAGCTGGAGACCCAAGGTTGGGAAACACTGGACTAACACTTTATCATAGATTTGTAGAGTTGGAAGGGACCCTGAGGGTCATCCAGTCCAACCCCCGCGATGCAGGAATCTCAGCTAAAGCATCCATGACCGATGGCCAGGCAACCTCTGCTTAGAAGCCTCCAAGAAGGAGAGTCCACCACCTCCCAAGGGAGACCACTCTGCTGACAAACAGCTCTTTCCACCAGAAGATAATTTTTGATGTTTAGTTTGGAATCTCCTTTCTTTTAACTTTGAAGTCATTCATTCGAATACTGCCCTCTGGAGCAGGAGAAAACAAGCTTGTTCCATGTGACAGTCCTTCAGATATTTGGCACTGTCTACCATACCTCCTCTTTATATTGTTTCTTTGGTAACATAAGAAGAAAAATGACTACTACTCACATTTAACCAAAGCACAAACCCAAGGGCTCTCGACTAGGTGTTTGGCTGTTGACTGTTATCTGTTAACTCAGTTTCCCCTTTGTTTCTGTTTAAACCAATTCACAAACCTACAACTCAAACATTGACCACTAATAATGTTGCAGATATCCCTGCAAATCTATTATGTTATTTTTGTGATACACAAATGACATGAGAAGCCTATTTATTTGTGCCCTTTATTCCTTCTACAAACCTTGTTTATAAAACTCAATTAAAGGTTCTTCCAAAAAGAAAAGAAAAAGGCAAGACACACACACACACACACACACACACCCCTCATCTGCACTGCATCTGCAAAGCAGGATCAGACCACTTTGAAGAGTCCCGGCTTCCTCCAAAGAATCTCGGGAACTGTAGTTTGTTAAGGATGCTGGGAGTTGCTAGGAGCCACCCCCTCAGAGTGAGGTGTCTGGACACCTGAGAGGTTGCATGTCTGAACAGGCACACGTGTGTCACCCAAGAGTCTGGATGACACTCCTGTCTGATGAAGGGGCTGGGGGAGCAGAAGCAACGGAGATTTCGCTTGCATCTGGAGGAACATCAGAACAGAAGAAGAGACCTGCAAGATCAGGCCAAGGGGCTCCCATTGAGTCCCCTTATCTGTCCTCACAGGGACCAACCAGGGGCCTCTTCTGGGAAGCCCACCAGGCGGATCCGAGCCCAAGAGCGTCTCTCTCCCTGCCTGTGGCTTTTCCAGCAACTGGGATTCAGAAGCATCCCTGCCTCCGACTGGCCATTCTGGCTAGGAGGCCCCCACCCATACCTGTCAACGTTTCCCCTTTTTTAAGGGAAATTCCCTTATTCCGAATAGGATTCCTCGTAAGAAAAGGGAAAAGTTGACAGCTATGCCCCCATCGCCTTCTCCATCCATGCATTCCTTATTCATTTTCTGCAGAGGTCAGGTTGTGTTTATTGTTTGGGTGCATTTGACACCTGAATGTCTCCGTCTGGCTGCAACCTCCATTGACAAACGTGACCGGTTTATCAATCTGAAAGGGGTTCGGGTTTACCTTCGTGCCCGCGAGCAGCGCATTGATACAAAGGAGGAACATAGTTGCAGACCTCCTGCAAAGTGCCCCCTCCCTGGCTTTGCAGAGAGGAAGGGGAAGGCCCCCCTGCTCCCAAACTTGGGGGTCCCCAGCATGCATGAGCCGAACAGCCCCCCATGCACCCTCCCCCGCAGCCCTGGGACCCCCCTCCCCCAATGCACCCGGGGGGGGGGCGGGGAGGAAAAGGAGACTCACCAGCTCTCCGAAGAGGCCCCCCGCCCCCCGCTTGCAGGAAGTGACTTGGGAGGGAGGGACCTGGCCCCACCCCCACCTTTCTCTCCTGCCCTCTCTAGGAATCCCGCTCCGTTCCTTTTAACCCGTGCAAAGCCGGGAGCACCAAGATCCTCCCCCCCTCTTCCCCCTCCCCCCCCCTCTGCGTTTTCTCCCTTCAGAAAATCCCTGCAAAACAGAACACGCTAAACAACAAGCACAAGCAGCACGTCGGCTAATAAAATAACATGTATTGTTTTAAAATTCATAAACAGAAAACATATATGTTTCTTCCCGAATGATCCGGGAAGAACTGTCCAGTCGGCCTTCATTATAGCGCTCATTTAAGTTACTTACCACTTCTACCATTTCTGTTTATGGAACATTTATACGGTTCGCATTAATTTATGACTCCATGCACCTATTTTGTTCTCTGTTTATGAATTTTGAAACAACATACAGTATGTCATATTAGCCGATGTGTTGCTTGTGGTGGTTGTTTAGTGTTTTCTCCCTTCAGAGCAGGTTTTGTTTTTATTTCTTGGCTGGTTCTGAGCTATTCCTTCCCTTGGCCAGAAAAGCCATCCAATACAATCCCCTGCAAATGCAGAAATCTCAGCTAAAGCATCCCTGGAAGACGGACATCCAACAGAAGCTTAAAAACCTCCAATGAAAGAGGTCACTTTGAGAATCCGTGTGCGCCACTTTGAGATTCTTGGAGCTTGAAGGGGTCGGGTAGAAATGCCTTTATGGTAATATTGTTATAGATCCGGTGAGGGTGAATAAATGCTAGGATGTTCATTACGGGGATATGGATAAAACATAAGGTGCAGAGCTGTGCCAGACAGGGAATTCCTGGGCTGGCTGAACTGTGGCTATGGAGAGAAGAATAGCTGGCCATTAACAGTGGTACCTCGGGTTACAGAGGCTTCAGGTTACAGACTCCGCTAACCCAGAAATAGTGCTTCAGGTTAAGAACTTTGCTTCAGGATGAGCAGTGGCGTAGTGTGGGGGGTGCAGGGGGGGCCGGCTGCACCGGGCGCAACATCCGGGGGGGGGGGCACGCTCGCACTCGCAGCTCTCTGCGCCCTGCTAAAATCCACGGGTTAGGGGGCGCAAATTACTTGCCTTGCCCCGGGTGCTGACAACCCACGCTACGCCCCTGAGGATGAGAACAGAAATCGTGCTCCAGCGGTGCGGCGGCAGCGGGAGGCCCCATTAGCTAAAGTGGTGCTTCAGGTTAAGAACGGACCTCCAGAACGAATTAAGTTCTTAACCCGAGGTACCACTGTACAAGAGAACTCCTTCCCTCTTGCCTTGAGGGGTGGACAAAGACCAGGGATTTGGAAGGCAGCCAGGGTAACTGCTCTGGGAGAGGGGGGTGTTCTAGGAAGGAGGAGGAGGTGAGAGAGCTGAGATCCTTCTTGGGCTGAAGGTGTAATTAGGTGAATAAACCATATTTCTTAAAGCAAGGCAGTCTCCGCCATGTCTTCCATTCTCCAAAGGGACACAGACCCTGCATGTGTGCCTGGGACCCCATGGGCTCTTGCCACCACTCGGCAGAGAGAGGGGCAGGCACACTGCTTTTGTAACAACATAACAATTTAGGAGTCCAGAAAGCCCTGGCAAGGAGGCAACAGCGGCCAGGCGGTTGTTGGGGGGCTTCATCCCCACTCCAAGTCCTGCCAGGCAGTCCCTGGTATGGACTGCCCCTGTCTGGGGGGGCTCCTCAGCCGATCCTCCCCATGCAAGGCAAGAGGCTCCCTCAGTTCTCCACAGAGTGTGTGCCTCTGAGCACACACAGAGAACACCGGCCAGCCAGGAGCCTCCTCTTTCTCCTGATCCTTCTGGGCCAGAGGAGGGAAGAGAACCCGGAGCCCCATCCAGGCAGGCAAAGCAACAGAAAGACACACACCTGCCCCACCCAGGAGGAAGGCCAAAGGATGTGCCCTTTGGCACTGGCGCCACGTTGCATGTAAGAATGGACACACAGCTGGCACTCCAAGGCATCCAGCCCTAGACTGCCTTCACCTCTGTCAGGAATTTGTCCAATCCTCTTTGAAAGCCATTGCAGTGGCAGCAAGCTCCACAGATGGCGTACTGCTGTTGTGCTCATGTCCTGCTTGCGCCTTTCCCACAATGGGCCCCTGTGTGGCCCCTGCTGGACTAGGTGGGCCCCCTTTGGCCTGATTCAGGAGGCTCTTCTCAGGTTCTTACGGCAGAGCCAGCAGCTGCGAAAAGAGCCACCCCTGGGCCAGGCATTCCTGGAAAAGGGACTGGAAGCAAATGAGCAAAACTCCCAGGAGAAGAGATAAATCTTTTTATTAGAGAATATATTGGTTACAAATCAAGCGGCAGGCAGAGAGGCAGCATCTGTCACCCCCTGGAAACCAGGGGCTCGTGGAAGAAGAAGAAGTTTGAACAAGTAATATCAAGAAGTGGCAAAGCACCAGGCGGGGAAGCCCTTTCCGGGGAAGGTCAGAAGTGGCAGCTCAGAGCCCAACTGCAGCAGCCAGGATGGAGGGAAGGCGTGAATGGCTCTGGATTTCTGCTGGAAACGGCAAAAGAGGACTCTGCCTGCCTGCCCCTCCCCTTGACTGGGGGGGGGGCTTCCCCCTGCTTTGTGTTTTTCTAGCAGGTGACTTCTAGCCCCAATTCCGGAAGAGGCTGGAATGAGCAGATATGCAGAGAGAAAGAAAGGGCAGCTGTGAGACAGCCAGAGTTTCAGCATCTAGGTCCTGGGACCAGGTGGGGGCTCCAGGTGAGAAGGGCACCTGGCTCGCTCACCAGGACAAGGTCCCCCCACCCAGGCAAGCAAGGGGGCAAGAGGAAGGGGCAAGAGGCAAGAGGCAGGCATCGGCTCCTTCTGCCCCACGGCTCAGGCGGTGTTCTCCTCCTTGGCTGGTTCCTCATACGGAGGGGGCACTTCAGGGTCCTCAAGGGGGCTGTAGTTCTCACAGCGACCCTGGAAGGTGGGAGAAAGGGCAGTTTGAGGAAAAGACTGACACTGAGTGTTTTCATCTCTAAACTAACTCAAGTTGCTGTTTCGCTGCTTCCCAGCAGCTCTGCTAAACAAGTTGAAAGCGTTTGCCGAGGTGCCTTCACACAAGTATCTACGTGCAGAGAAAGTGTGATGAGCGGGGACCTTTTAAAACCCTGGTCAGCTGTAGGTCAGCCATGGCAGAAGGGCCAGGCCATGCATTGGACACATCCCAGTCGGGCTCCTGCAGTTCCTGATACCCCAAAGCTGCCCAGAAGCTGCAGCTGGTGCCAAGCAGAGCACAGCGGCTGGGAGCTGGGATGGAGGGCAGGGAGTGCCCCCACCTGCCCACAGCCAGGCACAGGTTTAGGAGAGCCCTAAACAATTTGGGGGACAGGGCTGAGTTGGAAGGGGCCGTGTGGGCCATCCAGTCGTCCCCCCCTGCAATGCAGGGATCACAGCTGAAGGATCCCTGGCAGGGGGCCCCCGCCCTCTGCTTAAAGACCTCCCAGGAAGGAGAGTCCTCTACTTTGGACCTCTCCCTACAATCGAGCACCAAGAGCGTCACAGATCAGGTCCTGTCTGTTTGGGCCCAGCACTCCTCTCTCCCACCCACTGCCCCCCCCCCCAGTGCAAGTACCAGGAAGGAGCAACAGAGCCGGCGTAGGCCGTTGCCCAGGCAGAAGACGGCGATCACCAGAGCCCCGATGCAAAGGACTAACAGCAGGATCCTGAGTCCAGCAGCAATTTTCTGGATGGGTGTGGGGAAGCAGAGAGGCAAGTGAGGATGAAGCATGGCAATATTCCCCCTCCCCACAACAGCAACTGCTCCCTTGGGGTCTAGTGGGGTGACGCCACCCCCACCCCCAGGGAGCAGCTCAAGACATACAAGAAGCCCCCACCCATTGCATAGATTGCAACCAAGGTCTGGAAACAGGAGATCCACCATGCCAGGAATCCAGTAGATTCTCCCCTCCTCACTTCAGTGTCCATGCTCCTCACGGCTACTTGGATGCACAGACTCACTGCCTTTTTATCCCACCTCCTCTTCTTCCCCCCCTCCCCATTCAGTCCCCACAACAGCCCTGCGAGGAAGGGAGGAGAGGCAGAGGGAAGGCAGTGACTGGCCCCAGGTCACGGCAGCGAGAGCTTCATGGCCGAGTGGGAAGACTTGAACCCTGCTCTCTCGCAGGTCCCAGTGTGGCACTCTGACCACTAAGCCACACTGTCTACCCCTCACCATGAGCCAGACAACTCACCCAGAGATTCTGGATCATCTCCTCACACCGCTGGACCCTGCCATTGTCCGCAGGGATGCGGGCGGTTGGCTCCCATGGCTGGTCATAGCGGTCCCTGTACTGGGTGTTCCTGCACAATTCCTCAGAGTAGTAGGAATCGTACTTGAGGGGGGGCAAGTCTGCCTCACCGACTGCCAGGGCCACGGAGCAGGCGACAACACTGGCCAGGTGGGAAAAGGTGGCCAGGTGGACCTGGGAAGGGAGAGTGAGGCCCAGCCGTGAGGAAGGGGGCAGCAGCCCCAGGCCCAGCAGCCCCCTCCCCTGCCTGGGATGGAAGAGCAGCCCCCACCCCGCTCACTTACCCAGCGGCCACCACGTCTGTCGCCCACAACGGAGAGGACACCGGCCACGAAGAGCTGGGGAGAAACACCAAGGTCAGGGGTCCACAGAGATGACCCCCAGGGTCCTTATTGGCTTAAATAGATTTCATATATGTATACAGTTTTATTCTATCAATGTTTGATTTTTTTCTAGTCATTGCTTTTTCTCTGTTTTTAGCCATTCTCATTTTTAGCTGTGAGTCGCCTTGAGTCCCGCCAGGTGGGGATATAAATCAATATATAATAATAAATAATGATGATGGTGATGATGATGATGATGATGATGATAATGATATCTCTAGGATTCTGCGATATCTCCACCGGCCTGAACCATCTGCTTCCTGCCCTTTCTTGCCAATGAGGAACTGGGAAGAATCAGGCATCCCCCTCCTCTCCTGCCCACCTTCCCCAGCGACCGCCTTTCGGAGGCCTTGAGGTTGCTCTCCGTCCAACGCCAGGTGTGCTCCTTCACCTGCAATGGCTCCGCAGCCCAGAATGACACACCCCCACGGCCGCAAACACAACACCTGGCCTCTCACCTGAGCCCGGGGGAAGTGGGCTGGACCTGCTGCCTGGGCTGCTCAGGTAAAGGCAGCCCAAACTTCCAGGCAGGTGGAGTAAGTCCCCAATGAGGAAAGGCGGCAGCATTGGGGGCTTTTAAGTTTAGAGAAAAGGCGAGTTTGAAGTGACTTGGTAGACATTTATGAACATTTATGATGGCATGGAGGAAGAGGAAAGAGAAAAGGACTCGTCCCCTCTCTTGTGGCACCAGAACTCCTGGCCCTCCAAGGAAGCTTGGAAGATTCAGGACAGATCAAAGAAAATCCTTCAGGCAGAGTTCAACGATGGAACTCCCTGCCACTGGAGGCAGCGACGGCCGCCAACTGGGATGGCCACAAAAGAGGACTGTTCTTCAGAACAGGGGAGGCAGAGCAGAGCCATCTCAGCTCGTCCTCATCCATAGTCCTCTCCTCCTCAATGGATGTGTCCATCTCCACTGAAAGCCGTCCAAGATGGGGCCCATCGCTGCCTACTGAGGAAGTGAGTTCCATAGTTTAACTTCACTTGCTGTGTGGAGAAGGACTTTCTTTGATCTGTCCTGAATCTTCCGACATTCAGCCTCCGTGGGTGCCCACTTCTCGCATTAGGAGGGAGAAAAGCTTCCTCTGTTCCCTTTCTCCAGGCTGTGCATCATTTGACAAAGTCCCGTCTCTCCCTCGCCTTCTCTCCAGGCAGGCTCTTTTAGGGCCAACAGATGCCTCCAAGGGGACCTCCGCCCCACCCTTCCAGAGGAGCGGAGCCTCCTCTCAGCCCCACAGGACTCACCACGCCCCCCGACCAGAAAGGAGCTCCATTCCAGAGTGGTCGGAATATCCAATCGTCAGCCCCTTGTCCAAGGCACAGGACACACCCAATGGCGATGGTGAGCAGTCCAAGCAGGATCTGTGTCCCCTGCAAAGCAAGAGAGACGAGGCTGGCTGACAAATGAGGGACAGGATCCAGCACATGCTCCGCCCCACAAGTCAACCCCCACAAAGCAACTCAAGTCCCTCTCAGAGCTGCCAGGCCAGGAGGGGCTGTCTCTGAGCATGCAGAGAGTTCCATGCAGCCAGCACTCAGGCACTCAAGAGACTAGGGCCCTGCGGGACTTGACATCTTTCCGCAGGGCCTGCAAGACAGAGCTGTTCCGCCTGGCCTTTGGTTTGGACTCATTCTGACCCTTATGTTTCCCTCCCCTTGTGGTCTTGATTTATCAGCTATTTTAAAATGAGGCTGCATTTTAAATTGCATTTTAACCTGTATTTTAAATTGGTTTGGTTTTTTTTCTCCCTCTCTTTTCCCCCTATTATGTTTTACTGTGATTTTATTTTATTGGCGTTAGCCGCCCTGAGCCCGGCTCTGGCCAGGGAGGGCGAGGTATAAATAAAATTTATTTATTATTTATTTATTATTATTATTATTATTATTATTATTATTATTATTATTATTATTATTATTTCCAGCAGTGTGCATGTGTCCCACTCCCTCCAGCTCTGAAAATGCTCCCCAAGCCCCAGAGCTGCCTCCCTTCTGGCATCGGGGCAGCAACTTCCTGCAAGAGAGGGATTTTGCTGATCTCCACCTGCAGACTTCCCACCTTCACTTCAGGCTCAGCTGCCCCCTTCCTGCATCACGGGGTGTGTGGGCTAGATGGCCCTTGAGAGACCCTTCTCTCTTTCCTGCTCATCCTCACAGCCTGGGGCCCCTCCCCTCCTTCCGCCCCACCCCACAGCTGGCCCTTACCCCCAGCACTTTCTGCTCTGCATTGCACCCAGCCTTTTTCGGAGGGGCGGAGGGGCCCTGGGGGTCCTTGGGGCGAGGCTTGGGGGTCTTCCTCCAGGCTGCCAGGGCCTTGAGGAGGGAGCCGAGGGAGGACTCCTGGGTGATGTTGACGTGGATCACCGTCTTCTCTCCGCCCTCCGCCCCGGACACATTCACGATGCTGCTACTGCTGGCCATGACGCCTCCTTGGGAACCACAAGATGCACCTGGGGGGGGGGGGGAGAAGAGAGAGAATTGGGGGGGGCTCAGGGAGGAGAAGAGGGCAGGGTCTGCCTGGAGGGAGCCTGAAAGAGGAGAGAGAGGGGTCTCCCTCCCTCTCTCCTAACACTGTGAGGACATCCCAGGAAGCCAAATGTGGGACGATTCAGGGCAAATCAAATAGAGTCCTCCTGTGCAATGAATCTGTGGAACTCCCTGCCACAGGAGGCAGAGATGGCCACCAACCTGGATGGCTTGAAAGAGGACTGGGCAAATTCATGGAGGAGGAGGTGGGAATAAGTAGTTGGGGTGGGGGCGATAAGCAAGGAGAATTTTGCAGCACAAAGGTTATGGCGGGAAGGGGGCGTCTTGAACCAGAGAGAAAGGTGGAGACAAATCAGCTCCTGTAGGTTTGGCGATTTCTGCACTGCAAGGGGCTGGACTAGATGTCCCTTGGGGACCCCTTCCAGCTCCAGGCTTCTCTATTGCACGGAGCACTGTCAGGTCAGCCTGCTCCGTGGAGGGGGGAGGATTCGTGGAGCCAGGCCAGGGGGAGGTCCCCCTTCCGCCCACCTGAGGGAGAGGGGCGTCTTTAGGTGCTGGGTGGCCCCAGTCTGGAGGTGCGAAGGAAGCGGCGTTCAGCTTAAAATGTTGGGGGGGGGGGCAGACCCATGAACGCAGCCACGATTTATGCTGGAGGGCAGGCTTTATGTTAGGGGGTGCAGAATCTCAGTTAGCCAAGTACAGTACAGTATTTTTATGGATTTACTTGATGGGGGGCTACACCCATGGGCAGACCCCCCCCTCCCGCAGACTGCTCCCTTGGGGCTTAAATGGGGGCCGGGTGCGAGAGCTCTTCGGCTCCCCGGCTTCGATTCCTCTTCGCTCCCCGGGCGGAGACCTGGCCCCTGTCCAGAGAGCGCTAGCGACGGAAGGGCAGAGTCCAGATTCTGGAAAACCCCTTTGACTCAAGGAAGTTTTTACTTCCTGCAGCGAGGTGGCTTCGAAGCCGTTTGCAGCAGCCCCGGAACCCCCCCCCCCAACCCCCCCTTGGTCAGGCACAGAGCTAGGGAGATGGAGGGGAGCCGCCTTCTCCGCCCGGCGCCTTGAAGAGAGATTACAGGCGTTCCACATCGGGGGGGGGGGAATAAATAAGCCGCGCTCCCCAAATAACGGGAGTGAGACCCCTACGCAACTTTTAAAAAAACAAAAATAAATGCCCCCCATATCAAACAAAGGGGCCAGCTTCCAGCAAAGCGCCCCCCCCCTGTCGAGTCCCCCGCACCTCTTTGTCCGACGGTCTTTCCAGCTGGTTGCGCGCAGACGGGGCTGGTGCTGCTTTCGGGATGGCAGCCTTTGCGCACTGAGCGCAGCAGCGGGAGGAGAAAACGGACTTTGTCGCCTCCCCGGAAGCGCAAGGTTGCGCAACGGAGGAATTTCTGGAGCGAAGCTCGGACTTGCCCCGGGAAAGCATCTATGAAAACTAGGGGAGAGACCTGGAGGCAGAAGGGGCCCCACCTGTTGCCTCTTATGCCAAAACCCGGAGCAGGATCCGAGCTCTTCACCTGCGCTTCCCAGCATCTGGGATCCAGAAGCATTGCTGCCACCGTGAATTGCAAGAACATAAGAACCACCTGCGGGATCAGGCCCAGAAGAGCCCTTGGCTCATGTTTCTGTTCTGAATGGTTCCCCGAGCTCCGCATCGTGTTCTCACAGTGGCCAGCCAGGATCCGAGCAACCAGACGCCTATATGGGAAAACAGGATCCGAGCAACCAAACAACTCCACAAGAGGGAGCAGCAGTTGCTATTCATAAATGTTATAAAAACATGAGGGGGCAGGCGCATAAGTACAGGGGCCTCATTTCCAAAAACCCTGCAAAACACAAAGATGCTAAAGCCCGCTCGCCCGTCCATCCCCGCTTCTCCCTGTTGAATGGTTTCTTTAAATATAAGGTTCATTATTGTTTTACAAGATGTGTACAGTATTTCTTTAAAGGCCAGAGCAAATAACATAGTTTTGCAGCTGCGAAGCAGAACAGCAGGTGTTGTTAAATTGTGTTAATTAAGTTGTTGGGTATAGCATGTGGCTCTCTCGGTACCCTGGTGGAAGGGTTGTACTTATTGATATAATGTAATTTAGTGTAAAAGGAGTTTTTGTTTTTGTTATTAAACCAAGCAAAAGATACTTTTGCGTTTCTTGAATGTGTGGTCTCCCCAGCACACCTTCTGCAGCCCAACTAATCTGCAAAATAACCAACACCCCCAACACATATTTTATTTATTTGCATTTCAAAACTGTAACTTCTTCTATTACTTTCAAAGATACAAACATTATTGGTCTTCCCTTCCTCTCCTTCCATGGCTCATTTTATAATCCACTCCCTCCCACATCTTAGTTTTCCAATCCTTTCTCTTTTACTCTTTATCTCCTGTTCTTACTTACACCACTGAAGTTACTAGCAACTATATATAATAATATATATATTATCCTGTCCTCCTTAAACCTTTATTTCATCTTGATTTCTTATTCTACTGGTCATTCCTGCGAATCCCACATATTCCAACATCTCAAGGTGCCACTCCTCTAAGATATCGGAAGGAACCCCTTGGTCTTCTGCCAAGTTCTGTCTGTCCTTATTCAAGTTGCTCGCAAATCCTACAAAAGGAGGAACGGTTATGGACCACTGGTGTGAAATTCACGGCATGTAATGCCTTGAAAGAAAATATTATGAAAATGATATATAGGTGGTACATGACCCCAGTCAAGCTTGCAAAAATATACCATTTGCCAGAAAATAAGTGTTGGAAATGTAAAGAAACTGAGGGAACATTCTTTCACCTTTGGTGGACGTGCCCAAGGGTTAAGGCTTTCTGGGAAATGATCTATAATGAACTGAAAAAGGTATTTAAATATAACTTCCCTAAGAAACCAGAGGCCTTCCTTTTGGGCATTGTTGGCCAAATGGTGCCAAGAAAGGACAGAACTTTCTTTATGTATGCAGTAACAGCAGCAAGAATACTTATCGCAAAGCACTGGAAGACACAAGATTTGCCCACTCTGGAAGAATGGCAGATGCAACTGATAGACTATATGGAATTGGCAGAAATGACTGGCAGAATCCGAGACCTGGGAGAAGAGCTAGTGGAAGAGGACTGGAAGAAATTTAAAGACTACTTGCAAAAGTATTGTAAATTGTATGAATGTTAGAATGATGCGGGATATAAAGATAATATGGTATTAGTGATATAGTTGAAAGGAGTATGTAAAAAATGGTTTACAGAACAAAGGTGAAGTCAGAATAATATTATGTCAAACTTAAATAAAATGAAAAAATGGGGGAAAATTGGAGGCATAATAGTTGAAATGTATAATATGAAATAAGATTTGAAAGAAGGTGAGGCATTGCTGAATAAGATTGTGTAAAAGGGAACACAGAAAAGGGAGATGTGAGGGAGTCTGGAAGGAGGATTACGAGAACAATATCTAAGAAATTGGTTTTCTTATGTCTTTTTTATGTCTTTTTTCTTTTGCTTTTTATGATGGGTTTTTTACTGTGCTTTTCTGTTTTTTGGATTGATTGTGATGGTGTTTTTTCCTTTTTCTTATCCTGTTTTGTGAAGTTTGTTTTATTGTTTGAAACTTTAATAAATATCTTTTTTTTAAAAAAGCAAATCCTACAAAAGGAAATACCATATTTTTCCGTGTATAAGATTAGGTTTTCCCCCTAAAAAATAATGTCAAAAATTAGGGGGTGTCTTATACACAGATGCATCTTCCATTTTCTTAAATCTGAGTCCCCCAAAATAGGGGGCATCTTATACATGGGGCGTCTTATAGATGGAAAAATACGGTACTTTGTTCTAATATTGAGTCTTGCTAGGAACCAGGGCTGGACTGCACCACAGCACTTACCCTGGCTTTAACAAAAAAAGAAAAAAGAAAAAAAAAGGAATAATGAGAACAGGGGTTACACTAGTTCAACCTTGGCAAACATGTCCAGACAAGTACAAGAGAACTTCCTTTGCATGTCTGGACCCCTTGGCAAGTTTGGTGATGGGATTCGGCTTTCCTTGGCCGACAATCAGCTCAGCAATTGCCACCTCTGGGAACTTCCTGGGGTAGGAGGTGTGTATACATGTCCTCAGGCTTGGGGGGGGGGGCAGGGAAAAGAGTCATAGTGTTGAAATGGAGGAAGCTGGCAAAGGAGTTGATTTTATATGATTGTTAAAGCTAGGTAACTTCCCTGAGCTGCCAAGTCGAAAGGATACATTTATGCATAATATTTGTAGCGTTTAACAAGTTGTGCGCCACCCCCGTAATTTCCGTAACAGGAGGAACTCAGCATCAGAACAGATGCCCTGCAGAATCAGTCCACAGGAGTCCCCACTCTGCTCCTTGCTCATCCCCGTTGCATGATCTGAACAAGCCTCCCACGCACCCTCTCTGAGACTCCCTTCTCCCCATTGCAGCCCGAAGGGGGAAGAGAGAAGAGACTCGCCGGATCCCAGGAGGCGCCTCCTAGGCAGCGCTTGGCTTGCAGAGAGAGACAAAAGCCAAGGAATTTTGCTCTGGAGGACCTGCCTCTCCTCCTCTCCTTTCTAGGAATCCAGCGCGGCTCCTTTTAACCCTTGCAAAGCCGAGACACCAAGCTCCCCCCCCCCCCTTCTGCACTTTCTTTCTTGAAATCAGGAGCCCCGTGCATTGCGCACACCCAGAGAGCATTCATTTGGGGGGGGGGCTCTTGGCTGGAAGCATTTCCCCCTGCGCTTCTTTTTGCTGGCCAAGGCAGGGAGCAGTTCAGATCCCAAACCAGAGGGGCCCCCCCAAATAAAACCTCCTGGGCAGAGGGAGGGAGGGGTGAGCTCGGCTTTGCAAGGGTTAAAAGGCACTGATCTGCATTCCTAGACAGGACAGGCAAGACAGGAGGGGCAGGTCCTCCATTGCAACACCCCCTCCCCCCCATCGCTTCCTGCAAAGGGAGGCTGGTGCTTTTTGTCTTGTCTGCGGAGCAAGCGCTGCCTCCGTGGCGCATTCTGGGGTTTGGTGAGTCTGGGGGAGAAGGGGCTGGAGGGGGTGTGTGCTGGGGGGTGGCGGCTGCTCAGCTAATGCATGTGGGGACCCCCAAGTCTGGGAGCAGAGGGTCCTGCCCTAGCCCTCCATGAAAAGGCAGGGAGGGGACGTGTTTGCAGCAAGCCTGGCGCTCTAGTCTTTCTTAGGATCCCTGGGCTGCTGCTTGCTACTGGGGGGGGGGTGTCTCTGGGTCAGGGGAAAAGAGCATGCAGGAAAGACGGATCAGGATCAGCCACAGGGGCGAGCAGAGGCTTCAGCTGGACGGGGCGTGAAATATAAGCAAAAGATCAAAGGAAAACCTGAGCTGTGCACTCCATCAATAAGGAAGGCGGAGAGGTGGAGGGCCGCCTCTGGCCGAGCAATAATTCCCAGATTTCCCTGGCATGAAGCACAAATTCTTAGAACCCTTTTTTTTGGGGGGGGGGTCTCTTAGCAACCCTCAGCATCCTTAACTGGGAGACCCCCTCCCACCGGCTCCCTCTGACTGGGCTATATTATTATTATTATTATTATTATTATTATTATTATTATTATTATTATTATTATTATTATTATTATTTTATTATTAATACCCCGCCCATCTGGCTGGGCTTCCCCAGCCACTCTGGGCGGCTTCCAACAAAATATTAAAATACACTATTGCATCAAACATGAAAAGCTTCTCTAAACAGGGCTGCCTTCAGATGTCTTCTAAAAGTCTGGTAGTTGGTGTTCTCTTGGACATCTGGTGGGAGGGCGTTCCACAGGGTGGGCGCCACCACCGAGAAGGCCCTCTGCCTGGTTCCCTGTAATTCCCAGAGTTTCCTGGCAAAAAGATTGAATTGCTCAGACACTCTTAAGGGGCGTATCTCCTAGGAACTCCCAGCACCCTTTACAAACTACAGTTCCCAGGATTCTTTGGACTCCTTAAAGGGGTCTCATCCTGCTTTGCAGATGCAGCCGGGGGGGGGGGCTGGCAATGTGTGTTGTGCTTTTGTGTGTGTGTGTGTGTGTGTCTTTGGATAACTTTATTAGGTTTTATGAACAGGGATCATCGGAAGAATAAAGGATAAGGGAAAACAAAAGACCAAGTCTTTTCTGCATCACAAAAATAGCATAATAAATGGGCAGGAATATCTGCAACACATGGTTGATTATTATTGGGGTGTCTGAGTTCTCAGTTCATGAATTGGTTTAACCTAAAGCAGAAAAGGGGGAAACAGGACCGAGTTAACAGATAACATTGAGCATCTTATAGCCAAAGGCCTGGCCAGGAGCCCTTGGGGTTGCACTGAGGTCAAGTGTGAAAAATAGTCATTTTTCCTCCTATTGAAATTGAAATACTTTATTGTCACTTGTACAACTTGTGTACAGTGAGATTACACGAGCACACCCCCCCCCACTCAGCTCTCTTAGTCTTAATTCCCCTCATTTACTGAAAGTCAGTTGCCCTGTTGTTATCTTTTCATTCAGCAGCCTAACAGCCCACAGATAGAAGCTGTTCTTCACCCTGTTGGCACGACTAATCCTGTTTCTATATCTTCTGCCCGAGGGCAGGAGGTCAAGAAAGTGCCGGCCAGGGTATGAATCATCCCTGAGAATTTTCCTCACCCTCCTGAGGCAATGTTCTTCCGCGATGTCATCCAGCGGATTCATGGGACAGCCCATAATATCTTGTGCTGTATTCACCACCCTCTGTAGGCACTTCCTATCTGTTGATGTCAAACCCGCGTCCCACACCGTGATGCAGTAGGAAAGGACACTTTCTATTGTGGACCGGTAGAAGGAGATCATCAGATGTTGATTGACATCGTTCTTCCGCAATACTCTGAGGAGATGGAGTCTCTGTTGGGCTTTCTTAACCACCTGGGTTGTATTGATTTCCCAAGTAAGGTCTTCACTGAGATAAACTCCTAGGAATTTAAAGGAAGAGACTCTCTCCACACAGTGGGGCTAGTTCTCCTCTCTTCCTCCAACACCATCTCCTTTGTCCAATACCATCTCCTTTGTCTTGCTGGTATTAAGGTGCAAGTTGTTCCCTAGGCACCATGTACCGTATTTTTCGCCCCATAGGACACACTTTTTCCCCTCCAAAAATGAAGGGGAAATGTGTGTGCGTCCTATGGGGCGAATGCAGGCTTCAGGAAGCTATCCTCAAGTCTTGCAAGCCCGGCGGGAGGTCCCGCGGGCTCACAAGGCTTGCGGGCAGCAGCCTGCAGCCCAAAAGCTCAGGGGACAGTGGGGTGGCGCAGCGCCGCCACCCCACTATTCCCCGACCTGGTCTGGAGGCTGGCGGGGGGGGGGGGGGAGAGAAGCAAGCTTGCTTCTTCCCCCCGCCAGCCCCACAAGCTCGGGGGATAGCGGGGAGGCGGAGCGCCGCCACCCTGCTATTCCCCGACCTGATCTGGAGGCTGGCAGCTGGCAAGGAGGCTAGAGCCACGGAGGCTAGAGAGGCTGTCCCTGAAGTCAGAAGAGGGAGACGGAGCGCTCCGTCTCCCTCTTCTAGCTTGGGGGTGGCTGCGCAAACCTGGGGGGGGAAAATAAATTTTCCCCCCTTGATTTCCCCCCCAAAAAAACTAGGTGCGTCCTATGGGCCCGTGCGTCCTATAGGGCAAAAAATACGGTAGATATTTTTTGGACCTCCCCTCTATACGCTGATTCGTCTCCACCTGTTACTAAACCGATTACGGTGGTGTCATCTGCAAACTTAATAATTGCAGTAGATGGGTCAGATGATACACAATCGTATGTATAGGGTAGGGACTTAGCACACATCCCTATGTTACCAATGAAACAATATCAAGTAATTGGTCTATTGATGAACCTGGGTTCAAAGTAAAGATTGTTGTTGTTGTTGTTGTTGTTGTTGTTGTTGTTTAGTCGTTTAGTCGTGTCCGACTCTTCGTGATCCCATGGACCAGAGCACGCCAGGCACTTCTGTCTTTCACGGCATCCCACAGTTTGGTCAGACTCATGTTTGTAGCTTCGAGAACGCTGTCTAACCATCTTGTCCTCTGTCATCCCCTTCTTCTTGTGCCCTCCATCTTTCCCAACATCAGGGTCTTTTCCAGAGAGTCTTCTCTTCTCATGAGGAAAGTGAAGATAGTAGTTTATGTTTAAATTCAAATTTAGATCAACCAGGTGCAGCCCAATCCTGAAGGGGTGGGGATATTCCTGGGGAG
Source organism: Podarcis muralis (assembly GCF_964188315.1). Taxonomy (NCBI): domain Eukaryota; kingdom Metazoa; phylum Chordata; class Lepidosauria; order Squamata; family Lacertidae; genus Podarcis; species Podarcis muralis. The sequence continues at coordinate 1,831,557 of NC_135666.1, read as the reverse complement.
GGTTTTTTCTCCTTTTCATGATGCTGTGTGTGTAGCTTAGTGTGTAGCCAAAACCTGGAAGTGGGGTTATGGCGGTAGAAAAGGAGGCAGTTCTTCAGATTCTTGGGGACCTAAGTGAACCCCTGGTGTGAACACCTCAAATTGGGCCCCAAAATGAACGGAACACCAAAAACAGGAATGAGGTTCAATGAGGAGGGGCAGATCCATGGAGGCCACCTTGAGCTCTGGGGGGAAAAGATTGGGGGGGGGGGAAATGTCGTTAATAAAGAGAGGGAACCCAGCCGATAATGTGTTTGCTCCATTTTGGACCAGGTTGTAAGTTGTAGCAGAACCCACTGCTAGCCACCGATTAATAACACGGCAGACTCACCCCGCTAACTGCCCCCCATTAAATACAGTGGTGCCTCGCAAGACGAAATTAATCCGTTCCGCGAGTCTCTTCGTCTTGCGGTTTTTTTGTCTTGCGAAGCACGGCTATTAGCGGCTTAGCGGCTATTAACGGCTTAGCAGCTTTAAGAAAAAGGAAACAAACTCGCAAGAACTCGCAAGACGTTTCGTCTTGCGAAACAAGCCCATAGGGAAATTCGTCTTGCGGAACGACTCAAAAAACGGAAAACCCTTTCGTCTAGCGAGTTTTTCGTCTTGCGAGGCATTCGTCTTGTGGGGCACCACTGTAATAATAATAATAATAATAGTAGTAGTAGTAGTAGTAGTAGTAATAATAATAATAATAATAATAATAATAATAATAAATTCCCCCTCTCTGATCAGGCCCTGTCCAACTCTTTCCCTCAAAAAGGGCTCCTTGGATTTTCCCTCCAAAAGGGCTGGCAGCCAATCAGAGAGAGAGAGAGAGACGCCCGCCCTTTGGCAGAATCTGCCTCTCCAGAGTGTCCCTCACAGTTGCCTTCAAGGGCGTCTGCTCCACATGGAGGGTCTTGCGATGCCCCACCTGATCCCGAGTGGGGAGCCCCATGGCCTCGTCCCCTCCGCCCCCAAGGGATGGTGGCTGGCAAAGGAGCTGGAGCTAGAAATGGGCCCTGCTCCGTCACTGAGGCCACCTGAGCCTCCAGGGGCCGTGTGGCACCCAGGAATATATGGCTGGGGGGCAGAATACGCTATGTAGCATTATTATTGATAATATTGTTAATATTGATTACCTGTGCTTGACCCTAAGTTCCCAGGACAGTATATGCCGGGCATAATAATAATAATAATAATAATAATAATAATAATAATAATAATAATTTTATTTATATCCCACCCTTCCCAGTTCAAAAACCGGGCTCAGGGCGGTGAATAACAAATTTAAAACACTTAATTGTAAAAGCAGCATAAAATACAGTATAAAAACATGAATAACAATAAAAATAAAAAAATCCATTAGATAATCCCCAGGGCTAGCTGGCTGAATTGGTCCTACTTGGGCCAGCGAGGAGGCCAGGGGAGAATTAGCTGTGGGGTCTCAGAACGGGTGATCTTCATAAAAGGGGAGCGGTAGGGAAGAGAAGAGAAATAAAAGATCAGGCTGAATTCAAAGGCAGAATAGCTCTGTCTTACAGGCCCGATGGAAGGAGGTTAAATCCACTGGTCGTGTTAGCTAGGGATGATGGGAGTTGTAGTCCCAAAACATCTGGAGGGCCGAGTTTGCCTATTCCTGGTATACACAATATTAAGCACAGTTTAAAACCACTTGCAATCACAGAAAGAAAATTACTCCTAATTAACTTCGTTTTTAAGTGGTGTCCTTTGACCCCGCCCACTTGGCCCTCAGGAAAACAACAACAACAATTTTATTATTTATACCCTGCCCATTTGGGGGTGCCCCACCCCACTCTTTAGAGTGTTGCAGATTCCAAGTGCTAGAAAACGAGAAAGAAGCAGGAAAGAAATTGTCCCCAAAGTGGGGATGGGAGGGAGAGCAACTTTTGAGGATCCCTGGGTTAGGACCCCCACTAGATTAGTATCCAAATTACATTCCGTAGTCGATCGACTCACATGTGGATCACACTTCTGACTTCGCTCTTTGACTGAAAATACAGAAAGGCAGGGACAACCAGGCTGCTTCATCTCACAGAAATCCCTTTACTTGCCTGCGTATTTTGCATGGTCACTTTCTTTCCAGGAGGGCTGGAGGATTATTTATTTATTTATTTATTTAGATTTTTTAAAATTACAAAATTATCAAACAACCAACATAAAAAGAGAATTCCAAAGGATCTCCTGAACTTCCTCCTCCCTTTGGTGGGTCCTTATATTACGGTAATCTTTTCCTCCTGCATCTTGTCTATTAATCCAAATCTTTTAAATCTATTATAGCCGAAATTCAACATTAAACCAGAAGTGTTATTCTAATCCTACTAATAATTTCAGTTGTTTACAGTGGTTTTTAAGATAAATTATATATTTTCCCCATTCCTTGTTAAAATTTTGGTCTTCCTGGTTTCTGATTCTTCTGGTCATTTTTGCCAATTGGGCATAGTCCATCAACTTAATCTTCCATTCTTCTCTGGTATGAAGAAGAAGAAGACTCTGTCTTCTTTCCATCTCTGGGCTAATAACATCCGAGCAGCAGTGGTCACAGTCTTTTCTGATCTGTTGGAATTTCAGCACCTAGAATTCCTAAAAGAAAAGCTTCGAGTTTTCTAGAAAAGGTTATTTCAAACATTTTCCCCTCAGTTCATTATGTATCATTTCCCAGAATTCTTTTACTACCTTACATGTGCCTTCTTTTTCCTTACATTTCCAGCATGTATTTGACCTAGTTTTGTACATTTTAGCTAGTTTACTAGGAGTTAAAGACCAAAGATACATCATGTTCATACAATTTTCTTTCAATGTATAACATGCTTCAGATCCCAGCTCCATAGCTTCTCCCATGCTATAATTTGCATATTATATCCAGAGTCCTTCACCCAGTGTATCATAACTGATTTAACCTGTTCATCTTTCGTATGCTATTCTAATATTAATATTTTAATATGAATTTATACATTTTAAAAAGCAATTTAGTTTTCTAACGGCTCTTTTTCAAATTTAGAGGTTTTATTAAGAAAACCTTCTTTTAATCCATCTTAAATATATCATTTAGCTCATGGTATTGTAACCGATCAGTTAATTCTTCTCTTATACTCTCAAAGCTCTTAAATCTTAGTTGATGTCCTACTTCCATTAACAGTTCTTTGTAAGTTGCCAAGTCATTTCTCATACTGAATTTTTTCAAAGATACCGCTTCCTGTGGGTCAAGCCACCATGGTGTTTTTTACTCTAATGGATTTTTATATTTTCTCTATACTTCATAAACCGATTTTCTTACTACATGATTTAGGAAAGCTGTATGTACTTTAACCTTCTTGTACCACAAAAATGCATGCCAACCTTATCTATTGTCATAAACTTTGAGATCTAAAATGAGTTTTTAAATAATATACATTCCCTTAGCCAGCATAAACAGGATGCTTCATAATATAATCTTAAATCCGGCAGGGAGAATCCACCTCTATCTTTAGAATCTATCAAAGGAGGGCTTCCTTTGTTAAAGAAAGCTCAGACTCTGGGCTGTGGTGGAATCCAGCCCTGGTTTCTAGTAAGACTCATCCATGCTTGCTCAGGGTACCTTTTTCTTCTCCTGACCGTGTATTAGTCTTATAACAAAACAATGTATTTGCTTTGTAGGATTTGCTAACACCTCTCATTAGGACAAACAGAACTGGGCAGAAGACCAATCTTCCGATCTCTTGGAGGCTTCCTGAGAGCCCAGATGGATGAGCTAGAGTCAGCTGGCCCTGAAGCAGGAAGAGACCATGCCATCGAAACTGAGAGCAGCGGGGGATTATGGGAAATCTCCGTTCAAAAGATCCTGGGTGAAGAGGACACCCTCCACTCAGATGTGCAGAGCCAGCGGTTCAGGCAGTTCTGCTACCAGGAGGCCGAAGGACCCCGAGAGGTTTGCAGCCGACTCTACCGCCTTTTCCGTCAGTGGCTGAAGCCAGAAAGGCATACAAAAGCTCAGATGCTGGACCTGGTGATCTTGGAGCAGTTCCTGGCTGTCCTTCCACCGGAGATGGAGAGCTGGGTGAGGGAATGTGGAGCAGAGACCAGTTCCCAGGCGGTGGCCCTGGCCGAAGGTTTCCTCCTGAGTCAGGCAGAAGAGAGGAAGCAGGCAGAGCAGCAGGTGAGAGAAACTTTCCTCAGGATACCCTCAAGGGGCTCTGAATGATATGGGAGATCCTTTTTTTTGGTCTCTGCCACTTCTTTTCTAATCTTTCTCCTCAATCTGTGTTTTGAATCCTTGTTGCTATATCAGGGAACAGTCATCTTTGCAGAAATTGACCCTGATTCCTCTGAGGCAGAGAGGACTGCATTGGACTCCAGAGAGACACCCCTGGGTAAGATGGAGTTTTTTCTCCGTTTGGTCACATTCTTTGCATCTGGGGGTTCTTTTCATGTTTTTGAGGATACTTGGGGTCAAGAGCCTAAAGGAGGGGATATGTACCATAGATTCCAGCGTATAAGACGACTTTTTAACCCCGGAAAAGAGGTTAAAAAGCCGGGGGTCATTTTATACGCTGGGTATGGGCGGCACGGAGCCCGCCCACTGCTGCTTCGGAAGCAGCAGCAGGTGTAGTGGGCTCCACTCCACTCCAGGCGACTTTCTCCTGGCACGGGGCCCGCCCTCCCGCTGCTGCTTTTGAAGCAGCGGGCAGCTGGCTCTGCTCCGCACCGGGAGAAAGCCGCTCGGCATGGATCCCGCCCCCCCTACTTCGGAAGCAGCAGGAGGGGTGGTGGGCTCCACTCTGCGCCAGGCGGCTTTCTCCCGGTGCGGAGCTGCCCAGCGTATTAGGCGACTGGGCTTATAAGACGAAGCCCCAAATTGCAGCTGCCAATTTGGGGGGGGGGGTCATCTAATACGCCAGAATCTACAGTATTTTTGCACAATTAAAATACGAAATGGGTACCAACATCAAAATGCACTCAGCTGGTGGCACTTTTTCGAAGGCCCATCTGTAGTTAGAGGTGCGCTGCTTCACCTCTGAGAGCACACACCCGTGGCTTCCTACTTACCTTTATCTCTCACAGGTGACAGAAGGATGCTGGCAAGACCTGCTTATCCATCTTTTCATGGTGGCAAAGGAGTAGCAGCCGCTGTGGAACCAGATCAGGTAGGGAGAAGGAGCATTGTGGGCAAATAGGCTGAGGGGCAGGGCAGCCCGGGTGCCTCTGGGCCAGGATAAACCTCTCTCCTCTTGGCTTCTGTCAGAGCTGACATTAACAAAGGCTGAACATGCCATTCAAGGAGGTTTATGTGCTGAGAATAATGAACAGCTGCCTCACCTTAATTTGCCTTCTGAGTACTTGTAGTATCATATACCACTGGTTGCTATTTTATTTATATATTGATTGTTGAATGTGAAAATAGTAGTTAAACCATACAAAACAGTTGCCAGGAGTCACCTAAGCAGCCTCATCAGTTGCACAATGGGGCTCCCCCCCCTCCTCCTGCTCTCTGCGCCCCCATGCGCCCCTTGAAGCTTTAGTGCATCAGGAGGGTCCCCGCCACAGAACTGCACATGGGGAGAGAAGAGAGAGAAATGCTTGCAGAGACAAAATGTTTTGTAGAACACAGTGTGGCATTCCATCTACAGTGGTGCCTCGCAAGATGAAATTAATCCGTTCTGCGAGTCTCTTCGCCTTGCGGTTTTTTCGTCTTGCGAAGCACGGCTATTAGCGGCTTAGCGGCTATTAACGGCTTAGCGGCTTTAAGAAAAAGGAAACAAACTCGCAAGAACTCGCAAGACGTTTCGTCTTGCGAAGCAAGCCCATAGGGAAATTCGTCTTGCGGAACGACTCAAAAAACGGAAAACTCTTTCGTCTTGCGAGTTTTTCGTCTTGCGAGGCATTCGTCTTGCGGGGCACCACTGTATTTCAAAATAGATTAATAGCCATAATTAAAATACAAAGTAATAGAATGACCTTAAGACATTAAAAGAAGCATCCATAATTAAAATGTGCAGCAAAAAAGTAATCCATTAAAGTAAGAAAGAAATGTGTAGTGGATAATCTGTATGTTTTCTAAGAAGAGATACTTTCTTTTTCTTTTAGGGTCCAGTGTGCTTTGAAGATGTAGCTGTTCATTTCACAGATGAGGAGTGGGCGTTCCTGGATCCTGACCAGAGAGCTCTGCATAAGGAAGTCATGGGGGAGAATCGTGAGATCATGGACTCGCTTGGTAAGGCTCCCTATTGCGTCACAATACAGTGGTACCTCGCAAGACGAAAAACTCGCAAGATGAAAGAGTTTTTCGGTTTTTGAGTTGCTTCGCAAGACGAATTTCCCTATGGGCTTGCTTCAAGTTTGTCTTGCAAGTTTGTTTCCTTTTTCTTAAAACCGTTAATACCCAGGGTGCATTGCTTGAAGAGGTACTTCGCAAGACGAAAAAATCGCAAGACGAAAAAACTCGCAGAACGAATTAATTTCGTCTTGCGAGGCACCACTGTATCTGTTTTGAAAATCAATACAGGTGATGAACCTCCTATATTTTGATGCGGCTCAATAGTGCACCAACAGCATCTGGGACTCTGACACCTCTACAGCTCACCTTGAATGCACAGCTATCTACTGTTTAGTCTGCAAATCTTATTCTCCAAGTTATGCCTTTTTAAAACATAATCAGGTTGGCCTTAAATGCCTGGCCCTTTTTATAAGCTTCAGAATTATTAGGGAAGTTGGTGTAGCTCCCTGGCAGGTTTTTCCGTTTTTGCTTGTGTCGGCTTTTGGTTGATCAAAGATTCCATGATGTGGCCAAACAAAATCCATCCTAGAAAAGAGCCAGGCTTTTGGAATCTCAGGCTCCCATAAATATCCCTGTTAGTGCCAGTAAACTAAGGCAGTAAGACCTCACATATAACTCCCTTCTGTACTTAATCTATCACATGTGTTTATGAGCAATGTTCAATAATTTGGGGCTCCATCTCTTGCCGAGGCTCTAATCCATTTCTCTCTTTGTTACAGATAATGATGACTTGGAAATTAAGAACGAGGGAGACCACGACATCATCCACACAGTGGAAAAGACATATCCATATTCAGAGTTTGGACAGAGCTACAGTCAGAGTTCCCATTCCACTTCCCATCAAATAAATCCCATTTGGAAGAAACTGTATCAGTGTTTGGAATGTGGAAAGAACTTCACTTGGAAGAAAAGTCTCACGTCTCATCAAAGAATTCATACAGGGGAGAAACTATATTACTGCTTGGAATGTGGAAAGACCTTCAGCGAGAGGGGCAAGCTCACGGCCCATCAAAGAATTCATACAACAGAGAAACCGTATCAGTGTTTGGAATGTGGAAAAAGCTTTAGTGAGAGGGCCAATCTCATTTCCCATCAAAGAATTCATACAGGGGAGAGACCTTATCAGTGTTTGGAATGTGGAAAGAGCTTCAGTCAGAGCACTCATCTCACTTGCCACCAAAGAATCCACACTGGGGAGAAGCCCTATCAGTGCTTGGAATGTGGAAAAAGCTTCACCTGGAAGAAAAGTCTCACATCCCATCAAAGTATTCATACAGGGGAGAAGCCCTATCCATGCTTGGAATGTGGAAAAAGCTTCAGTGAGATGGGCAAGCTCACGGCCCATCGAAGAATTCACAACGGGGAAAAAGCATATCAGTGCTTGGAATGTGGAAAGAGCTTCAATAAAAGCGCCAATCTCACATCCCATCAAAGAATTCATACAGGGGAGAAACCATATCAGTGCTTGGACTGTGGAAAGAGGTTCAGTCAGAGTGCCAATCTCACAACCCATGAAAGAATTCATACAGGGGAAAAACCCTACAAGTGCTTGGAATGTGGAAAAAACTTCAGAGAGAGGGGCAATCTCACGTCCCATCAAAGAATTCACAGTGGGGAAAAACCATATCAGTGCTTGGAGTGTGGAAAGAGTTTCAGTAAGAGTGCCTATCTCACGTCCCATCAAAGAATTCATACAGGGGAGAAACCCTACCAGTGCCTGGAATGTGGAAAGTGCTTCACCTGGAAAGAAAGTCTCACTTCCCATGAAATGATCCATACAGGGGAGAAACCCTATCAGTGTTTGGAATGTGGAAAGAGCTTCAATAAGAGCACCTATCTCACATCCCATCAAATAATTCATACGGGGGAGAAGCCATATCAGTGCTTGGAATGTGGAAAGACCTTCAGTCGGAGCACCAATCTCACGGCTCATCAAAGAATTCATACAGGGGAGAAACCATATCACTGCATGGAATGTGGAAAGAGCTTTACCTGGAAAGAAAGTCTCATTTCCCATCAAATAATTCATAAAGGCGAGAAACCATTTCAGTGTATGGAATGTGGAAAGAGTTTCAGTGAGAGTGCCCATCTCACCGCCCATCAAATAACTCATACAAGGGAGAAACCCTATCAGTGCATGGAATGTGGAAAGAGCTTTTGTAAGAGGGCCAATCTTACTTCCCATCAGAGAATCCACACTGGGGAGAAACCCTATCAGTGCTTGGAATGTGGAAAGAGGTTTAATACAAGCACAAACTTCCGTCGACATCAAAGTATTCACCGTGGGGAGAAACCATATCAATGCTTGGAATGTGGAAAGAGCTTCAGCCAAAGCACCCATCTCACTTCCCATCACAGAACTCACAGAAGAGAGGAACAATATCATTTCTCGTAATGTGGAAACAGCTTCAGTCAGAACATCAATCTCGTGACCCATAAAATAATTCATACAGGGGAGAAACCATATCAATGCTTCTAATGTGCTAAGAGCTTCAGTCAGAGAATCCATCTTACTTCCCATGAAAGATCTTCCAGAGGAGAGAATCATAAAATTGTAGCGATCAATTGACCCTGAGGTTCATTTACCCCAATCCCCTCAAGGCTGGAATCTCAGCTAAAGTATCTCAGACAGATGGCCACCCAATCCTTCTGTGGGAATTCCCTTCCATTGTTGAATAGCTATTATGGTATTGTCTAAGTTCTTGTCTGATGTTTAGTTGGAATCTCCTTTATTGTTACTTTAATCCATATCTTCAGGTCCTGCTCCTGGAGCAAGAGAACACAAGTTTTCTCCATCTTCCATGTGACAGCCCTTTTGATCTTAGAAGATGGCTATTGTATCTCTCTCGGGCTCCATTTGTATGTAAAGTTGTATGCACCTGTATCAAAGTAATTCATAATAAGTATAGTATAACAGTAGATTTAAGGTACTGTTAGCTAGGGAGGTGGGGCAGAGTTTGGAATGCTGGGGTGAGAGGTGATTGGCTGAGTATCAAAGGAGGTTTGAATAAATATGGTGTCCGAAAAATAGTCATAAACAATGAACGAAACATTAAAAATATACAATCAAGCTCAACAGTTTCCACAACAATTGCAACAAGATCTAAAATAAATATACAAGAGGGGAAAAAGTAACAGCAACAGCCTCCCCACCCCAAAATCCCTACGCCCCAGAGCCTGTTCAGCAGGCTCAGCCTTTGCAGCTGGAGTCAGTCCTTCCGTCTGGGCCCTCCCAGGCCAGGTGGAAAAAGGCCTACAAGGCTGAGAACTGGTCTTCTGGAGATGGCCAAGATGGTCTCTGGCCTCTTCAGTAGAGACGGTTGGAGGGTGAGAGGGGTGGTTGTTGTGGAGCAACCTTGGTTAAATTAGGAATAGAGGAACAGCATTATAATACCTGTTGTTACAGTTGTAATAAAGTGACAAAAATGGAAATGGGGACATTTGAAAGCATTCGTTTGTGTACACAAAATTTCATTGAAACCTTTATTTTTTAAAAAGTCAGTTGCATTCCACCACACATCTCATTCTTTGCTACATTAGGGCTGAAGTGGTCTGGTCAGAGTGGCAGAGGAGAAAAGCAGGTGTTTGGTGAAAGACCCAGCTCACAGCTGTGCATCTTTTACCAATGTTGATTTCAAGGCTTTATTTTAGCGTTTCTTGTCATGGGCCCAGTCCTGTGGAACATCCTGCCACTAGAGATTCCGTAGGTTCCTGCTGTGCCAACTTTTAACTGCCTGCTATTTTTGTTTCTATTCCATTAAGAGTACGTACACCCCTTCAGGGGTCTATTGATGCTTGTTTTTAAATTTTATTTTTAACTTGTTTTTAATTAACTTGCTTTTAATTTTAATTTTTATGATATTAATTGGTTTTATGTTCTTATATTGCTCTAAACTCCTGTAGTATATTTTGATGATACAGCTGTCTATAAATACTTAAATGAACCATCCTGTAAGGTAGTTTAGGCTGAGAGACTGTGACTGGCTGGCCCTGAGCTTCATAGCTGAGCAATCCTCTCTCTTACCTCCCAGTCCTCTTACCTCCCAGTCCTCTTAATCCCATCATCTTTAAAATAAATGAATAAATAGAAATTATGGCTTTTGCTGCAAAGTGGACAGTTAATTGCAAGGGTAACTTTTTGCATTGTCCACCGTCACATATGAAAACCAGACGAGAATACAGTCTTCCAAACAATGAAATCGAAATAAAGTCTTTCAGAAGTTCGTGAAAAGATGGCGCCTTGCCCCAAAGACAGTGTCCATGATGTTGGGTTCTGCAGCTTCCAGAGAGGAATCTGGCACAGTCCATGTGCTCCTGGACTAGGGCACCCACCTTCTAACCTGGAATTAAACAACTGGTCACAGAAATCATATCACACCCTTTAACCTGCTTAGCTATTGGCTGTCCTGTTCCTTAGGTCAAGAAATCTGAAGCTGCGGAACCTCGAGTGCCACTGAGACTTTGTACACACCTTTCATTTAAAGCACATTTCCCCCGGCACACACAACCCACACCTGAATTTATTTTGAATTGTTGGGGTTTTTGTTGTTTTTTTTAAAAAAGTTCCTTTGGTGCATTGTGACTTTTTTGGGTTTCTATATAGATGGATAGGGACGCGGGTGGCGCTGTGGGTAAAAGCCTCAGCGCCTAGGGCTTGCCGATCGAAAGGTCGGCGGTTCGAATCCCCGCGGTGGGGTGCGCTCCCGTTGCTCGGTCCCAGCGCCTGCCAACCTAGCAGTTCGAAAGCACTCCCGGGTGCAAGTAGATAAATAGGGACCGCTTACTAGCGGGAAGGTAAACGGCGTTTCCGTGTGCGGCTCTGGCTCGCCAGAGCAGCGATGTCACGCTGGCCACGTGACCTGGAAGTGTCTCCGGACAGCGCTGGCCCCCAGCCTCTTGAGTGAGATGGGTGCACAACCCTAGAGTCTGTCAAGACTGGCCTGTACGGGCAGGGGTACCTTTACCTTTTACCTTATATAGATGGATAGACTAGAGATACTTCGGTGTCAAAGCAGAGTATCTTAAGATTTAATGTTACAGTAGAAATGTTCCATTTCATATACGGTAAAGTATCATAAAAATTTGTTTGCCTAGTGAATTCATGGGAGGGGGAATCATTTGTACTGTTCTATGAATCTCTTTGCATGGGTTTAATGTTTGGAGACAATAGCTCTCAGTAATTTCATATTATCTATGTGTTTGTTGTGTGTTCAGCACACATAATTGCAGATGAGACTAAATAAAGTGCTTCCTAGGAAAATCCCTTGGACTCCTGCTGTAGTGTTTCAAGTGTGGCTTCACTTCACAGGTAATAATATATCATACTTATTGCAGAAGAATTACACCATAGTTGGCTCATTAATCTGAACCCCGACGAACCCTGCTGCTTTCTCCCAATTTCTTAGGTAGAAATAACTGATAATGAAAATGAAGAAAAGAGGCACACCCTTTCCCCCAAATGTTTAGAATCTAGTGAGCATCATGGAGAATTTCAGCACTTAGTCATGCGCCTGCAAGCTTGGCCATCTATAAAAAGTGCAAATGTGTCAGTAGATGTTCACATACTGCCATGAATTAAAAATTAACCCTTTTAAATAGAAAAGGTATGCATTACAGTGCTAAAGTGGCTCAAGAAAGTAATTGCTGTGGCAGCTGACATCTTAGAGAGCAGAGGGCCACTATGCTAACTGCCTTACAGCTAATTAACCTGGAAAGCTGTTGTGTTATCTCTGTAGGGATAAGCCTGGGGTCAAACATTGTGCATGACAAACAGATGCTCTACTACTGAGCTATGGTGATTCCCCATATTTGGTGCTGCCACCTGATTAATGAAATCTTGGGCAAGGCATCATTTGTCTCTTCAATGATGTGTTCTATGTTGCAAACTGCCCTTTGGTCTCTTGATGAATGGCGGTATCTCCAGGGCATAGGCCTGGGCAGTGTGTATGGAGGTCCTGGGCTGCCTAGTGTGGTCCAAAAAAATCAGAACAATATGTTTGGCACCTGCTTGGCTGCTGGAAGGAGGCATACAAGACACCGTAGGGACTTCAGATTTGTACAGTGTTTACTCCTTAGCCTTTTCTTCTCCCAAAGGTATCCCGCAAGGCTACAGATTGTTCCTCAGGATTTATTCCCCAAGCCTTTCTCACAAATGAGTACAGCTGCAAGGCAGCCAAGGTTTAGGATCAGAGTTTTTCTTCTAGATGGACTACCTTCCCAGGTTGAAAAGCCACACCTGCTCCTTATTTCCTTGTGCAGAAACTACCTTCTTGATTGTTGGACCTATTGGTCTTGATGGCTCAATCTGGCCGAGCCTGTCTTCACATGCAGAAGATAGGTAAGTCCCTAAGTCACCAAGGGTTTAAGACCCATCAGCTACCCTCACCTGGTTTAGCAGACCAAAGCCATTACCCAAGATGTGGCCACATTTGCATACCAAGAGCTTCTAGGAGCCACAAACGAGAGCTGAGTGTAAGGTGTGGACCAACGGTGGATGAATAATAACAATAAAAGTCAATTCAATTAGCAATTAAACATTTCTGAAAGGGGAAGTGGCATAGGTTTGCGTTTCCTTTTAGATAATGCATAAAAACAAAGTATTAGTCATTATCAGAGTATGATTTATTGCTTTTGAAGTAAGATTGGCAGCTATCAAGTGCAATTCTTTCCACAGGGACATAACAGAGTGGCAGGGGTCTGCCTCAGTGGGCAGTTATGCCACTGCACTGTACACTCACTGCAGCTTCTGGAACAAGCTCAAGGGCAGCCCCACACAGAGCACAAGTCACCAGGCTTTTGAGTTTAGACCACCGAGGGAAACAGTTGGTGTGTATTATCACCAGTTTTAAAAGCCAAGAGTGTGTTTGCATCTTGGAACAAAATTATACTAGAAAAAACAAACTGCCTCATAATATTAGTTACAGGTAAGTAGCCGTGTTGGTCTGCCATAGTCGAAACAAAACAAAAAAAATTCCTTCCAGTAACACCTTGGAGACCAACTAAGTTTGTTATTGGTATGAGCTTTCATGTGCATGTGCGATCACTCGTAGCTGAGTAAGACCTGGGAGACCGAGGTTCGAATCCCCACTCTGTCATTCTCTTAGCCTGACCTGCTTCCCTGTGTTGCTGGGAAAAGTCCATGTATGGTGCTTTGAGCTCCTTGGAAGAATGGGGGGATGTCAATATAATTAGCTAATAAATAAAAATAAATAACACATGTACATCAGAATAACACATAAGAATCTATTATCCCCATTCCAACCAAAGGTGACAGAATCGAACCGTTTCATGTACTACAATCTAACAGCGTCATGCTGCAATCTCCTTTCGAAATTTTTCTCTTGGAGAACAAAAGGTCCTGGGAGAAAAGGTATCGGGGAAGAGTTATGTTCTCTTCCACTTTATACTTTAATAGGCTTTGGCTTGCAGATGCTCAAATGATCAGTGAAGGGCACGATTTAAAAAAACACACCTCAGAGCTCAATTTCTAGGGGCAATAAAATTTTAGAAACTTAGTTTGCAGCTCTGCTCTAGCAGGAATATATTGAGGAGCCCCAGTAAACCAGAATTGTAGATGAGATCCCAATTTTAGAGAGGTGGGTAAAAAAAGAAAGAAATACCCATTGATCTATGGTTTCATGTGGCACAGACCAAGCTAGCAGGAGAGCCATCAAGGCAGGTGTATCTCAGTGCAAGCTTCAGTTTTTTGGTAGGGGAAGTGGCATATAAACTAAGCTGTAAATTTCGTTCTTCAGTTTAAAACCAGTTGGAACTAACACTTCAGGTCCCCCAGCTTCAGATTTCTAGAGTGGCATACGACACCTTGAGTTCCTTGGAAGAAAGATGGGATGTCAATATAATTAGCTAAATAATAAAAATTATTAACACATGGGGCATAGGAATCTTTTATCCCTATTTCAACCAAAGCTGACAGAATTGAACCATTTCAGGAACTGCAACCCAGGGGTTTCATGCCGAATTTTCCCTTCTTGGAGAACAAAAGGTCCTGGGAGAGAAGGTATCGGGAAGAGTTATGTTCTCTCCCACTTTATACTTTAATAGGCTTTGGCTTGTAAATCTTCAGGTAACCGATGAAGGGCACAATCAGCCCTCCTGCAACCGCAGCTTTACAAGAAGCATTTGCAAACATTCTCAGCCACACACCCCGTCTCAATCCCACCGAGAAAGCATCAAGGTAAGGAGTGAGGGAAGTGGTTCCAGTATCCCCATTTGTTTGCTTGCTTGTTTATTGCATCCACAGAAACTGTAATGAGGGCATAGTAAAGGAACTGAGCTAGGGACAAAATCTGGTATATATATTAAAACCCTCAGAGCCCAATCCTAGAGGCAACAAGCCTTTAGAACCTTAATTTTTGGCTCTACCCCAGCAGGATCCCAAATTTAGAGAGGTGGGAAAAAGAGAGAGAGAGAGAGAGAGAGAGAGAGAGAGAGAGAGAGAGAGAGAGAGAGACAGAGACAGAGACAGAGAAACCCATTGATCAATGTGGCACAAACCAAGTTAGAAGGAGAGCCATCTTAGAACCAACAAGGTAGGTGTATCTCAATGCAAGCTGCAGTTTTTTGGTAGGGGAAGGAAGAGTGGCATATATGCTATGGATTCAGCTGTAAATTTCGTTCCACAGTTTAAAGCCAGTCAGAACTGGTTCAGTTTTTCAAAACCAGACTGCAAGTTAATCACCACTTAAGCAAAAGCCACGTTCCTCTCTGCTGTCTACTTGAAAAGCAGGACTTGGAACGTGCTTTCGTCCCCCTGACCAAAATGCCCAGAGTGATCCTGCGTTGGAGAATGAAATCAAGGAAGCATCCGAAAGAGTGAGGGCAGAAGGAAATTTAATGAATTTTTTGACATACAATAAAAGTCAGACTAGTCTACGTGTCAGGCAGCAGAGGAAACAACCCACACGGCAGGTTGCCAGGAACAGGGTAGACTAGACAACACACAGGGTCCTCTCAAATGCTACAACACTGTAATTCAGAGACTCTATGATTCTGCTCATTGTGAGTTTCTTGATAGAAAGTGAAATTGGAGGTACGGCTCCTTTCACATTACAAGCATTTCTATGGTTTCCAACATATGAATTCTTTGATGGCGAGACTTTGATCCTGGGTGAAGCCCTTTCTGCATTCCATGCACTGATGTGGTTTCTTCCCTGTATGAATCACCGAATTTTTAGCTCTATAAGACACACCAGACCATAAGACGCACCTAGTTTTTGGAGGAGGAAAACAAGGAAAAAAATAATCTGAATCCCAGAAGCCAGAACAGCAAGAGGGATCACTGTGCAGCGAAAGCAGCAATCCCTCTTGCTGTTCTGGCTTCTGGGATAGCTGCGCATCCTGCATTTGCTCCATAAGACGCACACACATTTCCCCTTACTTTTTAGGAGGGAAAAAGTGAGTCTTATAGAGCAAAAAATATGGTATTTCATGGGAGCTGAGACTTTCCTTCCAGGTGAAGCACATTCCACACACTAATACGGTTTTTGCCCACTGTGAGTTCTTTGTTGGTAAGAGAGACTTGCCCTCTGATTGAAGTTACTTCCACATTCCATGCACCTATATGGTTTCTACTCTTTATGCATTCTTTGATGGGAAGTAAGACTATTCTTCCGACTGAGGCTCTTTCCCCATTCCATGCACTGAGGCAATTACTTCCCACTGTGAGTTACTCAATGAGAAGTGAGACTGGTTCTTTGAATGCAACTCTTTCCACATTCCATGCACTGATATGGTTCCTCCTCATATGAATTCTTCGATGATACATGAGACCTGCTCTCTGAGTGAAGCTTTTTCCACATTCCAAGCACTGATATGGTTTCTCTCCTGTATGAATTCTTTGATGGGAAGTGAGACTATCCTTCCGATTGAAGCTCTTTCCACATTCCAAGCATGGATAGGGATTCTCCCCTGTGTGGATCATTTGGTGGGAAGTGAGCATTGTCTTCCAGCTGAACCTCTTTCCACACTCCAAGCACTCATATGGTTTCTCCCCTGTATGGAATCTTTCATGGGACACGAGACCAGCTCTGTGAGTGAAGCTCTTTCCGCATTCCATACACTGATATGGTTTCTCCCCTGTATGAATTCTTTTATGGTACATGAGACCTGCTCTCTGAGTGAAGCTCTTTCCACAGTCCAAGCACTGATATGGTTTCTCCCCTGTATGAGTTCTTTGATGGAGGGTGAGACTATCCTTCCGATTGAAACTCTTCCCACATTCCAAGCATGGATAGGGATTTTCTCCTGTGTGAATCATTTGGTGGGAAGTGAGCATTGTCTTCCAACTGAACTTCTTTCCACACTCCAAGCACTCATATGGTTTCTCCCCTGTATGGAATCTTTGATGGGACGTGAGACTGGATTTCTGAGTGAAGCTCTTTTCACATTCCATGCACTGATACGGTTTCTCACCTGTATGGATTCTTTGATGGACAGTGAGCTCGCCCTTGTGACGGAAACTCTTTCCACATTCAAAGCACTGATAGGGTTTCTCCCCTGTGTGAACTTTTTGATGAGACGTGAGCATATTCTTCCCATAGAACCCCTTTCCACATTCCAAGCACCTATAGGGTTTCTCCCCTGTATGAATTCTCTGATGGACTGTGAGACTGGCCCTCTGACTGAAGCTCTTTCCACATTCCAAGCAGGTATAGGGTTTCTCCCCTGTATGACTTCTTTGATGGAAAGTCAGACTATGTTTCCGGCTGAAGCTCTTTCCACATTCCATGCACTGATATGGTTTCTCCCCAGTATGAATTCTTTGATGGAAAGTTAAAGCATCCTTCCGTTTGAAGCTCTTCCCACATTCCATGCACTGATAGGGTTTCTCCCCTGTATGAATTCTTTGATGGGAAGCAAAACTTCTCTTCCAACTAAAACGCTTTCCACACTGTAAGCACTGATACGGTTTCTCCCCGCTGTGAGTTACTTGATGGTAAGTGAGGCGGGATTTCCGACAGAAGTTCTTTCCACATTCTGAACACTGATATTGTTTCTTCCCCAAGAGATTTGTTAGATTGGAAGTGGAGTGGGAGCTCTGAACGAATCTCTTTCCAGACCCTGAATATTTAAGCGGCTTCTCCTGTGTGTGGATTCTGTCGGGGTCTTCCTCATTCATTTGCAATTCTTCAGCACCTGCACCAAAGAGAGAAATTAATTAGAGCTTCAGGAAGAAATGCAGCTCTTCTATATCAGAAAAACAAGGATAAAAAATACCAGGCTCTTTTCTTTGATGGATTATGTTGAGTCCAATATGGAATCTGCTCCATCTCCAATGTCAAGTCATCTCTTTCGTCAACCAAAAACGAATAACTCAACTGAAATTCCTTCAACTTTGCTTACAACCTTAAAGCCTACATTTTAAAAGGCCTTGGCAGTTCAGTCCAGCCTGATCACTGTTTAAAAACACAGAACTTGAGGAAGAATATTTGCAGGCAAATCTTTTAGAGATGTGGGTGTGTTAAAATCCCAGCTGCTATAGGTTGCCCTGCTGAGCTCCATCAAATTATTGGAGATTTGTCACATAGATATACGTATGGAATTTCAAAACAGATATTGTGATCCAACAGGGAGCCTTACCAAGAGAGTCCATGATTCTATGATTCTCCTCCATTAGTTCTTTATGCAGAGCTCTCTGGCCAGGATCCAGCAATGCCCACTCCTCGTCTGTGAAATGAACAGCTACATCTTCAAAGCACACTGGACCCTAAAATGAAAAAGAAAAGTATGTTCCTCTAAGACAGCATAAAGATGATCTACTACACTAACTGGCCAGTGACGTTGTCATCAATACCAGGAAAGGTCCTAGAACAGATAATCAAACATTCGGTCTGTGAGCACTTAGAAAAGGCAGATAAAAAAAAGAAAGAGAAACCCATTGATCTAAGGTTTCATGCACCACAGACCATCTATGTTCATCATCTTGAAATTCTGTCAGGCAACCAGCTATAACTCCCCTCATCTAGCCTAACTAACAGAATGAAATAGAATTGCTACTCCCTTGCGAAACTGTAGACTCTCCTTCGTTGGTGGTTGGACTAGATGACCTTTGGGTACTTTCCAACTCTAGGATTCTATTACCCTGTGGGCCGTCTAGTCCAACCCCTTGCGATGCTGGAATTTCAGCTAAAGTATCCCTGACAGATGGCCATCCAACCTCTGCTTAAAAACCTCCAAGGAAAGAGAGTACACAACCTCCGGAGTGAGACTGTTCCACTGCTGAACAGCTGTGTCAGAATGTTTTACGTATGTCTAGTCAGAATCTCCTTTCCTGCAATTTGAAGCCTTTTATTCGAGTCCTGCCTTTTAGAGCAGGAGAAAAGAAGCTTGCTCCATCCTCCATGTGACAACCCTGAAGATATCTGAAGATGGCTATCATAGCTCCTCTTTTCCAGGCTAAACATACACTCTCAACCGTTCCTCATAAGGAACTTGGCTTCCTGAGCCTTGATCATCCTAGTCGCCCTGCACATGTTCCAGCTTGTCAACATCTTTCTTACATTGTGGCTCCCAAAACTGGACACAGTATTTCAGGTGAGGTGTGACCAAGGCAAATTAGAGCAGGACTATTACTTCCCTTGATCTGGACACTAGAAATCTGTTGATGCAGCCTAGAATAGCATTCACTTTTTTTGCTGCTGCATCACATTGTTGACTCATGTTAAGCTTATGGTCTACCAAGACCCTGAGATCCTTTTCACGTGTACTGCTAGTAAGCCAGGTGTCCCCCAACCTATATTTGTGCACCTGGTTCTTCCTGCCTAAGTGCAGAACCTGAGCTTTGTTCCAACTGAAATTCACATTGTTAGCCTGCACTCAGTTCTCCAATCTGTTACGGTCATTTTCAATTTTGATTTTGTCTTCTGTGGCATTAGCTACCCCTCCCAGTTTGGTGTCATCTGCAAATTTGATTAATAACTCCTCAGTTCCTTCAGCCAAGTCGTTTATAAAGATGTTGAACAACATCAGGCCCAGGACAGATCCCTGCGGCACCCCACTTGTCACTATTTTCCAGTATGATGAAGAACCATTAATGAGTCCTCTTTGGGTTCATGGGTTCAGTCAGTCAACCAGCTACAAATCCACCTAACAGTTACCTTGTTAAACCCACATTTCACCATATTCCTCGTGAGAATATCACGAGGGACTTTGTCAAAAGCCTTTCTGAAATCAAGATACACTATGTCCACGGCATTCCCCTGATCCACCAGGTTTGTAATTCCATCAAAAAAAGAAATTAGAATGGACTGGCATGACTTATTTTGGAGAAACCCATGCTTACTAATCACAGAATACTTTTCTAAATGCTCACAGACCAAATGTTGAATGATCTGTTCTGGTACATTCTCTGGTATCAATGTCAAGCTCACCGGTCTGCAGTTAACTGGTTCTTCCGTTTCCCCCTTTTTTGAAGCTGGGGACATTTGCTCTCCTCCAGTTTGCAGGGACCTCATCTGTTCTCCAAGATTTCTCAAATATAATAGACAAAGGGTCTGAAATTACATCCACAAGCTTCTTTAGTACTATTGGATGCAGTCCTTCAGGCCCTGGAGATTTCAATTCATTTAAAGTAGCTAGGTCCCTACCAATTCTGCAATTCTAGAATTCTATGACATTGCTCTGTTGTTTTCTGCCTGTTAATTGCTATGTTGTTTTAATGGGAATGTTGTGCTGCACATTTTAAGTCTGGGTGCAGTGCTTCCTTTAACATCTTGATGTATTTTTCATTGTGTCTTTAAACGATGGGTATTCATCTTTGTATAAATGGGTGTAACTCCACACGGTGGTCTTCAAATCACTATGTCTGCAAAAGCATTCCTGTTGCCAGAGGGAAGGATCCCCTCTTTACTCTCCCTGTGCACAGTTCTGGGGTGGAACTCTCCTGATGCGCAAAAGCAAAGTTCAGGGGGAGCATGGGGGCATGGAGAGTAGGAGGAAAGGGGGGAGAAGCCCCTTGTGCAACGGATAAGGCTGGTTAGGTGAATCCGGGCAACTTTTTTCTATGGTTTCTTACCAGCTTCCCAACATATACTAGCATTCCACCATCAATATAGCAATAAGACAGAGCAGGAAGAGAGAGATTTCCTCAGCCTCAGAGGAACCCTGATTGCTGCTTTCTCCACAATGCTCCTTCCCTTACCTCATCTGGTTCTTCAGCCACGGCTTCCTCTCCGCTACCATGGAAAGATGGATGAGGAGGTCTTGCTGGCATTCTTCTGTCACCTGCGAGAAATAAAGGGAAGTGGGAGACCATGAGTGCATGCTTTTCTCAGAGAATTAGTGCATCTCTAACCACTGACGGGTCAAAAAAATAGTATCACCTGCTGAGTGCATGTGAGACATTGGTATCCATTTCATATTTTCGTTGTGCAAAAATACACAATTCAGTGTCTTCTCCAAGATGATTAAAAGAACCTGCAGATTAGTTTCAAAATCCACAGAATTTGATCAGAGAAAAAACCGATTCCTCCTTACCCAGGGGCCTCTCTCTGGTGTCCAACGGAGTCCTCTCTGTCTCAAAGGAATCTAAGCCCACTTCTGCAAACAGATCCTTTCCCTGAAGAAGCAACAAAGATTAAAGCAGAGAATGGGGAGATGGATTAGAAAAGAAATGTCTGAGGGGGGAAATTTGGTGGTATCTGATATCATTCCTTGGATGCTTTCCAAAAAAAGGATGGGCCATTAGGAGAGAATTTTGGGATACTCCTGTTCAGAGCCCCTTGGGAGTATCCAGAGGAAAGTCTCTCTCACCTGCTGCTCTGCCTGCTTCCTCTCCTCTGCCTGACTCAGGAGGAATCCTTCAGCCAGGGCCACCGCCTGGGAACTGGTCTCTGCTCCACATTCCCTCACCCAGATCTCCATCTCTGGCGGAAGGACAGCCAGGAACTGCTCCAAGATCACCAGGTCCAGCATCTCAGCTTTCGTGTGCCTTTCTGGCTTCAGCCACTGATGGCAAAGGTGGTGGAGTCGGCTGCAAACCTCTCGGGGTCCTTTGGCCTCCTGGTAGCAGAACTGCCTGAACTGCTGGCTCTGCACATCTGAGTAGAGGGTGTCCTCTTCACCCAGGATCTTCTGTATGGAGCTTTCCCTGAATCCTTCACTGCTCTCAGTTTTGATGGCATGGTCTCTTCCTGCTTCTGGGCCAGCTGAGTCTTGCTCATCCATCTGGGCTCTCAGGAAGCCTCCAAGAGATCAGAAGGAATCCTTGGTCTTCTGCCAAGTTCCGTCTCTCCTCATGAGAGGTGCTACCAAATCCTACAAAGCAAATACATTGTTCTGTTATAAAATTCATACACTGCCAGGAGAAGACAAGATATTCCTTGAGCAAGCATGGTTGAGTCTTGCTAGGAACAAGGCCTGTACCCCCTCACAGCTCAGATTCTTAGCTTTATTCAAGAAACAAGCAGGCAAGGAGGAGAAGCAAGCCTCTATCCCTCCTAGAAGGAAAGTTACCATGCAAAATGTGCAGGCAACTGAAGAGATTTCTGTGCCAAGAATGAGCCTGGTTGCTCCTGCCTTTCAGTATTTTCAGTCTATGAATCCAGTCAGAACGGTAATTGACAAGCGAGTCATTTGTACAGAGTGTAATTTGGACCTTAGGCTAGAAGGGGGGTTCCAACTCTGGGGTCCTCAAGAGCTGCTCTCCCTCCCACTGCCCCTTGGAATCTCCAACATTCGCAAGATTTCATTTCCCAGAAGGTGGAACAAGCAACAAGGGGATCATCTATCTTGGATCTGGTCCTCACCAGCAGGGAAGTACTGGGAAACTTGGGAGGACCTGCCTGGATCAAGGGAAGTAACCATCTTAGTCTATTCTGCCCTGGTCAGACCACACCTGGAATACTGTGTCCAGTTCTGGGCGCCACAATTTAAGAAGGACACTGACAAACTGGAACGTGTGCAGAGGAGGGTGACCAATGTGATCAAGGGTCTGGAAACCAAGCCTTATGAGGAAGGGTTGAGGGAGCCGAGTATGTTTAGCCTGGAAAAGATGAGACTGAGAGGAGGTATGGTCTAAATTTAAACACAAATCATTATCTTCACTTTGAACGCTCCTCCCATGTTCATGCATAGACCAACATTTTATACTATTTTATTGTTAACATAAGGGGGAAATTAATCTTCCTCATTTAACAAGGTTGACTAGGAATCTGGCCATGTGTTGATGACTGTTAACTCTGCTCTCTGTCCCCCCCCCCCTTTTTTTAACAGATATTTATTAGAATTTTACAAAATGAAAAAAGAAAAGAGAAAAATACAAAATAAAGATAGATAAAAAACAATTCCATCATTCCATCACTTTCTTTCATTTGCTTATTTCCCGGACCTCCTCACACCTCCCTTTTTGTATTCCAGTTCAATTTGTTAGTTCAGCAAATCCTTCCCCTCTTTGTTTATCCTAATCTTTAATCTTGAAATAATGTGTAACATTAACTTTTAACTGTTAATACCCCATTTTTTCCATACTCCTTATAGCGTTATAGCTAAAAACCACATAAGTTTCATCCAACATCATTTTAACATTCATTAATTTTACAATATTTCTGTAAGTACTCTTTAAATTTCTTCCAATCTCTGTTTCCCTTTTTTCTTGTTTTGTTTAAACCCATTCACGACCCAGGAACTCATGCACTGACCACCTATAATTCAGCCTATGTTGTGGATTTGCCTGCAAATTTATTATTGTATTTTTGTGATCTAGAGCAGTGTTTCCCAACCGGTGTTCCGCGGCACACTAATGTGCCGCGAGACCTTGCCTGGTGTGCCGTGGGAGGGAGGCGGGCGAGTCGGGCGGCGAGAGGCGGGGCGGCGGCGGCGAGGATCCGCGTCGAGCCGGGGGCGGCTCCGCGGTGGTGGTGCCAAGGTTTCTCTCTCCATTCTCCCCTCACACACACACACAGGAAATAACACAGGATCAGCTAACAGGACCCGGCCAATGGGGCAGCGGCGGGGCAGCGCGCGCAAAAGGGAGGAGCGCGAGACAGCGGACGAGGAGGAGGCCGGCATGTCCGGGCAGCAGCAGCAACAACAGCAGCAGCAACTCCCGGCGACGGCTCCTCAAGCCCCGGGCAACCCTACTCCCTCACCGGCCTCGGCCGCCCTCCTGCTCCACCCACCGCCGCCTCCCCCGCCGCCGCCGGCCACCTCGGCCCCGCCGCCGCCCCCTCCTCTGCCCGCTATCGCCGCCGCCTCAGCTGGGCCCATGCCTGCCGGGAGCGGCGGCAGCAGCAGCAGCAGCAGCGCCCCGGCGCCCTTCCCTCACGGCGGCGACCCGGCCCTCCTGGTTCGGGAGGCGGGCGCGAAAGCCCCACCCCTCGGCGCTCGCCAGCTCCGCGCGCGTCCTTGCCTGGGCGAAGGTGCTTCTTGGACGGGAGGCTGCGGTGACCAAAGACCCCGGCGGCTGGCAGGAGGAAGCGGAGGAGGAGCGGGAGGCTGACCCCGAACTCGTGGGAGGAGGCGAGAGAGAGAAGGCGCTTGGGCAGCCACCCCAAGCCGGCGCACGCGGGCGCCCCTTTGGAGCTGCCCACCTGAGCGCACGGGACAGGAGCGGCGATTTGATTCGCGCCAGGCCACGCTTGCTGCGGAGGGAGGAGGCGCTTCGTGACAGCGCCGACCGAGCCTGAGAGGGAGCAGATCCGAGGGGGATCTCCCCCACCCAGCCACCCCCTCGCCGCCCGCCCTGCTCCTGTCGTGGCAGCTGACGAGCCGACTCGCCCTGACCTGCGGGGTCCCCCACGCCGCCTCCGCTCACGGCGGCGACCCGGCCCTGAACGAGCAGGAGAAGGAGCTCAAGCGGCGCCTCAAGCGGCTCTACCCGGCCGTGGACGAGCAGGAGGAGGAGTTGGAGGAGTCCCTCAGTCCCTCGCTTTGCTGCCTCCTCCCCCCCCACCCCCAAAGCTTGGAGGTTCCCCGGCAAGGGGGAGGGGAAAAAATTGAAACTTACACTTTCGTGCGTCCCTCCCGGCGTGAGGCTGTAATGGTGGTGTGCCTCGAGATTTTTTTCATCAATCAAGTGTGCCTTTGCCCAAAAAAGGTTGGGAAATACTGATCTAGAGATGACACGAAAAGACTCCATCTCTTTAATTGTATCATTTATTACTCCTACGACCCTTGCTTATAAAACCCAATAAAAAAGTTATTCCATAAGTGAAGGGGAAATACAACAGACAGAGACTCAGGCCCCGTCTGCACTGCGTTTGCAAAGCAACAGAGCATTTTGAAGAGCCCTGGCTTCCTCCACAGAATCATGGGAACCATGAATTGGCCTCATTGCTCTTTTAAAACCATCTACATGGTTTTGTATGTTTTGTGATATTATATGCATTGAGACTTTCCTTTATTCTTATAGGTTATGGATTAGTAATTCTTTATTGTACAGTGGTACCTCGGGTTACATACACTTGAGATTACAGACGCTTCAGGTTACAGACTCCGCTAACCCAGAAATATTACCTCGGGTTAAGAACTTTGCTTCAGGATGAGAACAGAAATTGTGCGGTGGCAGCAGGAGGCCCCATTACCTAAAGTGGTGCTTCAGGTTAAGAACAGTTTCAGGTTAAGAACGGACCTCCGGAACGAATTAAGTACGTAACCAGAGGTACCACTGTAACTGATAAGTGTATATTGTTTAATTGTTATTTGTTGATGTTTAATTTTACTGTTTACTATTAGATTATAATGCATTATTGAATATTGTTTTATTTTATATAAGTTGTTTATTTTAATCTTACTGTGACTTTTTATACTGTTTTGGATTTTTATTACTTATTGTTTTGTTGTGTTTTTATACGTGTTGGAAGCTGACCAGAGTGGCTGGGGCAAACTAACCAGATGGGCGGGGTATAATAATAATAATAATAATAATAATAATAATAATAATAATTGTTACTTAGCTTGGTGGGCATCCCTGCCTCCTGCCGAGGGAGTTCGGTAGGTTTAACTCTTCGGCGCATGAAGACGCACCTTTTCTGCCCTCCATCTTCCCACATTCCTTATTTATTTACTGAATAGGTCAAGCTGCGTTTATTGTTTGGGTGGATTTTATGTCGGAATGTTTCCGTCTGGCTGCAACCTCTTCTAACAGATGCGGCTGATTCGTAGATCTGAAGGGGGGCTGTTTGCAGCCCATTGTTTCCTCGCCAAAGCGGCGAGCGTCGCATCCCTACAAAGAGCACCGTTGCAAACCTCCTCCCGAAAACTCGCCCCTTCCCTGGCTCCCCCCCCCCCATGCATGACATGCACAGGACCCTCTCGAATGCATTCCCCCCCCCCGGCAGCCCTGGGACCCCCTTCTCCCCCCTGCACCCAAAGGGGGGAGAGAGGGGAGACTCACCTGATCCACCGAGGGGCCACCAAGGCAGCCCTTGCGCAGGAGACAGACAAAACATGCAGGAAATGACGCGGGGGAGGGAGCTCTGCTCGGCAGGATCTGGCCCCACCCCCTCCGCAATCTCCTTCCCTCTCTAGTAATCCGGCTCAGCTCCTTTTAACCCTTGCAAATCTGAGCGCACCAAGCACACCCCTCTGCGCTTCCTCTCTCCGAAGCAGGAGATCTGTGCATTGCGCACACCCGGAGGAGACGCATCATTTGGGGGGGGGGGCTGTCCTGGCTGGGCTCTGAGCTGCTCCCTCCCTTGGCCACGAACGGGAGGAGCAGCTGGCAGGGAAAAGGCTCTGCAAGAAGCAGGAGTCGCCGTCCTAGGAGAGGAGGAAGAGGGGTCGTCCCGGTGGGTCAACCGATAGTGGGGCTTTCATGCACCTTCCTGTATTTCCCCTTGTACTGATGAACACTCCATGTTGTTAAACAGGGACGACACGTGTGTGTGTGTGTGTGTGAGAGAGAGAGAGAGAGAGAGAAAGAGAGAGGGGGGGGAGGGAGCGCTTTCTAGATCAGGACAAGCAGAACATCGCTGCCGCCCTAGGGGATGCGTAAAGTTGCCTGGGGCTGTTGTCTCTCTGATTGAGTGCTACGCCAGGCTCCAAGCCAGCCATTGGGTGTTAAGCCACGCTTCCTCCGTCGTTTTGTAGCTGACACCCCCAGCACTCTCCCAAAATTCAAAACATATTTTTGCTTTTTTTTCATTTCTTCCATAAAATCTATTCAAAAGCTTGGTTAATCTAAGGTAGGTGTATCTCACTGCAAGCTTCAGTTTTTTGGTAGGGGAAGTGGCATATAAGCTAAGCTGTAAATTTTGTTCTTCAATTTAAAACCAGTTGGAACTAGCACTTCAGGTCCCTCAGCTTCATTCATTCATTCATAAATAAATAAATAAAACACACGTACATCAGAAGAACACATAAGAATCTATAATCCCCATTCCAGCCAAAGGTGACAGAATTCATGAGCTGCAATCCAGCAGTTTCACGCTGCAATCTCTTTTTGAAATTCTTCTCTTGGAGAACAAAAGGTCCTGGGAGAAAAGGTTTAGGGAAAGAGTTGTATTCTCCCCCACTTTATACTTTAATAGGCTTTGGCTTGCAGATGCTCAAATGATCAATGAAGGGCACAATCTGCCTTCCTGTAGCTGCAGGTATGCAGCAAACATGCACAAATGTTCTCAGGGCACAGCCGATCTCAATGCCAGTGACACAGCATCAGAGGAAAAACTGAGTTGTGCAGCACTGTAACTGCAGGGCTAAGTATCCCCATTTGTTTGCTGAATCCACTGAAATTCTAACAAGGGCATGGTGAAAGCACTGTGTGCAAGGAGCTAAATCCAGTTTTTAAAAAAGCTTCAGAACTCTATCCTAGGGGCAATAACGCTTTAGAAACTTAAGTTTTCAGCTCTGCCCCAGCAGGAATATCTTGAGGAGCCAGAAGCTTAGATGAGACCCCAATTTTAGAGAGGCAGGTATCAAAAAAGCGAAACCCATTGATCTATGGTTTCATGTGGCAGAGACTAAGTTCGCAGGAGAGCCATCTTAGAATCAACAACGTAGGTGTATCTCAATGCAAGCTGCAGTTTTTTGGTAGGGGAAGGAAGAGTAGCATATACACTATGGATTCAGCTCTAAGTTTCGTTCTTCAGTTAGAACTAGTTCAGTTTTTCAAAACCAGAGTGTAAATTATTCCCCACTTAACCAAGACCCACGTTCCTCTCTGCTGTCTACTTGAAAAGTAGGACTTGGAAGGTGCTTTCATCTCCCTGACCAAAATGCCCAGAGTGATCCTGCGTTGGTGAATGAAATCAAGGAAGCATCCGAAAGAGTGAGGGCAGAAGGAAATTTAATGAATTTTTTGACATACAATAAAAGTCAGGCAGCAGGTTGCCAGGAACAGACAATGAAAAGTCCTTACCACCTGCTTTTTATTCAATATTTACAGACAGAGGCTTGGAACGCAGCCTCTGGGACTAATGGTGTTGTCCTGCGTGACTCTCCACTCCCTGGGAGCCAGTGTGGTCTAGTGGTTAAGAGCCGTAGTCTGGGGAACCGGGTTCGCTTCCCCGCTCCTCCACATGCAGAGGAGTCACACTTGGGCCAGTCACACTTCTCTGAAGTCTCTCAGCCCCACTCACCTCACAGAGTGTTTGTTGTGGGGGAGGAAGGGAAAGGAGAATGTTAGCCACTTTGAGACTCCTTCAGGTAGTGATAAAGCGGGATATCAAATCCAAACTCTTCCTCTTCTTCCCTTTTTCTCCCTCATTTGTCACCTTCTCCCCTACGGGTGGCACTGAGGGCCCTTTGCTCTACAGTGGTACCTCGGGTTAAGAACTCAATTCGTTCTGGAGGTCTGTTCTTAACCTGAAACTGTTCTTAACCTGAAGCACCACTTTAGTTAATGGGGCCTCCTGCTGCTGCACTGCCAGAGCACAATTTCTGTTCTCATCCTGAAGCAAAGTTCTAAACCCGAGGTAATATTTCTGGGTTAGCAGAGTCTGTAACCTGAAGTGTATGTAACCCGAGCTACCACTGTACTTTCAAGGCTTGCCGGGGTCTGGGAGAGGGGGGTCTAGAATGCTTTCTAAAGACACTGTGTCTGTCAGCTATTGCCCTCCTAGTGATTCCTCTTCCTCCTCCTCATCTCCCCTTATTTCCCAGCTTTCCCCATCATCTTCTTCTCTGGAAAGGTCAGGCTGGTGAGGTGGTCTCCACCATTCCTCCTCTGCCCAGTCCCTAACACCATGGAAAAGGAACAAAAAACAAGCCAACTGGAATGGGTGCAGAGGAGGGTGACCAAGACATTCAAGGGTCTGGAAACCAAGCCTTATGAGGAATGGTCAGCCTAGAAAAGAAGACACTGAGAAGAGATATAATAGCCATCTTCAAATATCTCAAGGGCTGTCTCATGGAAGAGGAGACAAGGTGAAGAAAGCCTGTTTTGTGCTGCTCTGGAAGATAGAACCTGAAGCAATGGGTGCAAGTTGCAAGAAAAGAGAATCAGACTAAACATCAGGAAGAACCTTCTACGGGTAAGAGCTATTCAACGGTGGAACAGGCTGCCTCAGAAGGAGGTGGGTTCTCCTTCCATGGAGGTTTTTAAGCAGAGGTTGCATGCTCATCTGCCATAGTGTAGATTCCTGCATTCCAGGTGGGTGAACTAGACAACACACAGAGTCCTCTCAAATGCTACAGCTCCATAATTCTGAGACGCTATGGTTCTCCTCAATGTGAGTTTCTTGATGGAAAGTGTGAAACTGGAGCTATGGCTGAAGCTCATTTCACATTACAAACATTTCTATGGTTTCCAACATATGAATTCTTTGACGGTGAGTGGGTAAAGCTCTTTCTACATTCCAAAACTTATATGGTTTCTCCCCACGGTAAGTTAATTGATGAGAAGTGAGACTGGCCCTCTGTTTGAAGCTCTTCCACATTCCAAGGACCGATATGGTTCCTTCTCATATGAATTCTTTGATGGTACATAAGACTGGCTCTCTGAGTGAAGCTCTTTCCACATTCCAGGCACTGATATGGTTTCTCCCCTGTATGAATTCTTTGATGGGAAGTCAGACTATCTTTCCGACTGAAGTTCTTTCCACATTCCAAACAAGGATAGGGATTCTCCCCAGTGTGTATTATTTGGTGGGAAGTGAGCATATTCTTCCAGCTGAACCGCTTTCCACACTCCAAGCACTCATACGGTTTCTCTCCTGTATGTATTCTTTCATGGTACATGAGACCAGCTCTGTGAGTGAACCTCTTTCCACACTCCAAGCACTGATATGGCTTCTCCCCTGTATGAATTCTGTAATGGGAAGTGAGCTCACTCTTCTGACGGAAACTCTTTCCACATTCCAGGCAAAGATAGGGTTTTTCCCCTGTATGAACTTTTTGATGAGAAGTGAGAATATTCTTCCCATAGAACCCCTTCCCACATTCCAAGCACTGATAAGGTTTCTCTCCTGTATGAATTCTTTGATGGGAAGTGAGACTATCCTTCCGACTGAAGCTCTTTCCGCATTCTAAGCACGGATAGGTGTTCTCCCCTGTGTGAATTATCTTGTGGGAAGTGAGCATATTCTTCCAGCTGAACCTCTTCCCACATTCCAAGCACTCATATGGTTTCTCCCCTGTATGAATTCTTTGATGGGACATGAGACCAGCTTTGTGAGCGAAGTTCTTTCCACATTCCAAGCACTTATATGGTTTCTCCCCTGTATGTATTCTTTTATGGGACATGAGAGCGGCCCTCTGGGTGAAGCTCTTTCCACATTCTAAGCAGTGATATGGTTTCTCCCCTGTATGAATCCTTTGATGGAGAGTGAGACTATCCTTGCGACTAAAGCTCTTCCCACATTCCAAGCACGGATAGGGATTTTCCCCTGTGTGAATTATTTGGTGGGAAGTGAGCATTGTCTTCCAACTGAACTTTTTTCCACACTCCAAGCACTCGTATGGTTTCTCCCCTGTATGGAATCTTTGATGGTACACAAGGCCAGCTCTGTGAGTGAAGCTCTTTCCACATTCCATGCACTCATATGGTTTCTCCCCTGTATGAGTTCTTTGATGGGAAGTGAGCTCGCTCTTCTGACGGAAACTCTTTCCACATTCCAAGCACTGATAGGGTTTATCCGCTGTATGAGTTTTTTCATGAGAAGTGAGCATATTCTTCCCATAGAACCCCTTCCCACATTTTAAGCACTGATATGGTTTCTCCCCTGTATGAATCCTTTGATGGGAAGTGAGACTATCCTTCTGACGGAAGCTCTTTCCACATTCCAAGCAAGTATAGGGTTTCTCCCCTGTATGAATTCTTTGATGGAAAGTTAGACTTTGCTTCCGACTGAAGCTCTTTCCACATACCATGCACTGATATGGTTTCTCCCCTGTATGAATTCTTTGATGGAAAGTGAAAGCATCCTTTCGACTGAAGCTCTTCCCACATTCCAAACACTGATAGGGTTTTTCTCCTGTATGAATTTTTTGGTGGGAAGTGAAACTTCTCTTCCAACTGAAACTCTTTCCACAGTCTTGGCACTGATATGGTTTCTCTGTGCTGTGAGTTATTTGATGAGAAGTGAGGTTGGATTTCCGACAGAAGTTCTTTCCACATTCCGAACACTGATGTTGTTTCTTCCCCAAGAGATTTGTTAGATTGTTAGTGGAGTGGGAGTTCTGACTCAATATCTTTCCAGACCCTGAATATTTAAGCGGCTTCTCCTGTGTGTGGATTCTGTCGGGGTCTTCCTCATTCATTTGCAATTCTTCAGCACCTGCACCAAAGAGAGAAATTCATTAGAGCTTCAGGAAGAAATGCAGCTCTTTAATATTGGAACAACAAAGATAAAAAAGCCAGGATCTTTTCTTTTACGTCTTTTGTTGAGCCGAAACATCTCCAATCTCATGTCATTTGTCAAACAAAAATGGAAACAACAAAAACAAAAAACCTGACTGAAGTTTCTTCAACTTTCCAAACAACTTCCCAAACAACTTTAAAGCCTACATTTTAAAATGCTTGGGCAGTTCAGTCCAGCCAGATCATTGTTTAAAAAGGCAAAAGGAAGAATATTTGCAGACCAAACAGCAGAAAGCCCCACATCCAACATGAGCTGCGAGAGTCTTAGAATCCCAGATGCCAGAAGTAGCATTGTTGAAATACATCAAGATATAGGTTTGTTACATAGGATTTAAAAACTGATATCACAATCCAACAGGGAGCCTTACCAAGCGAGTCCATGATCCCACGATTCTCCTCCATGACTTCTTTATGCAGAGCTCTCTGGTCAGGATCCAGCAACGCCCATTCCTCGTCTGTGAAATGAACAGCTATATCTTCAAAGCACACTGGACCCTAAAAGGAAAAGAAAAGTATCTTCCTCTTAGCTTAAAGATCATCTACCACACAGGTAATGACTGACCAGTAAGAGTGTCATCAACACCAAGAAAGGTCCTAGAACAGAGAATGAAACAGTCGGTCTGTGAGCTCTTAGAAAAGGCAGATTAAAATAAAGAAAGAGAAACCCATTAAAAAGAAGAGTCTTTTTAAATATCTTCTAAAATAATTGTTTTAATTTATTTTGACTATGGCCGACCACCATGGCTACCTACTTGAACCACTGATCTAGGGCAGTTATGGCAAACCTTTTAGAGACCGAGTGCCCAAACTGCAACCCAAAACCCACTTATTTATCACAAAGTGACAACATGGCAATTCACCTGTATATCTCATTTTTTCTGTGTGTTTCACGTTTCTTCTTTACGACTGGTGTTGTAATAAATAATCCTTCATAAAAGTTATTGCATTACATTCTTCATTAAATTATATTTCTGTTGATATATAATTTTATGGTATAACTCAGTGCTTTTTTTCTTTAAAAATGTTTAGGGGTACTCTCATTTTGACTCAAGAAAATCATCACAGGGGGGAAATGAATACAGTTCAAATCTGGAAAAATAAATAGAGTGAATTTCTTCTCCGGTTAAATTCACAAAATGTTTAGGGGCATGCATCCCCCTGCGTCCCCACAGAGAAAAAAGCCTTATTATTACTCCAAAATAAAGTGGTGTCATGAGCCATCAAACCTCGGAAGCACATTTTTCCCAGTAGGTTCCACAATTTTGGCCACTAATGTACACTGGAGGGCTGTACTAAGAGCCACCCTCTCCCAATTTTTAATATGAGATAATAATGATTATCTGCATGCGCACATACAAATATAAATAAATAAATAAACCCAGCCAGATGGGCAGGGTATGAATAATATATTATTATTTCTCTGTTGGCTTCCAAGGGAAAGCCTATTGAACATGTAAACCCAGCAGCCCCTTCTTAGGTTGCCGTCTTTATACGCTTACTGACCTGGGAGTTAAGCCCTGCTGAACTTAAGGCGGCTTACTCCTGAGTAGGAAAAACAGACTGGCGGGTTAGGGTTACCTCATCTGGTTCTACAGCCACTGCTTCCTCTCCGCTACCATGGAAAGAAGGATGAGGAGCTCTTGCTGGCATCCCTCTGTCACCTGCGAGAAATAAAGGGAGGTGGGAAACTACGAGTGCATGCTTTCCTTAGAGGCGAATTAGTGCATCTCTAACCACAGACGGACCAAAGAAATAGTAGTAATAGTAATAATAATAATAAGAAGAAGAAGAAGAAGTTTTATTTATACTGCGCCCTCCCCAGCCAAGGCCGGGCTCAGGGTGGCTAACAAGCAATAATAAAAACAAGTTGAATGAATACAACTTAAAAACAAGATTAAAATACAACATTAAAATATTGAAACATTAAAATATTAAAATGCAACCTCATCACAGGAGGAGAAAAGGAAAAAGGAAAAAGAAAGAGGGAGGGAATCATATTGGCTCCAAGCCAAAGGCCAGGCAGAACAACTCTGTCTTACAGGCCCTGCGGAAAGAGATCAGATCCTGCAGGGCCCTGGTCTCATGAGGCAGAGCGTTCCACCAGGCCGGGGCCAGTGTTGAAAAGGCCCTGGCTCTGGTTGAAGCCAATCTGACTTCCTTAGGGCCTGGGACCACTAGGGTGTTGCTATTTATGGACATTGAGGCTCTCCGTGGGGCAGACCGGGAGAGGCGGTCCCGTAGGTACGAGGGTCCTAGGCCGTGAAGGGCTTTAAAGGTCCAAACCAGGACCTTAAATCCGACCCTGTACTCCACCGGGAGCCAGTGCAGCTGGAAAAGCACTGGGTGCTTTTAGTAGTAAAACGTAAAGGCAAAGGTCTCCTGAACGGTTAAGTCCAGTCAAAGGGAACTATGGGGTGAAGCGCTCATCTCACTGCAGGCTGAGGGAGCCGGCACTTGTCCTCAGACAGCTTTCCGGGTCATGTGGCCAGCAGGACTAAACTGCTTCTGGCACAAGAAGACACCGTGACAGAAGCCAGAGCGCACGGAAACACCGTTTGCCTTCCTGCCGCAGCGGCACCTATTTGCAGTGGTACCTCGGGTTAAGAACTTAATTCTTTCTGGAGGTCTGTTCTTTGTCATGTGACAAAGACACACGAGAGCAGAAGCAGCAAAGCAGGCTGGGAAGTGCTGGGACTGCACAATCATTTGGGCCTAGTCAAGTTCTTCAGGCCTAACTGCTAAATGCTGAGTCACTCTGTCATGTGACTCATTCGCCTTAGAAGTAGCAGCCATTTTCTCTCTGTGTTCCCAGTAAGATTTCAGTCAGAGTCAGTTGTGAGCAGAGTCAGTATGTAATCTCAGTCAAACTGTTTGGAACCAAGTGGTTTATGAAGAAGTTTATTTTAACTCAGTAAAGCTCTTATTCTTTCACTTAAAAACTCTGCATTATTAATTTACGCCGCGCGTCATTCTTAACCTGAAACAGTTCTAACCCAGGGGTCTGCAACCTTTAAGACAAAAAGAGCCACTTGGACCCATTTTCGAAGGGGGAAAAAACTGGGAGCCGCAAAACCATTGCGACATTTAAAACAAATACCGTATTTTTCGCTCCATAGGACGCACTTTTTCCCTCCTAAAATGTAAGGGAAAAAGTCTGTGCGTCTTATGGAGCGAATGTGTGGTCCCTGGAGCCAAATCGCTGTTGCCCTGCGCTCCTGGGCTGCTCTTTAGGAGTGGGGGGAGGAGCCACGGTGCTCTGCCGGCAGCCTCCGTTTTCCCCTGAAGCCCCGGCAACGTTTGCAAGCAGCGGGAAGGCTGTGCGCTCCCGGGCTGCTCTTTGGGGGTGGGGGGAGGAGCCACGCGGCTCTGCCGGCAGCCTCCGTTTTCCCCTGAAGCCCCGGCAACGTTTGCAAGCAGCGGGAAGGCTGTGCGCTCCCGGGCTGCTCTTTGGGGGTGGGGGGAGGAGCCACGCGGCTCTGCCGGCAGCCTCTGCTTTCCCCTGAAGCCCCGGCAACGTTTGCAAGCAGCGGGAAGGCTGTGCGCTCCCGGGCTGCTCTTTGGGGGTGGGGGGAGGAGCCACGCGGCTCTGCCGGCAGCCTCCGCTTTCCCCTGAAGCCCCGGCAACGTTTGCAAGCAGCGGGAAGGCTGTGCGCTCCCGGGCTGCTCTTTGGGGGTGGGGGGAGGAGCCACGCGGCTCTGCCGGCAGCCTCCGTTTTCCCCTGAAGCCCCGGCAACGTTTGCAAGCAGCGGGAAGGCTGTGCGCTCCCGGGCTGCTCTTTGGGGGTGGGGGGAGGAGCCACGCGGCTCTGCCGGCAGCCTCTGCTTTCCCCTGAAGCCCCGGCAACGTTTGCAAGCAGCGGGAAGGCTGTGCGCTCCCGGGCTGCTCTTTGGGGGTGGGGGGAGGAGCCACGCGGCTCTGCCGGCAGCCTCCGCTTTCCCCTGAAGCCCCGGCAACGTTTGCAAGCAGCGGGAAGGCTGTGCGCTCCCGGGCTGCTCTTTGGGGGTGGGGGGAGGAGCCACGCGGCTCTGCCGGCAGCCTCTGCTTTCCCCTGAAGCCCCGGCAACGTTTGCAAGCAGCGGGAAGGCTGTGTGCTCCCGGGCTGCTCTTTGGGGGTGGGGGGAGGAGCCACGCGGCTCTGCCGGCAGCCTCTGCTTTCCCCTGAAGCCCCGGCAACGTTTGCAAGCAGCGGGAAGGCTGTGCGCTCCCGGGCTGCTCTTTGGGGGTGGGGGGAGGAGCCACGCGGCTCTGCCGGCAGCCTCTGCTTTCCCCTGAAGCCCCGGCAACGTTTGCAAGCAGCGGGAAGGCTGTGCGCTCCCGGGCTGCTCTTTGGGGGTGGGGGGAGGAGCCACGCGGCTCTGCCGGCAGCCTCTGCTTTCCCCTGAAGCCCCGGCAACGTTTGCAAGCAGCGGGAAGGCTGTGTGCTCCCGGGCTGCTCTTTGGGGGTGGGGGGAGGAGCCACGCGGCTCTGCCGGCAGCCTCTGCTTTCCCCTGAAGCCCCGGCAACGTTTGCAAGCAGCGGGAAGGCTGTGCGCTCCCGGGCTGCTCTTTGGGGGTGGGGGGAGGAGCCACGCGGCTCTGCCGGCAGCCTCCGCTTTCCCCTGAAGCCCCGGCAACGTTTGCAAGCAGCGGGAAGGCTGTGCGCTCCCGGGCTGCTCTTTGGGGGTGGGGGGAGGAGCCACGCGGCTCTGCCGGCAGCCTCCGTTTTCCCCTGAAGCCCCGGCAACGTTTGCAAGCAGCGGGAAGGCTGTGCGCTCCCGGGCTGCTCTTTGGGGGTGGGGGGAGGAGCCACGCGGCTCTGCCGGCAGCCTCTGCTTTCCCCTGAAGCCCCGGCAACGTTTGCAAGCAGCGGGAAGGCTGTGCGCTCCCGGGCTGCTCTTTGGGGGTGGGGGGAGGAGCCACGCGGCTCTGCCGGCAGCCTCTGCTTTCCCCTGAAGCCCCGGCAACGTTTGCAAGCAGCGGGAAGGCTGTGCGCTCCCGGGCTGCTCTTTGGGGGTGGGGGGAGGAGCCACGCGGCTCTGCCGGCAGCCTCCGCTTTCCCCTGAAGCCCCGGCAACGTTTGCAAGCAGCGGGAAGGCTGTGCGCTCCCGGGCTGCTCTTTGGGGGTGGGGGGAGGAGCCACGCGGCTCTGCCGGCAGCCTCCGCTTTCCCCTGAAGCCCCGGCAACGTTTGCAAGCAGCGGGAAGGCTGTGCGCTCCCGGGCTGCTCTTTGGGGGTGGGGGGAGGAGCCACGCGGCTCTGCCGGCAGCCTCTGCTTTCCCCTGAAGCCCCGGCAACGTTTGCAAGCAGCGGGAAGGCTGTGTGCTCCCGGGCTGCTCTTTGGGGGTGGGGGGAGGAGCCACGCGGCTCTGCCGGCAGCCTCTGCTTTCCCCTGAAGCCCCGGCAACGTTTGCAAGCAGCGGGAAGGCTGTGCGCTCCCGGGCTGCTCTTTGGGGGTGGGGGGAGGAGCCACGCGGCTCTGCCGGCAGCCTCTGCTTTCCCCTGAAGCCCCGGCAACGTTTGCAAGCAGCGGGAAGGCTGTGCGCTCCCGGGCTGCTCTTTGGGGGTGGGGGGAGGAGCCACGCGGCTCTGCCGGCAGCCTCTGCTTTCCCCTGAAGCCCCGGCAACGTTTGCAAGCAGCGGGAAGGCTGTGTGCTCCCGGGCTGCTCTTTGGGGGTGGGGGGAGGAGCCACGCGGCTCTGCCGGCAGCCTCTGCTTTCCCCTGAAGCCCCGGCAACGTTTGCAAGCAGCGGGAAGGCTGTGCGCTCCCGGGCTGCTCTTTGGGGGTGGGGGGAGGAGCCACGCGGCTCTGCCGGCAGCCTCCGCTTTCCCCTGAAGCCCCGGCAACGTTTGCAAGCAGCGGGAAGGCTGTGCGCTCCCGGGCTGCTCTTTGGGGGTGGGGGGAGGAGCCACGCGGCTCTGCCGGCAGCCTCCGCTTTCCCCTGAAGCCCCGGCAACGTTTGCAAGCAGCGGGAAGGCTGTGCGCTCCCGGGCTGCTCTTTGGGGGTGGGGGGAGGAGCCACGCGGCTCTGCCGGCAGCCTCTGCTTTCCCCTGAAGCCCCGGCAACGTTTGCAAGCAGCGGGAAGGCTGTGCGCTCCCGGGCTGCTCTTTGGGGGTGGGGGGAGGAGCCACGCGGCTCTGCCGGCAGCCTCTGCTTTCCCCTGAAGCCCCGGCAACGTTTGCAAGCAGCGGGAAGGCTGTGCGCTCCCGGGCTGCTCTTTGGGGGTGGGGGGAGGAGCCACACGGCTCTGCCGGCAGCCTCTGCTTTCCCCTGAAGCCCCGGCAACGTTTGCAAGCAGCGGGAAGGCTGTGCGCTCCCGGGCTGCTCTTTGGGGGTGGGGGGAGGAGCCACGCGGCTCTGCCGGCAGCCTCCGCTTTCCCCTGAAGCCCCGGCAACGTTTGCAAGCAGCGGGAAGGCTGTGCGCTCCCGGGCTGCTCTTTGGGGGTGGGGGGAGGAGCCACGGTGCTCTGCCGGCAGCCTCCGCTTTCCCCTGAAGCCCCGGCAACGTTTGCAAGCAGCGGGAAGGCTGTGTGCTCCCGGGCTGCTCTTTGGGGGTGGGGGGAGGAGCCACGCGGCTCTGCCGGCAGCCTCTGCTTTCCCCTGAAGCCCTGACAAGGTTTGCAAGCAGAGGGAAGGCTGTGCTCCTTTGCCCCGCACTCCTGGGGTGCTTTTTGGGGGTGGAGTGGGGAGTCACACTGCTCTGCCTGCAGCCTTTGCTTTCCCCTGAAGCCCCGACAAGGTTTGCAAGCAGAAGGGAAGGCTGTGTGCTCCTGGGGTGCTCTTTGGGGGTGGGGGGGAGGAGCTACACTGCTCTGCCTGCAGCCTTTGCTTTCCCCTGAAGCTCCGACAAGGTTTGCAAGCAGAAGGGAAGGCTGTGTGCTCCTGGGCTGCTCTTTGGGGGTGGGGGGGAGGAGCTACACTGCTCTGCCTGCAGCCTTTGCTTTCCCCTGAAGCTCCGACAAGGTTTGCAAGCAGAAGGGAAGGCTGTGTGCTCCTGGGGTGCTCTTTGGGGGTGGGGGGGGAGGAGCTACACTGCTCTGCCTGCAGCCTTTGCCTTCCCCTGAAGCTCCGACAAGGTTTGCAAGCAGAAGGGAAGGCTGTGTGCTCCTGGGCTGCTCTTTGGGGGTGGGGGGGAGGAGCCACGCGGCTCTGCTGGCAGCTTCTGCTTTCTCCTGAAGTCCCAACAAGGTTTGCATGCAGAGGGAAGGCTGTGTGCTCCTGGGGTGCTCTTTGGGGGTGGGGGGGAGGAGCTACACTGCTCTGCCTGCAGCCTTTGCTTTCCCCTGAAGTCCCGACAAGGTTTGCAAGCAGAGGGAAGGCTGTGTGCTCTTTGGGGTGGGGGGAGGAGCCACACTGCTCTGCCTACAGCCTTTGCTTTCCCCTGAAGCCCCGACAAGGTTTGCATGCAGAGGGAAGGCTGTGTGCTCCTGGGGTGCTCTTTGCCCTGCACCCCTGGGATGCTTGGTGGGGAGCAGCAAATTGCTGTCTCTCAGTGCCTCCTTATTCAACTGCAGAGGATTGCCTAACAGGATTCTGAGCTCCATTTGAAGTTTAAAAATATTAAGTTTGGGGATTTCTTCAAGTAGCAGTTTTGCAGAAATAGTCATAAATACATGCAAAGCATCTCCACAAACCAGTAATATGAGCTCAGCTACAACTGAGCAGGCATCTGGCTCAGGAACAGTTTAAACTGCACAACTATAACCAGACATCCTGTGTGTTTGTGTGTGGACCATGTTCCTGGCAGCTAATCTTTATTGCTGAAAAGAGACACTGATATTCCACTCCAAATCTATAATTCATTGTACAAATTCTTACAAGTACAGTCCACCTATACCAAACCAAAAACATTGTGTTCTCTTGTTATTGAATGGAAGCTATTTATCTGCCCTCTTTTCCTCCTCTGTTCTTTGCTCAGTCACTCCATTTTGAATCTTCCTTTCAAAACAACCATGCCTGTTTTGAGAAAACTTCAGAGATTTAGGAACTGGAGCGCAATCATTTTATCTCTTTGCTGTTCCTCCATACTCCAAGCACTTCTCATTTGCACAGCCCTGGTTTCTCTCCCTGACTATTAATATTCTTGATTAATAACAGTAAAATGCTCAAATTTTAGTTTTTGTGACTGCTGCCAATACTGACTTCCCAGTGATAATGAAAACAGCTGCATTATAATGGAATGTCTGTCCTTTTCCCATTCACTTCATTATATACCGTGGCTCGCTTTAAAGCAGCAAAGTGGACAGGAGCCACACACTTTGCTGTTTTAAATAGCTTAGTACAACATTTGAGTCCGATTTTTTTTTCTTGTTTTCCTGCTCTAAAAACTTGGTGCGTCTTTTCGTCAGGAGCGTCCTATGGAGCGAAAAATACGGTATATCTCCGGAGCCACGATCTGACAGCGGGCGGGAAGGTGACGTCGGGACGGTGTGCGACTAACGCACGCACCGCCCCCATGCGACGTCACAGCCAGTACAGCGCCTGCCACAGTGGGGAGTGTCGGGGCGCACAATGCGCCTCCTCCCCTCGCTAGTATCCGCCCCGGAGCCGCAGCAAAGGTGTAAAAGAGCCACATGCGGCTCCGGGGCCGCGGGTTGCAGACCCCTGTCTTAACCTGAAGCACCACTTTAGCTAATGGGACCTCCCGCCGCTGCCGCGCCGCCGGAGCACGATTTCTGTTCTCATCCTGAAGCAAAGTTCTTAACCCGAGGTACTATTTCTGGGTTAGCAGAGTCTGTAACCTGAAGCATCTGTAACCCAAGGTACCACTGTATCTACTTCCACTGGTGTGCTTTTGAACTTCTAGGTTGGGAGAAGTTGGGACAGAGCAATGGGAGCTCACTCCGTCACAGGGATTTGAACTGCTGACCTTGCTGTCGGCAAGTCCAAGAGGAGGCTCAGCGGTTTAGACCACAGCGCCACCTGCTGAGTACATGCACGATGTTTGTACCCATTTTATATATTTATATTTTATATAAATATTTTATATTTTAATCTAAGAAGATTAAAAGAACCCGCAGATTAGTTTCAAAATCCACAGAATGTGACCAAATGGAGGGAAAAACCCTTCCTCCTTACCCGTTGGCCTCTCTTTGGTTTCGAATGGAATCCTCTCAAAGGAATCGATGTCCATTTCTGCAAACAGATCCTTTTCCTGAAAGAGCAACAAGGATTCAAAACAGAATGGGGAGAAGGATTCAGAAAGGATTGACAGCGACAAATACTTTATGGTATAAGAGATCATTCCTAGGCTGTTCCCCCCCCCAAAAAAAATATGGACCATTAGGAGAGAATTTGGGGATACTCTCCCTCCTGTTCGGAGCCCCTTGGGAGTATCCAGGGGGAAGCCTCTCTCACCTGCTTTCTCTCTGCCTGCTTCCTCTCCTTTGCCTGGCTCAGGAGGAATCCTTCGGCCAGGGCCACCGCCTGGGAACTGGTCTCTGCTCCACATTCCCTCACCCAGCTCTCCATCTCCGGTGGAAGGACAGCCAGGAACTGCTCCAAGATCACCAGGTCCAGCATCTCAGCTTTTGTATGCCTTTCTGGCTTCAACCACCGACAGTCAAGGTTGTAGAGTCGGCTGCAAACCTCTCGAGGTCCTTTGGCCTCCTGGTAGCACAACTGCCTGAACTGCTTGCTCTTCATATCTGAGCAAACGGTGTCCTCCTCCCCCAGGATCTTCTGTACAGAGTTTTCCAAAAATGCCCCACTGCTCTCGGTTTTGATGGCATGGCCTCTTATTGCTTCACTGCTAGCTGAGTCTTTCTCATCCATCTGGGCTCTCAGGAAGTCTCCAAGAGATCGGAAGGAATCCTTGGTCTTCCGCCAAGTTCTGTCTGTCCTTATGAGAGCTGCTAGCAAATCCTACAAAGCAAATATATTGTTCTGTTATAAAATTCATACACTGTCAGGAGAAGATAAGATGCTACTTGAGCAAGCATGGTTGAGTCTTCCTAAGAACCAGGCCTCTACTCCACACAGCCCAGACTCTGAGCTTTCTTTAACAAGCAAACAAACATAAGGAAGAAGTAGGAAAAGCAAGCCTCTATCCCACCTAGAAGGAAAGTTACCATGCAAAATGTGCAGGCATCTGAAGGGATTTCTGTGCCAAGAATGAGCCTGGTTGCTCCTGCCTTTCAGTATTTTCAGTCTATGAATCCAGTCAGAACGGTAACTGACAAGTGAGTCATTTGTACAGAGTGTAATTTGGACCCTAGGCTAGAAGGGGGGTTCCAACTCTGGGGTCCTCAAGAGCTGCTCTCCCTCCCACCACCCCTTGGAATCTCCAACATTCGCAAGATTTCATTTCCCAGAAGGTGGAAGAAGCAACAAGGGGATCATCTATCTTGGATCTGGTCCTCACCAGTGGGGAAGTACTGGGAAACTTGGGAGGACCTGGCCAGAAGAAGGGAAGTAACCGTCTCACTCTGTTCTGCAATGGTCAGACCACACCTGGAATACTATGTCCAGTCAGTGGCGTAGCGTGGGTTGTCAGCACCCGGGGCAAGGCAAGTAATTCGCGCCCCCTAACCAGTGGATATGCGCCCCCTAACCCATGGATTTGCCCTAACCCCAGATGTTGCGCCCGGTGCGGCCGGCCCCCCCTGCACCCCCCATGCTACGCCACTGTGTCCAGTTCTGGGCGCCACAATTTAAAAAGGTTGTGGACAAGCTGGAACATGTGCAGAGGAGGGTGACCAATGTGATCAAGGGTCTGGAAACCAAGCCTTATGAGGAAGGGTTGAGGGAGCCAAGTATGTTTAGCCTGGGAAAAGAGGAGACTGAGAGAGGAGGTATGGTCTAAATTTAAACACAAATCATTATCTTCACTTTGAACGCTCCTCCCATGTTCATGCACAGACCAACACTTTATACTGTTTTATTGCCAACATAAGGTGGAAATTATTACTCTGTGTGGAGTAGAGGCCTGGTTCTTAGGAAGACTCAACCATGCTTGCTCAAGGAGCATCTTATCTTCTCCTGACAGTGTATGAATTCGCGGTTCGAATCCCCGCGGCGGGGTGCGCTCCCGTTGCTCGGTCCCAGCGCCTGCCAACCTATCAGTTCGAAAGCACCTTTGGGTGCAAGTAGATAAATAGGGACCGCTTACCAGCGGGAAGGTAAACAGCGTTCCGTGTGCTGCGCTGGCTTGCCAGATGCAGCTTTGTCACGCTGGCCACGTGACCCAGAAGTGTCTGCGGACAGCACTGGCCCCCGGCCTCTTGAGTGAGATGGGCGCACAACCCCAGAGTCTGTCAAGACTGGCCCGTACGGGCAGGGGTACCTTTACCTTTGCCAAGGGGGAAATTACTCTTCCTCATTCAACAAGGGCTCATGACTAGGAATCTGGCCATGTGTTGTGGACTGTTAACTCTGCTCTCTCGTTTTTCTGGCTTTGTTTAAACCCATTCACGACCCAGGAACTCATGCACCGACCACCAATAATGCACCAGATGTTGTGGATTGGCCTGCAAATTTATTATTCTATTTTTGTGATCTACAAATGAAGCCAAAAGACTCCGTCTATTTGTATCATTTATTACTCCTATGATCCTTGTTATAAAAGCCAATAAAAAGGTTATTCCGTAAGGGAAGGGGAAACACAACAGAGACACCTACACTCCATCTGCAGTGCAGGATCAGACCCCTTGAAAGAGCCCTGGCTTCCTCCAAAGAATCCTGGGAACTGTAGTTTGTTAAGGATGCTGAGAGTTCCTAGGAGATACCCCATTAAGAGTTTTTTAAGACTTCATTCTTTTTGCCTGGGGACTCTGGGAATTATAGACCAGGCAGAAGAAGCTGGTGGGAGAGGGTCTCCCAGTAACTCTTAGGGGGGGCTGCCTCTTTCACCCCCAACCCCACCCCACTTTGCTTCCTTCCCCACAGGGCCTCTCCTGCTACCTTGGAGTCATTGAGTGGTGAGACCTCCAGGGCTTCTCAGCAGGGCTTCCTGTTCCATCTCCACCTGAGAGGCCGCATGTCTGAACAGGGACACATGTATCATCCAAGAGTCTGGATCACACCCCTTCTGGTGAATTTTGCGGGGGGGGGGGGCTATACTTCTAACTGAAGGAAAACA
This sequence comes from Podarcis muralis, assembly GCF_964188315.1. Taxonomy (NCBI): domain Eukaryota; kingdom Metazoa; phylum Chordata; class Lepidosauria; order Squamata; family Lacertidae; genus Podarcis; species Podarcis muralis. Next base: position 1,788,450 of record NC_135666.1, on the reverse strand, counting down.
GAGGATTTGATTGCATCTAAAGGAACTAAGCATCAGAATTGAAGACGAGACCTGCAGGATCAGGCCAAAGGGGCCCCTACTGAGTTCCCCCTCCTGTTCTTACAGGGGCCCAGGAGTCTTCTTCTAGGAAGCCCACCAGCAGGATCCGTGCCCAAGAGCATCTGCCTGTGGTTTCCCGGCAACTGGGATTCAGAAGCATCCCTGCCCCCGACTAGGAACCCTCCATCGCCCTCTCCTCCTTTTAAAGCCGTCTAGGCTAGTGGCCATCTCTGGCTCCTGCGGGAGGGAGTTCCACAGGTTAAACTCTGCGCGCATGAAAAAGCACTTTCTTTTCTCTGCCCTCCACCTTCCATCTGACCGCCTAGGGCAGATTTCCGCCTTTATTTCTTGCTTATATTTTACTTCTGACTGTCTCCATCCTCTGTTAACCAACGTGACTGATTCATAAATATTGCACGCCTTTTCTCCGAATCCAAAGAGCCCCCCCTGCAAAGTGGCAAGCAGCGCAGCGCAGCGATACAAAGGAAGGGCAGAGCCGCAGACTCCTCCCAGCCTGGATCTGCAGAGAGGAAAGAGGGGGGGGCAGGACCCTCTGCTTCTTGACTTGGATGCCCCCCATGCATGATCTGAACAGCCCCCCCCATGCATCCCTCGGACCCCCTTTCTCCCCAATGCACCCAAAGGGGGAAGAGAGAAGGGACTCACCGGAGGCGCCACCAAGGAAGCGCTTGCACAGGAGAAAAAGCCAAGACCCCGCCGCCTGCTCCCCTTCAGGGAGGACTTTGGGGGGAGGGACTGGTGCACTGGAGGACTGGGCCCCCCACCCGGAACCTAATTTCCTCTCCTCTCTAGGAATCCAGCTCTGCTCCTTTTAACCCTTGCAAATGCGAGCGCATCAAGCTCACCCTTCTCTGCGCTTCCTCTCTGCAAAGCAGATCTGTGCATTGCGCACACCCGGAGGAGAGGCTTTATTGGGGGGGGGCCCTCCTGAGCTGCCCCCTCCCTTGGCCAGAAACAGGAGGAGCAGCAGCTGGAAGGGAAAAGGGCTCTGCGAGAAGCAGGGAACCCCTTGCTAGAATCTGCAGCTGGCATTTCTCCTTTCACATCCCAAATAACCAAAACCAGACCATATATTAATTCCCAGGTTTAGGGGTTTTTCTCCCCCCACCAATGGTCTCACTGTTGAGATTCACTGTTGAGACCGTGTTCATGGAAGACAATCTTACTCGGCAGTGGCGTAGCGTGGGGGGTGCAGGGGGGGCCAGCCGCACCGGGTGCAACATCTGGGGTTAGGGCAAATCCACAGGTTAGGGGGCGCAAATCCACGGGTTAGGGGGCGCAAATCCATGGGTTAGGGGGCGCAAATTACTTGCCTTGCCCCGGGTGCTGACAACCCACGCTACGCCACTGTTACTCGGCTAGGACCGATCGCCAAAGGAGAAGACCCAACAGTATAAATCTAAGTACGGTAACAGGTTCATGGACAGATGGGTATTTTTTTGAATAATCCGTTTAATGATCATGTTCATCCTTAGGCTGCTTTCAACCTGTTGCAATCCTATGAGTTGATCGATGTCTTTTTTACTTGACTGAATCTGAAATAAAGAACAGTAGAGGAGGACAGGGTGGGATGGAGAATGCTCAGAGTGTGGGCACAAGCACAGGCTCACCTAGGAAATATTCTCTGTGGGTACCAGGATATCCGATCCACCTGTCCCTGTGGCAGTATATATCCCGGGCTAAAACCCTAACTTCAACCCTAAAAAAAGCTCAATAACTTTGGTTGGCCCTCACGCATGTTCACGTCATGAAATCTGGCCCTCTTTGAAAAAAGTCTGGGCCCCCCTGATCTAAAGAGTTTGCTGCTCCTGCTAAGGCTCTTTTTCACATCAGATGTAGGTTTTCTGCTCCACAACAGAGCTATAAGCCCTCTTTCCTTTTCAAAAAAATATTTTTTATTAGATTTTGCATTTTAAACATCAAAATTTCATATCAACTATATATAAAAAATACAATTCCCAACCCCCCCCCTCCGTTATTTCCCTCAACTTCCTCTTCTGGGTTTTTTACATCTTAACTTCTCCTGCTTGCTCTAATATATTTTAATATTAAAATCTTTAACTTAGTTAGAATTATACTCTTCTCATTTTCACATCCTCATTATATAGTCCCATTATTTATGTTGCTGCTATAAGTCTCTTTCCTGTCAACCCCCAGCACTCTCTCAAAATTCAAAATATATATTTTTTTTTACTTTTATTTATTTCATGAAATGTATATCCTGCCTGCTTGTAAAAAAACACAACAATCTCAAGGTGATTTACAAAAAGATAAAACAAGAAAATCAAGAAAAATCTACAACCATGCTTTAGAACATACAAAAAGATAAAATACTGAAAAAATTAAAATTCACATCCACTATCTAAGCATCTGGAAATGTGCTCACTGGTCCACAAGGTTGGCAGCACCTGCCTAATCACAGGGATTTCTCCCTTTTGCCACAGAATATAATCTCCCTCTCCTCTCCCTTCATGCAATAACTTGCCTGAAGTTTGCCTGTGATATTTGGCTGAATCTTTTTCATAAACTCCTGAGGTAAATACAAAAACTAGATACACAATAGAACAAACCACCCAGAATCCCAACTAGACTCAAAGATTCTCAAAACTGCCTTCACAGGACACCTAGAGTCCTGTATCCAGTTCGGGACACCCACGATTTGAGAAGATATGGACAATCTGGAACATGTGCAGAGGAGAGTAACCAAGGTGATCAAGAGTCTGGAAACCAAGCCTTGTGAGGCACAGTTGAGGGATCTGGATATGCTTGGCCTACAAAAGGAGACTGAGAAGAGATATGATGTCCATCTTCAAATATCTAATAGGCTGTCACATGGAACAAGCCTGTTTTCTCCTGCTCTGGATGGTAGGACCCAAACCAATGGATTCAAGTTACAAGAAAATAGAATACTAAATATCAGAAAGGCCTTTCTGCAGGTAAGATGTATTCAGCTATGTAATGGACTCCATCAGAAGGTGGTGGGTTCTCCTTCCTTTGAGTTTTTGAAGCAGAGGTTGAATAACTATCTGTCATAGTGGAGATTCCAGCATTCAAGGGGGAGGGACTAGATGATCCGCAGAGTCCCTTCAACTCTACAATCCTTTGATTCTCTCCGCTGTGAGTTCTTTGATGGAACATTAGATTGGCATGACGGCTGAAGCCCCTTCCACATTCCAAGCACGGATATGGTTTCTCCCCCATATGGATTCTTTGATGGGAAGCAAGACGTCTCTTGGAATTGAAGCTTTTCCCACATTCTAAGCATTTAAATGGTTTCTCGCCACTGTGAGTCATTTGATGGGAAGTGAGATTGGAACTCTGAATGAAGCTCTTTCCACATTCCACGCACTGATACGGTTTCTCCCCTGTATGAATCCTTTGATGTGAAGTGAGACTATCCTTCCGGCCGAAGCTTTTTCCACATTCTAAGCATGGATATGGATTTTCTCCTGTATGAATTCTTTGGTGGGAAGTTAACATTTTCTTCCAATTAAACATCTTTCCACACTCCCAGCATTGATATGGTTTCTCTCCTGTATGAATTCTTTGATGGGAAATGAGACCATCCTTCCGACTGAAGCTTTTTCCACATTCCGTGCACTGATAAGGTTTCTCCCCACTGTGAGTTATTTGATGGGAAGTGAGAGCAGACCTTTGACTGAAGCTCTTTCCACATTTCAAGCATTGAAATGGTTTCTCTCCTGTATGAATTCTTTGATGGGACCTGAGACCATCCTTCCGACTGAAGCTTTTTCCACATTCCAAGCACTGAGATGGTTTCTCCCTGGTATGAATTCTTTGATGGGAAGTGAGACTATCTTTTCGACTGAAGCTCTTTCCACATTCCAAACACTGGAATGGTTTCTCCCCTGTATGAATTCTTTGATGGACTGTGAAATGGGCCCTGTTTCTGAAGCTCTTTCCACATGCCAGGCACTGATATGGTTTCTCCCCAGTATGAATTCTTTGATGGGAAGTGAGTCTTTTCTTCCAAATGAAACTCTTTCCACATTCTAAGCAGTGATATGGTTTCTCTCCGGTATGAATTCTTTGATGGTTATTGAGACTTTTCGTCTGACTGAAGCTCTTTCCACATTCTTGGCACTGAAATGGTTTCTCCCTTTTGTGAGTTATTTGATGAGAAGTGAGGTTGGATTTCCGACAGAAGTTCTTTCCACATTCTGAATACTGATAGAGTTTCTTCCCCAAGAGATTTCTTAGATTGGAAGTGGAGTGTGAGCTCTGGCTGAAATTCCCATGTCCCGTATATTTAAATGACTTCTCCTCTATGTGGATTTTGTCGTGCTCTCCCTTATTCTTATTTTCCAATTCATCACCACCTGCAACAAAGAGAGAAACTGATTCTAGTTTCAAAAAGAAATGCAAATTCAAAATATGGGAACCTGAGATTTGAAAAGCCAGACTCTTTTCTGCAATGGATTTTGTTTAGCACAATCATGGAATCCGCACCACCTCCAATGTCATTCATCTCTTTGGCCAAACAAAAATGGAAACAAGCAAAATCAAATAACCTGACAGAGGCTACTCAAACTCAAAACCAAGATTTTAAAAAGCCTGGCCAGTTCACACCAGCCTGATCATGGTTTAAAAAGGCATCAATGGAGGAAGAATATTCAAAGTAGGAAAGAGTAAATAGCACTCCATTCAAGCTGAGCTGTAGCAGGGGAGGGTGTTAGAATCCCAGACGCTGTAGGAAGTACATAAAAATATTGGAGGTTCATCATGTACAGATATGTAAAGAATTTCAAAACAGATCTTGTGTTCCAACAGCAGGCCTTACCGAGAGAGTCCATGATCCCACAATTCTCCTCCATTACTTCCTTATGCAAAGCTCTCTGGTCAGCATCCAGCAACACCCACTCCTCGTCTGTGAAACGAACAGCTACATCTTCAAAGCAAACTGAACCCTACAAGAAAAAGAAAAGCATAAAGATTATCTTCCACACAGGGAAAAGTCCTAGAACAGATGATTAAACAGTCTGGGAGCACTTAGAAAAGAATGTTGTGATTACTAAGCTATAGCATGTGTTTCTCAAAAACAAGACTTGCCAGACAAATCTCATTTCTTTTTTTGACATAATTACAATCTTGGTGGATCAGGGGGATGCTGTGGATGTGGTATATCTTGATTTCAATAAGACTTTTGACAGTGTCCTCCCTGATACTTTTGTGGTGAAGCTGGTAACATGCGGGCTGGATAAGGTAACTTGTGGATTAGTAGCTCTACAATTCTATGATTCTGTGAAATATAAGATGGGGGAAATATGGCTTACCAGTAGTACCTATGAAAAGGATCTAGGGGGTCTTAGTCAGTGCTTTTTTCTTAAAAAATGTTTAGGGGTACTCTCATTTTCCTACTCATGTTGAAATACTGCCCCTCAATGAGGCCAAACTTAGATTCACAAAATGTTTAGGGGTATGCGTCCCTCTGCGTCCCCCAAGAAAAAAGCACTGGTCTTAGTAGACCACGAGCTTAACATGAGATGACTGTGTGATGCAGGAGGGAAAAAAGCTAATAGCATTCTAGGCTGCATCCAATGGAAATCTAGTGTCCAGATCAAGGAAAGTAACAGTCCTGCTCCGTTCTGCCCTGGTCAGACCACACCTGGAATCCTTTGTGCAGTTATGGGCACCATAATTTAAGAACGAGATTGACAAGCTGGAATTGGAATGTGTGCGGGGGGTGGGGGTGTCTGAAAACCAAGCCTTATGAGGCATTCTTGAAGGAGCTTTATTTGTTTAGCCAGGAAAAAAGGAGACTGAGAGGAGATATGATAACCATCTGCAAATATGTAAATGTCTGTCACGTGGAAGATGGATCGAGGAACAAGAGGGAAGAGGGAACAAGATGGAGGAAGCCTCTTTTCTGCTGTTCTGCACAGTAGGACCAAACCAATGGATCCAAGTTACAAGAAAAAAGCTACATGTTCAGGGAAGTTTTTAATGTGTGACATTTTAATGAATTTTTAATCTTTGTTGGAAGCCGCCTAGAGTGGCAGGAGAAACCCAGCCAGATGGGCAGGGTACAAATAATAAATTATTATTATTGTTGTTGTTGTTGTTGTTGTTATTATTATTATTATTATTATTATTATTATTATTATTATTATGCTAAACATGAGGAAGAACTTCCTGCAGGTAAGAACTATTCAGTAGAGGAACCGACTCCCTCAGAAGGTGATGGGTTGTCCTTCCTTGGAGGTTGTTAAGCAGAGCTTGGATGGATGGACATCTGTCATGTTATTTCATTTTGTTGAAATGATTGCATTGCAGAAGGTTGGACTAGATGACCCTTGGGATCCCTTCCAACTCTCCAAGTCTACATTCCTATTGCTCTCTTGTTTCCTGCCTATCAATTATTGTGTTGTTTTAAAGGGATTGTTTAGCTACACAGTTGAGTTGTGGATGCTTCTTTTAAGGTCTTCATGGAATTCTTCATTGCCTTTTAACGATGGGTCTTAATCTAGGTGTGAACAGGTGGAACTCCACATGGTGGTCTTCAAACCATTCCATCTGCACAAGGATTCCTCTCTGCCTCTACTCTCCCATGCGCTGTTCTGGGCGGAGGAGAGACTTTCCTGATGCCCTAAAGCCAACTTCAAGGGGTCCCTGCGAGGAAAGCAGGGAAGCCATTGTGCAACTGATGGAGCCGCTTAGGTGAATCCTGACAACAGTTTTGTATGGTTTCTTGACGGCTTCAAAGCCAATTTCAGCATTCAACAATTAGAATAAAATATAGTGATTGATAAATAATGCTAGCGCTATTCAGAAGGCGAGGCGAGGCGAGGCGAGGTTGCTGTGCATTATTCTCCAAATGGCAGTTTCAGCCCTTCTTGACAGCAGCTTTGGCAAAAGCCCAAGGGAGGAGGAGAGAGATTTCTTCAGGCCGAAAGGCAGCCTGGCTTCCCCTCTTTGCCCACAAGGCTCCTTCTTCCTACCTGGTCTGGTTCCACAGCCCCTGCTTCTCCTTCACCACCATGAGGAGATCTTGCCAGTGTCATTGTGCCACCTGCGAGAGACAAAGGGAAGTCATGAGTTCATGCTTCTCTGAGAGGAGAAACGGTGCCTCTCTCACTTAAGATGGGCCTCAGAAACAGTCCCCCCTGTGGAATGCATTTCAGTGTTTGTACCCATAATTTAGTTCTGCAAAAATACATCTCTCCTTTTCTGGGCTCTTGGCCCCAAATGTCTCCCCCCCCCAAAAAAAAAGGAAAGGAACCCACCGATTAGTTTCAAAATCCACAGAATGTGACCAAACAGAGAAAAAGCTCCTTCCTCCTTACCCAGTATCCTCTCTCTGGTGACCAACGGAGTCTTCTCTGTCTCAGGGGAATCCAGGCTCCTTTCTGCAAACAGATCCTTTCCCTGATAGAACAAAGATTCAAAACAGAGAATGGGGAGCAGGATTACAAAAGGAATGACAGGAAAAATTTGGGGTATCTGATATCATTCCTAGGATGCTTCCCACCCCAAAAGGAGACCATTAGGAGAGCATTTTGGAGATACTCTCCCTCCTGTTTGGAGCCCCTTGGGAGTATCCAGAGTCAAGTCTCTCTCACCTGCTGCTCTGCCTGCTTCCTCTCCTCTGCCTGACTCAGGAGGAATCCTTCCGCCAGGGCCACCGCCTGGGAACTGGTCTCCGCTCCACATTCCCTCACCCAGCTCTCCATCTCTGGTGGAAGGACAGCCAGGAACTGCTCCAAGATCACCAGGTCCAGCATCTCAGCTTTCGTGTGCCTTTCTGGCTTCAGCCACTGATGGTCAAAGTGGGAGAATCGACCACAAACCTCTCGGGGTCCATCAGTCTCCTGGTGGCACAACTGCCTGAGCTGCTGGCTCTGCACATCTGAGCAGAGAGTGTCCTCCTCTCCCAGGATCTTCTGCACAGAGTTTTCCCAGAATCCCTCACTGCTCCCAGTTTTAATGACATGGCCTCTTCCTGCTTCTGGGCCAGCTGAGTCTTGCTCATCCATCTGGGCTCTCAGGAAGCTCCAAGATATTAGAAGGAAGCCCTTGTTCGTCTGTCCTAAGCAGAGGCGTCTGCAAATCCTACAAAGCAAATACATTGTTCTGTTATGATACAGATACATGGCCACAGGAATGACAAAGTTCCCTGAGCAAGAGTGGATGAGTCTTGCTAAGAATTCATCACAGCCCAGACTCTGAGCCTTCTTCAAGATACGAGCAAACAAACAAACAAAAGGAAGGAGAAGTAAGCCTCCAGCCCTCCTAGAAGGAAAGTTGTCCAGGCAGGAGGATGAATCTGCCTAGCTGCTCCTTTCAGTATTTTCAGTCAAGGAATGAATCAGAACTGTTATTGGCAAGAGAATCATTCTTACTGAGTGCAATTTGAGCACTAGGCCAGATTGCGGGTCCTAACCCTGGAGGCCTCAAGAGTTGCTCTCCCTCTCACTGTATCTCTTGATATATATTAAAGATTTCTTGGTTTACAAAAGTATGTGCAATGTCTCATTGACTTGGGGGTCCCCCCATGCATGATCTGAACAGCCCCCCAATGCACCCTCCCCTGCAGTCCTGGGCCCCCTTCTCCCTATTGAACCCAAAGCGGGAAGAGAGAGGAGACTCACCAAATCCCGGGAGGCGCCTCCAAGGCAGCACTTGCAGAGAGAGACGAAAGCCGGGCTCCCTTTGCAGGAAGGGGCTTTGCGGGAGGGGCTTTTGCTCTGCCCTCCTCCCGCCTTTATTCTTGGTCTCTCCGGGAATCCTGCTCGCCTCGCTCCCTCTGCGCGCTTTCTCTCTCCAAAGCAGGAGTCCAGGCGGAGGGAGCCCCGCGTATTGCGCACCCGGAGGAGAGGCTTTATTTTGGGGGGACCCTCCTGGCCGTGGTGGGTCCTGAGCTGCTTCCTCCCTTGGCCAGGAACAGGGAAAAGGCTTTGCAAGAAGCAGGAAGCCCCTTGCTAGAACCCTAGAATGGGAGAGGGGAAGAGGAGGAGGAGGGGACAATCCTCTCTGCTATTTAAATAACAATGAAACAAAAGCTCTGCTGTAGAGCATCAATCTATTCCTATGCATGTCCTTGCGAGGATGGACAATACCTTCCTCTGGTGTGGAGGAGCCTCTGACTTCTGGTTGGGAAAGCTCATCAGTCTCCTCAGGAAGGGACCCCAAGGGTCATCCAGTCCAACCCCTGCAATGCAGGAATCTGAGCGGAGAAAAAAGCACACCAAGAACTCAGGCCAATCTAAGTTTCAATAGTGGGAGTGGTCCCTACTCACAAGTCAATAGTCAGTAGTAACAAAAACTAATCCATTCAAATGTATATATTCTGACAAGAATTACAAACTCAAGTAGAGATTACAAACTCTAACAGAGATTACAAACTCAAACTCATAAAGATATGTATAACACAATATTTCATTACAAAGATTTTCTCTTTTTCACTCGACAATAATGTTGATCCTCATAATTTATCAGCTTGCAGATGGAGACTCAGTTTCAATCCCAGAGCAGAAGTCAGAAGTCAATTATGGATCAGAAACCAGGACAGGGCCCTGTTTTGATGTATTCACCTTCATCAGCTAATTTTTATTTCTACGTTTCTCAGGGATAACAACTACGTGTGGGTAGATCAACGTGTATCTTGAGCTTTTCTGTGCATTTTCCAACCTCTGCTTAAAAACCTCCAGGGCAATAGAGTCCACCACCACCCCCACTCCCCAGGAAGTGGGCTCCAAGTTCTTAAAAAGGTACCCCTGCCCGTACAGGCCAGTCGTGTCTGACTCTAGGGTTGTGCGCTCATCTCACTTAAGAGGCCGGGAGCCAGCACTGTCCGAAGACACTTCCGGGTCACGTGGCCAGAAACACCGTTTACCTTCCCGCTAGTAAGCGGTACCTATTTATCTACTTGCACTTAGGGGTGCTTTCGAACTGCTAGGTGGGCAGGAGCTGGGACTGAAAGACAGGAGCTCACCCCGCCGCGGGGATTCGAACTGCCGATCGATCGGCAAGTCCTAGGCACTGACGTTTTACCCACAGCGCCACCCGCGTCCCATTCAATGTTCTTAAAGGTAAGGTAAAGGTACCCCTGCCCGTACGGGCCAGTCTTGACAGACTCTAGGGTTGTGCGCCCATCTCACTCAAGAGGCCGGGGGCCAGCGCTGTCCGGAGACACTTCCGGGTCACGTGGCCAGCGTGACATCGCTGCTCTGGCGAGCCAGAGCCGCACACGGAAACGCCGTTTACCTTCCCGCGAGTAAGCGGTCCCTATTTATCTACTTGCACCCGGAGGTGCTTTTGAACTGCTAGGTTGGCAGGCGCTGGGACCGAACAACGGGAGCGCACCCCGCCGCGGGGATTCGAACCGCGACCTTTCGATCGGCAAGCCCTAGGCGCTGAGGCTTTTACCCACAGCGCCACCCGCGTAATATTCCCCTGCTCCTGGTCCTGAACAAAAGGTTGATTCAAGTAAAAACATGCCTTCGACCAAGTTGGGCCCCTGGTCCCTTGCACTGCATAGGAACTGGCCGTGTCTCCACCATTTCAGGCGGGGGTGTTCCCAGCCCTGATGTTCTTCAAGACTCACTTATGGATTTGATCCTGGAAGTCAAGGCGTGTGGAACCAGAAACGAGCAGGAGAACCAAGATCACAAGCAAAGCGGATTTGAGATGTGTGTTGAAATCGCAGCATACAAATGGCGACCGTTTATAAACTCAGAAAGAAAACGTGTGAGAATGAGAATGGGGAAAGCAGAGCATCAAAAGGAATGTTTGTGTGATAGGAGAGAATCAAAGAGAAGAGGAACATGTATAAAGCGATTAGCGTGTGAAATAGCTAAAGAGGAAGGTTATAGGCAGAAAAAAACAATGAACTCTATGGGGAAAGCTTACTATTCTTAATATTCCCTACCCACTCTCTAGTACCACGTCCACCACATAAAAATTATACAATAACAAAACCAAAGAAGACAAAATAAATGTGCAAACTGCCACCCTGGTGGCAGAGATGGCTGAAGGTAGGAGTGAAGGCTCTTCCTGCAGTCCTCATGGGGAAACTGGGGGGAGTTTAGAAATAGTCGTCTGCTGGAAAGGGAGAGGGGAAGCCCCTTCTACCACAGACAAGTCCCTCTCAAACCGAGAGCAGATCAAACTTCAGGGGCACTTCAGGCCAGAAGAGCCCAGCCATGAAGCCCAGAGGCATTTGGATGCAGGGCAGTGAGGGCAGGACAAGGGAAGTGTTTCCAGCTCTTCTTCGATGGGAAATGTTGACCTCATCCTGCTGGCAAAGTGGGTCAACCCTCACTGGGATTGTGCTGATAGTGGTGCTTTCATGCTTTTCCTGCTTTTCAGAGGCCCTCGGCTGTTGTCTTTCTTGCTGTGTATTAAAACCAATAAGTTATCTGCAGAAAGGGAGATGTGACGTCTCAAATAAAGCTAGTGGGTTGTAATTTGACTAAATGAGTGTGCCAGCAAAAAGATTTGCACTAGTGCAAGGAGGCGTCCCCGCCTCACTCTCCTTCCTCCCAGTGCGCCTTGTGTATCCCCCACATCTGCTCTCAAAGGTTGGGGGACGCCCAGAGCAGATTTGGGGGGAGGGAGAGGAGAGGGGGAGAGCGTTCCGTTGCACAATGAGAAATCCTTACACGGGCGCTGCCAACCTTTGGGGCCAGTGAAAACAAAAATCTGCACTTCTTCCCTTATGGGGTACCCAAGAGCCCATATAGAGTCCTTTTGTAGGTTCTGTATCGGTAGGAGAGAATAACAGAGGCCAACCAGAGAATATTGAGAAGCAAAGCAGCTAGTAAGCCTGATCTTTACTGAAGCTGTTGCAACAGGGTGCTCCCCTCACACGGAGGACCCAGAACAAAGGTGTGACTGCCCTTAAATACACATTTTAAATTCACTGCCCTACCCTGTGGTTTAAATATGTAACCCACATGTCTGAAGCAGCACAGGAAGACCGTCCTGAAACCATTTTGACTCCCAAGCTGACCAAATGTTTTCTCTGCAAGGAGGAGATTAAAAAAAACCTTCCTTGTTACAGGACTTGGGTAATCACCATCTCATAGGAATGGGCAGACAACCAGGAAAGGCAATCAGATAAGGCATTATCAGATAACCTGGCAGACAGGAAAAACAACATTCAAATTTCTGTTGTAGACCGCCTTTTCTGTGATGTAGGTATGATGTTTGTGGGGGGTGGCCTTGGGCTACACCCCTTCTGTGGTGTATGTATGATGTATGGAAGGGTGGTCTTGAGCTCCAGGGCAGTACAAGGGGAAATACACGAAGGTGCATGAAAGCCCCACTATCGGTTGACCCACCGGGGTGACCCCTCCTCCTCTCCTAGGACGGCGACTCCTGCTTCTTGCAGAGCCTTTTCCCTGCCAGCTGCTCCTCCCGTTCGTGGCCAAGGGAGGGGGCAGCTCAGAGCCCAGCCAGGACAGCTCCCCCAAAAAATGAAGCCCCTCCTCTGGCTGTGCGCGATGCCCGGGGCTCCTCCCGGATTCCTGCTTTCCAGAGGGACAGGGCGAGGGGTGAGCTTGCTCCGCTCGGCTTTGCAAGGGTTAAAAGGAGCGGAGCCGGATTACTAAAGGGGGAAGGAAGAAAGGCAGGTTTTCCAGAGCAGAGTCCCTTGCTGCCCGGGGAGGAATGTGCATATTTTGTCTTCCTCCGGTGCAAGCGCTGCCTCTGCGGCGTCTCCTGGGATCTGGTGAGTCTCCTCTCTCTTTCCCCTTCGGGTACATTGGGGAGAAGGGGGGGTCCCAGATGCGTGGAGCCCCCCAAATAAAATCGGGGAGCAGAGGTTTCTCCCCCTTCCTGAAAAACGAAAGCCAGGGAGGGGGCGAGTTTGCAAGAAGTCTGCAACCCTGTTCTTACTTTGGATCCCAACTCTGTTTGCCACGGAGTGGGTGGGTGTGTAGTTCTTTAAATCAGGAAAAAAGGCGTGCAAATTAATCTCACATTTATGCCTTTCGACTTGACAGGTCAGGGAAGATACCTAGCTTTATAAATTCGTAGGAAAATCCATACTTTAACCGACTCTCCTCATTCCCACGCCATTTTAACCCTTAAAGAAAGGTGAATTGGGCTCCCCCTCCCTCCATGGACCGAGAAGCGGGAAGTCACGTAGGCAGCAGGAACAGGGCATCCCACCATAATTCCCCAAGCGTGAGAGCGCATTCACGGCCCCCCACCCAGGGAGTGACCAGGGGGGCAACAGGAGACATCCGCAGAGGCAGTTTAGCAAGGTGGGTATTCTGAAAGCCCATCTCCAGAGAAGCCCTGAGGGCAAGGAGATGGAAAGCGTTTTATTGTTCTTTCGGTGGTGGGGACTGTTGTAAACAAAATCTGCACTTCTTCCCTTATGGGGTCTCCAAGAGCCCATATGAGTCCTTTTGTAGGTTCTCTATTGGTAGGAGAAAATAACAGAGGCCAACCAGAGAATATTGAGAAGCAAAGCAGCTAGTAAGCCTGATCTTTATTAAAGCTGTTGCAACAGGGGGCTCCTCTCACACGGAGGACCCAGAACCAAGGTGTGCCTGCCCTTATATAGACATTTTAAATTCCCTGCCCTGGAGACCACCCCTCTATACATCATACATACATCACAGAAGGGGTGTAACCCAAGACCACCACCCACAAACATCATGCCTACATCACAGAACAGGCGGTCTACAACAGAAATTTGAATGTTGTTGTTTTTCCTGTCTATCAGGTTATCTGATAATGGTCAGGGGTTGCCTTTCCTGATAGTCTGGCCATTTCTTTGAAATGGTGATTTCCCAATTCCTGAGACAATGGGAAGGTTCACTCACCCCCCTCCCTCCTTGCAGAGAAAACATTTGGTCAGTTTGGGAGTCAAAATGGTTTCAGGGTTGTCTTTCTTTGCTGCTTCAGACATGTGGTCCACATATCTATGTATGTGCTTGGTTGGTACAGTTATGAACATTTATTATATATATAAGACCTTAAATCTTTTTATTACAGTACTTAAGAGGTGTTGGGAAAGGTGTCTGATAAAGTGACCTAATGTTGAACTTGTGTAACCCTTGTACAAAGGTAAAGGAACCCCTGACCGTTAGGTCCAGTCGTGGCCGACTCTGGGGTTGCACGCTCATCTCGCTTTATTGGCTGAGGGAGCCGGGGTACAGCTTCTGGGTCATGTGGCCAGCATGACTGAGCCGCTTCCAGCGAACCAGAGCAGCACACAGAAACATCCTTTACCTTCCCGCCAGAGCGGTACCTATTTATCTACTTGCACTTTGACGTGCTTTCAAACTGCTAGATGGGCAGGAGCAGAGACAGAGCGACGGAAGCTCACCCCGTTGCGGGGATTCGAACCGCGACCTTCTGATCAGCAAGCCCTAGGCTCTGTGGTTTAGACCACAGCGCCACCCGCGTCCTTGTGTACCCCTCCCCATTTGTGACATGCTAGTGATGTAGTGATGATGTATCAATGATGCATCTCAAAGTGTACTCTGGGGGAAAGAGGGAAGGTTTTAAAGTCGATGTCACCACATGTTCAGGTTTCTTACTCCTGTGGGGATCTGTTGCACAACAATATAGATCATGGTCTACTGACGGCTGTTTTGCTCCAAATTACTTGGCTGGAACTTCCTTCCTTTACTGACTGCATGGACCTGCAGGGGACTTGCACCCCGACGAGCTGGGCTGTTGAGTAGTCTCTCACCCCGGAATATTTTCCTCTTAACAGCAGAAAATAAATAAGGGCTGTTGGAAGATGGAGGTGTTAACGGAGAAATCTGAGGGCTCCCTTGGACAAAAACAAGGACACCAGCCAGGAAGACCAGAGCAAAACAGCAGCCAGTAGGCTTGGTCTTTATTGAAGACAGTTGCAACAGGACTCCCACCTGCCACAAGGTGGAACAAGATGGAAGCCCCAAACAAAAGAGAACCCAAACTTTTATTAGCTGCTAATCCCCATGTTACACCCCCTCCAAACTACATCACTAATACATCATGGTTACATCAAGAAAGGTGAGGTCTGGTGGCAGTAATCTGAGCATCCTGGACCCTGCCCCATGGTTCCCCTTGCCCTCCACCAAACACCCATCAAGTGTAAGAAGAGAGATATTTATATTTCCCTGTTTCCCAGCCAAGTTAATCCCACCCTTTTGTCTTCATCTGGGTTTGTTATTTCTGGAATGGCTACCTGTCTGGCACTCAGGTATCAGGATGCCAGGAATTATCACTCAGGCAGAGGGGCTGCTGAGTAGCTGAGCTCACATATCTAGATGAATTTCTGAAGTTTTCCCAGTGAGCCAGTACATAGATACATTTATGAGCGAATTCTCACATTTGGTATTGTGCAGCAGAGGCCCTTGGAATAGAAGAAGAAACTGTGATGAAGTGTTTTGTGGGGACAAGTCACAAAAGCGATTGTGCTGGTTTTGGTAGTGGGCTGCATGTTCATGATATCTGTTGGAGGGGCAACCCCCCCCCCAAACCTATACATAAATTCCTGCAACAGAGGGCAGAAAAAAGAAAGCGTTTTTTCATGCAGTGCAGAGTTAAACCTATGGAACTCCCTCCCACAAGAGACCGCCAAGCTACAGGGCTTTAAAAGCAGGAGGAGCTCTTTAAAGCTTTTTAGAAGTGCTTAGCCAGGATGGCTCTGCTCTGTCCTCCTCAGTTGGAGATAGGGATGCTTCTGAATTGCAATTGCTGGAATTACACTTGGTACAAATACCTCGCTTGTCATTCACAGTTCTGACTTCATTCATTGACTGAAAACGCTGAAAGTCAGGAGCAACTAGGCTGATCCATCTGTCAGAAATTCCATTTCTGTTTCCTGCACATTTTGCATAGTAACTTCCAGGAGGACAAGGTGCTCACTGCTTTTCCATCTTCTTCTCTGTCTTCTTTCTGTAAAGAAAGGTCAGAGTTTGGGCTGCAGTGTAGTCTATCCCTAGTTCCCAGCAAAACTCACCCATGCTTGGTCAGGAACCCTCTTTTTTCTCCTGACCGTGTATCAATTTCATATGTATTTGCTTTGCAGGATTTACCTCTACTTAGGACAGACGGAACTGGGCAGAAGACCAAGGGTTCCTTCTGATCTCTTGGAGACTTCCTGAGAGCCCAGATGGATGAGCAAGACTCAGCTGGCCCAGAAGCAGGAAGAGGCCATGCCATCCAAACTGGGAGCAATGGTGGAATCTGGGAAAGCTCTGTGCAGAAGATCCTGGGTGAGGAGGACATTCTCCGCTCAAATGTGCAGAGCCAGCAGTTCAGGCAGTTCTGCTACCAGGAGGCCAATGGACCCCGAGAAGTTTGCAGCCGACTCTACAACCTTGATCATCAATGGCTGAAGCCAGAAAGGCACATGAAAGCTGAGATGCTGGATCTTGTGATCTTGGAGCAGTTCCTGGCTGTCCTTCCGCCAGAGATGGAGAGCTGGGTGAGGGAATGTGGAGCAGAGACCAGTTCCCAGGCGGTGGCCCTGGCCGAAGGATTCCTCCTGAGTCAGGCAGAGGAGAGGAAGCAGGCAGAGCAGCAGGTGAGAGAGACTTTCCTCTGGGTATTCCAAAGGGGCTCCAAACAGGAGGGAGGGTTCCCCCAAACTCTCTTCTAATGGCCCATCCATTTTTGGAAAGCATTAAGTGAATGGTATTAGATACCCCGAAAGTTTTCCCCTCAGCCATTTCTTTTCCAGTCCTTCTTCCAGTTCTCTGTTTTGAATCTTTGTTTCTCTTTCAGGGAAAGGATCTGTTTGCAGAATTGGGCCTGGATTCCTCTGAGGCAGAGAAGACTCCGTTGGACACCAGAGAGAGGCCGCTGGGTAAGGAGGAAGGAGTTTTTTCTCTGTTTGGTCACATTCTGTTTGTTTTAGAACTAATCCACAGGTTCTTTTAATCATTTGGGGCCAAGAGCCCAAAGGAGGGGAGATGTATGTTTGCACAACTAACATATGAAATGGGTACAAACATCAACATTCACTCATCAGGTGAGGCTTTTAGAAAGGCTCTTCTGTGTTTAGTGCTGTGCTGCTTAAACCTCTGAGAAGCAGGCACTTAGACTTCCCACTTACCTTTTTGTCTTGCAGCTGACAGAAGGACGATGGCAAGACCTCCTCATCCATCTTTTCCTGGTGGAGGGGAAGCAGTGGCTGTGGAAGGAATTCAGGTAGGAGGAAGGAGCATTGTGGGAAGGAGGCTGAGGGACGGGGCAGCCAGGTGCCTCTGGGCCAGGATGAATCCCTCTCCTCATCTTGGTTTCTGTCATGCCTGTCCTTAACAAAGGCTTAAAATGCAATTCCAGAAGGTTAATAAACAGCCATCTCACCTTAACTGGCCGTATGAATATTGCTGGTATTATTTATCCGTAATTGTAGTTTTAGTTATTGATTTCCCATTCAATATTAAAATAGGCTTCTAACCATAAAAATAATAGTGACCAGGATTCACCAAATGAGCCCCATCAGTTGCGCTTTCTCCCTCCTTCCCCTCCTGTGACCCCCCGCCCCCCCTTGAAGTTGGTCTTAGGGCATTGGGGAGGTTTCCCCCTCCAGAACAGCAGACAGGGGGAGGAAAGGGGATCCTTCCATCTGGGAAACAGGGACGCTCGCGCAGACTGATTTGAAGAACGCCATGTGGAGCTCCACCCACTTACACATAGATTAATACCCATTAATAAAAGACACAATGAAAGACATGTAAAAGAAGCATCCGTGATTAAAATGTGCAACAAAACAATCCCATTAAAAGAACTCAGCAATTAACAGGCAGAAAACAGCAAAGCAATGTGTAGTAGATAATGTTTTCTAAGAAGAAGACTTTCCCCTTTTTTCTTTTAGGGTCCAGTGTGCTTTGAAGATGTAGCTGTTCATTTCACAGACGAGGAGTGGGCGTTGCTGGATCCTGACCAGAGAGCTCTGCATAAGGAAGTCATGGGGGAGAATCGTGGGATCATGGACTCTCTCGGTAAGGCTCCCTGTTGGATCATATTATCTGCTTAGAAACATATTTTGATGGGGTTTGACAGTGCTGCATACAGCATCTGATATTTTAACACCCCACAGCTCACCTTGATTGGAGGGCTATCTACTGTTTTGTCAGTGAATATTCTTTCTCCAATTTTGCCTTTCTAAACTACGATCAGGCTGCACTTAACTGCTCAGGACTTTTAAAATCATGAAGTAGCAAATATAACGTAAACAAAAGAACGGCAGCCGCTCACCTCATTAATCCAAATGCCAAAAGAAGAGTCTCTTTGAAGTCCAAAGCTTGGTGTCCAGCAATTGTATACTTTGGCAGATTGGTTTTTTTTAAATCTCCTTCCATCCAGAACACGCCTGTTTTTAGTCTGCATCTTATTAATTTTTAGAAAACAGGTATCTCCCGCTCGTGGGAGTGGCTCCGGAGAGTGCCCAGTTTCATGCCAGGATCGGCGCCCAGTGTCCCAGCCCCGACATCTTGGTGCAGGTGGCTGATAATGGAAATCTGTGGGTGAGATAGCCCCCCCTATCCTGGAGGGGTCGGCAGGACTAATTACCCTCCTCTTATCCCTGATTTTCTGGCACGACCGGTGGCCCAATCTCATGAGAGGCAGCCATTTTCCTTGGCAAGAAACAGGAAGCTGGTTGTTCCAGTATTTAAGACCTGCATTTCTTCTTGAAGCTCTAATCAGTTTCTCTCTTTGTTGCAGGTGGCGATGAATTGGAAAATAAGAATAAGGGAGAGCATGACAAAATCCACATGGAGGAGAAGCCATTTAAATATCCGGGACATGGGAATTTCAGTCAGAGCTCCCACTCCACTCCCCATCTAATAAATCTCTTGGGGAAGAAACTCTATCAGTATTCGGAATGTGAAAAGAACCTCTGTCGAAAATCCAACCTCTCTTCCAATGAAATAAATCACAGCGGGGAGAAACCATATTCCTGCTTGGAATGTGGAAAGAGCTTCATTCAGAGGGCCAATCTCACTTCCCATCAAAGAATTCATACAGGGGAGAAACCATATCTGTGCACGGAATGTGGAAAGAGCTTCGCCTGGAAGAAAAGTCTCACTTCCCATGAAATAATACATACGGGGAAGAAACTATATCCGTGCTTTGAATGTGGAAAGAGCTTCAGTCATAGCATCACCCTCACAGTCCATCAGAGAATCCATACTGGTGAGAAACCATATGAGTGCTTGGAGTGTGGAAAGAGCTTCCGTCAAAGGGCTGCTCTGGCTTCCCACCAAATAACTCACAGCGGGGAGAAACCATATCAGTGCATGGAATGCGGAAAGAGTTTCGGTCGGAAGGATAGTCTCACTTCCCATCAAATAATTCACACAGGGAATAAGCCATATCAGTGCTTAGAGTGTGGAAAGAGCTTCAGTCGAAAGAATGTTCTCAGTTGTCATGAAAGAATTCACACAGGGGAGAAACCATATCAGTGCTTGGAATGTGGAAAAAGCTTCCCTCAGAGCGCCAGTCTCATGTACCATCAGAGAATCCATACAGGGGAGAAACAATATCAGTGCACAAAATGTGAGAAGAACTTCATTAATATGGCCTCTCTCACTTCCCATCAGATAACTCACAGCGGGGGAAAATTATATCTGTGCACAGAATGTGGAAAGAGCTTTCGTTGGAAGAAAAGTCTCATGTCCCATCAAAGAATCCATAAAGGGGAAAAACCATATCTGTGTGTTGAATGTGGAAAGAGCTTCGGTCAGAGGACCAGTCTCATAATCCATCAAAGAATTCATACAGGGGAGAAACCATATCAGTGCTTGGAATGTGGGAAGAGCTTTAGTCGGAAGGATAGCCTTACTTCCCATCAAAGAATTCACACTGGGGATAAACCATTTATATGCTTGGAATGTGGAAACAGCTTCAATTCCAAGAGGAGTCTCACTTCCCATCAACGAATCCATATGGTGGAGAAACCGTAGCAGTGCTTGGAATGTAAAAAGAACTTCAGACATAGCTCCAATCTCACTCTCTATGAAATAACTCATGGCAGGGGGAATCATAGAGACATATAATTGTATCAGAGCAGGGACTCTGCAGGTCATCTAGTCCATCCCTCCACAATGCAGCAATCTTCACCCTCTGCTTAAAACACACCAAGAGAGAGAAACCACCACCTTCTGAGGCAGCCGGTTCCACTTTGAAATAGCTTTTACCTGCAGGAGATTCTTCCTGATGTTTAGTCTGCATCTCTTTTCTTCTTATTATTATTACTAGTTTAATTTATATACCGCCCTATGCCCTGGGGTCTCAGGGCGGTTCACAGTAAAATCAAGCAAAATCAAGATATAAAACCACAAAATACATAATAAGAATAAAAACAACCACCCAATAGCCCCCCCCAATATGCAAATACACTTAAATCTGGGGTGCAATTATGTTGGAGCACAATAATATAAATTGAAAATAAAATGCTTACAACTTGCAACTTAAATTCTTGCAACTTCCATCCATTGGTGCGGGTCCTCTTCTCCAGCTTCACCTGCAATGGGATGAAACCTGCCAGAATGGATGGCAATGTTGAATATAATTTCTCTCAGGACGTGTGCCAAATCAGGAGATTGCTGATGATTGATGAAAGCCCTTACCAGGGATTCATTAAAGGGGAATTGTTGTGGAATAGCAAAGATATTGGGTCCAGAAGACTAATTTGACACCGGGAATAAAAAAAAAGCTGAAGCAATAAAATTCATGTTTCTTTATTAATAGACCTTCCTACGGTGTATAAAACCTAGACTATCATGTTTAAAGCAAGGGAGAATACTTCCCCAAGGTTCCTGAAAGGTTGATCTCCTCAGATTAGTGAGATAAAGGAAGCCTTGAAAGGAGAGTTATTAGTTTTCCTCTCAGTCATTCTGTGTTTTATATTGCTATGTTGTGGTATTCAATGCTTGTAAAAGTGTGTTGTTTTGTACCTAAGGCCAATAGGTCAATTGATAACTTTGATAAAGTGTGGTCATAATCCTTGAAAAGGTTATGATCACAGCGGGGGAATGATATAAGAATTAGTGACCCCAGGTGTCTATTTTTATTGTTTTAATAATATTTCAATGTTTCACTTGAATTGCATTTAACCTTTTAGAATGTATAAGGCTTGTTTTTGTGTGTGTTGTGCATTTGTGAATCTCCCCCCTTTAAGGCTACATTCCATCTCTCCTTATCTGACCCAGAAAGTGGCACAAATGACAGGATGTTTTCCTCTGTCAGTCATGAGGTAGCACCAGGGAAGAAATCCTGGGAAGCTTCCTGATAGATGGATAAATGTCAAGAAAGACTGACCATAGGCTTGGTTGCCAGGGCAGCGAGGGACATCCAGTGCCAGAAATGGTCAAATGGCCTTGGCACATCGGGGCCACTCCAAGGTGACTGCAGGGGTGAAGATACCAGGATGGAGCCATGCGTGTTTTCTGTCCAGTGACCTGTGACCTTTCTTGACACATGTAAAGGAGATGTTTTATGTTTAAGATTGCCTTATTTTTATTTGTTTTATTAAAGATCTTAGTGATTTACAAAAGTGTTTGCAATCTCTCTCTCGTATCCCCCCCCCTGTAACATTTTTACAAATCAGTTTCATTTGTTGAGACATTCAGAAGAATAGGGGGAAAGAGGTGGAGGGGGGAAGATGCGTGGGGGTGGGGTCGGGTGGCGATGTTTCTATTTTACTTAATATACCGTATGTGGGGTTTGGTGTCAGCGTTGCTTGTGCAGGTTCTCTGCTGTTAACTTATGTTCCTGAGAGAGGTTGGGGTTGGCCTGGGGTGTGGTTATTCATTTGTGGTTTGCTGTGGTGATCTTTGTTTCATGTGTGACTGGGGTGGGTGTTTTGGATCAGGTTAGCCATATTGATTTGTATGCTATTGGTGGATTCTTGTTGTTTTGTTGGGCTGTGTATGTGATAAAGGGGAGCCATACCGGGGTGAAGGCGTCTTCTTCTATTTGTCCCCCTGTCAGTTTCAGTTTATTGGTTAATTTTTCTAGTAAGGCTGTTTCCCATACTATTTGGTACCTTGGTCCATGCTTACTCCTGACAGGTCTCTCCAGTGTCTGGCTATTATGCTTCTGGCTGCTGAGAGTAGGTGGGTTATGAGTTCTTTGTGGTGTAAATGGGCATTATTGTCTTGGAAGATGTTTAGTAGGGCCAATTCTGGGGTGATTTCTAATACTTGCTTGGTTATTTTACTTATTGGTTGTTGTCCAGAATAGTTGGATTTGGGGGCACTCCAACCACATGTGGAGGTATGTGCCTGTGGAGGTGAACCCTCTCCTTTCATTCTGAATTTCCTTGGGGCAGACCTTCTCAACTGGCACGTTGAGTGAGCTCTGTCCTAATGCAATAGCTATAATAAATGCTGGGTCCCTAAATCCAGGTGGGGGACGTGAAAAATAGTTTCCCTGGTTCTGTGGTTTATTCAAGAGGTGGTTGCTCTTCACTTGGGTAGCAAACAAGATGGTGTAGAAGTGAATTCTTACCACACAGTGGTAAGCCATTTTTAGATAGCTATTCTATCTCCTCTCCTTTCCAGGCTAGAGATATCCAGTTCCCTCAACCATTCGTCGTAAGACTTGGTTTCCATACGCTTGCCCTCCTCTGTACATGTTCCTGTTTGTTTTTTATTCTTCTTCTGTAGACTAGTCTGATTTTTATTTTGTGTAAAAAACAATTCAATAACAATACCTTTAAAAACAACACACATGTAGCCAGTATACGTGCTGGTAATCAGAAGTCGCTGATTCTGATATTATGCTGGTCTACGACTGTAATAAAGTGTTGCTGTTGATTCCGGCATCCCTTCCTCTTTAGGCTGTTTCCTTGATTTCATTCTCCAACTCAGTATCACTGTGGGCATTTTGGTCAGGGGAATGATAGCTTGCTCCTAGTCCTACGTTTTGAGCAGAGAGCAGAGAGGAATGTGGGTCTTGGTTAAGTGGTGATTAATTTACATTCTGGTTTTGAAAAACTGAACTAGTTCTAACTGGTTTTAAACTGAAGAATGAAACTTACAGCTGAATCCATAGTTTATACGCCATTCTTCCTTCCCCTACCAAAAAACTGACGCTTGCATTGAGATACACCTACGTTGTTGATTCTAAGATGGCTCTCCTGCGAACTTAGTCTCTGACACATGAAACCATAGATCAATGGGTTTCGCTTTTTTGATACCCGACTCTCTAAAATGGGGGTCTCATCTAAGCTTCTGGCTCCTCAAGATATTCCTGCTGGGGCAGAGCTGAAAACTTAAGTTTCTAAAGCGTTACTGCCCCTAGGATTGAGTTCTGAGGCTACACACACACACACACACACACACACACAGGATTTAGCTCCTAACACTGCTTTCACCATGCCCTCGTTAGAATTTCAGTGGATTCAGCAAACAAATGGGGATACTTAGCACTACAGTCACAGAGCTGCTCAACTCAGTTTTTCCTCTGATGCTGTGTCACTGGCATTGAGATCGGCTGTGCCCTGAGAACATTTGGGCATGCTTGCTTTGTACCTGCAGCTACAGGAGGGCAGATTGTGCCCTTCACTGATCATTTGAGCATCTGAAAGTATAAAGTGGGGGAGAACATAACTCTTTCCCAAAACCTTTTGTTCTCCAAGAGAATAATTTCAAAAGGAGATTGCAGCGTGAAACTGCTGGATTGCAGCTCATGAATTCTGTCACCTTTGGTTGGAATGGGGATAATAGATTCTTATATGTTATTCTGATGTACGTGTGTTATTTATTTTCATTTATTAGCTATTTATATTGACATCCCACCTTCCATTTGAGCTCAAGGCGCCATACATGGTCTTCTCCCAGCAACACAGGGAAGCAGGTCAAGCTAAGAGACAGTGATGGAGTGGGGATTCGAAACTTGGTCTTTCAGGTCCTAGTCCATCCAAGACTCTCCACTCCCTGACCACCTTAGGGATGATGGGACTTGTAGTCCAACATCTGGGGACCCAAGGTGGAGAAAGGCTGCTCTACACATTACACCACAGTGGCTCTCTTATGCATGGCGACCCACACCAGACTAGCCCCTTCTCTCTCTGGGGGAATGTGTCAGTGGGATTCCTGCTTCTCTCAGAGATTTCTCACCAAGGTCATATGGCCTGCTGGGGACTCCTTTGTTGGGTTTAGCATCCTTTTGCACTGATGCTACCATGTTTTTTACGATGACAAAGACATGGGATCATGGGGGCTCCTTTATCCCACGTCAGACCTTTGCTTCAGCTAACTCTGATTTGTCTCCACAGACTGCAAATGTTCTCCAAGGTCTCAAAGGACATTCCCAGCCCCATCTGAAGATGTTGGGGGTTGAATCCATAGCTCTATATCTCACTCTTCACAAACCCAGGGTTTATGTTTCCTAGAATGAGGGACGACTGTGGTGTCTTTAGGATATATGGTTTATTTACACATATCTACAACCCGACCCTGCGATGGAGGAGATCACACCATCAATACCCCAAGAAGTTCTTTCTTGCCCCATAGTCTTGTATTCAAGCAAATCAAACATTTCTCTGTCCAGCCCAATGCCTTGCTTCCAGCTTCCCCTACCCCTAACCCCACCCACCCTAACAACCCAACTCAAACCTAACCCTAAATCCCTAACCATAAGCCGAAACCTGAACATTAACCCCTAACCGTAACCCAACCCTCAAGCTCTAATCCTAAACTTGACGCCGAATCCTGTACAATTATCCTGACCCTAAAGCTAACAACCCTCTAACCCCACACCCTACCCTGAACCTTAATCCCTAACCCCTGAACTCAACCCCTCTAACCGAAACCCCAACACAAACCCCTGATCCTAACTCTAATGGTGACTTTAATCCAGGGGTAATCAACCTTTTTATACCTACTGCCCACAAATGCATCTTTCTTGATGGTAAAATTTCCTTACCGCCTCCCAGTGCTCAATGGAAGGAGGATTTAGCTTGTGCCGTAGAACCCCCCTACTGCCCACCTAGGATCCTGAAACGCCCACTGGTGGGCGGTAGGGACCAGGTTGACAACCCCTGCTTTAACCCCTTACCCTAATGTAACACTAACTGCAACCCCTACCCCTCAACCCTATTCTAACCCTCTAATCCTACGCCCCTAACCCTAATCCCTGACTCCTTGTAAAAATCTATCAAAGTTCTTCTCGTCAGCCTTCCTGTGTTCATCAAAATCGGGTTAGCAACCTTTTTCAGCAGGGGGCCGGTCTACTGTCCCTCAGACCTTGTGGGGGGCCGGACTATATTTTGAAGAAAGAAATAATAATGAATTCCTGTGCCCCACAAATAACCCAGAGATGCAGTTTAAATAAAAGGACACATTCTACTCATGTAAAAACACGCTGATTCCCAGACAGAGGGGTGGATTTAGAAGGCGATTGAGCCAGATCCGGCCCCCAGGCCTTAGTATGCCTACCCATGAGCAAAATGAACCTCATGCCTTGTGCTGCCTTTCCCTATATTTTTTGCTCCCCGAAGCACAGCCAATCGCCATAGTCTCTTCTGCCCTGGAATCTAACTTCTGCCTGCTTTCCTTGGGTAAACAGACATAGGTAATACAGTGGTGCCTCGCAAGACGAAATTAATCTGTTCCGCGAGTCTCTTCGTCTTGCGGTTTTTTCATCTTGCGAAGCACGGCAATTAGCGGCTTAGCGGCTATTAACGGCTCAGCGGCTTTAAGAAAAAGGAAACAAACTCGCAAGAACTCGCAAGACGTTTCGTC
The DNA here is from genome assembly GCF_964188315.1 of Podarcis muralis. Classification (NCBI taxonomy): domain Eukaryota; kingdom Metazoa; phylum Chordata; class Lepidosauria; order Squamata; family Lacertidae; genus Podarcis; species Podarcis muralis. The sequence continues at coordinate 1,762,717 of NC_135666.1, read as the reverse complement.
TTGCGAAGCAAGCCCATAGGGAAATTCATCTTGCGGAACAACTCAAAAAACGGAAAACCCTTTCGTCTAGCGAGTTTTTCGTCTTGCGAGGCATTCGTCTTGGGGGGGCACCACTGTACCACCAAATACATGAATGTGTGACATGTGGCTAACACTCCTCAAGTGTGTTATCCCTTCCTCATTCAAGAGGGTTTTCATGTGGTGCGAGAGAAACCATTTGGATCCCTTTCCAATTGGGCTTCAGGCCCCATCATGGGACTGAAACAGCCTTGGTCGCGAAGGTCGATGATTTCCGGCGGACTATGGACAGATGTGAAAGCTGTTTCCTGGTTCTGCTGGATCTCTCAGCAACCGTCTAGGAGGGACGGGAGCTGGAGGAACTGTTATGCAATGGTTCTGCGTCCTCCTCCTGGACTGCGTCCTTATTTTCTGTGTGTGCTCAGCAGATACCAGGAAGGGTTTCATGATGACACCATCCTGGACATGCAAAGGACAACAGTTGCAGTAAGCAGCAGCACAAATTTGCAACATTGGAGATCAATGTCCTCAGAGATCAGCATTGATGGCTACCTCGTCAGTGTTGCCAAATTGCTCCAAACTGTCTCCCCATATGTGACGTGGAAAAGGTATTCAAGACCTCGTACAGCGACTTGCACCATGAAGAAATACTGGGCACTGGGGCTCTACTCCATTGCAATCCTCATCCACATACTGAAGTCTCCTGATAGATGATTTCTCCGCACTATGAGTTCTTTGATGGGCAGTGAGATTGGGGCTTACTGAAGCTCTTGCCATATTCCAAGCACTGCTATGGTTTCCCCCTTGTATGAATTCTTTGATGAGCTGTGAGATTGCCCCTCTTATTGAAACTTTTTCCACATTCCAAGCACTGGTACGGTCTCTCCCCTGTATGAATTAGATGGTGGGAAATGAGACTTAACTTCTGGGTGAAGGTGTTCCCACATTCCAAGCACTGATATGGTTTCTCTCCTGTATGAATTGTTTGATGGAAAGTGAGATTTCTCTTACAACTGAAGCTGTTTCCACATTCCAAACATTTAAATGGTTCCTCCCCACTATGAAGTCTTTGGTGGGAATTGAGACTTTCCTTCCAGGTGAAGCTTTTTCCACATTCCATGCACTGATATGGCTCCTCCCCACTATGAATTCTTCTGTGGGAATTGAGACTATCTTTCCGACTGAAGCTCTTTCCACATTCCAAGCACTGATAGGGTTTTTCTCCAGTATGAATTCTTTGATGGGGTGTGAGATGGCAGCTCTTACGGAATCTCTTTCCACATTCCAAACACTGATATGGTTTCTCCCTTGTATGAATTATTTGATGGGAAATGAGATTTTTCTTCTGGTTGAAGCTCTTCCCACATTCCAAGCACTGATATGGTTTATCTCCTGTATGATTTCTTTGATGGGATGTCAGACTTTCTCTCCGAATGAAGCTCTTCCCACATTCCAAGCACTGGTATGGATTCTCCCCGGTATGAATTCTTTGATGGCAAGTGAGATTTTTCTTATGGGTGAATCTCTTTCCACATTCCAAGCACTGATATGCTTTCTCCCCCGTATGAATTATTTGATGGGAGGTGAGATTGGAGTTCCGGCTGAAGCTCCTCCCACATTCCAAGCACTGATAGGGTTTCTGTCCAATGGGACTTCTCTGATGAGAAGAGGAATGGGAGCTCTGCCTGAAACTCTCTCTGCTCTCCAAATATTTATATGGTTTTTTCACTGTGTGGATTTTGTCCTGTTCTCTCTTGTTCCTAATTTCCAATTCATCGCCACCTGCAATGAAGAGAGAAACAAATTAGGAAGAAATGCAGCCCCAAATTACTGAACGATGCTAATGAATGCTTGTTATAGAGGAAGAACTGAACGGAATTAGTTGTGAGGTCTTCCTACAGGGTTTGCTACCTTTGTTAACTGGCATTAAGAGACAGATCTTTGGTAACCTGAGTTTGGAAAAGCATGGCTCTTTCTTGTTTGGCCCTATCATGGAAGCCTGCCTTTTTTGGTAATAAAAAACCTGACAGAAGCAATAAAATAAATAAACATCCCGGCAGAAGCTACTTCAGGTTCCCTTAGCACTCCAAAGCCTACATTTTAACAGTCTGGTCATTTCACAGCAGCCTGGTCATTGTTTAAAAAGGCGTAACTGGAGGAAGAACATTCACAGACAAAACATTAGATAGCTCTCCATTCACAGTGTGCTTTGGGGTGTGTGTGTGTGTTAGAATCCCAAATGTTGTACGTGGTCCTGCTGAGCCCCATCAAAATATTGGAGGTTCGTTACATACTGTATGTACTGAATTCCAAAACTGATATTATGATTCCAAAACTGATATTATGATCCAACAGGGAGCCTTACCAAGCGAGTCCATGATCCCACGATTCTCCTCCATGACTTCCTTATGCAGAGCTCTCTGGTCAGGATCCAGCAATGCCCATTCCTCGTCTGTGAAATGGAGAGCTACATCTTCAAAGCACACTGGACCCTAAAATGAAAAAGTACGTTCCTCTTAGACAACATAAAGATTATCTATTACACGCTGCTCTGTTGTTTTCTGCCTGTCAGTGGCTGTGTTGTTTTAATGGGATTGTTTTCCTGCATATTTTAATTACACGTGAGATTCTTTTAATGTATTTAATTGTGCCTTTTAATGATGGGTATTAATCTTTTGGAAAAGAGTGGAACTCCACAAGGTAGTCTTCCAATCATTTTATCTGCGCAAGCCTTCCTGTTTGCCTCATGGAAGGACCCCCTGTCTGCTGTTCTGGGGCAGAACCTTCCTAGTACCTTAAAGCCAACTTCAAGGGGCACCTGGGGACACAGGGAAGGGGGTGAGAGGGAAAATAGCCTCGTTGTGCAGCTGGTGGGGCAGTTAGGTGAATCCTCACCACTCTGTTGTATGGTTTTCCGACAGCTGATAAGCCGATTTTAGCATTAAGAGATAAAGATGTAAATACCTAGACAGCATCTTAAAAAGCAGAGACATCACCTTGCCAACAAAGGTCCATATAGTAAAAGCTCTGGTTTTCCCAGTAGTGATGTATGGAAGTGAGAGCTGGACCATAAAGAAGGCTGATCACCGAAGAATTGATGCTTTTGAATTATGGTGCTGGAGAAGACTCTTGAGAGTCCCATGGACTGCAAGAAGATCAGACCTCTCCATTCTGAAGGAAATCAGCCCTGAGTGCTCACTGGAAGGACAGATCCTGAAGCTGAGGCTCCAAGACTTTGGCCACCTCATGAGAAGAGAAGACTCCCTGGAAAAGACCCTGATGTTGGGAAAGATGGAGGGCACAAGGAGAAGGGGATGACAGAGGACGAGATGGTTGGACAGTGTTCTCGAAGCTATGAACATGAGTTTGACCAAACTGCAGGAAGCAGTAGAAGACAGGAGTATGCCTGGCGTGCTCTGGTCCAGGGGGTCACAAAGAGTCGGACACGACTAAACAACTAAACAACAACAACAAAAACTGATACATAATGCTAGCAACCTTCTGAAGGCCAGTCTAGGTGAAGATCCTTATTCTCAACACATAAACCTTGATTGACATACTCAGACTTTGTTCAGGGCAGCTTTGACAGAAGTCAAGAGGAGGAGAGGAGATTCCTTTGGGCCAAAAAGCAGTCTGGCTGCCCCACCCCTCTGCCTCTTCCCCACAAGGCTCCTTCCCGCTACCTGATCCGGTTCCACAGCCACTGCTTCAGCTCCACCTCCATGGAAAGGCAGATGAGGAGGTCTTGTCAGCATCCTTCTGTCACCTGCCAAAGTTAAATGGGAAGCCATGAGGGCATGCTTCTCTCAGAGGTGAAGCTGTGCATCTGTAGCTACAGGTGGGCCTTAGACAAAGCCTCACTTGCTGCTTTCATTTGGACCCATTTTGTTGTTTAGCTGTGTAAAAAAACATCTCCCCTCCTTAGGATTCTAGGTCACAAATGTTTTCTCCAAAAATATGTGAAGACCTCTCAGATTAGTTTCAAAATCCACAGAACGTGACCAAAGGAAGAGAAAAACCTCATTGCTTCCTACCTGGGGGCCTCTCTCTGGTGTCCAACAGAGTCCTCTTTGCCTCAGAGGAATCCAGGCCCATCTCTGCAAATGGATTCTTTCCCTGAAAGAGCAAGAAGGATTTGAGAGGAATTAGAAAAAGAATGGCAGTTGTAAACACTCCAATGGCATCAGACATCATTCCTTGGAAGCTTGCCAAAAAAGGATGGGCAAACTATTACAGTGTTGGGGGATACTCTCCCTCCTGTTCAGAGCCCCTTGGGAGTATCCAGAGGAAAGTCTCTCTCACCTGCTGCTCTGCCTGCTTCCTCTCCTCTGCCTGACTCAGGAGGAATCCTTCGGCCAGGGCCACCGCCTGGGAACTGGTCTCCGCTCCACATTCCCTCACCCAGCTCTCCATCTCTGGCGGAAGGATGGCCAGGAACTGCTCCAAGATCACCAGGTCCAGCATCTGAGTTTTCGTGTGCCTTTCTGGCTTCAACCACTGATGGCAAAGGTGGTAGAGTCGGCTGCAAACTTCTCGGGGTCCATTGGCCTCCTGGTAGCAGAACTGCCTGAACTGCTGGTTCTGCACATCTGTGCAGAGGGTATCCTTCTCACTCACGATCTTCTGCACAGAGTTTTCCCAGAATCCTCCACTGTTCTCAATGTTGATGGCATGGTCTCTTCCTGCTTCTGGGCCAGCTGAGTCTTGCTCATCCATCTGGGCTCTCAGGAAGTCTCCAAGAGATCAGAAGGAACCCTTGGTCTTCTGCCAAGTTCCGTCTGTCCTCATGAGAGGTGCTACCAAATCCTACAAAGCAAATACATTATTCTGTTATAAAATTCATACACTGCTAGGAGAAGACAAGATATTCCTTGAGCAAGCATGGTTGAGTCTTGCTTAGGAACAAGGCCTGTACCCCCTCACAGCTCAGATTCTTAGCTTTATTCAAGAAACAAGCAAACAAGCAGGCAAGAAGGAGAAGTAAGCCTCTAGCCCTCCTAGAAGGAAAGTTACCATGCAAAATGTGGAGGCAACTGAAGGGATTTCTGTGATACGAGTAAGCCTGGTTGCTCCTGCCTTTCAATAGTTTCAGTCAAAGACTGAAAGTCAGAACTGTGATTGACGAATGAGTAATGTGTATGGGCTGTATGAGGCTCACATCAAGGTGCTCACATGAGGGATTCACTTAGGCCCCCAAATATCTGACTAACTGTGGTTGGCAGAGGGGGTCCTCCTGGGAGTTTCATCACCACCCTCAGAGTTTTCGCTGGGGGTGACCCAAGAGTGGACATCTTGGTGGCAGTGAGGGAATTCCCTCCCAACAGAGGCCAGAGAGGCACCTTCCCCTCTTTACCACAATATCCGACTGCTGAGAAGTGTGTTTTTAATACTGAATATGGTTGCAACCAGCCCTGGGTTATAAATGTAGTTTTAGTAATAAGAGTAACAAAAACAACAACCAGAACAATAAAAAAAAAGTGTGGGGGGAGGAAAATAAAAGTGCAAGAAAACACCCACTCACCCCATCAGCAATTGGCTCAGTGGGGTTGATCTAAATTGAAATTATCTTCACTTTGAACACCGCTCCCACATTCAACCAAAGACCAACATTTTTTAAAATTTCATTGGTAACATAGGGAGAAATATGACTATTACTCTTAATTAACCACAAGGGATCCTGACATTGCAGAGGGTTGGACTAGATGATCCTCAGGAACCCCTTCCAACTGATTCTACGGCTTCCTCCACAGTATCCCTGGGATACTGTAATACCCCTCCCCACCCTCTCACTATATATAAGGGTCTGGTGACTTCTGTTTCAGTGTCTCTGAAGAAGTGTGCATGCACACGAAAGCTCATGCCAAGAACAAACTGAGTTGGTCTCTAAGGTGCCACTGGAAGGAATTTTCTTATTATTATTTTGTTTCGACTTATGACAGACCAACACTGCTACCTACCTGTAACCTGGGAACCATAGTTATGGATACTGGCAGTTGCTAGGAGACACCCCCCCCCCTCCCCAGAGTGGTTTAACAATCCATCCTCCTTGCCAGGGAACTCAGATAATTGTATCTTGGCGCAGAGGGGGCTGGTGGAAGAGGGGGGCGCTGCCTGTTTCACCCCCAGCTGAGCTTTGCTTCCTTTCCTTGGATGGTGAGACCCCCAGGGGTTCTCAGTGGGGCTTTCTGTTAAGTCTCCAAAGATTCTCAGGATATCTGAGCAATGGTTGCATGTCTGAATGGGCACACATGGGTTAGCCAGGAGTCTGGATTGCATCGGGACAGACTCAGCATCAGAACAGAAGATGAGTTCCACAGGATCAGGCCAAAGGGCCCACTGTGGAGGGCAGAGCAGACCCACCCTGGCTCCCCCTCTCCTCCTCCACGAATTTGCTTCCTCCTCCTTTCAAAGCCAACCAGGTTGGTGACTTTGCCTGCCTCCTGCAGGAGGGTGTTCCCAAGGTTTAATTCTGTACCGCAGAAAGAAGCACTTTATTTCTCTGCCCTCCACCTTCCAACATTCCTTATTTTTTCACTGCACAGTTCAGGTTTTCATTTTAATTGTGTATTTAATGTCCGAATGTTTCCGTCTGGCTACCACCTCTGGTAAGAAATGTGACTTGTGCATCAATGTGAATTGGGTTTATTTGCATTACATTTCCCCTGACCCAAAGACCAGCCCCCCCCCCCCAAATTGGGAGGCAGCCCCTGAATCCGGAGGAGCAGAGTTGCAGACGAGGAGCTCTCCTTGGCGTGGAGGGGGACCCTCTGCTCGCTGATCTGGTGGGTCCTCCATGCAAGAGCCGAACAGCCCCCCCCATGCCCCCTCCCCCTGCAGCCCCCCTTCTCCCCAATGCGCCACAGGGGGAAGAGAGGGGAGACTCACCAGATCCCAGGAGGAGCCCCGAGGCGGCATTTGCAGAGAGAGATCTCCCTATGCAAGCGGGGGGGGGGGGCTGCAGGGAGAGTGTTTAGCTGGAGGTGGACCTGCCCCCTCCTTTATTTCCTCTCCTCTCTAGGAATCCAGCTCTGCTCCTTTTAACCCTTGCAAAGCCGAGCGCATCAAGCTCGCCCTTCTCTGCGCTTCCTCTCTGCAAAGCAGATCTCTGCATTGCGCACAGCCAGAGGAGAGGCTTCATTTTTGGGGGGGAACCCTCCTGGCTGGGCTCTGAGCTGCTCCCTCCCTTGGCCACGAGCGGGAGGAGCAGCTGGAAGGGAAAAGGCTCTGCAAGAAGCAGGAGTCGCCTTCCTAGAATCCAAAATGCCAGAGACACCTGGCTGCGAAACCTCTTCTCGGGAAGGGACCCCCAGGGGTCATCTAGTCCAACCCCCTCGTGCAAGGATCATCCCCCGCAGACGCGCCCCCCCCCGCGCCTCTGCTTACTAACTTACAGGGGAGGAGAGCCCACCACCGCCAGACTCAGAGAAATAGTAGAGCCGGGACCCCGCGAGGCCATCTAGTCCAGCCCCCGGCCAGGCCAGGCCCTTGCTCGCTCCCCGCCCCCCTCTGTTTCTCAAGCGCCGGTGGCGGAACCTTCGCGCGCGGGCCCTGCCGCCTAGGGGGACGCCTTTCCTGAGGGACGCGGAGCGCCTTCCGCCTCCGCCTCGCTCTGCCTCTCGTGTCATGGCGGCGGCCCTTCAGCTTCAAGGAGGGGCTCTATAGCAGAAGCGGTTTGTTAAGCCTCCTAAGTTAAGAGCTTAGGGCCCCACTCTCTTTTTTCAAAAAAATTTAAAGGAAAAAAGAACCTGGATGTACACTTCCAAGATATAAGATAAAAAACAAATAAAATAAAACCTACATACAACACCAGGGTTTTGTATTGTGTGTTTTGTGTTGTGTAGGTGACACCTGGCTTGAGAGCAGTACATGTGAAAAGGATCTAGGAGTCTTGGTTGACCACAAACTTGACATGAGCCAACAGTGTGACGCGGCAGCTAAAAAAGCCAATGCAATTCTGGGCTGCATCAATAGGAGTATAGCATCTAGATCAAGGGAAGTAATAGTGCCACTGTATTCTGCTCTGGTCAGACCTCACCTGGAGTACTGTGTCCAGTTCTGGGCACCACAGTTCAAGAAGGACACTGACAAACTGGAACGTGTCCAGAGGAGGGCAACCAAAATGGTCAAAGGCCTGGAAACGATGCCTTATGAGGAACGGCTAAGGGAGCTGGGCATGTTTAGCATGGAGAAGAGGAGGTTAAGGGGTGATATGATAGCCATGTTCAAATATATAAAAGGATGTCATATAGAGGAGGGAGAAAGGTTGTTTTCTGCTGCTCCAGAGAAGCGGACACGGAGCAATGGATCCAAACTACAAGAAAGAAGATTCCACCTAAACATGAGGAAGAACTTCCTGACAGTAAGAGCTGGTCGACAGTGGAATTTGCTGCCAAGGAGTGTGGTGGAGTCTCCTTCTTTGGAGGTCTTTAAGCAGAGGCTTGACAACCATATGTCAGGAGTGCTCTGATGGTGTTTCCTGCTTGGCAGGGGGTTGGACTCGATGGCCCTTGGGGTCTCTTCCAACTCTAGGATTCTATTTGTTACGTGCAAATGGCTTCAGATACCTCCTCCTCCTTCTTCTTCAGCGATCACTCGTAGCCGAGTAAGATCGTAAACATGGTTTTAACAATGAGTCCATAAGTGACTGTGGAGACCATATAGCAGATCAACACAAAAACAGCAACAATTTGCTGTTGACAAAGGTCAGCTGGATATAGAAAGAGCCCCATTACCTTCAGTAGCTTAGTGTCTCATCAAACCTAAATCCAGCCCTGCTCTTAAGACTAGTTGTACAATTCATGTCTCCCTGGAAGTAAGCCCCACTAAGGGCAACAGGTCTTAAGTGTTGATGGGATTGCAACCTAAAGCACCTTGCAGAACAGCAGTGGGCTTTTCAAGAGTGGAAAGCCGTCCTTTGGGGCAAGAGATTTGTCATTCTTGAAGAAGACAGGACAAAGGTGTTCACACAATATGCAAAAGCCGTACCTTGCCATGATGATGATGATGATGATAGGCATCTTGATCAATGGTTGAGTTTACATCACAGTCCTAAGCATTTATACCCAAAAGCAAATTCCTTTGAGCAATGCGACCAAGTGTAAAATAACAGTTTTGGATTACAGCCTTAAACTGCTCTAAATATACCTGGATGGGGTCTGAGCCAACCATGCCAAAATAGAGGCCTGTCTTGGATGAGATCTGTCTCTGTTATTAGAGCAGGCAGGTTTGCCCCCTTTTATCACAGAGATCTCCAATTGTGGGGCAGAGTTGGCTCCCCTGTTTGTACTCCCTCTGTGCACTCTCAGTCTGTTTTGCAGTTCATGGAGGCTGTTTCTACTGAACTAATAGCTACTTCTGTCCCAATGAAAGGGGCATTATCCATATATCAAGCCCTGGAGCAGGGTTTCCCAGCTGTTTTTGTACTACAATTCCCATCATCCACTGGGGATGATGGGAGCTATAGTCTGAAAACAGCTGGAGACCCAAGTTTGAGAAACAATGCACTACAGCTAAGGGTCAATACGAATACAGTAGAATATACAACTGAAATGCTACGTTTATTTTACTACCAATACTGTATTTGAGTTATTAATGAGGTCTAGTTTTATTTTGGCTTGTGTCATGAACCATTGGATCTGCTTTTTTATAGTAGCATCACTGGGCAGCTGTCAACATGGACGAATGGCAAAGTGCAGTCCTAATTGGTCCAGTCCATAAAAGCCTCACCTACCACAATCCTCACCACCACGGCTCCAGTTTTGCTTCACTGTTAAGTGATGTATTTTAGTGTCAATATTTGCACGTTCTTTTTCTTCCAATAGTGAGTGCAAAAGACCAATGTCTGTTGCGACAAAGCATCCTTCGAATGTGTATATGTACCTGGGCTTCACAGCCTAAGCTACCTCACAGGGTTAGTGTCAGATTAAATGAGGAGGGGGAGAGCCATGTAGCCCCACCTCAAGCTCCTTGGAGAAAAAAGTGGTACATAAAGGCAATAAATGAATTTCAATAGGGACAAATGTCAGATTCTGCACTTAGGCCGGAAGAACCAGCTGCACCAATATAAGACAGGGGAAACCTGCCTTGGCAACAGCACATGTGAAAAGGATCTAGGGGTCTTAGCAGACCACAAGCTGAACATGAGTCCACAATGTGATTTCTTGGATACTCGAAGCCCCTTAACATTAAGAGTAACATATCTTCATACTTCAAAATAGTTTTAGCCCATTTATTTTTTGTTGAATATTCATTAATTCGTATCCAGTTCCATAGCTTCCGAACCCATTCCTGTAGGCCAAGATGTATCATAAAAAGGTAAAGGTAAAGGTACCCCTGCCCGTCAGGGCCAGTCGTGACCGACTCTAGGGTTGCGCGCTCATCTCGCTCAAGAGGCCGGGAGCCGGCGCTGTCCGAAGACACTTCCGGGTCACGTGGCCAGCGTGACGAAGCTGCATCTGGTGAGCCAGCACCAGCACAGCACACGGAAACGCCGTTTACCTTCCCGCTAGAAAGCGGTCCCTATTTATCTACTTGCACTTGGGGGTGCTTTCGAACTGCTAGGTTGGCAGGAGCTGGGACCGAACGACGGGAGCTCACCCCGTCGCGGGGATTCGAACCACTGACCTTACGATCAGCAAGTCCTAGGCACTGAGGTTTTACCCACAGCGCCACCCACGTCCCAAGATGTATCATACTAACTTAGAAATACCATTCCTTCGATTTTCGCTTCTTCCATTCCACTTGGTGTGTCCAAAACAGTAATTCATGGGGTTTGTTCCATGAGTTGGTGTTTCGCCCTGTTCAGATTTGCTCCGGAACTGCCCCCCACGCTTGTGCCCCCTTCCCACTTGAGCCAAGGTGCACAGCTTTAACCTGAGTCTTCACTGGGGTTTTCACCAAACACCCCCTTTAGTCTGTCTGTCATCACAGAGAACTCTTATCTGAACACTTCACCCCTAAGGTAGCAAAGGAGGAGGTGTGCAGCGGAATGTAACTCATAGATAGATAGATAGATAGATAGATAGATAGATAGATAGATAGATAACTAGGGTTCCCAGGTAACTTTGTGTACATAATTTCATGCTTTCAAACGTTCCTGTTTCTTTTTTTAAATAGTTTATTTATTCATTTTATTACATTCGTACACCGCCCTTCCCCCGCAGATCTCAGGGCGATACACAACATAAATATACAATATAAAAACACCAAGTGCATGATGATAAAAACAAGAAACAAATCACGAACACCCCACCTCTTCCCCCAACTGTAACAAGGGGTAAAGGTAAAGGGACCCCTGACAGTCCCGGACGACTCTGAGGTTGCGGCACTCGTCTCGCTTTACTGGCCGAGGGAGCCGGCATTTGTCTGCAGACAGCTTCCAGGTTATGTGGCCAGCAGGACTGAGCCACTTCTGGCGAACCAGAGCAGTGCACGGAAACGCCGTTTACCTTCCCACCTATTCATCTACTTGCACTTGACATGCATTAAAACTGCTAGGTGGGCAGGAGCTGGGACTGAGCAACAGGAGCTCACCCCATCGCAGGGATTCGAACCTCTTACCTTCTGATTGGCAAGCCCTAGGCTCAGTGGTTTAGACCACAGCACCACCCGCGTCCCTAACAAGGGGTATTATAAGGCTGTTCCTTTACTGCTAATCTACCCAATGCAACACTGCTTCAAAACAACCACTACTTTCACCCTCCACCTGTCTCTACTGAAGCGACTATAGACCATCTCAGGAGAGCTGCTCCCTGCCTTGCAGGCCTTTTCCCACCTGACCTGGGAAGACTGATGGACTGACTCCAGCTGCAATGGCTGAGCCTGTTGAACAGTCTCTGTGGCTTAGGGGCTTTTTGGGTGACGGGTTGTCGCTGTCGAGTTTTTTGTATCTTTATTATTTTTATTATTTTACTATTTATTGAATTTATATACCACCCTATACCCAGAGGTCTCAGGGCGGTTCACATAAAAAGATCACAGTATATAAAACAAAAATAAAAGCAATAATCTAATAATACTCCCCCCAAAAAGAGCTACATTTTAAAAGGGTATTGGATGTTAACCAAAGGCCTTGGTTAAAAAGGACCACTTTTGCCTGGCACCTAAAGGTGTATAATGAAGGTGACAGGCGAACTTCCCTGAGGAGAGCATTCCACAGACGGGGAGCCACTGCAGAGAAGGCCCCGTTCTTGTGTTGCCACCCTCCAGACCTCTCAAGGAGGAGGCACATGAAGGAGGGACTCAGAAGATGATCTCAGGGTCCGGGTGGGTTCATATGGAAAAAGGCAGTCCTTGAGGTATTGCGCTCCTGAGCCATTTAAGGCTTTATAGGTCAAAACTAACACTTTGAATTGGGCCCGGAAACTAATCGGTAGCCAGTGCAGTCGGACCAGGATTGGTGTAATATGCTCAAACTGTCTTGCTCCACTGAGCAACCTGGCCACTGAATTCTGCACCAGCTGAAGTTTCTGAACCGAATCTTTATCTTAGATCTTGTTGTGATTTATGTGAAAACTGCTCAGTTTGGTGCTTTCAAACTCGGAGCCAATAATCTCTGACTTTAGCATTCCTAAGCCTCCCTCCCACTCCCTAGCTAAATTTTCCTTAAAACCACCATTCTACTTACTTACCACTATTACATTAATTACTTTGATACAGGTGTATACAACTTTAAATACAAAACACCAGAACACTGCACACAAACATTAAGGAGATGAACAAGCATGCACATTTTCCAAGAGTGTTACTAGAGAGCAAGTGATTAGGCATAGTGATAAGGGTTTCAGGAACCCTGGGAGACTTGGGTTCAAATCCCAATTTGGCCATGAAGCTGAATAAATGGATTTCAAATAGGACAAATGTCAGGTTCTGCAGTTAGGCAAGAAGAACCAGTTGCACAAATATAAGGTGGGGTATCCTGGCTTGCCACAAGCTGAACATGAGACAACAAAGAGATGCAGCAGCAAATTCACTTAATGCTATTCCAGGCTGCATCAACAGAAGTCTAGTGTCCCAATCAAGGGAAGTAATAGTACCAATCTATTCTGCCTTCCTCAGACCACACCTGGAGTCCTTTGTTCAGTTCTGGGCACCACAATTTAAGAAGGATATTGACAAGTTGGAATGTGTTCTGAGGAGAGCAACCAAGATCATCAAGGTTCTGGAAACCAAGCCTGATGAGGAACAGTAATGGTATTTGGGTATGTACTGAAAAAGAGAAGAGATGATAGGCATCCTCAAATATCTAAAAAGCTATCACATAGAAGATGGAGCAAACTTGTTTTCTCTTGCTCTGGAGGGTAGGACATGTACCAATGGATTCAGGTTACAAGAAAGCAGATTCCAACTAAAAATGAGGGGAAACGTTCTGATGGTAAGAGGTGAATTGGACCAGACGGCACTGGGTGCCTTCCAACTCTACAATCCTTTGATTCTACCCGATGTGAGTTCTTTGATGGGAAATGAGATGGGTTCTCTGACTGAACCTCTTTCCGCATTTCAAGCACTGATAGGGTTTCTCCCCTGTATGAGTTCTTTCATGGGAAGTGAGATGGGCACTCTGACTGAATCTTTTCCCACATTTCAAGCACTGATAGGGTTTCTCCCCTGTGTGAATTCTTTGATGGGAAGTGAGACTTTCTTTCCGACCGAAGCCCTTTCCACATTCCAAACACTGAAACGGTTTTACCTCACTGTGAATATACTTATGTCGACGGAAGTTTGTAATTGTATTAAAGCTCTTTCCACATTCCAGACACTGATATGGTACCTCCCCTGTGTGAATAATTTGATGGGAAATGAGGCTTAATTTTTGGGTGAAGCTCTTTCCACATTCCAAGCACTGATAGGGTTTCTCCCTGCTGTGAATTCTTTGATTTGAAGAGAGACTTTCCTTCTGATCGAACATCTCTGAACTCTCCAAATACTGATATGGCTTCTCCACTGTGTGGATTTGGTTGTGGTCTCCATTAAGATTAGAACCCGCAATGAAGCTCTTTCCATATTCCAAGCACTGAAATGGTTTCTCCCCAATATGAAACATTTTGTGGGAAGAGAGTTTGGCACTATGACTGAAGCTCTTCCCACAATCCAAGCACTGATACAGTTTCTCCCCCGTATGAATTCTTTGATGGCCCTTGAGATGGGAACTCTGACTGAAACTTTTTCCACATTCTGAGCAGAGATACGGTTTCTCCCCTGTATGAATTCTTTCATGGGATGTGAGATGGGCCCTCTTACTGAAGCTCTTTCCACATTCTGAGCAGAGATAAGGTTTCTCCCCAGTATGAATAGTTTGATGGACCGTGAGACCAGGCCTATGACTGAAGCACTTTCCACATTCCAAGCACTGATATGGTTTCTCCCCTGTATGGATTCTTTGATGTACCGTGAGACTGGAACTCGCATTGAAGCTCTTTCCACATTCCAAGCACTCATAGGGTTTCTCTCCTGTATGGATTCTTTGATGGGAAATGAGATTGGCTGTCCGACTGAACTTCTTTCCACACTCTATGCACTGAAAGGGTTTCTCCCCGGTATGAAATCTTTGGTGGGAAGCTAGATTGGCACTCTGACTGAACCTTTTCCCACATTGCAAGCACTGATACGGTTTCTCTCCTGTATGAAATCTTTGGTGGGAAGTGAGATGGGTGCTCCGACTGAAACGCTTTCCGCATTCTAAGCACTGATATGGTTTCTCCCCAGTATGAAGAATCTGGTGGCCCTTGAGATGCGCACGCTGCCCAAAACATTTTCCACATTCCAAGCACTGATATGGCTTATTCCCAATGGGAATGTTTTGAAGGGAAGTGGAATGGGAGCTCTGAAAGAGGCTCTCCCAGCAATCTGAATATATATATGGATTTTCCACTATTTGGATTTCGTCATGCTCTTCCTCGTTCTTAATTAGCAATTCATCACCACCTGCAACAAAGGGAGAAATTGAGTAGATATCCTCAGGAAAAAATGCAGCCCCAAATTATTGAACACTGCTCATGAAGGCTTGTGATAGAGGAAAAACTGAAGGTCTTACCCCAGGGTTCACTGTTGTTGACTGGCAATACATATTTATTGATTTTGCTTGGCCCAGTCATATAATTTGTGCCATTTCAAATGTCAGTAATCTCGTTGGTCAACCAAAAATGTGGGAAGCATAAACCAAAATAAAAAATGTGACAGAATCTACTTCAAGTTCCCTAACAACTCTGAAGGCTACATTTACAGGGCAGGGCAGTTCAGGCCAGCCTATTTAGAGTTCAAGAATACAGATAATTCAAGGGTAGCTGTGGGGGTGTCAGAATCACATAAAGATATGTACAGTGGAGGCTCGGGTTGTGAACGTGATCCGTGCGGAATGCACGTTCGCAACTCGCGTCTGCGCACGCGCGGGTTGAGATTTGGCGCTTCTGTGTATAGCGCGATTTAGCACTTCTGCGCATGTGCAACCTCCAAAACCCAGAAGTAACCCATTCCGGTACTTCCACGTTTCGGCGGTCTGTAACCCAAAAAAATGCAACCTGAAGTGGCTGTAACCCGAGGTATGACTGTATCGCATTTCAAAACAGATATTATGATCAAATGGGCAGTCTTACTGAGAGAGTTCAGGATCCCACGATTCTCCTCCATGACTTCATTATGCAGAGCTCTCTGGTCAGGATCCAGCAAAGCCCACTCCTCATCCGTGAAATAAACAGCTATATCTTCAAAGCACACCAGACCCTAAAAGAAGAAGAAAAATGTCTTGCTGTCAGACAGCATGAAGATTATCTTCCACATGTCGTTCTGCTGTTTTCTGCCTGTTAACTGCTATGTAGTTTTAATGGGATTGTTTTGCTGTACATTTTAATTGTGGGTGCTTATTTTAACGTCTCAATGGAATTCTCTTATTGCATATTTTAATGATGGATTTAACTTGGGGTAAATGGGTACACGGGTGGCGCTGTGGGTAAAAGCCTCAGCGCCTAGGGCTTGCCGATTGAAAGGTCGGCGGTTCGAATCCCCATGACGGGGTGCGCTCCCGTTGTTCGGTCCCAGCGCCTGCCAACCTAGCAGTTCGAAAGCACCCCCGGGTGCAAGTAGATAAATAGGGACCGCTTACTAGCGGGAAGGTAAATGGCGTTTCCGTGTGCAGCTCTGGCTCGCCAGAGAAGCGATGTCACGCTGGCCACGTGACCCGGAAGTGTCTCCGGACAGCGCTGGCCCCTGGCCTCTTGAGTGAGATGAGCGCACAACCCTAGAGTCTGTCAAGACTGGCCCGTACGGGCAGGGGTACCTTTACCTTTACCTTAAATGGGTAGAACTCCACGTAGTGTTCCTCAAAGCATTCTGTCTGTGCAAGTTTGCCAAATGGAGGGGTCTCCTCTTTGCTCTCCCTGTGCCCTTTTCTGGGCGGGGGAGAATCTTCCCGATGCCCTAATGCCAACTTCAAAGGGCACATGTGGGCACAGAGGAAAGCGGGGAAGCTCCATTGTGTAACCGATGGAGCTGCTTAGGTGAATCCTGGCCACTGTTTCGCATGGTTTGTCAACTGCTTAGAAGCTTTTTTAGCATTAAATGATATAAATAAAACTGAAGCTACTGATGAATAGTACTAGCAACACTCAGAAGGCTAGTGAACATGAGGTGGTTGTTCATCATTCTCAGCGCATACACCTTCTGGAATGGCATTTTAAGCCTTTGTTAAGGGCAGTTTTGACAGAAGTCAAGAGATGAGCGAAAGCGATTCGTTGAGGCCCAGAGAACCCTGTCTGCCCCCTCTCTCGGCCTCTTTCCCCCAAGCAATCCTTCTCCCTACCTGGTCTGGTTCCAGGGCTGCTGCTTCCCCTCCACCAGCATAAGAAGATGGATGAGGAAGTCTTGCCAGCATCCTTGTGTCACCTGACGGAGGCAAGTAGGAAGCCATGAGTGAAGCAGGGCATCTCTAACTACAGCTTGGCCATAGAAAAAGCCTCAGCTGCTGCATGCATGGGGCTGTTTGTAGCCATTTCGTATTTAAGCTGTGTAAAAATACATAATAATAATAATAACAATAATAACAATATTAGTAGTATTATTATTTATGCCCTGCCCATCTGGCTGGGTTTCCCCAGCCACTCTGGGTTGCTTACAGTATATTTAAAACATAGTAAAGCATCAAACATTAAAAACTTGCTGATACAAGGCTGCCTTCAGATGTCTTCTAAAAGCTGTATAGTTCGTTATCTCCTTGACATCTAAACAGAGGGTGTTCCACAGGGAGGGTGCCACTACTGAGAAGGCCCTCCCTGGTTCCCTGTTGCTTCACTTCTTGCAGGGAGGGAACCACCAGAAGATCCTCGGAGGAGGACCTCAGTGTCCAAGCTAAGTGATGGGGGTGGAGAGGCCGTTTAGGGCTTTAAAGGTCAGCACCAACACTTTGAATTGTGCTCGGAAACATACTGGGAGCCAATGCAGGTCTCTCAGGACCGGTGTTATGTGGTCTTGACAGCCACTCCCAATCACCAGTCTAGCTGCCGCATTCTGGATTAATTGTACTTTCCAGGTACAAATTCGATACCAATACTCACAAATTCGATACCAATAAACAAGGGAGTGCGCCAAGGATGTATATTGGCTCCCTGCCTATTCAACCTTTTCATCAGCGACATGCGAGCACCCCTAGTTAACTCATCTCCAAGTACACACGCGCCTAGACTAGCGGATTACCGCTGCCCACTCCTTTTATATGCGGACGACGCGGTAATTCTATCTTATACACGTGTTGGACTAACCAGAGCTCTGAAGATCTTTGCCACGTATTGCCAACTCAACCAATTAACCATCAACCATGCTAAGTCCAAGATTCTGATTTTCTCCAGAAGCCGGAGATTATACAAATGGAAGCTTGGTGGAGCAAAAATAGAGCAAGTCCTAAAATTTCAATATCTAGGAGTTATTTTTCAATACAACTTGGGATGGAAAGCTCAAATTCAACACCTACTTAACAAGGCCAAAACCCTGTCATATGCGCTCCTCCGATTTTTCTTTTCGGACGGAGCTCTGCATGTTCCCTCGGCCCTAAAGGTGTTCAAGGCAAAAGTGGTTGCAGTGCTTGCTTATGCTGCCCCGCTCTGGGCCGTGATGACAGATCTTGCTCCCCTTGAGACTCTGCAAAGCCAATTCCTACGCCGGCTCCTAATGCTCCCCCTGTGCGTAAGCAACGCAGCCATGCGACTAGAATTGAAGATCGCATCCTTAGAAACTTGCCTGTGGAAGCAAGTCTTCAATTACTGGTTATCATTGTGGCATAGATTACCAAACCATTACCTTGCCCAATGCTTATGGCGAGATGAATTCTCCAGCCTTTGGACTAGTAAAATTCATGCCAAACTCCTGAGCTATGGAATCTCTCCCTCAGATTCCCTAAAACTAGATCAAATCACTGCTCAAAGACTGATCTGTCAAAGACTGGATGACATCGACTTGCAGCAAAATTATATGCTGGGGGGAGGTGTTTGTTCGCCCCAGAACATTGGTATCACTTTAACTTATTGCGTTCCATCATACCTCTCCTCCCTTTCGACTGCTGCCCATAGACTGGCCTTCACCAAAGCGAGGTTCAACGTTTTCCCTTCCAATGTCCTGAGACATAGATTCTCAAAGGGCCAAGTCCCCGCCACGTGCGAATGTGACAAGGTGACGCCGGAGTCGCTCCAGCACATTATGTTCACTTGCCCCCTGTTCAATGTGCCACGGGCAAATTTGTTGGGATCAATCATACAGAAACTAGAGGGTACCCCACCAAAATTCCACCTTGCCCAAATCTTGCAGGATAAGGATTCCCACACGACCCTGAAAGTGGCTAGGTTCCTGGTCGCTGTCCTCTCCCAAAAGCGACGCCAAGGAGCGCTACAAGCTAATTAAGGCGTAGCATGCCTTTCCATCTTATAGTATTTATTGTTATAGTGGTATTTTAGCGACTGTTTTTTTTCTTTTCCCCAAGGCACAAGCTGTCACTTATGTGTTGTTTTTACCTGTATGGGCCTATGGCCGTAATAAATATTATCTAATATTATCTTTCCAGGTCACCTTCAAAGGTAGCCCCAAGTAGAGTGCATTGCAGTAGTCCAAGCGAGAGATAACCAGAGCATGCACCACTCTGGTGAGACAGTTTGTGGGCAGGTAGCGTCTCAGCCTGTGTACCAGATGGAGCTGATAAACAGCTGCCCTGGACACAGAATTGACCTGCGCCTCCATGGACAGCTGGGAGTCCAAAATGACTCCCAGGCTGTGCACCTGGTCCTTCAGGGGCACAGTTGCCCCATTCAGGACCACACCTGCCCACCCCGTCCCCCCAAAACAGTACTTCTATCTTGTCAGGATTCAACCTTAATCCGTTAGCCACCATCCATCCTCCAACCGCCTCCAGACATATTCCTCCTTACCCAGAGGCCTCTCTCTGGTGTCCAACGGAGTCCTCTCTACCTCAGAAGAATCTAAGGCCATTTCTGCAAACGGATCCTTTCCCTGAAAGAGGAAGGTTTAAAAACAGAGAATGGGGAGAATTAGAAAAAAGGCAGATGTAAACCCTAACCCTAAACTTCCTTGAATGCTTTCCCAAAAAAAAGGATATGCCATTATTAGAAAAATAGGGGGTACTCTCCCTCCAGTTCAGACCCCATTAGGATTATCCAGAGGCAAGTCTCTCTCACCTGCTGCTCTGCCTGCTTCCTCTCCTCTGCCTGACTCAGGAGGAATCCTTCGGCCAGGGCCACCGCCTGGGAACTGGTCTCTGCTCCACATTCCCTCACCCAGCTCTCCATCTGTGGCGGAAGGACAGCCAGGAACTGCTCCAAGATCACCAGGTCCAGCATCTCAGCTTTCGTGTGCCTTTCTGGCTTCAGCCACTGATGGTCAAAGTGGGAGAATCGACCACAAAACTCTCGGGGTCCTTCAGCCTCCTGGTGGCACAACTGCCTGAACTGCTGGCTCTGCACATCTGAGTGGAGGGTGTCCTCCTCACCCAGGATCTTCTGCACAGAGCTTTCCCAGCATCCCCCACTGCTCCCAGTTTGGATGATATGGCCTCTTCCTGCTTCAGGGCCGGCTGAGTCTTGCTCATCCATCTGTGCTTTCAGGAATCCCTCAAGAGATTGGAAGGAATCCTTTGGTCTTCTGCCAAGTTCTGTCTGTCCTAAGTAGAGCTGCTAGCAAATTCTACAAAAGGAAATACATTGTACTATAATAAAATTCATACACAGTCTGAAGAATAAAAGTTCCCTGAAGAAGAATGGAGGAGTCTTGCTAGGAAACAGGCTGGACTCCACATCCCAGACTCTGAGCTTTCTCCTACAAAAGAAAAGGGAAGATGTAATTTTCTAGCTCTTGGAAGGAATGTTACTATGCAAAATGTGCAGGTAACAGAAGGGATTTCTGTTAAATTAATCATCCTACTTGTGCCTTCCTTTCAGTGTTATCAATGATCGAATGGCGTCAAACTGAGATTGGCAGGCGACCCTCTTGGTCGTTTCAACACCCTCAGAGTTTGGAGTGTGGTGTGGCCCAAGACAGAGCATCCTGGGGGCGGTTCCCAGGTTGGGAAATTCCCTCCCCAGAGGGAAGAGTCTGGCTCCTTCCCCCCTTCACCAAGGCCTCTGACACCTGAGACAATCCAGACCCATCCTATTCCTGTGGCTGTCATTTGTTTTAACTCTTTTTAAGATGGAATTTTACCACTGATATAACTTGTCCTGGGTAATAAATGGAGCAGAGGAACAGGCAAACCTCCCAGGGACACAGAACCAGGAACATGTTCAGTGTCAAGAACCAGGAAGCAGAATGAAAATGTCACGGAAAGAGGCGGAATGGGGCAGGCCAAAGGGGGGGTGCGCTTATAATAATAATAACAACAACAAGCTTTACAACAATAACATAAAGCCTCAAGTGGGGGGGACACACCTCAAGATACGCATAGAATCTCAAGAAAGTGGGAGAGCCTGTGGGAAGTGGAAATGTTCTCCCTCTGAGATTTTGGCAGAACAAAGCACACAAACATTAGAGCATCATGAGAGAGAGAGAAATTATATGTTTATTGTTTTTCTATTTTACATTTTAGAATATTCATTTGAACAACCTTAAAATATCAGTGACTTCCCTTCTTCTCCTTCCATGGTTCAATTTGCAAAACATAAACCCCCACATATATAAACTAAACCATTCAGTATTTCATTATTACATCCCTCAGAACTTATTTACACTGTTGAATTTATCTTAATGCTGCCAGCGTTTTCAAGTTTACACAATTTCCCCCCATATATTCCAGTCTTCTCTAAATGTATACAGTATTCTTCTTGTTCTCTTATTCTATAAGTCTGCAAGCTGGGCATATTCCGTCAACTTGAGTTGCCATTCTTTTTTGGTTGGGACGTCACTAGTTTTCCATTTTGGGGCTAACAAAACACGGGTGGCAAAAGTAGCATACATAAATAACCTTTTTTGACACCTGGTAATTTCCATCTGAATTATCCCCAATGAAAAGGGCTCTAAAAGTACAAACAAACAAACAAACAAACATTTTTTCAATTCATTATAAATTATTTCCCAATACGCTTTTACAAGACCACCACATATGATGGAACGTACCCTCAGCCTCATTATATCTCCATCACTTAGCTGATTCAGTCTTGTACATCTTAGCAAGTCAACGCAAAGTTAGATACCATCTGTGAATCATTTTCAGGTAGTTTTCTTTCAAGGAATAACATGCTGTGAACTTCAAATCGCTCTTCCACAGCTTTTCCCAGAGATTCAAATCTATATTATTTCCTATATCTACTGCCCAGTGTGTCATGGAAGCTTTAACAAGCTCGTCTTTTGTTTCCCAGTCTAATAACAGATTGTACATTTTAGGTAAGAGTTTTTCTTCATTTTGTAAGTTATTTTTCAAAGTGTGAGCTTTGGTCCAAAAAACATTTTTTCCTGTCTGTTCTAAACATTTCATGTAACTGATGATATTTTAGCCAATCTGTCACATGGCTCCCTTCATTTTCCATTGACTTCAGTTTAGGTCCCCCTCTGTAAAGGGTAGCAGTTCCCTGTAAGTTGCCCATTGTCTGCCCATATTAACTCTCTTTATTGTAATAGCCTCAATAGGAGAGAGCCATAAAGGTGTTTCCCTTTCCAGCAGATTTTTATATTTCCCCCTAACTCTATACCGATTCTTCCTAAGGATATAGTTAATAAAAGTTTTATAAATCTTCGCCTTCCCATACCAAAGACACGCAGGCCAGCCGAATTTTAAGTCATGACCTTCTAAATCCAGGATGTCTGCCTCAGAAACACCATTTGGCTCAGTGTGGTTGATCTGCACCTTACATGGTTTTATTGGTAACGCAAGAGGGGGAAAACGACTCTGCCTCACACTTGACCTAAGCACAACTAACTCCAAGGGCTCCTGACTAGGCGTTTGGCCGGGAAATGTGGACTGTGACCTGTTAACTCTGCTCTCTCCTGTTTCCCCCTTTTCTGGTTTCGATTAAACCAATCATGAATGAAGAACTCGTACACTAATAATGATCCAGGTATTGTAGACGTTCCCATAAACTTATTCTGCGATTTTTGTGATGCACAGATGGCAAGAGAACACTCCGTCTATTTATTTGTATCCTTTATTCCTCCTATGATCCTTGTTTATAAAACCCAATAAACCAGTATTCCAAAAAGGAAGGAAAAAGACAACACACACTCCCAGGTCCCCATATGCGCGGCATCTGCAAAGCAGGATTATCCCACTTTAGAGAGCACTGGCTTCCTCCTAATTAAGAATCCTGGGGTCTGTACTTTCTTAAGGATGCTGAGAGCTGCTAGGAGCCACTCCCCAAGTCCGCTTTAACAATCTGTCCTGTGTGCAGGGAATTCAGGGAACTATAGCTGATGGGGAGAGGGTCTCCCAGTAGCTACAGCAATGGGGGGAGGCTGCCTCTTTCACCCCCATCTCAGGTTCCTTTCCTCTCCTGCCTTGGATTCTTGGATGGTGAGACCTCCAGGGCTTCTCAGCGGGGCTTTCTGTTCAGCCTCCAAAGATCCTGGGGACACCTGAAAGGCTGCATGTGTCAAAGTCTGGAGAAGACCCCTGTGGGATGAATGGGTGGTGGGGAAAGCTTTCCTTCTAACTGAAGAACAACGGAGGGTTGGCTTGCATCTGGAGGAACTCAGCATCAGAGAGTCCTGCGGGATCAGGCCAATGGGACTTCCTATTGAGTCCCCCCTCCTGTTCTTACAGGGGCCTCTTCCAGGAAGCCCCCCAGCAAGATCTGAGTGCAAGAGCAACTTTCTCCCTGCCTGTGGTTTTCCAGCAACTGGAGTTCAGAAGCATCTGAACTGAGGTCCAGCGCTGAGGGCCTTCTGGTGGTTCCCTCCCTGCGAGAAGCCAAGTTACAGGGGACCAGGCAGAGGGCCTTCTCGGTAGTGGCGCCCGCCCTGTGGAACGCCCTCCCATCAGATGTCAAAGAGAACAACTACCTGACTTTTACAAGACATCTGAAGGCAGCCCTCTTTAGGGAAGCTTTTAATGTTTGATGTATTACTGCATTTTAATATCTCCTCCTCCATCACTTTGGTAGCAGCAACTAGCAGCAGATGCAGAGAATCTCCATCCTGGCGAAGATGCTTCAAAGCTCACTCTGGGACGCACAGAACTGCCACCCACATCCCCCTCCCTCATTTTCTTCCGCAGGGACCCGCGGACTTACTTAGTCCGACGAGCTGGGTGGCAGGGTAGCCCCGCACCCAGATTTAGCCGTAACAGCCTCCTCCTCCTCTTTGGAAAGCCGTCTGGATTGGTGCCCATCCCATCCTCCAGTGGGAGGGAGTTCCCTCGGTTTAACTCTTTGTCCCATGACGCAGCTCTTTCTTTTGTCTGCCCTCGACTGTCCAACACTGGATGGCAAACGTCAGGCTCTCACTGTTATTGTTCTGCATATGTTTTGCGCCCGACTGTTTCCGTCTGTCTAGTCTACAACCCCCGCAGACAAGTGTGACTGATTCACAAATCTGAAATGGGCTGATCTGCATTCCATTATGTTCTCCCCAAAATGGCAGCGTCTTGCCACCGTGGAAGAACAGAGTTGCAGAGCTCCTGCACACTCGCCCCCTCCCTATCTTTGCAGAGAGGAAGCGGGGAGGACCCTCTGCTTCCTGACTTGGGGGGCCCCCCATTGCCTCAGCTGAACAGCCCCCCCATGCCTCGTTCCCCTGCAGCCCTGGGACCCCGCCCCCGCTTCTCCCCCAGACTCACCAGATCCCGGAATGCGCCACGGAGGCAGCGCTTGCGCCGCAGACAAGACAAAAAGCACCAGCCTCCCTTTGCAGGGACGGGCTTTGCAAGGAGGTGCTTTTGCTCCGAAGGACCTGCCCCCCCCCCCCCCGCGCGCCTTTATTTCCTCTCCTCTCTAGTAATCCAGCTCTGCTCCGTTTAACCCTTGGCAAGCCGAGGGCACCAAGCTCACCCCTCTTCTTCCTCTCTCCGAAGCAGATCCGTGCATTGCGCACACCCGGAGGAGAGGCTTTATGGGGGGGGGGGACCCTCCTGGCTGGGCTCTGAGCTGCTCCCCCCCTTGGCCAGAAACAGAAGCAGGAGCAGCTGGCAGTGGGGGAAATCTGTGCAAGGATCAGGGAACCCCTTGCTAGAATCCTAGAAGAAGAGAGGTGGAGGGGAAGGAGCAGGGAAGCCCTCTCTGCAATTTGGAACACCAGTTTGCAAACTGTCACCATCGACCTGCTGAGCTTCCGCAAGGAGGGCACCTTCAGCATCATCCTCATCCTCATCTTTAATTTGTATACTGTCTTTCTATCTTACAGTACTCAAGGTGGCTTACAACCTGAAGAAACAAAAAATGTACATCTTATAACAATCTAATGCAAGGTAAAAAGGTGATAATAAAACAAAACTTTAAAACAAGCAACCTACATCAAAAAAGAACATTCAACGATCATTAAAAGGTAAAGGGACCCCTGACCATTAGGTCCAGCTGTAGACGACTCTGTGGTTGTGGTGCTCATCTCGCTTTCTTGGCCAAGGGAGCCGGCGTACAGCTTCCGGGTCATATGGCCAGCAGGACTGAACCGCTTCTGGCGAACCAGAGCAGCGCACGGAAATGCTGTTTACCCTCCCGCCAGAGCGGTACCTATTGATCTACTTGCACTTCATGCTTTCGAACTGCTAGGTTGGCAGGAGCGGGGACCGAGCAACGGGAGATCACCCCGTCACGGGGATTCGAACCGCCGTCCTTCTGATCGGCAAGTCCTAGGCTCTGTGGTTTAACCCACAGCACCACCCACATCCCTTCAACGATCATTAGAATAGTATAAAATAATAATAATAATAATAATAATAATAATAATAATAATAATAATAATAATAATATCAACATATAAAAGTTAAACAGAAATCCACTCAACACTTACACTAATTTCTAAACTATAATCAATAAAACAATGGCAAGCCACAGTATATAAAATAATACAATGCAAATTGAGAAGCAGAAACCAGAGGGTGGAGCAAGGCAGGTGGAAGGAGGCCTTGCCTGGTGGAGTCTCCCCCCTCTCCTCTGGGACCTGGCTGGTGTCTCCTTGGAGCGACCTCCTCTCCAGGTGCCCATTGGACTCATACTGACCACGCTGGCCCACAACTGGACAGAAGTGTAAGGATACCTTGAGGTGGTGCGCATGCTGCTTCTCAGCCCAAGTGCTCAGCACAGCTTACGGCAGGGTTTTCCAAACTCCCACCACCAGAAGCCACTTGGAAATTTCTGGCCACTTAATGATTTCATTCAGTTTATTGTAGCTTTTGTGGCAGGATCCCAGAATTGTAGAGTGGGAAGGGGCTCTGAAGATCATTTAGTCCAACCCCCTGCAATGCAGGAATATGCAGCTGTCCCAGAAACCACGACCTCAATGTTATCAGCCCCAGGCCCTGGCCAATGTTCTCTGCTAGAGGCTGCATGATATTTAATTGTATTTTTTTTATTGCTCCTTTTATATCTTACACATTGCAGTTTTTCATATTCCACAAAATTCAAAGTGCAATGCAATATAATATGCTGGATAAGAGAAGGAACTAAAATACAACTAAAAATCAATATGAATATTTACTGGGATAGATGTAGCGTCCCCCATCTTCATTGACAAAAAAGCAGGAACTATTTGTCTTCTTACTCCTCACTGAGATCTGCCAGAATGAAATATGCGAACGCCACCTCCCAATATCTCAAGGGCTGCCTCATGGAAGATGGAGCAAGCTTGTTTTCTGCTGCTCCGCAGGGTAGGACACGAACCCATGGCCTCAAGTTACAAGAAAGGAGATTGTGACTAAATATCAGGAAGAAGTTGGTCTGCCGTGTTGGTCTGTCGTAGTCAAAACAAAATTTTAAAATTGCTTCCAGTAGCACCTTAGAGAGCAACTAAGTTTGTTATTGGTATGAGCTTTCATGTGCATGGACTTCTTCAGATAGACACGAAAGCTCATACCAATAACAAACGTAGTTGCTCTCTTAAGGTGCTACTGGAAGGAATTTTCTTACCAGGAAGAACTTTCTGGTGGTAAGATGGTGGTGGATTTTGCTTCCTTGGAGGTTCCCCTGAGGAGACAGGTGAGGTTTCATAGCCAGGTATCAGATGCTCACCAAAGGTTTTCCAGCTCCACAATAGTCCTACCCCACAAGGTTGGCGCAACCCCTAGAACCTTCTGCCTGGGAAGAGATGGAAGAGATGAATGCTCTGCACCAGAGCTTTTGTCCTATGGCTATTCTTAATGCCAAAGAGGATTCCCCCACACACACACACTCCTCTTCCAACCCTCTCCCTCTAGGATGGGGTTGCCTACTTCTTGCAGAGCCTTTTCCCCTGCTTGCTCCTCCTCCTGTTCCTGACCAAGGAAGGGAGCAGCTCAGAGGCCAGCCAGGAGGGTCCCTCAAAATAAAGCATCTCTGGCTGTGCGCGATGCACTGGGCTCCTCTGGAACTCCTGCTTTCCAGCGGAAGAGATGGGTGGCCTAGGTCGCCTTCTTCTTCTTCTTCTTCTTCTTCTTCTTCTTCTTCTTCTTCTTCTTCTTCTTCTTCTTCTTCTTCTTCTCCTCCTCCTCCTCCTCCTCCTCCTTCTGCATTGGGGAGAAGGGGGAGTCCCAGGGTAATAGGGGTATGTGCATGCAGGGCCTGTTCACACACCTTCCAAGTGCCCCTATGTTCCAGGGTTGTCCCTGATTTAGAGAAGCTGTCCTGGTTTCTGATTTTATCCTGGAATGCCCCCTTTTCCCTTAAAAGGGATCATTAAAAGGTAAAGGGACCCCTGACCATTAGGTCCAGTCGTGGCCACCTCTGGGGTTTCGGCGCTCATCTTGCTTTATTGGCCGAGGGAGCCAGCATACAGCTTCCAGGTCGCGTGGCCAGCAGGACTAAGCTGCATCTGGCGAACCAGAGCAGCGCACAGAAACGCCGTTTACCTTCCCGCCAGAGCGGTACCAGTTGATCTACTTGCACTTTGACGTGCTTTTGAACTGCTAGGCTGGCAGGAGCCATTTTCCTTTAGGACGTCCCTATTTTCATTGGAGATGTGTCGGAGGGAGATGGAGCTATCCAACCCCCAAATCCTGCATAGGGAAGCGTTTTTGCTTAACGTTTTATAATGTTTTCATATATGTTGGAAGCTGCCTAGAGTGGCTAGGGCACAGGATCCCTATTTGAATCAGTGAGATGTTGGGGTGTATGTGTTTTGCCCATGCATGGGGGGACCCTGAAGTCAGGGAGCAGAGGGTCTTGCCCCCTTCCTCTCTGCAAAGCCAGGAAAGGTTCAAGGTAAGTTTCCTTTCATCCACTTTGGGGAGGGGACCTCTGGGTCAGGACAGCAGTGTAGCCTGAGTTATTGGCGCCCACTCCGACAGAGCCAAGTGGGGCAGCCTGCCCACTGGCACAGCCATCGCCCCACAAGTGAGCCCCGACAGAACGAGCTCCATTGGCCCCATGCCCTCAAGGCCCCGTTCCTCCTCCCTGGGGGTGCCCTGAGGACTGGCTGCATGTAGACAGACATAAAAATACGCAAAAAGTGAAAACGGAAACCTGACTCATGCAATAAATAAACAAGGAAAATGGAGGACCGAGAAAAGAAAAGGCTTCTTCTGCAGCGCAGAGTTAGACCTGGTTAGGGCGAGGAAACAAGCTGGGAGACGGCTGGAGGGGAGGAAAATTATGGTCCAATGCAACCAAGGCTGGTGAGGGTTCCTCATGGAGCCTTCCTGGTGGCCGGGAGGGAAGCAAGGAAGCAGACTTTGCCGTCTCAATAATGCTCCACTTTAACTGCCATTAACCTTTTAGAATGTATTAGGCACGGTTTCTGAGTGTTCTGCATTTGTGAATCTCCCCTCTCTTACGCTGCATTGCATCTCTCCTTACCTGACCCTGAAAGTGGAACAAATGGCAGGATGTTTTAGCAGCAGAGTGTAAATCAGCTCTCCGTGAAGCTATCTGAGACCCAGGAAGAGGATTTGGGCATGCTCTTCCTCACTGAAGGCGAGGCTGCCAGGGCAATGCTGGACACCTGAGACCTGAAATGGTCTAATGGCCTGGGCACATGGGGCCACTCCAAGGTGATGGGGGCTCTTTCCTGGGGTAGGAGGGAGAGCAGCTCTTGAGAACCCCAGGGTTAGAAACCCAACCCCCCCCCCAGCCTGGTGTGAAAATTGTACTCAGTCAAACACAGTTCTAAATTAATTCCTTGACCAAAAGCACCAAAAGGCAGGAGCAAACAGGGAGATTCATCTCACAGAAATCCCTCAGTTGCCATCACATTTGGCGGGGTCACTTCCCTTCTAGGAGGGCTAGACACGGCCTGGAATCAACCCCCCACTGCTCCCAGTTTGGATGGCATGGCCTCTTCCTGCTTCTGGGCCAGCTGAGTCTGGCTCCTCCCCCTGGGCTCTCAGGAAGCCTCCAAGATATCAGAAGGAAGGAATCCCTTTAGTCTTCTGCCCAGTTCTGGCTGTCCTGAGTAGACAGACCTCTACTTATTACAGTGCTTACGACCTATTTTGATGGGCATTAATGATCCTGGCCCAACTGAACTGGCTGCCAATTAGCATCCACACCCAATTCAAAGTGCTGGTTTTGACCTATAAAGCCTATAAATTATTATTATTATTTCTAACAATTCGTGAAACCACAGTAAAACTAACAAACATTAAAAACTTCCTGATCTAAAAGTCAGATAGTTATTTATTTTCTTAACATCTAACAAGAGGGAGTTCCACAAGGCGGGTGACACTATCAAAAAGGCCCCTAGCCTTGTTCCATGTAACCTCACTTCCCACAATCAGGGAACTGGCAGAAGGCCTTCAGAAGTGGAACTCAGGATCCAGGTGGAACATATTAATCAAAGTCTCTGAAAAGTAAATTCATATACGGCCATTGTTTGGTTTCTCCCCACTGTGACGTCTTTGATGGCCTATGAGACTGGTCTTCTGACTGAAGCTCTGTCCACATTCCAAGCATTGATATGGTTTCTCTCCTGTATGAATTCTTTCATGGACTGTGAGATTGAACTTCCGATTGAAGCTCTTCCCACATTCCAAGCACTGATATGGTTTCTCCCCTGTATGAATTCTTTGATGGGCCATGAGACTCTTTTTCTGACTGAAACTCTTCCCACATTCTAAACACGTATATGATTTTTCCACTGTATGAATTCTTTCATGGGAAGTGAGACCATCTTTCCAACTGAAACTCTTCCCACATTCCAAACACTGATATGGCTTCTCCCCTGTATGAATCCATTGATGGTCTATTAAACTTTTCTTCCAGGCGAAGCTCTGTCCACATTCCAAACACTGATATGGTTTCTCCCCTGTATGAATTCTTTGATGAGCTTTCAAACTTTTTTTCTGGGTAAAGCTCTTCCCACATTCCATGCACTGATATGGCTTCTCCCCTGTATGAATCTGTTGATGGGCTGTGAAACTTTTCTTCCAGGCGAAGTTCTTCCCACATTCCATACACTGATATGGTTTCTCCCCTGTATGAATTATTTGATGGGAAGTGAGACTTTCCTTCCAGGTGAAACTCTTCCCACATTCCAAGCACTGATATGGTTTCTTCCCTGTATGAATTATTTGATGGGAAGTGAGACTTTCCTTCCAGGTGAAACTCTTCCCACATTCCAAGCACTGATATGGTTTCTCCCCTGTATGAATTCTTTGATGGGAAGTGAGATCTTTTTTCCAGGTGAAGCTCTTCCCACATTTCAGGCATTGATAGGATTTCTTCCCCAATGGATTTCTTCGGAGGGAGCTTTGACTGAAGTTCTCTCTACACTCAGAATATTTACATTGCTTCTCCATGGTGTAGACATGGTCATGGTCTCCCTGGTTCTTAATCTCCAATTCATCACCATCTGCAACAAAGAAAGAAACGGATGACAGCCTCAGGGAGAAACGCAGCCCTCAGTTATTGAACTTTGCTAATTAATGCTTGGGACACAGGAAGAACTGAAGGGAATTAAAAGTAAGGCCTTACAACAGGCTTCACTGCTTTTGTTGACAGGCATCAATGAACATATGTATGGGAACCTGAGTGTCAGGAGTGGGGCAGCAATAAATCACAAGGAGTAAGTGAAGTTAACTCTTTATGAGAAGCAACAGAAGTGTCTGCTCAGAAGTGTCAGGCCTAGTGAGCACAGCAATACTTCCCTCTGGGTCTGGCCCCTATGAGCCAGTTGTGGGGACTGAAGGCCCTGCCTTCCCACAACTGACTAAGTCTCCTCCTCTCCCAGATTCTTCCCAAGGGATCTTAAATTCCGAAAGAGATATCATGATCCAACAGGGAGCCTTACTGAGAGAGTTCATGATCCCACCATTCTCCTCCATGACTTCCTTATGCAGAGCTCTCTGGTCAGGATCCAGCAATGCCCACTCCTCGTCTGTGAAATGAACAGCTATATCTTCAAAGCATACTAGGCCCTAAAAGAAGAAAAGTCTTGCTCTCAGACAGCAGAAATATAATCTTCTACACATTGTTTTGTTGTTTTGTGTCTGTTTGTTGCCCTATGGTTTTAATGGGATTGTTTGGCTGTACATTTTAATTATGGGTGTACGTTTTAACCTCTTAATGGAATTGTTTTATTGTGTATTTTATTGATGGGTATTCATCTTTGTGTAAATGGGTGGAACTCCACCTGGTGTTTTTCAGATCATTCTCTCTGCTCAACATTCCCCCCTTTCCTCTCCCCGTCTACTGTTCTGGAGGGGGAAACCTTCGCCATGTCCTACAGCCAACTTCAGGGGTGCAGGGGGTCACAGGGAGGGGAAGGAGGGGGAAAGCCCTATAGTGTAACTGATGGGACTCATGAGGTGAATTCTGGCCCCTCTTTTTTATGGTTTGTCAGCTGTTGAGAAGCCTATCTTAGTATTAAATGTTAAATTGGTATATAAAACTGAAGCTACTGATAGATAATACTAGCATCATTCAGAAGGCTAGTGAACATGAGGTGGTTGTTAATCATTCTCTGAACTTAACCTTCTGGAGTAGCCTTTACAGCCTTTGTTAAGGACAATTTTGACAGAAGTCTGTTCAGGGATGCAGGAAAGGATATATTGTCTGATTATATCCTTATCTAACTTGTGTTAACATTTCCCTTATTTTTAAACTTTGCAGAGGACCCGTTTTGCTCAGGCTCGCTAAAGCCTCTATAATAACTGTTCTGGTATTTTCCCCTTATTCCCTCATAAAAGATAAGACATGACACAGTCTTCTACAAAAGTATAAAAAAGAGTTTGCTCACATTCAGATCCCAGAAGGCAGACTTAGCTTAGAAAAGTAACATATACCTGGAAACTATCTCATAAGGAGACAATCCCTCTGTCCTCTCTTGCCAAGAGAGCATCTTTGGCTAAGAAGACGTTGTTTCTTCGATGCAGGTAGTCAAAGAGAGAGAGATGGCTGCCCTGCCCTGTGCTTTTGTCATTACCTGCACAGGTGAGGCCACGCCCACCTCTAGTCACATGCAGAGGAAGTCTGTCCCAGCTCAGAAGGAAACAGGAAGTTTACCTGCTGGCTGGACAAACATTCCTCCCCATGTGTAAACATGTTCACTCTAGGAATCGTGTACTTGACTGCTCTTGGGTTTCATATCCTACAAAGTCAAGAGCAGGAGCCTCTTTGCCCGCTATGCTCCGTCTCCCTACCTGATCTGGTTCCAGAGCTGCTGCTTCTCCTCTGCCTTCATGCAAAGATGGAAGAAGAAGTCTTGGCAGCATCATTCTGTCACCTGTGAGAGGCAAAGGGAAGTGGCCATTAGCACATGCTTTTCTTCGAGGTGAAGCAATGCACCTCTAACTACAGATGGGGCACTCTATGCGCGGCTACCTTTGAAGGGGACTCAGAAACTAAGCCAGAAGGAGGCTACCAGGCTGGTGACTGGGAGCAGCTGCTGGGACCATATAACACTGGTCCTGAAAGACCTACACTGGCTCCTAGTATGTTTCCGAGAACAATTCAACATGTTGGTACAGTGGTGCCTCGCAAGACGAAATTAATTCGTTCCGCAAGTTTTTTCTTCTTGCGAGTTTTTCGTCTTGCGAAGCACGGTTTCCCATAGGAATGCATTGAAAATCAATTAATGCGTTCCTAGGGAAACCGCCTTCAGACCAGGTCCGGGGACAGTCTGTCCCCCGACCTCTTCTGAAGGCTGGGGGGGGGGGGAACAAGGGCTTCTGAAGGCTGGGGGGGCTGGGGGGGAACAAGGGCTTCGCTGCCGACCCCCAGCATTTTAAAATCTCACCGGGACACGGGGAGATTTTAAAATGCTGGGGGTCAGCAGCGAACGCTTCGCTGATCCCGGGACGGCAGGCAGATCTGCACCGCCATCCAGAGCGGGGCGGGACTTAGCGCCCCGCTCGGGATGGCGGCACACGTCTGCCTGCAGTCCCGGGATGGCAGACAGCTCTGCGCCGGCATCCAGAGCGGGGCGGGACTTGGCGCCCCGCTCGGGATGGCGGCACAGATCTGCCTGCAGTCCCGGGACGGCAGACAGCTCTGCGCTGGCATCCAGAGCGGGGCGGGACTTAGCGCCCCGCTCGGGATGGCGGCACAGATCTGCCTGCAGTCCCGGGATGGCAGACAGCTCTGCGCCGCCATCCCGAGCGGGGCGGGACTTAGCGCCCCGCTCGGGATGGTGGCGCAGATCTGCCTGCAGTCCCGGGATGGCAGACAGCTCTGCGCCGCCATCCCGAGCGGGGCGGGACTTAGCGCCCCGCTCGGGATGGCGGCACACATCTGCCTGCAGTCCCGGGATGGCAGACAGCTCTGCGCCGGCATCCAGAGCGGGGCGGGACTTAGCGCCCCGCTCGGGGTGGCGGCACACATCTGCCTGCAGTCCCGGGATGGCAGACAGCTCTGCGCCGGCATCCAGAGCGGGGCGGGACTTAGCGCCCCGCTCGGGATGGCGGCACACATCTGCCTGCAGTCCCGGGATGGCAGACAGCTCTGCGCCGGCATCCAGAGCGGGGCGGGACTTAGCGCCCCGCTCGGGATGGCGGCACACATCTGCCTGCAGTCCCGGGACTGCAGGCAGCTTTGCGCGGCCATCTGTAGCGGGGCGGGCTTCGCCCCCGGCTCCCGATGGCCGCGCAGAGCTGCGCTGATCCCGGGATGGCAGACAGCTCTGCGCCGCCATCCCGAGCGGGGCGGGACTTAGCGCCCCGCTCGGGATGATGGCGCAGATCTGCCTGCAGTCCCGGGATGGCAGACAGCTCTGCGCCGCCATCCCGAGCGGGGCGGGACTTAGTGCCCCGCTCGGGATGGTGGCGCAGATCTGCCTGCAGTCCCGGGATGGCAGACAGCTCTGCGCCGCCATCCCGAGCGGGGCGGGACTTAGCGCCCCGCTCGGGATGGCGGCACACATCTGCCTGCAGTCCCGGGATGGCAGACAGCTCTGCGCCGGCATCCAGAGCGGGGCGGGGCTTAGCGCCCCGCTCGGGATGGCGGCACACATCTGCCTGCAGTCCCGGGATGGCAGACAGCTCTGCGCCGGCATCCAGAGCGGGGCGGGACTTAGCGCCCCGCTCGGGATGGCGGCACACATCTGCCTGCAGTCCCGGGATGGCAGACAGCTCTGCGCCGGCATCCAGAGCGGGGCGGGACTTAGCGCCCCGCTCGGGATGGCGGCACACATCTGCCTGCAGTCCCGGGATGGCAGACAGCTCTGCGCCGCCATCCCGAGCGGGGCGGGACTTAGCGCCCCGCTCGGGATGGTGGCGCAGATCTGCCTGCAGTCCCGGGACTGCAGGCAGCTTTGCGCGGCCATCTGGAGCGGGGCGGGCTTCGCCCCGGCTCCCGATGGCCGCGCAGAGCTGCGCTGATCCCGGGACGGCAGACAGCTCTGCGCTGGCATCCAGAGCGGGGTGGGACTTCTCTGCTGTCCCGGGGAGATTTTAAAATGCTGGGGG
Source organism: Podarcis muralis (assembly GCF_964188315.1). NCBI lineage: Eukaryota > Metazoa > Chordata > Lepidosauria > Squamata > Lacertidae > Podarcis > Podarcis muralis. The sequence continues at coordinate 1,728,258 of NC_135666.1, read as the reverse complement.
TCGGCAGCGAACGCTTCGCTCCCGCCCGCCAGCATTTTAAGATCGCCCGGGGCAGCGGAGAAGTCTCCGCTGTCCTGGGAAGGCAGGCGGGGGGGAGCAAAGACTTTTGCCCCCCGCCGGCCTTCAGAAGAGGTCCAGGACCTCTTCTGAAGGCCGGCTGTGGGCGAAAGTCTTTGCTCCCGACCGCCAGCAATTTAAAACAGGTCCCCGGAGATTTCCCTATGGGCTTTCGTCTTGCGAAGCAAGCCCATAGGGAAATTCGTCTTGCGAAGCGCCTCCGAAACAGAAAACCCTTTCGTCTTGCGGGTTTTCCGTCTTGCGAGGCATTCGTCTTGCGGGGTACCACTGTATTGACCTTTGAAGCCCTAAACAGCCTCAGCCCTGTAGACCTGAAGGAGCGTCTCCACACCAATTGTTCAGCCCGGACACTGAGGTCCAGCTCCAAGGGCCTTCTGACAGTTCCCTCACTGCGAGGAGTAAAGCTACAGAGAACCAGGCAGAGGGCCTTCTCTTGGCCCCAAGTGTCTTCCCTCAAAAGATGAAAAGAACCCACAGATGAGTTCCTAAATCCATAAAATGCAACCAAAGGGAGAAAATGCTCCTTCCTCCTTACCTATTGGCCTGTCTTTCCTGACCAACAGAGTCTTCTCTGCCTCAGAGGAATCCAGGCCCATTTCTGCAAAGATAATCTTTCCCTGAAAGAGCAACAAGGATTCAGAACAGAGGATGGAGAGAAATATTAGAAAAGGAATGGCAAAGGGAAAACCATTTGGGGATGCTTTCCAAAAGCTTAGTAGAGGATTTCAGGATACTCTCCCTCCTGTTCAGAGCCCCTTGGGAATATCCAGAGGACAGTCTCTCTCACCTGCTGCTCTGCCTGCTTCCTCTCCTCTGCCTGACTGAGGAGGAATCCTTCGGCCAGGGCCACCGCCTGGGAACTGGTCTCCGCTCCACATTCCCTCACCCAGCTCTCCATCTCCAGTGGAAGGACAGCCAGGAACTGCTCCAAGATCACCAGGTCCAGCATCTCAGCTTTCGTGTGCCTTTCTGGCTTCAGCCACTGATGGCAAAGGTGGTGGAGTTGGCTGCAAACTTCTCGGGGTCCTTTGGCCTCCTGGTAGCAGAACTGCCTGAACTGCTGGCTCTTCATATCAGAGTGGAGGGTGTCCTCCTCACCCAGGATCTTCTTCACAGAGCTTTCCCAGAATCCCTCACTGCTCCCAGTGTTGATGGCATGGCCCCTTCCTGCTTCTGGGCCAGCTGAGTCTTGCTCATCCATCTGTGTTCTCAGGAAGCCTCCAAGATATCAGAAGGAACCCCTTGGCCTTCTGCTAAGTTCTGTCTGTCCTTATTAAAGCGGCTAGCAAATCCTACAAAGGAATACGTCTTTTTTGTATAAAATTTATATTGTTATCATTATTATTTTATTAAAATCCTATAATTCAAAGTTCAAGGTGTTTTTAAAAAAATAATATTGACGGCATCAACAAGTACCTTTTCTAATGAGTCTGGCATCTTTTTTAGGGCTGGACGATGCCTGCTTTTCAACATCAGAATACAGTATATTATGATGTATATTATACTGTGTAAACATCATAATACAGTATATCACATCCCAATACAGTGGTACCTTGGGTTAAGTACTTAATTCGTTCCGGACCTCCTGAAACTGTTCTTAACCTGAAGCACCACTTTAGCCAATGGGGCCTCCTGCTGCTGCCGCACCGCCGGAGCATGATTTCTGTTCTGATCCTGAAGAAAAGTTCTTAACCTGAGGTATTATTTCTGGGTTAGTGGAGTCTGTAACCTGAAGCGTATGTAACCTGAGGTACCACTGTATTCCGGTTTTAAAAGAGCTGCAATGGTTGTCCATTCTATTGAAGGGTCTCCCCTGAGGGTTCACTTAGACCCCCGACATATCTGAAGAAGCGCCTCCTTCCCTACAGTCCCTCTGGGGTGGGGAGGCTGGCAGAGGGGGGGGGTCCTCTTGTATTTGGGGGAGCAGGGTGGCCCCAGAAAGGGCATCCTGGTGGGAGTTCCTGGGCTGGGGCATACCCTCCCCACAGGCCCCCCCCCCCGGCACCCGCCCCTCTTTCCCAAGGCCTCTGACCCCACAGACAGGTGTTTCCAGGACCCAGAAGTCTGGGAAGGGGAGCTGCTCAGAATGTTTCCCCCTGGCTGCCATCTCTGCCCATCTTTCCCTAACCTGAAAGGGGCTTCTTTGCCTGCCTTTCCTCAGCATCCCAAGGGAGACCACCCTGGCAAGCTCGCCCCCTCCCGGGCTGTGCAGAGGAAGGAGGGGGGCAGGACCCTCCTCTCCCGGACCCCCCCTCCATGCACCCTCCCGCTGCAGCCCTGGGACCCCTTTCTCCCGGGGGGGGGGGGAGAGAGGAGGCTCACCGCATCCCGGGAGGCGCCCCTTACACGGGGCGAGAGGCGGGCGAAACCTCCCCCCGCTTCCCACGCTTGCAGGAAATGACGGGAGGGAGGGGGAGGGGCCTTTGCTGGGCGGGGGGACCTGGTCCCACCCCCTCCTTCCTTTCCTCTACTCTCTGGGAGTCCAGCTCAGTTCCCTGCGACCCTTGCAAAGCGGAGCGCCCCGAGCTCAGCCCCCCCTCTAGAAATGATGAATGGGGAGGAGCCCCGCCCTTTGCACCCGCCCAGAGAGGTTTTCTTTTGCGGGAGGGGGACAGAAGTTGGCAGAGGACAGAAGGGCTTCCTCCGGTCTTATGGAGGCTTCCAAGGGATAAACACCTGCAGCTCAGATATGAAGATCCTGCAGCTCAGGCAGTTCTGCTACCTGGAGGCCAAAGGACCATGAGAAGCTTGCAACCGGCTCTTGGAGTCTTGCTAGGAACCAAGCCTGGACTCCACCACAGTCCGGATTCTGAGCTTTCTTTAAGTACAGAAGGAATATTGCAGAAGGAATATTGTATAGGTTGGGGGGGGGGGTGTTGCCCCTCCAGCAGATATCAGGCACATGCAGCCCACTACCAAAATCAGCACAATCACTTTTGTGACATTTGTGATTTGTCCCCACAAAACATGTCATCACAGTTTTTTCCTGTCTCTTCAAAGGGCCTTTGCTGCAGGATACCAAATGTAACAATTCGCTGATAAATGTTTCTATGAACTGGCTCACTGGGAAAACTTCAGAAATTCATCTAGACCTGTGAGCTCAGCTCCTCAGCAGCCCCTCTGCCTGAGTGATAATCCCTGGCATCCTGATACCTGAGTGCCAGGCAGGTAGCCCTTCCAGAAATAAACCCAGATTAAGACAAAAGGGTGGGATGAACTTGGCTGGGAAACAGGGAAATGTAAATATCTTTTTTGTTACACTTGACAGGTGTTTGGTGGAGGGCAGGGGGAACCATGGGGCAGGGTCCAGGATGCTCAGATTCCTGCCACCAGACCTCCCCTTTCATGATGTAACCATGATGTATGAGTGATGTAGTCTTAGGGGTGTAGCATGGGGGATTAGCATCTAATAAAAGTTTGGGTTCTCTTTTGTTCGGGGTTTCCATCTTGTTTCACCTGGTGGCAGGTGGGAGTCCTGTTGCAATAAAGACCAAGCCTACTGGCTGCTGTTTTGCTCTGGTAAGAAGAGTGACTAGTGGGGTGCCACAGGGTTCTGTCTTGGGCCCGGTCTTATTCAACATCTTTATCAACGACTTGGATGATGGACTCAAGTGCATCCTGATCAAATTTGCAAACAGATCCTTTCCCTGAAAGAGAAACAGGGATTCAAAACAGAGAACGGGAAGAAGGACTGGAAAAGGAATGGCTGAGGGGGAAGCTTTAGGGGTATCTAATACCATTCACTTAATGCTTTCCAAAAATAGATGGGCCATTAGAAGAGAGTTTGGGGGAACTCTCCCTCCTGTTTGGAGCCCCTTGGGAATATCCAGTCTCTCTCACCTGCCTCCTCTCCTCTGCCTGACTCAGGAGGAATCCTTCGGCCAGGGCCACCGCCTGGGAACTGGTCTCCGCTCCACATTCCCGCACCCAAATCTCCATCTCTGGCGGAAGGACAGCCAAGAACTGCTCCAAGATCACCAGGTCCAGCATTTCAGCTTTCGTGTGCCTTTCTGGCTTCAGCCACTGACGGTAAAGGTGGTGGAGTCGGCTGCAAACTTCTTGGGGTCCTTTGGCCTCCTGGAAGCAGAACTGCCTCAACTGCTGGCTCTGCACATCTGAGTGGAGGGTGTCCTCCTCACCCAGGATCTTCTTCACAGTGTTTTCCCAGAATCCCCCGCTGCTCCTAGTTTGGATAGCATAACCTCTTCCTGCTTCTGGGCCAGCTGAGTCTTGCTCATCCATCTGGGCTCTCAGGAAGCTTCCAAGAGATCGGAACGAATCCCTTGGTCTTCTGCCAACAGGGGCTAGCAACTTCTACAAAGCAAACAGATTGTTCCATTATAAAATTTATTCTCCACAGTCAGGAGAATAAAAATGTTCCCTGAATTAAGCATGGCTGAGTCTTGCTACGAACCAGGACTGGACTGTACCACAGCACAGACTCTGGACTTTCTTTAACAAAAAAAGGAAGGAGGAGAAGCAAGCCTGTAGACCAGGCATCCCCAAACTCGGCCCTCCAGATGTTTTGGGACTACAACTCCCATCACCCCTAGTTAACTGGACCAGTGGTCAGGGATGACGGAAATTGTAGTCCCAAAATATCTGGAAGGCAGAGTTTGGGGATGCTTGTTCTAGACCTGCCAAGAGGAATGTGATCATGCAAGATTTGCAGGCAGTTGAAGGGATTTCTGTGAGATGAAAGGCCTGGTTTCTTCTGCCTTTCAGTGTTTTCAGTGAATGTATGCCATTGGAACTGCGATTGAGGACTCATTTGTACCGAGTGTAATTTGGACACTGGGCTAGACTTGGGGTGCTAACCCTGGGGTCCTCAAGAGTTGCTCTCCCTCCCACTCCAGTGCACATTTCTTTCCTGCTTCAGTCACTTTTTCTAGAACTTGAAATCTGCAACGTTCTCAAGGCATACTACTTTGTCTTTGTTCTGAGGCCCAGATACACATGTTCAAAACTGGGCCTAAACCAGATCTAGGAAATCAATTTCCTCCAGGAACGCCTGGATCTGGTGGTCCGTTATGAACCTCTCAAGAACCTTGCCCAATAAGGGGAGGCTGGCAAGTTGCCTGCAGTTACTTAGATTTCCCAAATGCAGGGAGGGTTTCTTGAGAAGTGGTTGATTCTAACCCTGCCTCCTCCAAGCAGGAAGGGACCACCCACTCATGCAGGGAGGCACTGACCACCTCCCTGGCTCAGCCAGCTGCCTCCTCCCTGCTATTTATTTTCATCCAAGAGCGACAAAGGTCCAGACTGCAAGTGGTTGCACTGAGAGCTTGCAGGGCAGCAGCTGAAGAAGGTGCAAAAAAGGGTTTTCTTGTGTGTGTTACTTGTGGCTGATTAGCTGCTCTCTCTGTGCAAAGGTCAGAGGGGGCAGGGCTTCTGTTGAGGTAGGTGATTAGCTGTGGGAGGAGCTTATCAGAGTTTGCAGGGCAGCGGCGTGCGCAGTTTGATCCATCTTTTAGATTTAGGGGAGCTAGTCTCACACATTTGTTGGCGGAGACCTAGGTTTTTTTTGGGGGGGGGGAGTTATTTGTCCTGTCTTCACGCTTTTTATGATGGAGGACCGCTGTAGTCACCCCCAACGATATGTTCTCAAGATGGAGGGTGAGGGAACAGCTGCAGTCGCCTGCAGTTCCTGCGCAATGTTTGCCATCTTGCCAAAGGTTGCAGGCAGCTTTACTTGCAGCAATTGCATGTTGATTGCCCTCTTACAAGACAAAGTCCAGCAACTGGAGGAACGTGTAGCTACGCTCCAAAGAATTAGAGAGCTGGAGCTCTTCTTGGAAGCAACAGAGCACACCGTCTCCACCAAGGAAGAGACAGGGGACTCCCCTGAGAAGGAGGCTAGTTCACCAACACAGGAGCCACATATATGGAGAAACGTGACTCAAAGAAGTAGGAGGCCCAGGGTTCGCTCTGATTGTTTAGAAATACACAATCGCTTTGAGGTCCTCTCCCCTAGCATGGAAGAAGAAGAGCAGACTCCATTTGAGGATCTCTCCCTCATTACAGTCGATCAGGTATATGAAGACGAGCAGCAAAGTCAGTCCTCAGGGAATGTGCAGGCGACCTTGGAACAGACAGCTCACGGAAGAACCCCGACCAGACCTAAGAGGAGGCGTGTAGTGGTGATAGGGGATTCCCTACTGAGGGGAACAGAAGCAGTGATCTGTGGGCCTGACAAGATGTCTTGGGAAGTGTGCTGTCTCCCCGGGGCTAAGATCCAAGATGTAACTGAACGACTGCAAGGAATCATAAAACCCACTGACAAATACCCCTTCCTCTTGGTTCATGTGGGAACCAATGACACTGCAAGCAATAGCCTCCAGAAGATCAAAAGAGACTACGAGGCTCTGGACAGGAAATTGAAGCAATCAAATGCACAAATTGTCATCTCATCTGTCCTCCCAGTTGAACAACGTGGCCCAGGGAGAGAGGGAAAAATAGTGGAAGTGAACAACTGGCTTCGCAAATGGTGTAAACAGGAACGGTTTGGATACTTAGATCACAGACTGCAGTTTATTAAAGATGGACTTCTGGCAAGCAATGGGCTGCACCTCACAACGGTTGGGAGGAATGTTTTTGCCAAAAATCTCAGAAACCTCATCAGGAGGGCTTTAAACTGACTAATGTGGGGGAGGGAGACAGTGCTCCTGAAGGTAGGAGTCTATCAATTGATGAAGATGATCATCCAAATGTCATAGACCAAATGGAGCAAACAGCACACAGACCTAGTGGTGGGAGGAAAAAATCCTTAAATAAGGGACACGGAGGAATGATTAATGGACTTCAATGTCTGTACACTAATGTGCAAAGCATGGGAAATAAACAAGATGAGCTTGAGCTCTTCGTACAGCAAACTAAATATGACATAATAGGCATCACTGAAACCTGGTGGGATAAGTCCCACGATTGGAATGTAATAATGGAGGGATACAATCTATTTCAGAGAAACAGACCAGACAAGAAAGGAGGAGGAGTGGCGTTATATGTCAGGGATGTGTATACCTGTGAAGAGATCCAAGATTTAGAACCTCAAAGCCGAAGTGAGAGCATTTGGGTCAAAATTAAGGGAGAGAAGAATAACAGTGACCTCATTGTGGGAGTTTACTATAGATCCCCAAGCCAAACGGAGGACATAGATGATGCCTTCCTGGAACAGATGGCCAAGCATGCAAAAGGAAGGGAGATAGTAGTAATGGGGGACTTCAATTACCCGGATATTTGTTGGATGTCAAACTCAGCCAAGAGCATAAGGTCAAACAGATTCCTCACTGGCCTTGCAGACAACTTCATTGTCCAGAAAGTGGGAGAAGCAACAAGAGGAACAGCCATTTTAGATCTGGTCCTAACCAATGTTCATGACCTGGTTAGTGGGGTAGAAGTGGAAGGATCATTAGGCGCGAGTGATCATGCTCTTCTGAAGTTTACTATACAGCGGAAAGGAGCAGCCAAACATACTAGGACTCAATTTATTGACTTTAAGAAAGCCAACTTCATAAAACTTAGGGAAGTGCTGGGTGAGATCCCATGGACAGTAATACTAAAAGGAAGGGAGTTCATGATGGCTGGGAGTTTGTTAAGAGGGAGATAGTAAAAGCACAACTTCAGGCAATACCAATGAGACGGAAACATGGAAGGTGCCTAAAGAAGCCAGGGTGGCTATCTAAAGAACTTTTAACTGAGTTAAGATTAAAAAAGGATGTGTACAAAAAATGGAAAGGGGGGGAAGCCACCAAAGAGGAATTCAAACAAATAGCCAGCACGTGTAGATACAAAGTCAGAAAAGCTAAAGCACAAAATGAACTCAGGCTTGCTAGAGAGGTTAAAAGCAACAAAAAAGGCTTTTATGGGTATGTTCGTAGCAAAAGGAAGAACAAAGAAACCGTGGGGTCACTCAGAGGAGAAGATGGTGAAATGCAAACAGGGGACACAGAAAGGGCTGAACTCCTCAATGCCTTCTTTGCCTCAGTCTTCTCCGATAAAGAAAACAATGCCCGACCTGAAGAATTTGGAGCAAATGATTCAGCAGAGGAAACACAGCCCAGAATAACTAAGGAGATAGTACAAGAATACTTGGCTAGTCTAGATGTATTAAAGTCTCCAGGGCCAGATGAACTGCATCCAAGAGTATTAAAAGAACTGGCAGATGTGATTTCAGAACCACTGGCAGTCATCTTTGAGAATTCCTGGAAAACAGGCGAAGTCCCGGCAGACTGGAGGAGGGCAAATGTTGTCCCTATTTTCAAAAAGGGGAAAAGAGAGGACCCAAATAATTACCGCCCAGTCAGTCTGACATCAATACCAGGGAAGATTCTGGAGCAGATCATTAAGCAAACAGTCTGTGAGCACCTAGAAAGGAATGCTGTGATCACCAATAGTCAGCATGGATTTCTGACTAACCTGATCTCATTTTTTGACAGAATTACAAGCCTGGTAGATGAAGGGAACGCAGTGGATGTAGCCTACCTTGATTTCAGCAAGGCATTTGACAAGGTGCCCCATGATATTCTTGTAAAGAAGCTGGTAAAATGCGGCCTTGACTATGCTACCACTCAGTGGATTTGTAACTGGCTGACTGACCGAACCCAAAGGGTGCTCATCAATGGTTCCTCTTCATCCTGGAGAAGAGTGACTAGTGGGGTGCCACAGGGTTCTGTCTTGGGCCCGGTCTTATTCAACATCTTTATCAACGACTTGGATGATGGACTCAAGGGCATCCTGATCAAATTTGCAGATGACACCAAACTGGGAGGGGTGGCTAACACCCCAGAGGACAGGATCACACTTCAAAACGACCTTGACAGATTAGAGAACTGGGCCAAAACAAACAAGATGAACTTTAACAGGGAGAAATGTAAAGTATTGCACTTGGGCAAAAAAAATGAGAGGCACAAATACAAGATGGGGGACACCTGGCTTGAGAGCAGTACATGTGAAAAGGATCTAGGAGTCTTGGTTGACCACAAACTTGACATGAGCCAACAGTGTGACGCGGCAGCTAAAAAAGCCAATGCAATTCTGGGCTGCATCAATAGGAGTATAGCATCTAGATCAAGGGAAGTAATAGTGCCACTGTATTCTGCTCTGGTCAGACCTCACCTGGAGTACTGTGTCCAGTTCTGGGCACCACAGTTCAAGAAGGACACTGACAAACTGGAACGTGTCCAGAGGAGGGCAACCAAAATGGTCAAAGGCCTAGAAACGATGCCTTATGAGGAACGGCTAAGGGAGCTGGGCATGTTTAGCCTTGGAGAAGAGGAGGTTAAGGGGTGATATGATAGCCATGTTCAAATATATAAAAGGATGTCACATAGAGGAGGGAGAAAGGTTGTTTTCTGCTGCTCCAGAGAAGCGGACATGGAGCAATGGATCCAAACTACAAGAAAGAAGATTCCACCTAAACATTAGGAAGAACTTCCTGAGCTGTTCGACAGTGGAATTTGCTGCCAAGGAGTGTGGTGGAGTCTCCTTCTTTGGAGGTCTTTAAGCAGAGGCTTGACAACCATATGTCAGGAGTGCTCTGATGGTGTTTCCTGCTTGGCAGGGGGTTGGACTCGATGGCCCTTGTGGTCTATTCCAACTCTATGATTCTATGATTCTATTCCTGGCTGGTGTCCTTGTTTTTTGTCCAAGCGAGCCCTCAGATTTCTCCGTTAACAGGAAGAAGCTGAAGTAAACCTCTATCCCTCCTAGAGGGACAGTGACCACTCAAAATATGCAGGCAACTGAAGGGGTTAATGGGGGCACCCACTGGAAGATGATGGCTGGCTGGCAAAGGACCCTGTGTGAGAGGCAAGGGAGGGAGGGAAGCTTTTGGGGTTAGCCAGGATATTTTTTTTGGGGGGGGAGAACCTCCTTAGCTATGTACTTCTGATTTTTTTTAAAATTGGGGGTTGGCAGCTGTCCCTCCTTGCTGCCCCTTGGCTATGCCCATGGGCTGGGAGAAGAAAGGGCAGCTCCCAGGTGAGAGCTGGGAGGGCCTACCTGCTTCTCTGAGAGACAAGGATCAAGATCTGCCTTTGAGAGCCCTGTGAACTTTCCCCCATGGAGCCCCCGCTCCTGTTCTCACAAGGGCCAACCAGGGGCCTCCTCTGGGAAGCCCCCCAGCAGGACTGGAGCGCAAGGGCAACACTTTCCACCTGTGGTGCCCGGCATCTGGGATTTGGAAGCACTGCAGAGCACAGCCCAAAGGGCAAGGAGCCGCCCACAGTTCCACACATTGGTCATGTGCCTTTTTAAAAGCCATCTAGCTTGGTGGGCATCTATGAAGAAGCACTTTCTTCTCTCTGCCCTCCATCTTCCAACAGTCCTTACTGCACAGGTCAGGTTTTTGTCTTTGTATTTTGTGCATATTCTACGTCCAAATGTTTCCATCTGCCCACAACTCCTGTTAATAAAAGGAGCCTCTGCACAGCTCACCAGCATCCAACCTCCCCTCGTCCTCTGTTATTCCTACACAAATGTTTCCATCTGCCCACAACTCCTGTTAATAAATGTGACGTATTCATCAATCTGAATGGGGTTTATTTGCATGAAATCTTTCCTGACCTGAAGACACACACACACCGCAGAAGTGGCAAGCAGTGTATGGATCTAAAGGAAGACTACAGTGGTACCTCGGGTTAAATACGCTTCAGGTTACATATGCTTCAGGTTACAGACTCCGCTAACCCAGAAATAGTGCTTCAGGTTAAGAAATCGTGCTCCGGCGGCGCAGCAGCAGCAGGAGGCCCCATTAGCTAAAGCGGTGCTTCAGGTTAAGAACAGTTTCAGGTTAAGTACGGACCTCCGGAACGAATTAAGTACTTAACCCAAGGTACCACTGTAGTTGCAAACTCATGGCCACCCTGGCCCTCTTCTCCCAGACTTGGGGGTCTTCTCCATGCATTAGCACTCCTCCCCCTGCAGCCCTGGGCCCCCCTCTCCTCCCTTCTCCCCACTGCACCCTAAGGCAGAAAGGAGACTCACCAGGTTCCAGGAGGCTCCACAGAGGCAGCTTTGGAGAAGCAGAGATGCAACAGCCACCTGCCTCCCCTTGCAGAAAGGTGCTTTTGCACTGGAGGACCCTTCCCCTGCTTTTATTTCCTGCCCTGCTAGGAATCCAGCTCAGTTCCTTTGAACCCTTGCAAAGCCGAACGCATGTGGCTCACCCCTCTCTCCCTCTGTGGTTTCTCTCTTGAAAGCAGGAGTCAACAACAAGCCCCACACACTGCACTGCCTTCGCTCCTAGGTGCTCTGGCACCGCCCACCCACCCTTGTGCCCCCTCCCCATTTTATTCCAGATGCACAGCTATGAGCTGGGTCTTGACTGGGTCTTTCATCAGAGCACCGCTTTATTCCCGCTGCCACCTTGGGGAGAGAGGACCTTCACTCCTAACCTACCAAAGGGGGAGATGTGTGGTGGAATGCAACTGATTTATTAAAACAAACACAAGGGTTTCAAATAATGTTGGGTACATAAACTTATGATTTCAAATGTTCCTGCTCCTCTTTTTGTCACCTGATTACAATAGGTGTTACAATGCTGTTTCTCTACTACTAGTCGAGCTTGACAACAACCACTACTCTCACACTCTGTCTCCACTGAAGAGGTTGCTGGAGAGGCCAGGGACCATCTTGAGAGACCTGCTCCTTGCCTTGCAGGCCTTTTCCACCTGGCTTGGGAAAGTGGGGTCTGGACTGCTTGCCATTGCTCCCAATCACCTCTGAAGTACAGCAAACAGAAAGCTCTTTCTTCATCCTGGATACAATCCTTTGCTCCTTGCATCTGCTCTGAATGTACTTAGAATAATCGAAGGAGGACAGCAGGAAGGGAATCCTCAGCTTATGCTTCTCACAGAGGGAAGCCTGAAACTTGTGGCTTTTCTGGAAGGTGTGTGTGTGTGTGTGTGTGTGTTGAACAGAAACCAGAAAGAGCTTCAAGGGGACACGACCACCATCCTGGACGTGCCGAGGATGGCAGTGGCGTTCAGGAGCACCACATATTAGTAAATTGGAGGCTCCTGAAGTACATGAATTGCTGGCAAATTGCAGACATGACATGAAGCAGGTATTCAACCCCTTGCCCAGTGACTTGCACCTCACAGATCTGGCTAGGAAGAGATGTTGGGCACTGAGGGTGTGTGCACTCCATGGTTTTGAGAGACAATGACAATTTTTTGCTGGATTGCCAAATGAGAAGAACACTGTTGCAATCCTCACCTGCACATTCATAAAGTGTCCTCAAATTAAATTCACACACAGCCATTTATATGGTTTCTCCCTGCCATGAGTTCTTTGAAGGGCCATTGAGATTGACCCTCTGACTGAAGCCCTTTCCACATTCCAAGCACTGATATAGTTTATCTGATATGGTACTGATATATTGGGAAATCAACACCACGGCTGGTGTGTTACTCTCTTCGAAGTGCCACTCGGGTGATTGATCTTCCTCCCGAGCCACCAGTGCAACAGATATCCGTAAACATCTGCACACAGTATCAACAGACAGTGAAAGTGAGGCTTGAGGCATGGATACGAAGCACTATGTTTATTATTTACAGGACAAAGGAAAACATGGCTCCTCTTACTTTCTTCATCAGCAAGAGAAGGGAAAAGCAAAAGCATTATCACGGAAACAGCGTATCGGAACTTCCGTTCCCATGACATCCAACACTGTGGAATGTAAACAGACGCGTGACAGCAACAATCACGCATCTGCAACACGAGGAATGAAATTCCCACTGGTCTCACTGCTATGGCAACGTATAGCAAATGGAAGAAAGGAGAAATCACAAAGGAGTATACACGAGTAGCCAACAGTTGCAGGGAGGTCTGGGCAGGCCAACGCTCTGAATGAGCTCAGGCTTGGAAGAGAGATTGAAAATAATTTTAAAAGTTTTATTCAGCTGTGTTCAAAGCAAGAGGAAGAACAAGCCAGTGGAAGGTTCTCTGCGTGGAAAGGACAGAGAAACGCTGTTGGGTGACTGAGAGAAGACTGAACCACTCAGCACCTACTCTGCGTCCGTCTTCCCCCAAAAGAAAGCAGTGCCCAAGCTGATAACAGAATCAATGGTGCAAGGAGACAGCTGCAGCCCAAGATAGGAAAAGAGGTAGTAAGGGAATAAATGAATTCAGATCTCCAGAGCCTGATGAGCTGCACTCAAGGGTATTAAAGGAGCTTGCAGATGTAAACTCAGAGCCTCTTTCTATAATCTTTGAGAATTCTTGGAGAACAGGTGAGGTCCCTGCAGCCTGGAAGCATGCAAATGTCCCCACCTTCAAAAGGGGGGAGGGAGACCCAGGTGACTACTGACCGGTGAGCTTGACATCAATACCAGGAAAAGTCCTAGAACATATAATTCAGGTGTCTGTCTGAGAGCACTTAGATTACTAAAACCCAGCATGGGTTTCTCAGAAATAAGTCATGCCAGACCAATATAATTTCTTTTTTTGATGGAGTAACAAGTTGGTCAATCAGGGGAATTCCTGTGGACATAGTGTATCTTGATTTCAGTAAGGCTTTTGACTAAGTCCCCCGTGATATTCTCACGAGGAAGCTGGTAAAATGTGGGCTGAACGAGGTAACTGTTAGGTGAATTTGTAGCTGGCTGACTGACTGACCCCAAAGAGGACTCATTAACAGTTCCTCATTGTAATGGGAATTGGGGTTGCTTCTGTGTAAGCCACAGACTGCTCCAAGCTGCTTGGGTGGTTAAACCTTTCCCTGGCTGGACAGCCCTTATGCGCGGTTGCCTCAATCGCTGGCAGAATCCGTCAGTGGGCGTTTCCTGAACTTCTTCCAACATAAGAATTCCTTGACAGCAAGTCTCCGCCTAGCTTCTCTGCGTGGAAGCCTTCTGCGCAGAGTGGTCGTGCCAAGCGGAGGTCCTGCACTCTCCCCGCTGATCAAACTGGAAGAGTCCCTGAGCCTTCCCTCCAAAGTACTCTCAGCCTCCCCTTTCTTCCTGGTGTCACCTTGATTCCCTTCCCCCGCGGAAACTCTCTCTCTCTCCTTGCTAGTTCCCTCCCCTGCATCATTGGGGCGACTTCTCTCTCCGCTAGTCTCTGATGTCAGTTCCCTGACACTCATCATCCAGGAAAAAAGTGACAAGTGGGGTGCCACAGGGATCTGTCCTGGGCCCGTTGTTGTTCAACATCTTTATAAACAATTTAGATGAAGGAACTGAGCGGATGCTCATCAAATTTGCAGATGGCACCAAACTGGGAGGGGTAGCTAATGCCCCAGAACACAGAATTGGAGAACTGGGAACAAACTAACAAAATGAAATTCAATAGGGACGAATGTCAGGTTCCACACTTTGGCATAAATATACGATGGGAGACACCTGGCTTGCCAATAGTACATGTGAAAAGGATCTAGGGGTCTTAGTGGACTGCAAGCTCTACATGTGTGAACAGTGATGCAGCAGCAGCCAAAAAGAGAGCTAATGCTATTCTAGGCTGCATCAACAAAAGAATAGTGTCCCGATCCTGTGAGACTTTTGATGGGAAGTGAGATTGCAGCTCTGGTAAAAGCTCTTTCCACATTCCATGCACTGATATGGCTTCTCCCCTGTATGAATCCTTTGATGAGCAGTGAGACTTCCCTTTTGACTGAAGCACTTTCCACACTCTTGGCACTGAAATGGTTTCTCCCCACGATGACTACTTTGATGCCGACGGAAGCTTACACTTGTATTAAAGCTCTTTCCACATTCCGTGCAGTGATATGGTTTCTCCCCTGTATGAATTCTTTGATGGGAAGTGAGATTGGTGCTCCGACTGAAGCTCTTTCCACATTCCAAACACTGATAGGGTTTCTCCTCTGTATGAATTCTTTGATGGGAAGTGAGACTTTCCTTCCAGGTGAAGCTTGTTCCACATTCCAAGCACTGATATGGTTTCTCCAATGTATGAATTCTTTGATGGGAAGTGAGACTTTCCTTCTGCCTGAAGCTCTTTCCACACTCTTGGCACTGAAATGGTTTCTCCCCAGTGTGGATTCTTTGATGGCAAGTGAGACTCCACTTGGAATTGAAGCTCTTTCCACATTCCAAGCACTGATTTGGTTTCTTCCCGCTCTTATTTCTTTGATGGGAAGTGGAATGGGAACTCTGACTGAAGCTCTCTCCACGCTCCAAATATTTATATGGCTTCTCCACTGTGTGGATTTTGTCACGGTCTCCCTTGTTAATTTCCAATTCATCACCAATTTCCAATTCATTACCAGCTGTATCAAAAAGAGAAAGACCAGGAAGAGATTGAGCTCCAAGTTATTATTATTTTTATTATTAATTTATTACCCTTTGTCAGTTATAAAAGCATAGTAAATAGGCTGCCTAATAATAAAATTGTCATCATAATAACATTCCTCTCCTCCACACTTTTACAGGCCATAGATTAATAAACAATGGTAACTTACTAAAAGTCTTACTACAGGGTTCATTGACTTTTCTGACAAGCATTAACAGACATATTTATGTGAACCCGAGATTCAGAAACCCTGGCTCTTTTCTTTGATGGATTTTGTTTGATCTAATAATGGAATCCAATCCATCTCCCATGTCAGAAGTCTCTTTGGTCTACCAAGAACAGACAGAAAGAAGGAAAGACATGAGAACATAACAGAACCTAACCACGCCAAAGCCTACATTTAAAAAGGCCATGGCAGTTCAGACCAGCCAGAACATGGTTTAAAAAGGCAAAATTGGAGGAAGAATATTCACAGATAAAACAGCTGATAACTCTCCATTCACAGTTCACTGTGGGGCTGTCAAAATCCCAGATGTTGTGGGTCAGGCTTCCCCAACCTCAGCCCTCCAGATGTTCTGAGACTACAATTCCCAACATGCCTTGCCACTGGTCCTGCTAGATAGGGTTCATGGGAATTGTACGCAAAAAAAAATCTGGAGGGCTGAAGTTGAGGAAGCCTGCTGTGGATGTTGTTGCTTAGCTTCATCAAAATACTTGAGGTACATCTCATAGAGATCTGTACAGAATTTCAAAAAAGATATCATGATCCAACAAGGAGCCTTACCAAGCGAGTCCGTGATCCCACGATTCTCCCCCATGACTTCCTTATGCAGAGCTCTCTGGTCAGGATCCAGCAACGCCCATTCCTCGTCTGTGAAATGAACAGCTACATCTTCAAAGCACACCAGACCCTAAAAGAAAAAGGGGAAAGTCGTCTTCTTAGAAAACATTATCTACTACACATTGCTTTGCTGTTTTCTGCCTGTTAATTGCTGAGTTCTTTTAATGGGATTGTTTTGTTGTACATTTTAATTATGGATGCTTCTTTTACATGTCTTTCAATAATGGGTATTAATCTATGTGTAAACGGGGTGGCGGAATTCACATGGCGTTCTTCAAATCAGTCTGCGCAAGCGTCCCTGTTTCCCAGATGGAAGGATCCTCTTTCCTCCCCCCGTCTGATGTTCTGGAGGGGGAAACCTCCCCAATGCCCTAAGACCAACTTCAAGGGGGGGCAGGGGGTCACAGGAGGGGAAGGAGGGAGAAAGCGCAACTGATGGGGCTCATTTGGTGAATCCTGGCCACTATTATTTTTATGGTTAGAAGCCTATTGTAATATTAAATGGGAAATCAATAAATAAAACTACAATTACAGATAAATAATACCAGCAATATTCCTACGGCCAGTTAAGGTGAGATGGCTGTTTATTAACCTTCTAGAATTCCATTTTAGGCCTTTGTTAAGGACAGGCATGACAGAAACCAAGATGAGGAGAGGGATTCATCCTGACCCAGAGGCACCTGGCTGCCCCGTCCCTCAGCCTCCTTCCCACAATGCTCCTTCCTCCTACCTGAATTCCTTCCACAGCCACTGCTTCCCCTCCACCAGGAAAAGGTGGATGAGGAGGTCTTGCCATCGTCCTTCTGTCAGCTGCAGGACAAAAAGGTAAGTGGGAAGTCTTAGTGCCTGCTTCTCAGAGGTTTAAGCAGCGCAGCACTAAACACAGAAGAGCCTTTCTAAAAGCCTCACCTGATGAGTGAATGTTGATGTTTGTACCCATTTCATATGTTAGTTGTGCAAACATACATCTCCCCTCCTTTGGGGTCTTGGCCCCAAATGATTAAAAGAGCCTGCGGATTAGTTCCAAAACAAACAGAATGTGACCAAACAGAGAAAAAACTCCTTCCTCCTTACCCAGTGGCCTCTCTCTGGTGTCCAACGGAGTCTTCTCTGCCTCAGAAGAATCCAGGCCCAATTCTGCAAACAGATCTTTTCCCTGAAAGAGAAACAAAGATTCAAAACAGAGAACGGGAAGAAGGACTGGAAAATCAATGGCAGAAGCAAAAGATTTAGGGGTATCTAATATGATCCACTTAATGCTTTCCAAAAAAGGATGGGCAAACTATTACAGTGTTGGGGGATACTCTCCCTCCTGTTCAGAGCCCCTTGACAGCATCCTGAGGAAAGTCTCTCTCACCTGCTGCTCTGCCTGCTTCCTCTCCTCTGCCTGACTCAGGAGGAATCCTTCGGCCAGGGCCACTGCCTGGGAACTGGTCTCTGCTCCACATTCCCTCACCCAGCTCTCCATCTCTGGTGGAAGGACAGTCAGGAACTGCTCCAAGATCACCAGGTCCACCATCTGAGCTTTCGTGTGCCTTTCTGGCTTCAACCACTGACGGTAGAGGTGGTGGAGTCGGCTGCAAACCTCTCGGGGTCCTTTGGCCTCCTGGTAGCAGAACTGCCTGAACTGCTGGCTCTGCAAATCTGAGCAGAGAGTGTCCTCCTCGCCCAGGATCTTCTTCACAGAGTTTTCCCAGAATCCCCCACTGCTCCCAGTTTGGACAGCATAACCTCTTCCTGCTTCAGGGCCAGCTGAGTCTTGCTCATCCATCTGGGCTCTCAGGAAGCTTCCAAGAGATCGGAACGAACCCCTTGGTCTTCTGCCAACAGGGGCTAGCAACTTCTACAAAGCAAATAGATTGTTCCATTATAAAACTGATACACGGTCAGGAGAATAAAAATGTTCCCTGAATTAAGCATGGCTGAGTCTTGTGAGATGAAAGGCCTGGTTTCTTCCACCTTTCAGTGTTTGCAGTGAACGTATGCCATTAGAACTGCGATTGAAGAGTCATTTGTACCGAGTGTAATTTGGACACTGAGCTAGACTTGGGGTGCTAACCCTGGGGTCCATAAGAGTTGCTCTCCCTCCCACTCCAGTGCACATTTCTTTCCTGCTTCGGTCACTTTTTCTAGCACTTGAAATCTGCAACGTTCTCATACTACTTTGGTGAGGTCCTTTTGTCTTTGTTCTGAGGCCCAGATACGTATGTGTTCAAAAGTGGACCTAACCCCGGTTGAAACAGATCTAGGAAATCAATTTCCTCCAGGAACGCCTGGATCTGGTCCGTTATGAACCTCTCAAGAACCTTGCCCAATAAGGGGAGACTGGCAACTGGCCTGCAGTTACTTAGATTTTCCAAATGCAGGGAGGGTTTCTTGAGAAGTGGTTGGTTCTGCCCCCGCCTCCTTCAGGCAGGAAAGGACCACCCACTTATGCAGGGAGGCAATGACCATCTCCCTGGCCCAGCTAGCTGTCTCCTCCCTGCCATAATAATAATAATAATATCTGGCTGGTTTCCCCCAGCCACTCTGGGCGACTTCCAACCGAATATTAAAAACAATACAGCATCAGACATTAAAAACTTCCCTAAACAGGACCACCTTCAGTTGTCTTTTAAAAGTAAAATAGTTTTTTATTGCCTTGACATCTGCTGGGAGGGCGTTCTACAGGGCGGGCGCCACCACCAAGAAGGCCCTCTGCCTGGTTCCCTGTAACCTCACTTCTCGCAGTGAGGGAACCACCAGAAGGCCCTCAGAGCTGGACCTCAGTGCTATTTCTTCTCATCGAAGAAGGACAAAGGTCCAGACTGCAAGTGGTTGCACTGACTGATCTGGGAACTTGTCCACATCCGCGAGTCTCACTAACTGAAACTCATCCAACACAACAGGATCAGTAAGGGCTCTGGACAAACCATGAGATTCATCTGCTATTACAGCAAACTCAAGGTCTTGGTGGATTCAAGTGATTTTATCCTCAAAAGGATTTGCAAAAAAGCCGCAGTGAGCTGCTGCCGACTGTAAAGGATTCCACACTACCTGGAACAGCTCTGCTGTCCATGAGCGTGCAATGGAAGCTTCTGTGCTGCCTTCCCTGCCACTAGGCAGAGTCCATGATGAGCCCTCACCAGTGTCCGGTTGCATTCAACCAGGTTTTTCCTCCACTCCCATATGAGCCATCTCCCAGCTTCTTTCTTTGCCCCAAGCACTGGAGTGTACCAGGTTTAACTCTGCACTGCATAAAGAAGCACTTTCTTTTCTTTGCCCTCCGTCTTCCAATGTTCAACATTATTATTATTGTTATTATTCATTTCACTTCTATACCGCTTTATATTTTTCAGAAAAATCTCAAAGCCGTTTACAGCATATTAAACATCAATAAAACAATCCAGAATCAAACATTTTTTAAGAAAGTCAGATATGAAGTATACAGTCAAAGCAACATAATTAACAGGAAGATAAAATATTATCTTAAAAGATTTCAAAAGAAAACATTACAAAGGAGAAGGTCAACTACAGTATACATATTTAACACAAAGTTAACAAAAAAAAAATCTTAAACATTTCAAAACATTGCTAAGTCAGATATAACTTAGCATCACCCAATCACTCTATAATTCCACCGTAATCAGTTTTGCCTGACATATTTGCAAATACACTTATAACTGGGTATTAAAGGTGGATCTGTATTGCAAGCAGTACATTCATTCATTCATTGCATAGGTCAGTTTTGGCAGGGGGTTTTTTTGTTTTTGTCGTATGTGTTGTCTGAATGTTCAAGTCGGCTACGACCTCTGTTAATAAATGCGACTTTTTCATCCCCATTTCATGGGGTTTATTTGCATGCTCTCTTTCTCTGACCCAAAGACCCTTCCCCCAAGTGGCAGGCAGCGTACAAAGAGAGGAGAGTTGCAGCGGACCCACAGCAGAACTCTCCATCTGGCTTTGCAGAGAGGAAGGGGGCAGACGCCCCCTCTCCCCTGCAGCCCTGGGTCCCCCTTCTCCCCACTGCACCCTAAGGGGGGAGAGAGAGGAGACTCACCAGGTCCCAGGAGGCGCCCCCGACACAGCGCTTGCGCACGAAAAGGACCACCTCTCCACACCCCGCCCCTTGCAGGAAGAGAGGGGTTCTTGCTCTGGAGGACACTCCTCCCGCCTTCATTTCCTCTCCTCTCTAGGAATCCAGCTCGGTTCCTTTTAACCCTTGCAAAGCCGAGGGAACAAAACCATCCCTCTCTGTTACAGATAGGTAGCCGTGTTGGTCTGCCATAGTCAAAAAATTCCTTCCAGTAGCACCTTAAAGACCAACTAAGTTAGTTCTTGGTATGAGCTTTCGTGTGCATGCGTGTATCTGAGAAGTGTGCATGCACACGAAAGCTCATACCAAGAACTAACTTAGTTGGTCTTTAAGGTGCTACTGGAAGGAATTTTTCATCCCTCTCTGCATACTATGCTGTACTCTCTGGAAAGGGACCCAAGGGTCCTCTAGTCCAACCCCCTGCAATGCAGGAATTGCGCTCGCAGCCGTTCCTGGGTCAGCTCGAAGCGCCAACTTTCTGGTTAATTGCCAGACACAATGATTCATGGGGTTTTGCTGGGGGGGGGGGGTAGGGGGGGACGGGACCCTCCTGGCTGGGTTCTGAGCTGCTTCCTCCTTTGTCCAGAAACAGGAGGAGGTGGAAAGGGATCTGCAAAGCAGGAAAGCCCTTAGAGAATCATAGAATCACATAGAGTGTGGGAATGTTGTGAGTCGAGGGAAGATGGGCAGGGTAGGAGGAGGAGAAAGGCCAAATATGACATCATAAAATGTCAAAGGAATAATAATAATAAATAATAATAATAATAATAATAATAATAATAATAATAATAATAATAATTTATTTATACGCCACCCACCTGGCTGGGCTGCCCCAGAAACTCTGGGCGGCTTCCAACACATAAAAACATAATCAAACATCAAACATCAATAGTAACAATCTGATCCTCCCAAAGGGTGGCTGCCAGGGCAATGAGCACCCAGTCATCTCACTCTCACGCCACGTTCACCATGACCATTGAGCAGAAAAGCAAGTGTCAGGAACACCAGTTTTCATGCCAAGCTGCACCCCGCAGAACTTGCTGGTTCAGAAAGGCAAAAGGAGGCCAAAGTAGAAGGTGATCGACTGTGGGAAGGGATCAACATCAACAAAGGACTCCTCTGCTCTGTCTGGGGAATGCCATCAGCACCCTTGGGGAGGAAACCAAAAAGGGCAATTTTGTCCCTTATAAGGACTCCAAGTTAACACACCTTTTGCAAGATTCCTTGGGAAGCAATAGCCACAGCTTGATGGTTGCCTGTGTGAGCCCAGGAGATTCCAACCTTGAAGAGACTATGCTATGCTGATAGGGCCAGTGTTACGGCTAAATCTGGGTGCGGGGCTACTCTGCCACCCAGCTCGTCGGACTAAGTAAGTCCGCGGGTCCCTGCGGAAGAAAATGAGCTCAGCCAGACAGGAGCAAACTGCAGAAGATCCAAGTTTATTGCGCAACAGGTTCAAGACGAGATTGAACAGCGAAAAAGGGGTGACATGAACTTTTGAAACTCCCTCCATGTCCCAGAATACAGTGCAAAATGCATCCCAGTTACATCATGAATACATTAAGGAAAGGTTGGGTTACACAGATTACATCATGAATACATTAAGGAGAGGTTGGGTTACACTGGATTAACATATGGAGGAGGGAGGGGGGAATATGCAGAGAGCTGGAGATATGGAGGAGGGAGGGGGGAATATGCAGAGCTGGAGATATGCGCAGATAAGCACATCCTGAGAAGACAATGGTCCATGTATGCGTAGTCTGTCACCTGGCATTGCCAGGAGGAAAGGTTTGGCAGAGTGATTTTGACAGGATTAGGGTCTTGACACCTTACTTGAGAGATTATGGAGGACAGGGGAGGGGTGATGGAGTCCTAGAGAAATTGAGCAGGGGTGATGGAGTCCTAGAGAAATTGAGCAAATATTTGTAGTGAAGAAGACATGCCCCCCCCTTCCGTAACAGTCCCCCATTCGGAGATAGATTTGCATTAAAGTTCTGTAAGAACTTGCAAATCTTTTCTCCGCACCCTAAATCTTGGTGAATGTAGGGGTGCCCTGTGGGTGGGAATAGGCTCTAATGGAAAAGGAGGTGGGTTGAGCAGGGCAGCAAAAGAGGGAGCAACACGGACGAATACAATGTACATGCGTGTTATATATATGCGCTAAATAATAACTTGGTATCTACCGTACCAGATGTGTGGGTTTATGCAAAGCTGAAAGGGACTTGCAAGCCATGCCTCTTACGGTCATTTGCAAGTATAGCAGTGCAGGTAGCTGCGTATAGGGTATTATATTAAAAAAAATCTGTTGTATTTTGTTACTAAATTACTTGTGGCACCCTAGCTCTTGGGAGAAACACTTTCAATAGTGGTGTATGCTTTACATTTAGCAGGAAGGTCCACTACTGACTGGGAAAAAAAATGCAGTTTGCTTTTTAGCCCCACCGTTTTTGTGTTTTCAGGTGCCAAGCTAGCTCTTCTGTGGTCTCACACCGGCATAGTGGTACAGTAACACATCCTGTTGAATCCCCTCAGGGCTTTCATTTAACCGTGTCGCCTGGCACTCACCATAGCTGGCACAGGCTTGGACACATCATGAGAGATATGTCTTCGCCTTGGTCTTTCTATGGGGTTTTTCATTATTGCAGGCTCTGGTCTCGCACTCATGGAAAGTTGTCCACTTGCTCTTAAAGGACCAAAAGCTAGTTGCAGCCTGGATACACGTGCCCAATTCCAGTAGAGTCCAATTTGAATTTATCTTGCCCCGTGGTTCTCAACTTTTCAAAACCAATATGTTAAAACCAAAGCCATTCTTTAAGGGGGCATTTGTCCAAATGAGTCAATTTAACTCTATAAGGGACCATTCTTGCTACATCAAGGCATATACACGTTTCTTGTTATCAATAATAATATAACATATGGTAGTCGTGTCCTCAAATAAATAAATAAAATTTGGGACATGATCTACACCCAATTTCATCTGGCATCCTAATCAAAACATCTCAAATAATAATAAGGAGCGTTGCTTCAAATCTACCTGATAAAATATGGTTCCGATAATAATACTTGGTTGTGGTTAGATTAATTTCACAGCTATACGGGAAAACCAAGATTAATAAGTAAATAAATACAGAACAATTGCTACTTGAAGACAGTACTGAATCTGCAAGAGATGCAGAGAAGTCATAGAAAAGATTTGAAATAGTTTTCTGGAACAGAAAGAAAGAAATAGTAAAAATCTGGGAACTTCATGTATAGGAAAACATTAAATACATAAATAAATAGGTAGGGAAGGTTGGCACTCTGCAGAGTGCCAGGTGGGACAAGGAAATATGATCATCAGTTGACTTAATCTAAGTATAGTCTGCTCTATTGGAAAGCATTGTAATATATGGGAGTCCTCCATGAAGACTTGGGGTGTAAGCCATATCCTTCTGCTGTTCATAGTTATGTATGTTACATTATACAGAAATTTTTCCCTTTGTGGAGATAACACATAATCAGACACACTTCAACATTCCTACATAATAACACATAATACACAAAACAAACTAATTAAATATCAGTTGCATATTGAGACAATTGTGATCCTTTACGTATGTATCTCAAAAGTGAAAAAAATGTCTTTGCAATTCAACTCCTCCCCCCTTTGTCAGCCCCACTCCCCCGTCAGTCTGTATCCTTTGAAAGAAGATAGCTGTGGGCACTTTGAAAACTGGTGTCTGTTGGTGAAGAACTGAGTTGAGGGGTTGTTGCTGCTTTTTCATCATCGCACATCTGTAGAAGTGATATCCTGTAAGGGGCAGGGTTTGGGGGAAGCTGCAAATAACAAAATCTTAGTGGAATAAGCATTTTATTCATTTCAATATTATTATCACATTTCCATATAATTACTGTTATTATCTGTTAAGTTTGTTTGCTTTCCTTCACTTTGGTTTTTCTTCTCCCTCCCATATTATTAAATAAAAAATTACTCCATATGTAGAGAAAGAGAACTGTAAAAAAAAAATACATGGTTAAAATAACAATAAAACACACACACACACACACACACACACACACACACACACACAGTGACCTATGAGGAACCAAAAATAAATAAATGCTAAGACACACAGTTTTAAGAAATCTGAAGTAACAATGAAAATAAAAGAGTGTTTCTTAATGTGACAACATCGGCTAGAATGTTAATAGCAAAATACTGGGAAATGACTTAATACCAAGAAAAAATGAATGGCAATTTAAAGTTGTGCAAGTACCTTGAACTAGCCAAAATGACAGAATTAATAAGAAATGCTCAGGCAAAAGGTAAACAAATACCATTCCACAAACAATGTTTGATTGTGCTTCGATTAACTTCATAGACATCATGGAAAAACGGATTAAATAAATGAAAACAGATTATTTGTAATTTTAAAAGTGTCAAAGCCACAAAGAGATAGAAGTCACTAATATAACAGGGATTCAGACTTGTTTCACGGAATAGAAAGAAAGTCGCTGTGGGAGGAAAAAAAAGGGACAAACACTTTGTTATCGGGGTTCACATATCCTGTTAAAAGGGAAAATTATTTCATGTGAGAAGCCTGTCAGGAATGCTGTTCCTAAAATGCACACAAACAAAGTCTGTGATTTAAATCCCATTGAAGGGGGAATGCTTTGATATTTACCTGTGAAAGGAATTTGGCATGTTAAGATTTGAAACTTGGCAACCTCTTGACTTTTGATGGTCCAGTACTTAACTTTTTTTTTTTTTGTCTTACGTAGCCTCTGGAGCAAGACACAGTAATGGTGATTTCCCTCAATGGTTCCAAGTTTTACATAAGGAAATTTGGATAAGTTTTCTCCCTGCAGTACACACCCTCCAAACCTCCTCTCTCCCCCCTACAGTTCCCCCTCCTTCCTCTCTCTCTCTCTCTCCTTTTTTTTTTTTTGATTGATCTAGCCTCCGTGCATGTGCAGAGTTCATGTCTCAGCAAACCTTTTATACTATTGAAAATGTTGCATCTTTTGGCTAAATTACCATTTGAATAAAGGTAATGAAGGGTAAGGAGTAGATTTAAAAAATAGGGTTAGATTTTAAAACAAAAAAGAGAAACTCAGCAATTCAAGTATTCACCAAAACTAGCAATTTCAGCCCAAGCAAAGGGACTGCTTCCTTTATGTACAGGGAAGGGCTAATATCCCTCTGGCTATTCATGGAACAATGCCACGCCCTTATATATGGGGGAAATAGCCAGAGTTTAAGTCTGATTTTTAAATAGTAGACAAAATGATAAACACTGTAATCATTCAAATGCTTGATATTACCAGTTGTGCTTCAAAACATCACAGCTTTACCTCTCACCCTTTAAACTAAAGAGCAAAGCTAGGCCGAATTTCAACTCCATCACCACACCAGAATTTAAGAATTACCCTCCAGTGCCTGTGGACACATGTCCTTCCACACAGCCACAAATTGGGAGAGCTGAAAGGGACCCTGGGGTCATCTAGTCCAACCCTCCGAATTATAGGGTTCACAGCAAGGTTTCACAGCAAGATTTGTACTACCAAAGAGACACACACATACTTATGTACACAGGCACTACTGGGGAAGAGACCACAAGCCATGCACCGATCACAAGCCATGCGCCTATCATGTACTAAGGAAGAGGAAAATAAAAGTACCCAACTTTATAATGAGTTTCTTCCTTAGACTAAAGAGTGCAAGTATAGTTAAAACAGCCATATATTTGATTTAAAAGGAATACAAAAGTGAACAATTTTTCTTGAACTTGCAGAGGAATAGTAAGCCTAATTTAGATTATTATTTTTTAGGAAAGTGAGATGCAGGGTACCTTAGGAAAGATTGCTCCCCCCTATTTTCAGTTTCCTTTAAAGGAAGCTTACTCAGGAGTAAATTTACCTGGCACAGAAGTAAGGAGGGAGAAAAAACTGAAAGAGACAGAATGAAACAAGGGGGGCATTTTCTAAGGAAAGAGGCCAGGAAGTCTTATAGAGACTGATATCAGGACTGGACTCAGATAGACAATTTTGCTGGCCATTGAAGCCTCTACATTTAATATCAATTTTTCTCAGAAAGAACACCATACCTTCATAGGCATATGCTTAATGAAATACATACACTGCATTTTAGCTTGAGAGAGCAGTTGGCTCAACTAGGCTTTTGCAGCAGAAACATTAGTTTTTTTCACAGCACATTTCAAAATACTGGAACAAAAGACTGGAACACGGATGTACACTCACAAACTCAAAAGTTACAACAAAACATCATTTACCACTAGACTTAAAATCACCCTCCTCACTTAAACTACTCGGAGAAAGACTCTTCGGAGCCTCTCTCAAATAACAAACATTTGCACCCTCCATTCTCATTTTGTCTTATTCAGGACTGCTAAGATCCAGCATGGCTTCCTTAGATTTAACTTTTGAAGCAAGCTTGCAGTTTAAACTATGCACACTTAAGAAAGGCAGTCTGTCAGAGACAGAAGGAACAGACAACACACGTAACAGACAACATGTAAACATACATATTTTCATATATGTATTAACAGACAACACACATAACAGACAACATGTAAACATATATATTCTCATTAGTTGGTTATTGCAAGGAGTTGGGCCGCTCCCTTTTGCTTCATTAAGTGAAATTAGTAGGAAGGTCCCACATGGTTTTAAGAGCCTCCTTGCCTCTTCAGACACAACCAGTTAACCAAACTGGCAGGGCTCACACTGCTTAGTTGACTGGGTACCCCTTTATATATGCATGCATTGTTGTTGCTTTTTTGTTGTTGTTTTTTCTTTTTTTTCTGGGATAGAGAAGGGAGAAAGAGAGGGGTTGATTTGGATTTGGGTAACTTGTACAGGGGGCTATTTAGGGTTTTTTCTTTTCCTTGTTGCTTGGCAACTTCTTAACAATTTAACGAGCCTCACCCACTCGGTTCCTTTTTCTATTCCTTTCCTATTTCCTATTCAATAACCTGGGGTCCTTTTCCACTCTGCCGATCCTGCCCAATTCCTCATGGGCTATCCCTCCTGGCAACCTCCTACCTATCATCACAATCTCAGGAAAAGGGGCCCTACTGGACGCCCGTGCCATGCGGTGCCAGATCGGGTGATCCTTGGATAGAATTTTGAACTGAAAATCCCCCTTGCTTTTGGAAGCGGGCTCACGCACGATACACGTGTTACGTGGCACCGACCAGTGCGGCTGGGATTGGGATAGAAAGCAAGACCACTTCCTGCCCCCTCCGTAAGGGCGCTCGGGAAGTTCGGAAGAAGAACTCCAGCCCCTTGCTTTCAACTGAGATGCCCGTTGCGGAGAGTCGGCTGTCTTTCCAAGCCGGGTCTCTCCGTCTTACTTTCGGACTCTCAATTGGTGCGGCTGACTGGAGGGTTTGAGAGGAGAAAGAGATAGAGCTCAGAACCCCCCTTTTGGGTCGAGCAGCGGTCCACATTCTCTCTCACTAACCGGACCAAGAGAAAGGTAAGAAGGATCGATAGAGAGGAGGGCAGAGAATTCAGTTGCCAAGAGATTTCCACCCCCTTCCCACCAGTGCACTGGATTTTCCTTTTCCTTATACTCACGTGTCTTCTATGATGATCCCGGGATCGATGAATAAGCCGGCTGGATCCCTCTTTGCTCCCTGGCTGAACTCCTGGGGCTTTCGATTACCGCCCGGAAGATGGCCGGGGGTCCAAAGGATCTTCCCAGGCAAAATGGCCTGGTGCCGGCTGAAGATTTCGGGGGGCCCGGTCAGCAACGCGGGAGAACCGCCAGCCCCACGTTGGGCTGCCAACTGTTACGGCTAAATCTGGGTGCGGGGCTACCCTGCCACCCAGCTCGTCGGACTAAGTAAGTCCGCGGGTCCCTGCGGAAGAAAATGAGCTCAGCCGGACAGGAGCAAACTGCAGAAGATCCAAGTTTATTGCGCAACAGGTTCAAGACGAGATTGAACAGCGAAAAAGGGGTGACATGAACTTTTGAAACTCCCTCCATGTCCCAGAATACAGTGCAAAATGCATCCCAGTTACATCATGAATACATTAAGGAAAGGTTGGGTTACACAGATTACATCATGAATACATTAAGGAGAGGTTGGGTTACACTGGATTAACATATGGAGGAGGGAGGGGGGAATATGCAGAGAGCTGGAGATATGGAGGAGGGAGGGGGGAATATGCAGAGCTGGAGATATGCGCAGATAAGCACATCCTGAGAAGACAATGGTCCATGTATGCGTAGTCTGTCACCTGGCATTGCCAGGAGGAAAGGTTTGGCAGAGTGATTTTGACAGGATTAGGGTCTTGACACCTTACTTGAGAGATTATGGAGGACAGGGGAGGGGTGATGGAGTCCTAGAGAAATTGAGCAGGGGTGATGGAGTCCTAGAGAAATTGAGCAAATATTTGTAGTGAAGAAGACATGCCCCCCCCTTCCGTAACAGCCAGAAAATTAAGAACAAGCCGATAGTGGACACTGATCATCAGGCAGCAGAGATTAGCCGGCTAAAGCTGCAGGTCTTACTGCTGCAGACCTCATGGAGGGACCCTTCCAGTGTCTATGGTTTGTGGGTCCTCAGAAAAGGTGCAATTTCTGAAGGAGAAAAATCACTCCCTCATTGTAGCAGGAAACCCACCCCACCCATCATTCAGTTTGTACAAACTTCACACACACTCACACTCACACACTACATACGCTACCCTTCTGTTATAAATTCATAAAAAATCAACCACATATCGGATTTGCACTGTTCCATTTTATTTTACTCCATATGACAAGGACTATCAAAGGGGGGTGGCTTGGTTCTGGTCAGCCATAATCACTTCACCATCCCAGCACATCCACAGGAGCCCTGCCCCGTTGCTATGCCAACCCTGATGATCCCAGACAGAAGGCAATCAAGATCACAAAGAACTTGCATATGGGAGTGGATTCAGCATGGACTGAAACAAAGGACAATGATCAGATCTTCCCTCTGGGGGCAGGAAACTGCCAACTCCCCTTTGTCTCCTGGAAGTGACTCATGGGGAGGGGGGAAAGGAGGAACCAGCCAGGTGACAGGACACTCAGGTTACCACCACCAACTCCTCCCTCAACCCCTCCTTTCTGTAATGTATGCATGATGTTTCTGGGGGTGGGCTTGACCTAGAGGAGGGGAATTTCAAAAGTTTTTATAAGGTCTTGCACACCATCTTTCTGGGTCTTTCCTCTCTCCTGCAAGTGAGGGGAACACCCTGTTGCAACAGTTCAATAAAGGCCAAGCCTACAGGCTGCTGTTTTGCTCCAAGTTATCCTGGTTGGTGTCTTTGTTTTGTCCAAGGGAGCCCTCGGATTTTTCCGGTAACATCATGAAGGAAAATGAGAAACTAAGCTGCAGCCTCAGGGAAGCAGCAGCCAAATGGCCCAGGTGCTGGAAAGAATCATTGTGCCGGAGCAGCAGAACGAAAAGATCAGCCCAAAGCTGGAGAAGCTCCAGGAACTCACTGCGTTGAAACTCGACCTGCAGAAGCTGCTTAAACCAAATTTCGAAACGCCACAAAAACCCCTTTAAAACATTTAAAAGCGTTTTCAGCATTTGCCCCAACCCTAGAGTTTGTTCCAGTGAGTCTGGGCTCTTCAAGACGCATAGCTGGGCAATGTCCCTCCAGCTTCCCAGGAGTCTAAAGCAGAGCGGGGTGAGTCTGATTCTCGCCCCCTAGGCCAGGTGGGAAAAGGCCTTGCAGGGAGCGGCCTTCAAGACTCACAGCTGGGCAATCTTGGTTGCCCTCCTCTGCCCACCTTCCAGCTTGTCAACATCCTTCTTAAATTGTGGTACCCAGAACTGAACACAGGATTCTAGGTGTGGTCTGACCAAGGCAGAATAGAGATGGACCATGACCTCCCTTGATCTGGACACTAGACATTTGTTGATGCAGCCTAGAATAGCATTTGCTTTTTTTGCTGCTGCATCGCACAGTGGACTCGTGTCCAGCTTGTGCTCCATCAAGACCCCTAGATGCTTTTCAGATGTGCTGCTCGTAAGCCAGGTGTCCCACATCCTATATTTGTGCAGCTGCTTCTTCCTGCCTTAAGTGCAGAACCTGACATTTGTCCTATACTCTCCATGACCTTTCCATGCTCCAGATCATGGATTTCTTCACAGGTGTACCTACACATCCTTTGCAGAGAACGCTCCTCCTCCTGCTGCTGCCTTCCTGCTCGGTGTCTTCCCTTTGAAGTGGTTATACCTGTCGACTTGGAGCAAAGGGCCAAAGAAAGCGTTGTCCCCCCTTCCTGGCCAAATGCTCAGGAACAATGGGGTAGAAAGGGAGAAAGAAGAGCCCTACAGTCCAGCCATGGGTCTCTCATCCCACCAGGTTTCAATGTGTCTCGTGTGTGGGGCCAGGGAGTTGCAGGTTTCTTCTGGTTCCAATTGCGTATTTTGTGCTTTTGTGTTTATTTCGCCTTTTGCGCTGTGAACCCCTCTTCATCTTCAGATACAAAGGATGACAGTGAACCTGCCTGTGAGGTTATATTGTGCCTCTGTTATCAGGAGCTCCTATTCGTCTTGCTTTATCCTGCTGCTCTTTCAGGGACCTTCAGGGGCAAACAAATAAAGTTAATTCACAATAGGGACCATTGCGAGGAGCTGGAGGCTTTCCTAGACCTTTTACACATTTTACTCCCATTACTGTTTCCTGCGCCTTTCAGGGCTCTTCCTCCCCCACCTCCCCGCGTTTTCCAGCTCCAGCTATTTTTCTGTCAGAGGAAAAAGGCGGGTTTCCCCCCCCCCCCCCTCAAAAGGAAGGGAAAAGGCGGGCTTCGAGCGGGAGATTTTGGCAGCGAGGCTTCGCGCAGGCGCAGTGAGGAGCCCCCCCCGCACCGGCCTTAAGCTGGCTTCCACCACGGAGAGGCTCCAAAGTCCTAGAGCGGCGCTCCCTCCCATCCGCTAAGAGAGCCCCGAGGACTAGAGCGGAGACGTCCTTTATCCGCCCGCTTCCGCCGGAAGTCAAGGTTGGGGAAGTTGTTCGAGGCGGCACCGGAGGGCTCGGTCACGGGACGGAGCTTCGGCGGCGGCGGCGATGGTGGGCGGCTCCCCCCCCCGCGGGAGGGGAAGGGGAGGGGACCCCCCCGCTGACCCCCCGCCCCCTGACTCTCTCTCTCTCTCTCCCTCCCTCAGGCGGCGACGGCGGCGCTGACTCAGGGGCTGGAGCGGGTCCCCGACCAGACCGGCTACCTGGTCATCTGCGACGGGGCGGTGCTGGCGGTGAGGAGGGGCCTTGGGACACGGAGACGCCCCTCTAGGAGCGGGGAGAGGCCGGGGCTCCCCCCTCTCCTGGGAAGCAGAGCTCCTTATATTGGGGGGGGGGGGAGGCAGGCTATTTAGGGAAGTTTGTAATGTTTAATCCTCTATTGTGCTTTTAATATTCGAGTAGGAGCCGCCCAGCCAGATGGGCGGGGTATGAATAATAAATTATTATTATTATTATTATTTATTCTCAGCCTAGCCGACCTCGCAGGGCTGTTGTCAGGGGAGAGTTAAATGCGGGCGGCAAAGCACATGGGCCGCCTCAGGATCCCCTTGCAGGGAGAAGAGGCGGGTGGCAGGGATGCCCCGAGATGCCTGCTGACAAAGGACTCCTCTTCTTTTTCTCCCTGCCAGTCTTCGGGCGACCTGGAGAACGACGAGCGGACGGCTGGGGTGATCTCAGAGCTGGTGAACACGGCCTGCGCTTTCCGCCTGCCCCGCTGCCCCGAGGTGCCCTTCAGGCGTATCTCTGGTGAGAAGGGGGCAGGACCACCCCCAGCACTTGCCAGGCGGGCTTCCTCCGTGGGGCCTCCCTGGATACAAAGGGGAAAGGGGCTGCATCCCACACTTTTGGTGGGGAAGGTCGGGGAGCCTCAGGGGAGCCTTGGCCCCTCTTGGCGTCTGCTCTTCTCCCTCCCCCGTGTAGAGCTGAACTAGGAGCTTCCCTGATGCGTCCTGTTCTTGCCCCCTTTCACCAAACCCTAAAGGAGAGCCAGGCAGGTGGTGGGGAGAGCTAGGATGGTGGGGAGGGAAGGCTCAGCACCCCTCCCCTGAGCCATGGCACCTGCCTTGCATGCAGAAGGTCCCATGGGGGCTCCGTAATGGCAACTCCAGGTATGTCTGCGGAGGACCCTATAGTGGATTCACGGCCAGTCAGTGAAGACAGCACTGGGCTCAATGGACTGAATGGTCTTCCTTGGGAGAAGCACCTTCCTGTCACTGAGCCTGACCTACCTCAGAGGGATGTGAGGAGGAAATGGGGTGACTGCCCCATCAGTGAAGGAGTGGGGAGCAAGTGAGGTTGTTCTGCAGTGTGCTCTGTGTGGGGCTTCCTTGA
This sequence comes from Podarcis muralis, assembly GCF_964188315.1. Lineage (NCBI taxonomy): Eukaryota > Metazoa > Chordata > Lepidosauria > Squamata > Lacertidae > Podarcis > Podarcis muralis. The sequence goes on along the minus strand of NC_135666.1, from coordinate 1,695,673 downwards.
AACTGCTGTCGGTGCAGGATGCAGGAGTGAGGCCTCGTCAGCATATAACACTTGTACTCAGAGATCTGCACTGGCTGCCCATTTCCTACCAGGCCAAGTTTAAGGTGGCACAATTAGAATGTAAAGCCCTTAACAACTTGGGACCGGTTTACCTGGGAGATCGCCTGAGCCCGCATGTGCCAACCTGACCACTTAGGCTGGCTACAGGTGCCACATAATACTGCAGTTGTATGAACTTGATCACTTAATGTGGCAGCACCTAAACTCTGGAACTCCCTGCCTATGGATGCTAGGCAGATGCCTTCAGTTGCACTCTTCTCGATGCCTGCTAAAAAACATGCAAAACAACCCGCCCTGGTGTTCACAGAATTGATGCCAGTTTAAATCAGTTTTTAGTCTATATTAACTTTTTGAAAGTTTAAAATTGCTGCTGTTAATCTTCCTCAGTGATAATATTATATACTGCTTTGAGGTTTTATTATAACCAGACTGTGTATAAATATATGAAAAAGTACATAAATGCACCCAAGCACCCTGCTGGGGGGTCTCGTCTCTCCTAACACCCTTACTGGGGTCTCTCTCTCTTTCGTCCCCCCAGTGGTGTTTGGGGAGCACTCCTTCCTTGTGACCATATCTGGTCAGAAGCTGTTTGTGGTGAAGAGGCAGAACAGCGTCCGGGAGCCTGTGATCGTCTGAACTTGACCTGCCCGCTTCTGCTGTAACTGTGACTTTGGGAGTGGGGGACTCAAGGAGACTTGGAGTGCAGGAACAAAGCACCTTCTTTTTTGTATGTGTGTGGGGCTCATCCCTGTGTTGATACTGGGTCACAAGAGGGCTGGTGGCTCCTTGGATGCGCTGTACATTCTGCTTAAAGGCTTCGTGCCGCTGGGGGTTTGCTCCATATAGCTGTGGGTGTGATGGCGGTATGTGAAATAAAGTTCTTTGAAAAGAGACAACTAACCTGGTGGACTAGCTGTTTAGTAGAATCGTGGAATTTTAGGGTTGGAATGGACCCCAGGGTCATCTAGCCCAGAACCCCTGACAGGTAGCCACCCAACCTCTTTCAAAATCTCCATGAAGGAGAGTTCACCACCTTCTGCGGCCATAGGACCACAGTGTTGGAAGGGACCCTGAGTGACATCTAGTCCAGCCACATGCAGTGCAGGAGTCAAGCAAAGAATCAGTGGCAAATGGCCATCCAGCCTCTGCTTAAAAACCTACAAGGTAAGAGGTTTCTCGGAGGTTCTCTGTTTCTCGTATGGCAGCAGAAGGGCCTGAGAGCGAAGGCAACCTGGGGGTCGGGAAATGGCACCCCCCCAAAAGGTCTGGATGTATCTGGGTAGCCTGGCTCGTTAGGTGATCAGCACAGCACCCATATAATAGCCTTGCTATCCCCTTGGCCTGACTAGCCTCTTTTTAGCCATGGCCCCACATAAGTAAGATTAAATAAAGGTTTTGCTGGCACGGAAATAAGCTCAATACCACACCCAAGGAATGCAGAGAGAGAAATCACAAACAACACAACTCTGTATATGGCATTAAAAAAATAATAATACACAACATTTCAACACCTTCTAATACATAGAATCTTAAATAATATCTATCATGCCAAAATAATAACCACATAACACTATCTCAAAGCCAAACAGTTCAAATATTCCTGAAAGAAGTCCATGAGAATGACTCTGTAGACTTGTGCTGGTGCAATCCCAATGGAACTCCTGACGATGAGATACCCAGATTTCAATCTCTTTTTGTGAATCTTCTGGTTGGCCTGTAAAGGAACTATATAATGGCGATTCAGTGCTCCACCAAATAAATAAGCTCCAAACTTAGAATGACACTTTGTTCTTTTTGAAAAGGCTATACACCTTGACATATACAGAGCCAAAGCCATTTAGGGCTTTAAAGATCAGCACCAACACTTGGAATTGTGCTTGGAAACTTACTGGGAGCCAGTGTAGGTATTTCAGGACCGGTGTTATATGGTCCCAGCAGCCGCTCCCAGCCACCAGTCTGGCAGCCACATTCTGGATTAGTTGTAGTTTCTGAGTCACCTTAAAAGGTAGCCTGATTCAGAGCTCATTGCAGTAATGTTTATGGTCCCAATATGGACTCTCCATAAATGTTTTCCGATTATTTTGGACACCTGAATGATTGTAATTATGATGAGTTAATAATAGCAGGGGACTTTTAATTAAATATTATCCTATCCTAACCTAGATAGAAATACAAAGAAAAAGAATTAGTGAGGTTGGACAATAGGGAAACATGAATTGAGTTTAATAGATCCATGGCACTTGATTTATCCTACTGTGGTAATAATTTACCTCTATGCCACTGGCCCTTGCCCAGGTGAGGAAACAAACCTTTAAATAACGACGAAACCAAGAGAGCAAACAAAAATGTCCTGTTGGGACTTGGTTTATTAAAACTATTGGGACAATAGGGCAGTTTTGCAAGCTAGAAAAGACTGTCCGCAAAGGAACATGTGAACAAAGGTTTTATAGGGTTTTATACAAATAGCTGCTATACATCACAAAACATCACTGCATACATCAAAAGAGGTCACAGGTAAAGGAGAGTAAAAGTTCTGCTTCGACTCTGTTTTCAGCTCCCCTCATTTATCTTGGGGAACCCCAACCCTTAGGTTTCAGCTTTGGCACTTGGCCTCCAGTTGCCTTCAGTAAGGGGCAAATCGCCCTTCCATGTCCCTGGCACACTTCAAGGAGCCGCTTGCTTAGCACTCCAGAACTAATGCAAAACCTCCCTCCTTGGCTGGGCATTTGTGCCTTTCTAGTAATGCAAATACACCTCCCACAATCCAGGGTCAGATCAGCATGGAATGCAGTGTAGACGTGTGGCGTGAGAGATCTGCAAACTGTAGGAGCATAAGAATCAAATCACTCATTGATACACTGATACGTAGTCCCATAAAAGCATGAAACAACTAAAGCAAAATCTATACAATATGAAAAATTATTTAACTCTGCCAACAAAGAATATTCATTTTTCTCACATGTGCACAAGAATTTCTTTAGGTTTGATTGTGATGGACTGTGAGATTGGCCCTCTCATTGAACTTATTTCCACATTCTCAGCACTGTTGTGGCTTCTCCCATGAATGAATTGTTAGATTGGAAGTGAGATGGGGACTCAGACTGAAGCTTTCTCTGCATTCCAACTAGTGATACGGTTTCTGCCCTGTACTAATTTTTTGATGGAAAGTGAGAATCATCTTGGAATTGAAGCTGTTTCCATGTTCTAAGGATTTAAAATGGTTCCTCCCTACTATGAGTCCTTTCATGTGAAGTGAGACTTCTCTTACGACTGAAGCTGTCTCCGCATTCCAAGCACTGATATAGTTTCTCCCCTGTATGAATTCTTTGATGCGAAGTGAGATTGGCCCTGTCACTAAAGCGCCTTCCGCATTCCAAGCAAGGATATGGTTTCTCCCCTGTATGGATTCTTTGATGGGAAAGGAGATGGTGGCTGTGACTGAAGGTTTTTCCACATTCCAAGCACTCATATGGTTTCTCTCCTGTATGGATCCTTTGATGCGAAGCTAGATTGTTGCTCTGACTGAAGCTCTTTCCGCACTGCAAGCACTGATATGGCTTCTCCCCCGTATGAATTCTTTGATGCGAAGTGAGATTGGCCCTGTCACTAAAGCTCTTTCCACATTTGGAACAGGGATAAGGTTTCTCCCCTGTATGAATTCTTTGATGGGAAGTGAGATGGGCACTTTGACGGAAGCTCTTTCCACATTCCAAGCAATAAAATAGTTCCTCCTTTGTATGAATTTTTTGAGGGGCTGTGCAATTGGACATCAATGTGAAGTTTTGTCCCCATCCTAAGCACTGATGTGGTTTCCCTTCTGTATGAATTCTCTGATGGGAAGTGAGATGGGCACTCTGACTGAAGCTCTTTCCACATTCCAAACACTTATAGGGTTTCCCCTCCATATGAATTATTTGATGGGAAGTGAGATGAGCCCTTTTACTGAAGGTCTTCCGACATTCTGAGCACTGATATGGTTTCTCCCCTGTATGAATTCTTTGATGGGATGTGAGATGGGCACTCTGAGTGAAGCTCTTTCCACATTCCCTGCACTGATACGGTTTCTCCCTGATATGAATTTTTTGATGGGCTGTGAGATTTGACTTCACACTAAAGCTCTTTCCACATTCTGAGCACTGATGTGGTTTCTCCCCTGTATGAATTCTTTCGTGGGAAGTGAGATGGGCACTCTGAGTGAAGCTCTTTCCACATTCCATGCACAGATATGGTTTCTCCCCTCTATGAATTCTTTGATGGGAAGTCAGACTATCCTTCCGACTAAAGTTCTTTCTACATTCCAAGCACTGATAGGGTTTCCCCCCAAAGGGATTTATTTGATGGGAAATGGAAATAAAGTGGTGACTGAAGCTCTCTCCATGCTCCAAATGTTTATATGGCTTCTGCACTGTGCAGATTTTATCATGGTCCCTCTTGTTCTTAATTTCCATTTCACCACTACCTGCAACAAAAATAGACACAGATTAGAGCCTGAGGTCTTGGTCTTTCCAGTTCTTAATTTCCAATTCATCACCACCTGGAACGGATAGAGAAATGGATTACAGCCAGATTACAGGAAAAAATAGAGCTCAAATTATTGAACAATGCTAATTAACACTTGTGATACAGGAAGAACTGAAGGGAATTAGGAAGTCTCACTACAGGGATCACCACATTTGTTGAAAGGCATTAGCTAACATATTTATGGGAACCTGAGGTTTGAAAAGCTTGGCTCTTTTCCGGAGTGGACTTTGCTTGGCCCAGTCATGGATTCAACACCAATTTCCAATGTCAGTCATCTCTTTAGTCAACTGAAATTGGACAGAAGGAAAATATAATAATAATAATAATAATAATCTGACAGAAACTACCACCTCCTTCCTAACCAGCCCAGCCCAATCATTTTAATCTTACTATCTTCTATAATGTTTAAAAAAGCAAAACTGGAGGGGGGGGGGTTTCCAAATCGCCACTGCTGGGGGTTGCGCTCTTGAGCTCCATCAGAATATTGGAGGCTCATCACATAGAGGTATGGATTGAATTTCAAAACAGATAATATGATCTGACAGGGAGCCTTACCAAGAGAGGCCACAATCCCACGATTCTCCTCCATTACGTCTTTATGCAGAGCTCTCTGGTCAGGATCCAGCATGGCCCACTCCTCGTCTGTGAAATGGACAGTGACATCTTCAAAGCAGACTGGACCCTAAAATATAAAGAGAAACGTCCTCTTCTTAGACAGCACGGCTGTGTTGTTTTATGGGGGTGTTTGGCTTCTTCTTCTAACCACTTAATCGGAAGGAAACCACATCATGCACCTGCTGGGGCTGTTTAGGTGAACCCTGGTCAATGTTTTGGATACTTTGTCAACTGCTTAGAAGCCTATTTTAGCATTTAACAATCAATATAGAAATTAAACTGCAACTACTGATAAATAGGGACGCAGGTGGCGCTGTGGGTTAAACCACAGAGCCTAGGACTTGCCGATCAGAAGGTCAGTGGTTCGAATCCCTGCGATGGGGTGAGCTCCCATTGCTCGATCCCAGCTCCTGCCAACCTAGCAGTTCAAAAACATGTCCAAGTGCAAGTAGATCAATAGGTACCGCTCCGGCAGGAAGGTAAACGGCGTTTCCGTGCGCTGCTCTGGTTCGCCAGAAGCGGCTTAGTCATGCTGGCCACATGACCCGGAAGCTGTACGCCGGCTCCCTCAGCCAATAAAGCGAGATGAGCACCGCAACCCCAGAGTCGGTCACGACTGGACCTAGTGGTCAGGGGTCCCTTTACCTTTACTGATAAATAATGCTAGGAACATTCAGAAGCCTAGTTAAGTGGAGGTGGCTGTTCATTACTCTCAGGGAGATTCGTTCAGCCCCAGAGGATTCCTGGCTGCCCCACCTCAGCCTCTTTCCCCACAATGCTCCTTCCTGCTACCTGATCTGATTCCATAGCTGCTGCTTCCCTTCCACCACCATTAAAAGATGGATGAGGAGATCTTTCCAGCACCGTTCTGACACCTGCAAGAGACAAAGGTAAACAAGAAGCCATGAGCGCATGCTTCTGTCAGAGGTGAAGCGATGCAGCTCTAACTGCAGATGGTGCATGCATTTGCACATCTGTACAGATTTCATATTTTAGCTATGTAAAAATACACCCCCCCTCCTTTGGGCTCTTGGCCCCAAGTGTCTCTCCAAAAAGATGGAGAAAAAACACACATTAGTTACAAAATACACACAATGTTATCAAAGAGATGGAAAAACTAATTTCTTCTTACTCAGTGGCCTCTCTTCAGTCATCAATGGAATCCTCTCCGCCTCAAAGTGATTGGCGCTCATTTCTGCAAATGGATAGTTTCCCTGAAATAGCAACAAAGATTAAAACAGGAAATGGGAAGAATGCCTAGAAGTGGAATGGCAGAGGCAAAACCTTTTAGGGCATCAGAGATAATTCCTTGGAAGCTTAAAAAAAAAATTAATATAGAGATATTTTGGATACTCTCCCTCCTTTTCAGAGCCCCTTGGGAGTATCCAGAGGCAAGTCTCTCTCACCTGCTGCTCTGCCTGCTTCCTCTCCTCTGCCTGACTCAGGAGGAAACCTTCGGCCAGGGCCACCGCCTGGGAACTGGTCTCCGCTCCACATTCCTTCACCCAGATCTCCATCTCTGGCGGAAGGACGGCCAGAAACTGCTCCAAGATCACCAGGTCCAGCATCTGAGCTTTCGTATGCTTTTCTGGATTCAGCCACTGATGGCAAAGGTGGTAGAGTTGGTTGCAAATCTCTCGGGGTCCTTTGGTCTCCTGGTAGCACATCTGCCTGAACTGCTGGCTCTTCATATCAGAGTGGAGGGTGTCCTCCTCACCCAGGATCTTCTTCACAGAGTTTTCCCAGAATCCCCCACTGCTCTCAGTTTCCATGGCATGGCCTCTTCCTGCTTCAGGGCCAGATGAGTCTTGCTCATCCATCTGGGCTCTCAGGAATCCCCCAAGAGATCAGAAGGAATCCTTTGGTCTTCTGCCAAGTTCTGTCTGTCCAAATCAGAAGTGATACCAAATTCTACAAAGCAAAGAAAGAGGTTCCCTGAGCAAGTGCAGATGAGTCTTGCTTGGAACCAGGGTAAAAATTCCACCACAGCCCAGACACTATGCTCCCCCCCCTTTTTTTTTGGAAAGGAAGAAGGAGTAGAACCCAAATTTTTTCGTATAATCAGCCATGGCAAAATCCAAAATCAAAACAACTAGAATGCCTATATTACACAAATCACTTGAAAAAACATGTAAACGTAATAGGTGAAACAGGGGAATATCCAGGAATTGCATTTTGTACATACTGGGCTTGGTGGTTAACCGAGTAAGCTACATTTTAATATCACGATGTTGACTTTGATGTTATGAGAAGTTGTATCTAATTTTGAGAGTTTCTAGTAAACAACTTTACAATTGTTATTACACAGCCTATTACATTTACGTGTTTTTGTGTGTGTTTTCAGTCAACAAATCAAGTCAGGCCCATGACTGAGTATAATTTGCACACCAGGCCAGAGTGGGGGTCCTAACCCTGGGGTCCTCTAGGGCTGCTCTCTCTCCCTCCCCCACTTCAGTCCACATTTCTTTCCTGCTCCATTTTCTAGCACTGGGAATCGACAATGTATTCAAGAAAAACTACAGGGTCGGGACGCCCTTTTCTTTGTTCTTAGGGCCAGATCCAACCCCCCAAGGGCCAAGTGGGTGATGCCAAAGATTAGCCCTGAAAAGTGAGTAAAGTAGGACTCACCTCCTTTCTGCAAGTTGTTTTAACCTGTTTTTGGTACTGTGTTTTAATGTGGTTTTCTGCCCTGGGAATCTAGGGTGAAGGGCAGGTAATTAATGATGACGATGTTACATGACTTAACCCCCCCACAGCCAGATATGCTTGGGGTTCCTCTGGGGTCCAACATGGGCACTTGAGGCTCAGGTGGCCTCAGTGACTAGGAGTGACCAGTTCCAGTTCCGGCCAGCTGAGCAGCCACAGTAGGACAGAGATGCCGGGCTCAGATGGGATTATTGCAGTGCCCTGTAGGTGGGCATTTCATTCACACAAAAAGACAGAGTGTTTGCCCTTCGCCGTCTCCCCATTGCAGCCTCACTGGGGGGGGGGGTCCCCCATGCATAAGCTGAACAGCCCCCGTCCCATGCACCCTCCCCTGCAGCCCTGGGACCCCCTTCTCCCCAGTGCACCCTAAGTGCGGAGAGAGAGGAGACTCACCAGGTCCCAGGAGGCGCCACCCAGGCAGAAGGGGCTGTCAAAATATGCCCCCCCTCTTCCCTCGCAGGGAGGCACTGGGGAGGGAGGGGCTTTTGCACTGGAGGACTTCTCCCCTCTTTCACCTCCTCTCCTCTCTAGGAATCCAGCCCCGTTGCTTTTAACCCTTGGCAAGCCGAGCGCACCGAGCTCACTCCTCTTTTCTCGTCTCTCTGCAGAGCAAGACTCCAGGAGGAAAGCAGCGCACTGCGCACACTCCATAAAACCTCTCTGGGCGGGTGCAAAGGGCGGGGCTGCTCCCCATTCATCATTTCGAGATGGGGGGGCTGAGATCGGGGCGCTCCGCTTTGCAAGGGTCGCAGGGAACTGAGCTGGACTCCTAGAGAGTAGAGGAAAGGAAGGAGGGGGTGGGACCAGGTCCCCCCCCCCAGCAAAGGCCCCTCCCCTCCCTCCCGTCATTTCCTGCAAGCGTGGGAAGCGGGGGGAGGTTTCGCCTCCCGGGATGCGGTGAGCCTCCTCTCTCCCCCCCCCCGGGAGAAAGGGGTCCCAGGGCTGCAGCGGGAGGGTGCATGGGGGGGGGGTCCGGGAGAGTAGGGTCCTGCCCCCCTCCTTCCTCTGCACAGCCCGGGAGGGGGCGAGCTTGCCAGGGTGGTCTCCCTTGGGATGCTGAGGAAAGGCAGGCAAAGAAGCCCCTTTCAGGTTAGGGAAAGATGGGCAGAGATGGCAGCCAGGGGGAAACATTCTGAGCAGCTCCCCTTCCCAGACTTCGGGGTCCTGGAAACACCTGTCTGTGGGGTCAGAGGCCTTGGGAAAGAGGGGCAGGTGCCGGGGGGGGGGCTCTGTGGGGAGGGTGTGCCCCAGCCCAGGAACTCCCACCAGGATGCCCTTTCTGGGACTGCTCTGCCCCCCAATCACAAGAGGACCCCCCCCTCTGCCAGCCTCCCCACGCCAGAGGGACTGTAGGGAAGGAGGCGCTTCTTCAGATTTGTGGGGGTCTAAGTGAACCCTCATGTTAGCCCCTTCAATAGAATGGACAACGAATGCAGCTCTTTTAAAACCGGAACACAGTGCAACCTCGGGTTACATACTCTTCAGGTTACAGACTCCACTAACCCAGAAATATTACCTCGGGTTAAGAACTTTTCTTCAGGATCAGAACAGAAATCATGCTCCGGCGGTGCGGCAGTACTGGGAGGCCCCATTAGCTAAAGTGGTGCTTCAGGTTAAGAACAGTTTCAGGAGGTCCGGAAGGAATTAAGTACTTAACCCGAGGTACCACTGTATTGGGATGCTGGTGATATACTGTTTTACGATGTTGAAAACCAGGCATCGTCCGGCCCTAAAAAAGATGCCATACTCATTAGAAAAGGTACTTGATGATGCTGTCAATATTATTTTTTAAAAAACACCTTGAACTTTGAATTATAGGATTTTAATAAAATAATAATAATAATAATATGAATTTTATAACAGAAAGACGTATTCCTTTGTAGGATTTGCTAGCCGCTTTAATAAGGACAGACAGAACTTAGCAGAAGGCCAAGTGGTTCCTTCCGATATCTTGGAGGCTTCCTGAGAACACAGATGGATGAGCAAGACTCAGCTGGCCCAGAAGCAGGAAGGGGCCATGCCATCAACACTGGGAGCAGTGAGGGATTCTGGGAAAGCTCCGTGAAGAAGATCCTGGGTGAGGAGGACACCCTCCACTCTGATATGAAGAGCCAGCAGTTCAGGCAGTTCTGCTACCAGGAGACCAAAGGACCCCGAGAAGTTTGCAGCCAACTCCACCACCTTTGCCATCAGTGGCTGAACCCAGAAAAGCATACGAAAGCTGAGATGCTGGACCTGGTGATCTTGGAGCAGTTCCTGGCTGTCCTTCCACCGGAGATGGAGAGCTGGGTGAGGGAATGTGGAGCGGAGACCAGTTCCCAGGCGGTGGCCCTGGCCGAAGGTTTCCTCCTGAGTCAGGCAGAGGAGAGGAAGCAGGCAGGGAGAAAGCAGGTGAGAGAGACTTTCCTCTGGATATTCCAAAGGGGCTCTGAACAGGAGGGAGAGTATCCTGAAATCCTCTACTAAGCTTCCAGAAAGCATCCCCAAATGGTTTTCCCTTTGCCATTCCTTTTCTAATATTTCTCCCCATCCTCTGTTCTGAATCCTTGTTGCTCTTTCAGGGAAAGATTATCTTTACAGAAATGGGCCTGGATTCCTCTGAGGCAGAGAAGACTCCGTTGGTCAGGAGAGAGAGGCCGCTGGGTAAGGAGGACAGAGCTTTTTCTCCCTTTGGTTGCATTTTATGGATTTAGGAACTAATCTGTGGGTTCCTTTCACCTTTTGGGGGAAGACTCTTGGGGCCAAGAGAAGTCCCTCTGCCTGGTTCTCTGTAGCTTTACTCCTTGCAGTGAGGGAACTGCCAGAAGGCCCTTGGAGCTGGACCTCAGTGTCCGGGCTGAACGATTGGTGTGGAGACGCTCCTTCAGGTCTACATGGCCAAGGCTGTTTAGGGATTCAAAGGTCAGTACCAACATGTTGAATTGTGCTTGGAAACGTAGTAGGAGCCAGTGTAGGTCTTTCAGGGCCAGTGATATATGGTCCCAGCAGCTGCTCCCAGTCACCAGCCTGGTAGCCTCCTTCTGGATTAGTTTCTGAGTCCCCTTCAAAGGTAGCCGCGCATAGAGCGCCCCATCTGTAGTTAGAGGTGCATTGCTTCACCTCGAAGAAAAGCATGTGCTAATGGCCACTTCCCTTTGCCTCTCACAGGTGACAGAATGATGCTGCCAAGACCCCTTAATCCATCTTTGCATGGAGGCAGAGGAGAAACATCAGGTCTGGAACCAGATCAGGTAGGGAGAAGGAGCATTGCAGGCAAAGAGGCTCCTGCTCTTGACTTCTGTCAACATCGTCCTTAACAAAGACTATAAAGGCCATTCCAGAAGGTTTATGTGCAGAGAATGATTAACAATCACCTCACATTCACTAGCCTTCTGGATGATGCTAGTATTATCTTTCAGTAGCTTCAGTTTTATTTACCATTTCAACATTTAATACTAAGATAGGCTTGTAAACAGCTGACAAGCCATAAAAAAGAGTGGCCAGAATTCACCTCACGAGTCCCATCAGTTACACTATAGGGTTTCCCTCTCCTTCCCCTCCCTGTGACCCCCTGCACCCCTGAAGTTGGCTGTAGGGCATGGCGAAGGTTTCCCCCTCCAGAACAGTAGGGGGGGAGAGGAAGGGGGAATGTTCAGCAGAGAAGGATCTGAAGAACACCAGGTGGAGTTCCATCCATTTTCACAAAGATGAATACCCATCATTAAAATACACAATAAAACAATTCCATTAAGAGGTTAAAACGGACATCCATAATTAAAATGTACAGCCAAACAATCCCATTAAAACCATAGGGCAACAAACAGACACAAAACAGCAGCACAATGTGTAGAAGATGATCTTTCTGCTGTCTGAGAGCAAGACTTTTCTCTTCTTCTTTTAGGGCCTAGTATGCTTTGAAGATATAGCTGTTCGTTTCACAGACGAGGAGTGGGCGTTGCTGGATCCTGACCAGAGAGCTCTGCATAAAGAAGTCATGGAGGAGAATGGTGGGATCATGATCTCTCTCAGTAAGGCTCCCTGTTGGATCATGATGTCTGTTTCGGAATTTAAGATCCCTTTGGAAGAATCTGGGAGAGGAGGAGACTTAGTCAGTTGTGGGAAGGCAGGGCCTTCAGTCCCCACAACTGGATCATAGGGGCCAGACCCAGAGGGAAGTATTGCTGTCCTCACTAGGCCTGACACTTCTGAGCAGCCTGTTGCTTCTCATAAGGAGTTAACTTCACTTACTCCTTGTGATTTATTGCTGCCCCACTCTTGACACTCAGGTTCCCATACATACGTTCATTAATGCCTGTCAACAAAAGCAGTGAAGCCTGTTGTAAGGCCTTACTTTTAATTCCCTTCAGTTCTTCCTGTGTCCCAAGCATTAATTAGCAAAGTTCAATAACCGAGGGCTGCGTTTCTCCCTGAGGCTGTGATCCGTTTCTTTCTTTCTTTGTTTTTTTTTTAATATATTTTTATTAAGGTTTTTCAATACAAAGGCATATTTAATAAAACAACGTTGGTTATTTAGCATCTTTTCATCATTACTTTGAACTCCCTCACACCTCCCGCACACACTTCGTTATGAAATTATTTCCAGGCAAATTATCATTTTGTTCATAGTCTTTAGATTCAGTCATTAAAATATAGTTGAACTTAAATCTAGTTTAGTGATAGACAATTATTTCTGCTCTGGCATCCCTGTCAACATTCAGCCAAATTACAGTATTTTTGTAAATAAGTCTTAAATTTCTTCCAGTCTTCTTCAACTCTCTCTTCTCCCAGGTCTCGAATTCTGCCGGTCATCTCAGCTAGTTGCATATAGTCCATCAGCTGCATCTGCCATTCTTCCAGAGTGGGTAGATCTTGAGTTTTCCAATTCTTGGCGATCAGTATCCTTGCTGCCGTTGTTGCATACATAAAAAATGTTCTATCCTTCTTTAACACATTCTGGCCAACAATGCCCAAGAGGAAGGCCTCTGGTTTTTTGGTAAAGGTATACTTAAACACCTTTTTTAACTCGTTATATATCATCTCCCAGAAGGCCTTCACTCTAGGGCAAGTCCACCAGAGGTGAAAGAATGTTCCTTCATTTTCCTTACATTTCCAACATTTATTATCAGACGAATGGTATATCTTAGCCAATTTAACTGGGGTCCTGTACCATCTATATATCATTTTCATTACATTTTCCTTCAGAGCATTACATGCAGTGAAGTTCAGCCCAGTGGTCCACAACCTTTCCCAATCTTCAAACATAATATTATGCCCAATATCCTGTGCCCACTTTATCATTGCCGATTTAACCATTTCGTCTTGTGTGTTCCATTTCAGCAGCAAATTATACATTTTTGAAAGTACTTTAGTCTTAGGTTCTAACAGTTCTGATCCGTTTCTTTCTTTGTTGCAGTTGGTGATGAATCAGAGATTAAGAACCAGGGAGACCATGACCATGTCTACACCATGGAGAAGCAATGTAGATATTCTGAGTGTAGAGAGAACTTCAGTCAAAGCTCCCATTCCGCTTCCCTCCGAATAAATCCATTGGGGAAGAAATCCTATCAATGCTTGGAATGTGCGAAGAGCTTCAGTCGGAAAGAGAGTCTCACTTCCCATCAGAGAATTCATACAGGGGAGAAACCTTATCAGTGCTTGGAATGTGGGAAGAGCTTCAGTCGGAAGTTCAATCTCACAGTCCATGAAAGAATTCATACAGGAGAGAAACCATATCAATGCTTGGAATGTGGACAGAGTTTCACCTGGAAGGAAGGTCTCACTTCCCATCAAAGGATTCATACAGGGGAGAAACCGTATCAGTGCTTGGAATGTGGAAAGAGCTTCAACCGGAAGGAAAGTCTCACTTCACATCAAAGAATTCATACAGGAGAGAAACCGTATCAGTGCTTGGAATGTGGAAAGAGGTTCACCCGGAAGTTCTATCTCATAGTCCATGAAAGAATTCATACAGGAGAGAAACCATATCAGTGCATGGAATGTGAACAGAGTTTCACCTGGAAGGAAGGTCTCACTTCCCATCAAAGGATTCATACAGGGGAGAAACCATATCAGTGCTTGGAATGTGGAAAGAGCTTCAACCGGAAGGAAAGTCTCACTTCCCATCAAAGAATTCATACAGGGGAGAAACCGTATCAGTGCTTGGAATGTGGAAAGAGCTTCAACCGGAAGGAAAGTCTCACTTCACATCAAAGAATTCATACAGGAGAGAAACCGTATCAGTGCTTGGAATGTGGAAAGAGGTTCACCCGGAAGTTCTATCTCATAGTCCATGAAAGAATTCATACAGGAGAGAAACCATATCAGTGCATGGAATGTGAACAGAGTTTCACCTGGAAGGAAGGTCTCACTTCCCATCAAAGGATTCATACAGGGGAGAAACCATATCAGTGCTTGGAATGTGGAAAGAGCTTCAACCGGAAGGAAAGTCTCACTTCCCATCAAAGAATTCATACAGGGGAGAAACCCTATCAGTGCTTGGAATGTGGAAAGAGGTTCACCCGGAAGTTCTATCTCATAGTCCATGAAAGAATTCATACAGGAGAGAAACCATATCAATGCTTGGAATGTGGACAGCGCTTCGGTCAGAAGACCAGTCTCATAGGCCATCAAAGATGGCACAGTGGGGAGAAACCAGACAATGGCTGTATATGAATTTACTTTTCAGAGACTTTGATTAATATGTTCAACCTGGATCCTGAGTTCCACTTCTGAAGGCCTTCTGCCAGTTCCCTGATTGTGGGAAGTGAGGTTACATGGAACATGGAGCCTTTTTGATAGTGTTAAGAAAATAAACAACTATCTGACTTTAAGATAGGGAAGTTTTTAATGTTTGTTAGTTTTACTGTGGTTTCATGAATCGTTAAAAATAATAACAATAATGGTAATGGCTTTATAGGTCAAAACTGGCACTTTGAATTGGGTGTGGAAGCTAATTGGCAGCCAGTTCAGTTGGGCCAGGATCATTAATGCCCGTCAAAATAGGTCATAAGCACTGTAATAAGTAGAGGTCCCTCTACTCAGGACAGCCAGAACTGGGCAGAAGACAAAAGGGATTCCTTCCTTCTGATATCTTGGAGGCTTCCTGAGAGCCCAGGGGGAGGAGCCAGACTCAGCTGGCCCAGAAGCAGGAAGAGGCCATGCCATCCAAACTGGGAGGAGTGGGGGGGGTGTGATTCCCCCCACCGTGTCTAGCCCTCCTAGAATAATAATAATAATAATAATAATAATAATAATAATAATAATAATAATAATAATAAAATTTATTTATATCCCGCCCTCCCCAGCCGAAGCCAGGCTCAGGGCGGCTGTCAGAGCTGCCCGAGGTCCCAGCTCACAAAGGACCAACGCCAGTTCGTTGTTATATAAAACAGTCTTATTGAAGCTCAGTTTCGCTTTCACAGCCGCGGCGCGCAGCTCTACGTCTCAAACTCTAGACCGCTGAAGCTCCGTCTGAATCTCCTCCCCCCAGACACCAGTTTAAGACTCTAGCCTTGCTCCACCTCTTCCTTTGCTCTTTCCTGCTCTGGTTCCGCCTGTCCGCTGGGGTCTTGCCCTTCCTAGACTCTTCTGACGCTGAGTCCCCTGAGTCTTCCCCCTGCCTCCGGTGGGCTTTAGGACCTGGTTCCCAATCCGGGTTTTCTGCTGTCCCGCGCGCCTGTACATTCGAACTTGGCGCGCGCGCCCAGCCGGCAACCTTCCTCCTGACCGTTACACTGCTCCTGCCACTGCTTCCCCCTTCGGGGAGGCTAGCTGGACCTGACCTCCCCTCCGTTCCCCCACTCTCCGATAGAGGCGTGGTCAGCCCTGACTCATCTTCTCTCCCTGCTGGAGGAGACGCTGGCCCTGACACATGGGACTCTTCCCCCCCACTACGCTCTGGTGGGGAAGCTGGTCCTGATCTCCCGCTGCTGCTTTGGGAGTCCCCGCTGGCCCCTTGTTTCTGGTGCGTCCCCCCTGGGACCCCCCTTGCCCTGACCATCGGCGCCTCCTTCTGGGAATCTTCTGATTCGCTGGAGAAGCTCATGGAATCTCTCGGGTCACTGTCATACTCCCCTACGCTGCCCTCAGATTCTTCCCCTTCGCTCTCCATTTCCTCTCTCCCCTGTGCCTCTGCTCCTGAGCCCCTGACAGCGGCTAACAACAATCAAATAATCCAACATTCTAAAAATATTTCATTATAGAAATTAATTAAAATCAAGTTGATGGCAACCATTACGCAAAATTCTGTGCAGGTTGCCAGAGGAGGGAGTCAGGCTGTGCCCTGACCAAAGGCCTGGTGGAACAACTCTGTCTTGGAGGCCCTGCGGAAAGATGTCAGGTCCCGCAGGGCCCTAGTCTCTTGTGACAGAGCATTCCACCAGATTGCTGCCACAGCCGAGAAGGCCCTGGCTCTAGTTGAGGCCAGCCTAACCTCTCTGAGGCCTGGGACCTTCAGGATGTTTTTATTTGCAGACCGTAGGTTTCTCTGTGGGGCATACCAGGAGAGGCGGTCCCGTAGGTACGAGGGTCCTAGGCCGTATAGGGCTTTAAAGGTTAAAACCAGCACCTTAAACCTGATCCTGTACTCCACCGGGAGCCAGTGCAGCTGGTATAGTACCGGATGAATGTGGTCTCGCAGCGACGACCCCGTAAGGAGTCTCGCCGCGGCATTCTGCACCCGCTGGAGTTTCTGGGTCAGTCTCAAGGGCAGCCCCACATAGAGCGAGTTACAATAATCAAGCCTGGAGGTGACCGTCGCATGGATCACAGTGGCTAGGTCAGGGCGAGAGAGGTAAGGGGCCAACTGCTTAGCTTGGCGGAGATGAAAAAATGCCGCCTTTGTTATAGCTGTAATCTGCGCCTCCATAGAGAGGGAGGTATCGAAGATTACACCCAAACTCTTAACGGACGGTGCTGGCACTAATTGCACCCCCGCAAGAGATGGGAGTTGCCCCCTCGATCCCATATCGTCCCGCCCCAGCCAGAGGACCTCTGTCTTCGAAGGATTTAACTTCAGCCGGCTCCCACGTAACCATCCAGCCACAGCTTCCAGACATCTGGTCAGTGTGTCTGGGGCCGAGTCAGGATGGCCATCCATCAACAGATAGAGTTGGGTGTCATCAGCATACTGATGGCAACCCAGCCCAAAACTCCGGACAAGCTGGGCGAGGGGGCACATAAAGATGTTAAAAAGCATCGGGGAGAGAATCGCACCCTGAGGCACTCCACACACCAAGGAGTGGCGCGATGACAATTCCCCCCCAAGCGCCACCCTCTGTCCCTGACCAGAGAGAAACAAGCGCAGCCATTGGAGGACTGTGCCCTGGATCGCCACGTCGGCAAGGCGGTAGTCTAGGAGTTCGTGATCGACCATGTCGAAGGCTGCTGACAGGTCTAGAAGAATCAGCAGCCCCGACCCGCCTCGATCCAGCTGCCTGCGGAGATCATCTGTTAGGGCGACCAGAGCCGTCTTGGTCCCATGACCAGCGCGGAAGCCGGACTGGAATGGATCAAGAGCCGATGTTTCATCCAGAAACCTGCCAAGCTGTTCAGCAACCGCTCTCTCAATCACCTTACCCAGGAATGGAAGATTCAAAACCGGGCGGTAATTGGATAGATCTAAGGGATCTAATGATGTTTTCTTTAAGAGCGGACGCACCACTGCCTCCTTCAGTTCCCCTGGGAATATCCCGGTGCCAAGGGACAAATTGATGATATCTCCCAGGGGGGCCCGCACCTCGTCTGGACATGCTCTAATCAGCCATGACAGGCACGGGTCAAGAGTACAGGTGGTGGGCTTTCCAGCTTGGAGGAGTCTGTCCACATCGGCTGGAGATATCCGGTCAAAGTGGTCCAATACTGGACCCGAGGACAGTCGAGGGGCCTCCAGTTCATTTATTGTATCCAAATTGGCAGGAAGGTCATGGCGGAGCAACAGGACCTTCTCCGCAAAAAAGCTCGCAAATGCCTCACAGCTGTGTGTCAGATTGTTATTTAAATTCGGCTGTCCTTCAAGGGACGTTAAAGACCTAATTATACTAAATAATTGCGCCGGGCGAGAGCTAGCGGATGCAATGGAGGCCGAGAAGTAAGACTTCTTAGCGGCCTTCACTGCCATCTCATAGGTTTTCATAAAAACCCTATAAGATGTTCTTGAGGTTCCGTCACGGGCACCCCGCCATACTCGCTCTAGCCGTCTGAGATCCCGCTTCATTTTCCGAAGCTCCTCGGTAAACCAGGGAGCCCGGTTTCTGCGGGGTCGCAGAGGGCGCTTAGGTGCGATCTCATCTATGGCTGCCGGGAGCTGCGTATTCCAGCCCTCAACAAGCTCAGTCAATGAGTCGCCAGGGGGAGCAAGGTCCCGCAAGGCTTGACGGAATCTATCAGGGTCCATCAGCCTCTGCGGGTGAGCCCAAATCGGCTCGCCACCTAAGCAGGGTGGGGGTGGAAAGTCAATCCTGGCTTTCAGAGCGTAGTGATCAGACCATGGCACCTTCATCAAAGGAGACATGATCACATCTATACCGGCGCCAAAGATCAAATCCAGCGTGTGGCCTGCTTGATGTGTGGGGCCCGAAACAAACTGGGAGAGCCCTAGTGTCGCCATGGAAGACACCAGGTCCAGAGCCTGTGAGGAGGGAGTGGCATCAGCATGGATGTTGAAGTCCCCCAATACCAATAGGTTAGGGAACTCCAAGGCCCAGCCAGCCACCACCTCCAGCAGGCCTGACAGGGTGGCTGCTGGTGCGCTAGGTGGCCGGTACACCAGCCAGACAGCCAAGCTCACCTCAGAGCCCCACACTAGGCCAACACATTCAATGCCGGGGATCAATGGCGATGGTAGAGCCCTGAAAGAACAATCTTCCCGGATTAACAATGCCACCCCTCCCCCCCGGCCCACAGTCCGCGACTGGTGGAGGACGGAGAAACCCGGGGGCGCCATCTCTCGTAAGGTAACAGTTTCCCCTTCGCGCACCCAGGTCTCCGTCACACAAGCCAGATCGACCCCCTGCGAGGTAAAGAAATCTCGCAGGGTGGCGGTTTTGTTGCCTATAGACCTGGCATTGCACAACACCAGTGACGGAGGTGAGTAATCCTTGCTCACCCTACCCTCGTCCCTCGGGATGGAGCGCAGATTGGAAGGGGTACGAGCATATCCATATCTCGATCCCCTTCGCCTATAACATCTGCCCCCACCGCCATACCTCCCTCGCCCCTCCACGGTAGCAATCCCAAGCCTCATACTTGCCTCCATTTACAAAATAGAAAAACAAAACAACCAAAAACAATTATACCCAAACAAAACCAATCCCCACCCCACTCAATATCCAACCCCAAACCAAAACAAAACGGAACAAAACAAAAATACATTGATAAAAACCACCATTCACGGTGGTACAACAGAGTAAACAGTAAAAACACCTTTAAAACACCTTAAAATATATAAAAACATCTTTAACATTTGCTGCAGCAGCACCAGTGTCCTTAAAGCTGTCACAGAGGTGAGCCTGGGCCCCGCCCCCTAGGCCAGGTGGAATTAGCCTGAGAAGGGAGAGGCCTTCCCCCACACTCACGGTGCAGCAGCAGGGAAGGGAAGTGACCCCGCCAAATGTGATGGCAACTGAGGGATTTCTGTGAGATGAATCTGCCTGTTTGCTCCTGCCTTTTGGTGCTTTTGGTCAAGGAAGGTATTTAGAACTGTGGTTGACTGAGTACAATTTTCACACCAGGCTGGGGAGGGGGGGTTTCTAACCCTGGGGTCCTCAAGAGCTGCTCTCCCTCCTACCCCAGGAAAGAGCCCCCATCACCTTGGAGTGGCCCCATGTGCCCAGGCCATTAGACCATTTCAGGTCTCAGGTGTCCAGCATTGCCCTGGCAACCTCGCCTTCGGTGAGAAAGAGCATGCCCAAATCCTCTTCCTGGGTCTCAGATAGCTTCACGGAGAGCTGATTTACACTCTGCTGCTAAAACATCCTGCCATTTGTTCCACTTTCAGGGTCAGGTAAGGAGAGATGCAATGCAGCGTAAGAGAGGGGAGATTCACAAATGCAGAACACTCAGAAACCGTGCCTAATACATTCTAAAAGGTTAATGGCAGTTAAAGTGGAGCATTATTGAGACGGCAAAGTCTGCTTCCTTGCTTCCCTCCCGGCCACCAGGAAGGCTCCATGAGGAACCCTCACCAGCCTTGCTTGCGTTCGACCATAATTTTCCTCCCCTCCAGCCATCTCCCAGCTTGTTTCCTCGCCCTAACCAGGTCTAACTCTGCACTGCAGAAGAAGCCTTTTCTTTTCTCGGTCCTCCATTTTCCTTGTTTATTTATTGCGTGAGTCAGGTTTCCGTTTTCACTTTTTGCGTATTTTTATGTCTCTCTACATGCAGCCAGTCCTCAGGGACCCCCAGGGAGGAGGAACGGGGCCTTGAGGACGTGGGGCCAATGGAGCTCGTTCTGTCGTGGCTCACTTGTGGGGCGATGGCTGTGCCGGTGGGCAGGCTGCCCCACTTGGCTCTGTCAGGGTGGCGCCAATAACTCAGGCTACAGCCATCGTCTTCTGTTGTGATGCTGAGTTCCAACCCTCCGTTGTTCTTCAGTTAGAAGGAAAGTTTTCCTCACTCCTTCCACCACTCCTTCATCCGACAGGGTCTTCTCCAGACTTTGAGACATGTACACCCATTCAGACATGCAGCCTCTGAGGTGTCCAAATGATCTTCTGAGACCGACCAGGAAGCCCTGAACCACCAGAGGTCTCCCCACCCAAGGAATCCAAGCCCTGCTGGGAAGGGAGGGAACCTTGGGAGGGATGGGGGTGAAAGAGGCAGCCCCCCCCCCCCAGTGCTGAGAGACCCTCTTCCCACCAGCTGTAATTCCCCAAGGTCCCTGGCAAAAAGGACAGATTGTTAAAGCTCACTTGGGGAGTGGCTCCTAGTAGCTCTCAGCATCCATAAGAAAGTACAGATCCCAGGATTCTTAGGAATCTAAAGTGGGTTGATCCTGCTTTGCAGATGCAGAGCAGGTGGGGATCTGGGCGTGTGTGTTGTCTTTTTCCTTCCTTTTTGGAATTCTGGTTTATTGGGTTTTATAAACAAGGCTCACAGGAGGAAGAAAGGATACAAATAAATAGACCGAGTGTTCTCTTGTCATCTGTGCATCACAAAAACCGCACAGTAAGTTCATGGGAATGTCTACAACCCCGGGATCATTATTAGTGTACGAGTTCTTGGTTCATGAATTAGTTTAATCAAAACCAGAAAAGGGGGAGACAGGAGAGAGCAGAGTTCACAGGCAACAGTCCACATTTCCTGGCCAAACGCCTAGTCAGGATGGTGCTTCCCCAAAATCCGCCCCTGCTCCCCGTGTTGGTGGCGTGGCCTCTTCCCTCCAGGGCCAGCCGAGTCTTGCTCATCCATCTGGGCTCTCAGGAAGCCTCCAAGGGATGGGAAGGGACCCCTTGTCCTCTGCCAACTTCTGCCCCCCCCCCCCGCAATAGAAACCTCTCTGGGCGGGTGGGGAGGGAGGGGCTTTTGCACTGGAGGACTTCTCCCCTCTTTCACCTCCTCTCCTCTCTAGGAATCCAGCCCCGTTGCTTTTAACCCTTGGCAAGCCGAGCGCACCGAGCTCACTCCTCTTTTCTCGTCTCTCTGCAGAGCAAGACTCCAGGAGGAAAGCAGCGCACTGCGCACACTCCATAAAACCTCTCTGGGCGGGTGCAAAGGGCGGGGCTGCTCCCCATTCATCATTTCGAGATGGGGGGGCTGAGATCGGGGCGCTCCGCTTTGCAAGGGTTGCAGGGAACTGAGCTGGACTCCTAGAGAGTAGAGGAAAGGAAGGAGGGGGTGGGACCAGGTCCCCCCCCCCAGCAAAGGCCCCTCCCCTCCCTCCCGTCATTTCCTGCAAGCGGGGGAAGCGGGGGGAGGTTTCGCCTCCCGGGATGCGGTGAGCCTCCTCTCTCCCCCCCCCGGGAGAAAGGGGTCCCAGGGCTGCAGCGGGAGGGTGCATGGGGGGGGGTCCGGGAGAGTAGGGTCCTGCCCCCCTCCTTCCTCTGCACAGCCCGGGAGGGGGCGAGCTTGCCAGGGTGGTCTCCCTTGGGATGCTGAGGAAAGGCAGGCAAAGAAGCCCCTTTCAGGTTAGGGAAAGATGGGCAGAGATTGCAGCCAGGGGGAAACATTCTGAGCAGCTCCCCTTCCCAGACTTCTGGGTCCTGGAAACACCTGTCTCTGGGGTCAGAGGCCTTGGGAAAGAGGGGCAGGTGCCGGGGGGGGGGCTCTGTGGGGAGGGTATGCCCCAGCCCAGGAACTCCCACCAGGATGCCCTTTCTGGGGCCACCCTGCTCCCCCAAACACAAGAGGACCCCCCCCCTCTGCCAGCCTCCCCTCCCCAGAGGGTCTGAAGGGAAGGAGGCACTTCTTCAGATTTGTGGGGATCTAAGTGAACCCTCATGTTAGCCCCTTCCATTGAATGGACAACCATTGCAGCTGTTTTAAAACCAGAACACAGTGGTACCTCGGGTTACATATGCTTCAGGTTACAGACTCCACTAACCCAGAAATATTACCTCGGGTTAAGAACTTTTCTTCAGGATCAGAACAGAAATCATGCTCCGGCGGTGCAGCAGCAGCAGGAGACCCCACTGGCTAAAGTGGTGCTTCAGGTTAAGAACAGTTTCAGGAGGTCCGGAAGGAATTAAGTACTTAACCCGAGGTACCACTGTATTGGGATGCTGGTGATATACTGTTTTACGATGTTGAAAACCAGGCATCGTCCGGCCCTAAAAAAGATGCCAGACTCATTAGAAATGGTACTTAATGATGCCATCAATATTATTTTTTAAAAAACACCTTGAACTTTGAATTATAGGATTTTAATAAAATAATAATAATAATAATAATAATAATAATAATAATAATAATAATAATAATAATATGAATTTTATAACAGAAAGACGTATTCCTTTGTAGGATTTGCTAGCCGCTTTAATAAGGACAGACAGAACTTAGCAGAAGGCCAAGTGGTTCCTTCCGATATCTTGGAGGATTCCTGAGAACACAGATGGATGAGCAAGACTCAGCTGGCCCAGAAGCAGGAAGGGGCCATGCCATCAACACTGGGAGCAGTGAGGGATTCTGGGAAAGCTCCGTGAAGAAGATCCTGGGTGAGGAGGACACCCTCCACTCTGATATGAAGAGCCAGCAGTTCAGGCAGTTCTGCTACCAGGAGGCCAAAGGACCCCGAGAAGTTTGCAGCCAACTCCACCACCTTTGCCATCAGTGGCTGAAGCCAGAAAGGCACACGAAAGCTGAGATGCTGGACCTGGTGATCTTGGAGCAGTTCCTGGCTGTCCTTCCACTGGAGATGGAGAGCTGGGTGAGGGAATGTGGAGCGGAGACCAGTTCCCAGGCGGTGGCCCTGGCCGAAGGATTCCTCCTGAGTCAGGCAGAGGAGAGGAAACAGGCAGAGAGAAAGCAGGTGAGAGAGACTTTCCTCTGGATACTCCCAAGCACGTCTGAACAGGAGGGAGAGTATCCTGAAATCCTCTACTAAGCTTCCAGAAAGCATCCCCAAATGGTTTTCCCTTTGCCATTCCTTTTCTAATATTTCTCCCCATCCTCTGTTCTGAATCCTTGTTGCTCTTTCAGGGGAAGATTATCTTTGCAGAAATGGGCCTGGATTCCTCTGAGGCAGAGAAGACTCCGTTGGTCAGGAGAGAGAGGCCAATAGGTAAGGAGGAAGGAGCTTTTTCTCCCTTTGGTTGCATTTTATGGATTTAGGAACTAATCTGTGGGTTCTTTTCACCTTTTGCGGGAAGACACTTGGGGCCAAGAGAAGTCCCTCTGCCTGGTTCTCTGTAGCTTTACTCCTTGCAGTGAGGGAACTGCCAGAAGGCCCTTGGAGCTGGACCTCGGTGTCCGGGCTGAACGATTGGTGTGGAGACGCTCCTTCAGGTCTACAGGGCCGGGGCTGTTTAGGGCTTCAAAGGTCAATACCAACATGTTGAATTGATCTCGGAAACATACTGGGAGCCAGTGTAGGACTTTCAGGACCAGTGTTATATGGTCCCAGCAGCTGCTCCCAGTCACCAGTCTGGTAGCCTCATTCTGGATTAGTTTCTGAGTCCCCTTCAAAGGTAGCCGCGCATAGAGCGCCCCATCTGTAGTTAGAGGTGCACTGCTTCACCTCGAAGTAAAGCATGTGCTAATGGCCACTTCCCTTTGCCTCTCACAGGTGACAGAATGATACCAGGGATACCTCCTCATTCATCTTTGCATGGCGGCAGAGGAGAAGGAGAAGCTTTGGAACCAGATCAGGTAGGGAGACGGAGCATAGCAGGCAAAGAGGCTCCTGCTCTTGACTTCTGTCAACATTGTCCTTAACAAAGGCTGTAAAGGCCACTCCAGAAGGTTAAGATCAGAGAATGATTAACAATCACCTCACGTTCACTAAACTTCTGAATGATGCTAGTATTATCTATCAGTAGCTTCAGTTTTATTTACCAATTTAACATTTAATACTAAGATAGGCTTCTAAACAGCTGACAAGCCATAAAAAAGAGTGGCCAGAATTCACCTAACGAGTCCCATCAGTTGCACTATAGGGCTTTCCCCCTCCTTCCCATCCCTGTGACCCCCTGCACCGCTGAAGTTGGCTTTAGGGCATGGCGAAGGTTTCCCCCTCCAGAACAGTAGGGGGGGAGAGGAAGGGGGAATGTTCAGCAGAGAAGGATCTGAAGAACACCAGGTGGAGTTCCATCCATTTTCACAAAGATGAATACCCATCATTAAAATACACAATAAAACAATTCCATTAAGAGGATAAAACAGACATCCATAATTATAATGTACAGCCAAACAATCCCATTAAAACCATACGGCAACAAACAGACACAAAACAGCAGCACAGTGTGTAGAAGATTATATTTCTGCTGCCTGAGAGCAAGACTTTCTCTTCTTCTTTTAGGGCCTAGTATGCTTTGAAGATATAGCTGTTCGTTTCACAGACGAGGAGTGGGCGTTGCTGGATGCTGACCAGAGAGCTCTGCATAAGGAAGTCATGGAGGAGAATGGTGGGATCATGAACTCTCTCAGTAAGGCTCCCTGTTGGATCATGATATCTCTTTCAGAATTTAAGATCCCTTGGGAAGAATCTGGGAGAGGAGGAGACTTAGTCAGTTGTAGGAAGGCAGGGCATTCAGTCCCCACAACTGGCACGTAGGGGCCAGACCCAGAGGGAAGTATTGCTGTGCTCACTAGGCCTGAGTGGTTAAGAGCGGTAGTCTCGTAATCTGGGGAACCGGGTTCGCGTCTCCGCTCCTCCACATGCAGCTGCTGGGTGACCTTGGGCCAGTCACACTTCTCTGAAGTCTCTCAGCCCCACTCACCTCACAGAGTGTTTGTTGTGGGGGAGGAAGGGAAAGGAGAATGTTAGCCACTTTGAGACTCCTTAAAGGGAGTGGAAGGCAGGATATCAAATCCAAACTCTTCTTCTTCTTCCACTTCTGAGCAGACACTTCTGTTGCTTCTCATAAGGAGTTAACTTCACTTACTCCTTGTGATTTATTGCTGCCCCACTCCTGACATTCAGGTTCCCATACATATGTTCATTGATGCCTGTCAACAAAAGCAGTGAAGCCTGTTGTAAGGCCTTACTTTTAATTCCCTTCAGTTCTTCCTGTGTCCCAAGCATTAATTAGCAAAGTTCAATAACTGAGGGCTGCATTTCTCCGTGAGGCTGTGATCCATTTCTTTCTTTGTTGCAGATGGTGATGAATCAGAGATTAAGAACCAGGGAGACCATGACCATGTCTACACCATGGAGAAGCAATGTAAATATTCTGAGTGTAGAGAGAACTTCAGTCAAAGCTCCCATTCCGCTTCCCTCCGAATAAATCCATTTGGGAATAAATCCTATCAATGCCTGGAATGTGCGAAGAGCTTCAGTCGGAAAGAGAGTCTCACTTCCCATCAAAGAATTCATACAGGGGGGAAACCGTATCAGTGCATGGAATGTGAGAAGAGTTTCAGTCGGAAGTTCAATCTAACAGCCCATGAAAGACTTCATACAGGGGAGAAACCATATCAGTGCTTGGAATGTGCGAAGAGCTTTACCCAGAAAAAGGATCTCACTTCCCATCAGAGAATTCATACAGGGGAGAAACCATTTCAGTGCTTTGAATGTGGAAAGAGTTTCACCTGGAAGAAAAGTCTCACTTCCCATCAAACAATTCATACAGGGAAGAAACCATATCAGTGTTTGGAATGTGGGAAGAGGTTCTGTCGGAGTGCCCATCTCACAACCCATCAAATAAGTCATACAGGGGAGAAACCATATCAGTGCTTGGAATGTGGGAAGAGCTTCAGTCGGAAGTTCAATCTCACAGTCCATGAAAGAATTCATACAGGAGAGAAACCATATCAGTGCATGGAATGTGAACAGAGTTTCACCTGGAAGGAAGGTCTCACTTCCCATCAAAGAATTCATACAGGGGAGAAACCATATCAGTGCTTGGAATGTGGAAAGAGGTTCACCCGGAAGTTCTATCTCATAGTCCATGAAAGAATTCATACAGGAGAAAAACCATATCAATGCTTGGAATGTGGACAGAGCTTCGGTCAGAAGACCAGTCTCATAGGCCATCAAAGATGGCACAGTGGGGAGAAACCAGACAATGGCTGTCTATGAATTTAAATTTCAGAGACTTTGATTAATATGTTCAACACGCACCCTGAGTTCCACTTCTGAAGGCCTTCTGCTAGTTCCCTGATTGTGGGAAGTGAGGTTACATGGAACAAGGCAAGGGGCCTTTTTGATAGTGTCACCCGCCTTGTGGAACTCCCTCTTGTTAGATGTTAAGAAAATAAATAACTATCTGACTTTTAGATCAGGAAGTTTTTAATGTTTGTTAGTTTTACTGTGGTTTCAGGAATTGTTAGAAATAATAATAATAATTTATAGGCTTTATAGCTCAAAACCAGCACTTTGTTTTTTTTAAAAAAAGATATTTATTAAAGTTTTAAACAAATAAGCAGATTTAACAAACATAAAGAATACAGAAGAAAATACATACAACTACGAAAGAAAGAAGAAAAAACAACAACATAAAAATCCTGTTTCTAGCTTGTTACTTTCATAACCCTCTTTCCTGACCTCCTCACATCCCCCTTTTCTGTGTTCTCTTTTACAAGATCATATTCAGCAATATCTTACCCTCTTTTAAATCTCATTGTATATTATAAATTTCAGCTATTATGTCACCAAATTTTTCCCTTGATATCATTTCATTTAATTCTGACATAACGCTATTCTAACTTTTTCACCCTTGTTTCTTATAAAATATTTTTGCATATTCCTTTCAACTTTGTCACTAATGCCATATTGTCTTTATATCCTGCATCATTTTAACATTCAATTATTTTGCAATATTTTTGTAAATAGTCTTTGAATTTCTTCCAATCCTCTTCCACTGTCTCTTCTCCCAGGTCTCGGATTCTGCCAGTCATTTCTGCCAATTCCATGTAGTCTAACACTTGCATTTGCCATTCTTCCAGAGTGGGCAAATCTTGTGTCTTCCAATGTTTTGCGATAAGAATTCTTGCTGCTGTTGTTGCGTACATAAAAAACGTTCTATCCTTCTTTGACACCATTTGGCCGACCATGCCCAGGAGGAAGGCCTCTGGTTTCTTGGGAAAGGTATATTTAAATACCTTTTTCAGTTCATTATAGATCATTTCCCAGAAGGCCTTAACCTTTGGGCACATCCACCAAAGGTGAAAGAATGTTCCCTCAGTTTCCTTGCATTTCCAACATTTATTGTCAGGCAAATGATATACTTTTGCAAGCTTGACTGGGGTCATGTACCACCTATATATCATTTTCATAATATTCTCTTTTAAGGCATTACATGCCGTAAATTTCACACCGGTGGTCCACAACCGTTCCCAGTCAGCAAACATGATATTATAACCAATGTCTTGCGCCCACTTAATCATAGCTGATTTGACCGTTTCATCCTGAGTATTCCATTTTAACAGCAAGTTATACATTCTTGAAAGTACCTTAGTTTTAGGTTCTAACAATTCTGTTTCTAATTTCGATTTTTCCACCTGGAAGCCTATTTTTTTGTCCATATTAAATACTTCTCTAATTTGATAGTAATGTAACCAATCTCGCACTTTATCTTTCAATTTCTCAAAACTCTGCAGTCTCGGTGTATCTCCATTTTGTTCCAGTATCTCCCAATATTTTGGCCACTTGGCCTCCATATTGGGTTTTTTCCGAGCCTTAGCCTCCATAGGTGACAACCACCTTGGGGTCTTGTTTTCTAATAGGTCTTTATATCTTGTCCAGACATTAAACACTGCTTTCCTGACAACAAAACCAGCACTTTGAATTGGGTGTGGAAGCTAATTGGCAGCCAGTTCAGTTGGGCCAGGATCATTAATACCCGTCAAAATAGGTCATAAGCACTGTAATAAGTAGAGGTCCGTCTACTTAGGACAGCCAGAACTGGGCAGAAGACAAAAGGGATTCCTTCCTTCTGATATCTTGGAGGCTTCCTGAGAGCCCAGGGGGAGGAGCCAGACTCAGCTGGCCCAGAAGCAGGAAGAGGCCATGCCATCCAAACTGGGAGCAGTGGGGGGTTGATTCCCCCCACCATGTCTAGCCCTCCTAGAAGGGAAGTGACCCCGCCAAATGTGATGGCAACTGAGGGATTTCTGTGAGATGAATCTGCCTGTTTGCTCCTGCCTTTTGGTGCTTTTGGTCAAGGAAGGTATTTAGAACTGTGGTTGACTGAGTACAATTTTCACACCAGGCTGGGGAGGGGGGGTTTCTAACCCTGGGGTCCTCAAGAGCTGCTCTCCCTCCTACCCCAGGAAAGAGCCCCCATCACCTTGGAGTGGCCCCATGTGCCCAGGCCATTAGACCATTTCAGGTCTCAGGTGTCCAGCATTGCCCTGGCAACCTCACCATCAGTGAGGAAGAGCATGCCCAAATCCTCTTCCTGGGTCTCAGATAGCTTCACGGAGAGCTGATTTACACTCTGCTGCTAAAACATCCTGCCATTTGTTCCACTTTCAGGGTCAGGTAAGGAGAGATGCAATGCAGCGTAAGAGAGGGGAGATTCACAAATGCAGAACACTCAGAAACCGTGCCTAATACATTCTAAAAGGTTAATGGCAGTTAAAGTGGAGCATTATTGAGACGGCAAAGTCTGCTTCCTTGCTTCCCTCCCGGCCACCAGGAAGGCTCCATGAGGAACCCTCACCAGTCTTGCTTGCGTTCGACCATAATTTTCCTTCCCTCCAGCCATCTCCCAGCTTGTTTCCTCGCCCTAACCAGGTCTAACTCTGCACTGCAGAAGAAGCCTTTTCTTTTCTCGGTCCTCCATTTTCCTTGTTTATTTATTGCGTGAGTCAGGTTTCCGTTTTCACTTTTTGCGTATTTTTATGTCTCTCTACATGCAGCCAGTCCTCAGGGACCCCCAGGGAGGAGGAATGGGGCCTTGAGAACGTGGGGCCAATGGAGCTCGTTCTGTCGTGGCTCACTTGTGGGGCGATGGCTGTGCCGGTGGGCAGGCTGCCCCACTTGGCTCTGTCAGGGTGGCGCCAATAACTCAGGCTACAGCCATCGTCTTCTGTTGTGATGCTGAGTTCCAACCCTCCGTTGTTCTTCAGTTAGAAGGAAAGTTTTCCTCACTCCTTCCGCCACTCCTTCATCCGACATGGTTTTCACCAGACTTTGACACATGTACACCCGTTCAGACAAGCAGCCTCTCAGGTGTCCAAATGATCTTCTGAGACTGACCAGGAAGCCCTGAACAGAGAACCACCAGAGGTCTCCCCAGCCAAGGAATCCAAGCCCTGCTGGGAAGGGAGGGAACCTTGGGAGGGATGGGGGTGAAAGAGGCAGCCCCCCCCCCCCCAGTGCTGAGAGTTACTGGGAGACCCTCTTCCCACCAGCTATAATTCCTGAGTTCCCTGGCAAGGAGGACGGGTTGCCTAGCCACTCCAAAGGAACCTCTCCTGGCAACACTCAGCGCCCTTTACAAATATTTCCCTGGATTCTATGGTCTCAGCCTGCTTTGCAGATGCAGCACTGGGGGGGGGGGGGGGGGCTTGTGAGTGTGTGTTGTCCTTTTGGAATAAGTTTTAATTGAGTTTTATAATAATGATCATGGGAATAATGAAGGATACAAAGAAATTCTCCAAGTCTTCTCATTTGTGCATCACAACAATAGCATAATAAGTTTATGGGAATATCTACAACATATAGTTCATTATTAGAGGTCAGGCAGTGTCTGAGTTCTCGGTTTGTGATAGAAATGGTTCTACAACAGGAGGTAAAAGGCTTAACTTGGTTTCTGTTCCTTCCCTCAGTTACTTTTCCCCAGTTCCTTTTAATGCAGCACAGCTTCCTTCTGAGCCTAATACTTTGGTTCCTGAGCGAGGGGCATTTTTCGTCCGTCCGCCTCTCTCTTAACCTTCCCACTCCTGAGGGATTTCCCACAGACCCAGGGGATCCCCTCAGGCCTTGTTCTTGGTTTGGGGGTCTCCTTTTCCTAGCAGATCTCTCCCCTCCTGACTGGAAGGAGACCCTGCTTTAGTCCGTCTTCCCACAGCTTCTCCCTCTCCTGCCTCCTCAGACTCAGCCCTCCAGATTAATTCCTGCCTCCATCTTCTCCCCAGACCCTCCACTGGGTCATCTTCCTATCTAAGTTGCTCTGAGGCTCCTTCTCCTCAGAAAAACCCTCTCCCAATCCCCATCTCCCCTCTCAGATCAGAGCCAGTTCTCCATCAGACAGAAACTCTCCGAGTAATAATAATAATAATAATAATAATGTAATAAAATCCCCACCTCCCCTTTCTGATCAGGTTCTGTCAAACTCTCCCGCTCCTTGGATTTTCCCTCCAAAAGGCCTGGCAGCCAATCAGAGAGAGAGAGAGGCTCCCGCCCTCTGGTGGAGTCTCAGAGGCACTGCACCCCCACTCTGCTCTGGCTCTTAGGGGCCTAGGAGGGAAACTACCTCATGGGAGCATGTGGGTTTAAACAAAGGGAGAAAACTAGGAATAAGAAAGGATACAAAGAAATTGAGTCTTCTCTTGTCATTTGTATATCACAGAAATCGCACAATATGTTTATGGGACTATCTACAACATATGGTTCATTATTAGTGTTGAGTGTCTGAGGAAGATGTTTTAACAAAACCCGATAAAGGGAAGCAGCTGAAGAGGGGAGCTTACAGACACAGTAGGAATGTGAGCCATTCTTTGCTTGCTTTTTAGCACTGTACTTTGGCCCTCAGACCTAGGAAAAAGGGACTCCTCCCCAGTAGTGTGTCTTGAGAACATTGGAGAATCCAGATGCTGGAAACTGAGGCAGAAGCAGGACAGAATTGGGCCCTGAACTGGGGCAGGGAGGGAGAGCAACCCTAGAGGACCCCAAAGTCTTCCATAGCTGCGTGCAACCCCTCTGCAAGGAGAGGCTGCGCGGGGCTAAAGGGGAAGGCAAAACAGCGAGCGGGATCCATCAGGCTCTGTCAAACTCTCTCCCTCCTTGGATTTTCCCTCCAAAAGGGCTGGCAGCCAATCAGAGAGAGAGAGAGAGGCTCCCGCCCTCTGGTGGAACCTCGGAGGTGCTGCACCCCCCCACTCCAAATGCTGGAAACTGAGGCAGAAGCAGGACAGAATTGGGCCCTGAACTGGGGCAGGGAGGGAGAGCAACGAAAAGTTGGCAGGTTGGCTGGCTTCTGTCTCTTCTCAGGAGACAAGGAAGAGAGTTCTTTGGGGAGGAAGTCAAAGGGCAGGAAGGGTGCAGAACCTGCTGTGGCTGAAGAGGGCTTCATCCAACAGAAATTTCCAAGGTTTCCTGCACATTTTGTATAGTAACTTTTCTTCTAGGAGGTCTAGATGCTGACTTCTCCTTCTCCTTTTTTGAAGGCAGTTCAGAGTCTTGGCTGTAGTCCAGTCCAGCCCTGGTTCTTAGCAAGACTCATCCACGCTTGCTCAGGGAACTTTCTCATTCCTGTGGCCATGTATCTGTTTCATAACAGAACAATGTATTTGCTTTGTAGGATTTGTAGACACTTAGGACAGCTTAGAAGGAAAGTTTTCCTCACTCCTTCCACCTCTCCTTCATCCGACAGCGTCTTCTCCAGACTTTGACACATGTACACCCATTCAGACATGCAGCCTCTGAGGTGTCCAAATGATCTTCTGAGACCGACCAGGAAGCCCTGAACAGAGAACCACCAGAGGTCTCCCCACCCAAGGAATCCAAGCCCTGCTGGGAAGGGAGGGAACCTTGGGAGGGATGGGGGTGAAAGAGGCAGCCCCCCCCCCCCAGTGCTGAGAGACCCTCTTCCCACCAGCTGTAATTCCCCAAGGTCCCTGGCAAAAAGGACAGATTGTTAAAGCTCACTTGGGGAGTGGCTCCTAGTAGCTCTCAGCATCCATAAGAAAGTACAGATCCCAGGATTCTTAGGAATCTAAAGTGGGTTGATCCTGCTTTGCAGATGCAGAGCAGGTGGGGATCTGGGCGTGTGTGTTGTCTTTTTCCTTCCTTTTTGGAATTCTGGTTTATTGGGTTTTATAAACAAGGCTCACAGGAGGAAGAAAGGATACAAATAAATAGACCGAGTGTTCTCTTGTCATCTGTGCATCACAAAAACCGCACAGTAAGTTCATGGGAATGTCTACAACCCCGGGATCATTATTAGTGTACGAGTTCTTGGTTCATGAATTAGTTTAATCAAAACCAGAAAAGGGGGAGACAGGAGAGAGCAGAGTTCACAGGCAACAGTCCACATTTCCTGGCCAAACGCCTAGTCAGGATGGTGCTTCCCCAAAATCCGCCCCTGCTCCCCGTGTTGGTGGCGTGGCCTCTTCCCTCCAGGGCCAGCCGAGTCTTGCTCATCCATCTGGGCTCTCAGGAAGCCTCCAAGGGATGGGAAGGGACCCCTTGTCCTCTGACAACTTCTGCCCCCCCCCCCGCAATAGAAACCTCTCTGGGCGGGTGGGGAGGGAGGGGCTTTTGCACTGGAGGACTTCTCCCCTCTTTCATCTCCCCTCCTCTCTAGGAATCCAGCCCCGTTGCTTTTAACCCTTGGCAAGCCGAGCGCACCGAGCTCACTCCTCTTTTCTCGTCTCTCTGCAGAGCAAGACTCCAGGAGGAAAGCAGCGCATTGCGCACACTCCATAAAACCTCTCTGGGCGGGTGCAAAGGGCGGGGCTGCTCCCCATTCATCATTTCGAGATGGGGGGGCTGAGATCGGGGCGCTCCGCTTTGCAAGGGTCGCAGGGAACTGAGCTGGACTCCTAGAGAGTAGAGGAAAGGAAGGAGGGGGTGGGACCAGGTCCCCCCCCCCAGCAAAGGCCCCTCCCCTCCCTCCCGTCATTTCCTGCAAGCGGGGGAAGCGGGGGGAGGTTTCGCCTCCCGGGATGCGGTGAGCCTCCTCTCTCCCCCCCCCCCCCCCGGGAGAAAGGGGTCCCAGGGCTGCAGCGGGAGGGTGCATGGGGGGGGGTCCGGGAGAGTAGGGTCCTGCCCCCCTCCTTCCTCTGCACAGCCAGGGAGGGGGCGAGCTTGCCAGGGTGGTCTCCCTTGGGATGCTGAGAAAAGGCAGGCAAAGAAGCCCCTTTCAGGTTAGGGAAAGATGGGCAGAGATTGCAGCCAGGGGGAAACATTCTGAGCAGCTCCCCTTCCCAGACTTCTGGGTCCTGGAAACACCTGTCTCTGGGGTCAGAGGCCTTGGGAAAGAGGGGCAGGTGCCGGGGGGGGGGGCTCTGTGGGGAGGGTATGCCCTATCGTCCGGCCCTAAAAAAGATGCCAGACTCATTAGAAAAGGTACTTGATGCTGTCAATATTATTTTTTTAAAAATACCTTGAACTTTGAATTATAGGTTTTTAATAAAATAATAATGATAATAATATAAATTTTATACAAGAAAGACGTATTCCTTTGTAGGTTTTGCTAGCGGCTTTAATAAGGACAGACAGAACTTAGCAGAAGGCCAAGTGGTTCCTTCCAATATCTTGGAGGCTTCCTGAGAACACAGATGGATGAGCAAGACTCAGCTGGCCCTGAAGCAGGAAGGGGCCATGCCATCAACACTGGGAGCAGTGAGGGATTCTGGGAAAGCTCCGTGAAGAAGATCCTGGGTGAGGAGGACAGTCTCCATTCAGATTTGCAGAACCAGCAGCTCAGGCAGTTCTGCTACCAGGAGGCCAAAGGACCCCGAGAGATTTGCAGCCGACTCTACCACCTTTGCCATCAGTGGCTGAAGCCAGAAAGGCACACGAAAGCTAAGATGCTGGACCTGGTGATCTTGGAGCAGTTCCTGGCTGTCCTTCCACCGGAGATGGAGAGCTGGGTGAGGGAATGTGGAGCGGAGACCAGTTCCCAGGCGGTGGCCCTGGCCGAAGGATTCCTCCTGAGTCAGGCAGAGGAGAGGAAACAGGCAGAGAGAAAGCAGGTGAGAGAGGCTTCCCCCTGGATACTCCCAAGCACGTCTGAACAGGAGGGAGAGTATCCTGAAATCCTCTACTAAGCTTTTGGAAAGCGTCCCCAAATGGTTTTCCCTTTGCCATTCCTTTTCTAATATTTCTCTCCATCCTCTGTTCTGAATCCTCATTGCTCTTTCAGGGAAAGATTATCTTTGCAGAAATGGGCCTGGATTCCTCTGAGGCAGAGAAGACTCCGTTGGTCAGGAGAGAGAGGCCGCTGGGTAAGGAGGACAGAGCTTTTTCTCCCTTTGGTTGCATTTTATGGATTTAGGAACTAATCTGTGGGTTCCTTTCATCTTTTACGGGAAGACACTTGGGGCCAAGAGAAGGCCCTCTGCCTGGTTCTCTGTAGCTTTACTCCTCGCAGTGAGGGGACTGCCAGAAGGCCCTTGGAGCTGGACCTCAGTGTCCGGGCTGAACGATTGGTGTGGAGACACTCCTTCAGGTCTACAGGGCCGGGGCTGTTTAGGGCTTCAAAGGTCAATACCAACATGTTGAATTGTGCTTGGAAACATACTAGGAGCCAGTGTAGGTCTTTCAGGACCAGTGTTATATGGTCCCAGCAGCTGCTCCCAGTCACCAGTCTGGTAGCCTCATTCTGGATTAGTTTCTGAGTCCAATTCAAAGGTAGCCGCACATAGAGCGCACCATCTGTAGTTAGAGGTGCATTGCTTCACCTCGAAGAAAAGCATGTGCTAATGGCCACTTCCCTTTGCCTCTCACAGGTGACAGAATGATGCCAGGGATACCTCCTCATCCATCTTTGCATGGAGGCAGAGGAGAAGCAGCAGCTCTGGAACCAGATCAGGTAGGGAGACGGAGCATAGCAGGCAAAGAGGCTCCTGCTCTTGACTTCTGTCAAAACTGCCCTATACAGAGGCTTAAAATGCCAAGCAGAAAGTTTATGTCCTGAGAATGAAGAACAACCACCTTACCTAAACTAACATTTTCATATTATTTATCTTATTTTTTTATTTTTTTATAAGTTTACCATTTAATGCTAAAATATGCTTCTAAACAGTTGAGAAACCATAAAAAACTGTGGCCAGAATTCACATCACAAGTCCCATCTATTGCACTATAGGGCTTTTCCCCTCCAGAGCAGTAGAGGTGGAAAGTAAGGGGGGGAATGTTGAGCAGAGAGAAGGATCTGAAGAACACCAGGTGGAGTTCCACCCATTTACACAAAGATGAATACCCTTCATTAAAATACACAATAAAACAATTCCATTAAGACGTTAAAACGTACATCCATAATTAAAATGTACAGCCAAACAATCCCATTAAAACCATACGGCAACAAACAGACACAAAACAGCAGTACAATGTGTAGAAGATGATCTTTCTGCTGCCTGAGAGCAAGACTTTTCTCTTCTTCTTTTAGGGCCTAGTATGCTTTGAAGATATAGCTGTCCATTTCACAGACGAGGAGTGGGCGTTGCTGGATCCTGACCAGAGAGCTCTGCATAAGGAAGTCATGGAGGAGAATTGTGGGGTCATGAACTCTCTCAGTAAGGCTCCCTGTTGGATCATGATAGCTCTTTCGGAATTTAAGATCCCTTGGGAAGAATCTGGGAGAGGAGGAGACTTAGTCAGTTGTAGGAAGGCAGGGCCTTCAGTCCCCACAACTGGCTCGTAGGGGCCAGACCCAGAGGGAAGTATTGCTGTGCTCACTAGGCCTGACACTTCTGAGCAGACACTTCTGTTCCTTCTCATAAGGAGTTAACTTACTCCTTGTGATTTATTGCTGCCCCACTCCTGACATTCAGGTTCCCATACATATGCTCATTGATGCCTGTCAACAAAAGCAGTGAAGCCTGTTGTAAAGCTTTACTTTTATTTCCCTTCAGTTCTTCCTGTGTCCCAAGCATTAATTAGCAAAGTTCAATAAACCGAGGGCTGCGTTTCTCCCTGAAGCTGTGATCCGTTTGTTTCTTTCTTTGTTGCAGATGGTAATGAATCAAAGATTAAGAACCAGGGAGACCATGACCATGTCTACACCATGGAGAAGCAATGTAGATATTCTGAGTTTAGAGAGAACTTCAGTCAAAGCTCCCACTCTGCTTCCCTCCAAAGAAATCCATTTGGGAAGAAATCCTATCAATGCTTAGAATGTGGAAAGAGCTTCACCTGGAAAAAAGATCTCACTTCCCATCAAAGAATTCATACAGGGGAGAAACCCTATCAGTGCTTGGAATGTGGAAAGAACTTCGCCTGGAAGAAAAGTTTCACAGCCCATCAACGTATTCATACAGGGGAGAAGCCATATCAGTGCATGGAATGTGGGAAGAGTTTTACCTGGAAGAAAAGTCTCACTTCCCATCAAATAATTCATACAGGGAAGAAACTATATCAGTGTATGGAATGTGAGAAGAGTTTCAGTCGGAAAAAGATTCTCACTTCCCATCAAAGAATTCATACAGGGGAGAAACCATATAAGTGCATGGAATGTGAAAAGAGCTTCACTCAGAGTGCCCATCTCACTTCCCATGAAAGAATTCATACAGGGGAGAAACCATATCAGTGCTTGGAATGTGGAAAGAGTTTCAGTCGGAAAGATAGTCTCACTTCCCACGGAAGAATTCATACAGTGGAAAAATCATATAAGTGTTTGGAATGTGGGAAGAGTTTCAGTCAGAAAAATATTCTCACAATACATCAAAGAATTCATACAGGGAAGAAACCATATCAGTGCATGGAATGTGAAAAGAGCTTCACTCAGAGTGCCCATCTCACTTCCCACGAAAGAATTCATACAGGGGAGAAACCATATCAGTGCTTGGAATGTGGAAAGAGTTTCAGTCGGAAAGATAGTCTCACTTCCCACAAAAGAATTCATACAGTGGAAAAAACATATAAGTGTTTGGAATGTGGGAAGAGTTTCAGTCGGAAAAAGAATCTCATGGCCCATCAAAGAATTCATCCAGGGAAGAAACCATATCAGTATTTGGATTGTGGGAAGAGGTTCTGTCAGAGTGCCCATCTCACAACCCATCAAATAAGTCATATAGGGGAGAAACCATATCAGTGCTTGGAATGTGGGAAGAGCTTCAGTCGGAAGTTCAATCTCACAGTCCATGAAAGAATTCATACAGGGGAGAAACCATACCAGTGCTTGGAATGTGGAAAGAGGTTCAACAGGAAGTTCTATCTCATAGTCCATGAAAGAATTCATACAGGAGAGAAACCATATCAATGCTTGGAATGTGGACAGAGCTTTGGTCAGAAGACCAGTCTCATAGGCCATCAACGATGGCACAGTGGGGAGAAACCAGACAATGGCTGTCTATGAATTTAATTTTCAGAGACTTTGATTAATATGTTCAACCCGGACCCTGAGTTCCACTTCTGAAGGCCTTCTGCCAGTTCCCTGATTGTGGGAAGTGAGGTTACATGGAACAAGGCAGGGGGCCTTTTTGATAGTGTCACCCGCCTTGTGGAACTCCCTCTTGTTAGATGTTAAGAAAATAAATAACTATCTGACTTTTAGATCAGGAAGTTTTTAATGTTTGTTAGTTTTACTGTGGTTTCATGAATCGTTAAAAATAATAACAATAATGGTAATGGCTTTATAGGTCAAAACTAGCACTTTGAATTGGGTGTGGAAGCTAATTGGCAGCCAGTTCAGTTGGGCCAGGATCATTAATGCCCGTCAAAATAGGCCGTAAACACTGTAATAAGTAGAGGTCCGTCTACTTAGGACAGCCAGAACTGGGCAGAAGACAAAAGGGATTCCTTCCTTCTGATATCTTGGAGGCTTCCTGAGAGCCCAGGGGGAGGAGCCAGACTCAGCTGGCCCAGAAGCAGGAAGAGGCCATGCCATCCAAACTGGGAGCAGTGGGGGGTTGATTCCGGGCCGTGTCTAGCCCTCCTAGAAGGGAAGTGACCCCACCAAATGTGATGGCAACTGAGGGATTTCTGTGAGATGAATCTGCCTGTTTGCTCCTGCCTTTTGGTGCTTTTGGTCAAGGAAGGTATTTAGAACTGTGGTTGACTGAGTACAATTTTCACACCAGGCTGGGGGGGGGGCGTTTCTAACCCTGGGGTCCTCAAGAGCTGCTCTCCCTCCTACCCCATAAAAGAGCCCCCATCACCTTGGAGTGGCCCCATGTGCCCAGGCCATTAGACCATTTCAGGTCTCAGGTGTGCAGCATTGCCCTGGCAACCTCGCCATCAGTGAGAAAGAGAATGCC
This sequence comes from Podarcis muralis, assembly GCF_964188315.1. NCBI lineage: Eukaryota > Metazoa > Chordata > Lepidosauria > Squamata > Lacertidae > Podarcis > Podarcis muralis. The sequence continues at coordinate 1,657,108 of NC_135666.1, read as the reverse complement.
CAAATCCTCTTCTTAGGAATCTAAAGTGGGTTGATCTTGCTTTGCAGATGCCTTGCATATGGGGATTTGGGAGTGTGTGTTGTCTTTTGATGTTGCCATCAAAACCTGGAGCCGTGGGGAATTCTGGGAAAGCTCTGTGCAGAAGATCCTGGGTGAGAAGGACATTCTCTGCTCAGATGTGCAGAGCCAGTGGTTCAGGCAGTTCTGCTACTAGGAGGCCAAAGGACCCTGAGAAGTCTGCAGCCAACTCCACCACCTTTACCATCAGTAAAGTACCATTGGTACTTCATGAACTGGGGTAGGATAACTCTCACTCAGAGGCCTTATTTTACTTCAGATAACTCTTCAGTGTGAGCCTAAAACCTACATCTAATGTGGAAAGATCTGTAGCCTGAGCAAAGACTCTTGACAATGGGTAGTCAAACTAAGGCCTGGGGGCCGGATTTGGCCCAATTGCCTTCTAAATCTGGTCCGAGGGAATCAGTGTTTTTACACAAGTAGAATGTGTGCTTTTATTTAAAATGCATCTCTGGGTTATTTGTGGGGCATAGGGATTCTTCATTTCTTCCCCCAAAATATAGACCGGCTCCCCACAAGGTCTGAGGTATGTTGGAGCCAGCCTTACAAGTGGCACTTGTTTAATATAAAATAAAGACATAGAGAGCATGTAATCCATAATAAGAGAGAGAGCAGCTCATTCAGACCTCTTCCCCTCCTCGGTCACTTTTTTTTATCCTTTGTTCTGTCCAGCCGCATGGCCGTTTGCCAATCTCATGTTACCTCATCCGGTCAAGCTTTTATTGCACTCATGCCATATAAGGCACATTCCAATACCTTGTAAAGCTCAGAGTGCTGGTCACGAGGTCCAGAGGTACCCTGCAGTATTTACAAGCCTCTGCCATGGCTTTATGACTCCCACATGCCCTCTTTCTTTATATTTTGATCAGAGCCATATATATGGTTATGTCGAGCGCGATAAGCGACTCTTGTGAGACTGGAAGTGGGCCGCGGACTGGAGAACCATGCAGTACATACAGAAATTAAAGAAGGAATACATTGTATATAGCAACACAAAATAATGCAAATAACTACTATAATAATCACTATAATCAATAAATGTCGAAGCCAACTTCCATCCGGAAGCCAAGAATATAAGAATTCTGATTCCAAGCTGCATGGTAGGCTTCCTTTCTAGTTTTTAACCATGCACTGGTATGCACTGGTATTGGTCACTGTATGTTCCTGTAAGAGAACAAGAGCTATTAAACATGAATTTCAAAGTATATTGACAGTTTGGATATATGCCCCATGATTCTTTCCCCTCTTTAATTTGAAAACAAATGGGGGCAGGCATACACACCCAACATTTAGAAGCATGCAATAAACTGGTAAACTTAATCATATCTTGTACAAAAATATTATCCCTCCATATCTTATGATAATTTTCACCCCTAAAAGTCTTATTCAACAACACTGTTCTTCTAGTTCGAGAGTGGCTGAGCCGTGGATGCTGCCAGCCAGAGTAGGATTCTGATGACAGCGGCTTGCCAGCTGATAAGGTGAAATATGGTGGTTTCAACTGGACTGGATCGTCTGCTTCTCTTCCGTGCAGCAAAAGATGGCAAGGCAAATGGTTAGGAAGGCAACACTGCCAGATGCAGTTCGTGTGCAGCACCTCTAGGTGGCGCATGCAGAAAGGTTTCGATGCTTCATCCATAAAATGCTGACAAAGTGTAGGGGAGTTCCACATGCTGTGAGGCAGGACAATCCACTGACATCGCTGGTTGGGTTGAGAATTGTTATATACTGGCAATATAAAAGCAAACCATTCCTGTCTGCTGGCGCCAGTGGGCTGAAGACGGTTCAATGTGGCCAAAAGTCAATTGTTCAGAAATAAGCTGTTCAGAAACAAGCTGGTGCTGTGGATTTTTCTTTTGGTGGAGGCCACCGTTCTTGTCTGATTGAACCCCACCTAGACTGGATACTGGTGGGTTCCGGGATTTTTCTCATTGCTTGTTGAGCAGCAAGAGCAGTATCCCTCAATAAGATCTGCAGCAGTGTGGCTTGTACTGAAGCCTGAGCAAGGGGGCCATGCCCCATCATAGCATCCATCACATCTGCGAGGGTAAGATTAGGATTATTCCCTCTTGCTTGTTTAAATGGAGCTTGCAGTCCATTTGTCCTTACTGACAATTGCAGCTCTTTCAAGATTTTAAAGTCAAAAGGTTGGTGCTGGGCTTGAGTTCCTGCTGGAGCACCAGCAGGGGGCACAATAACAGGGAATGCCATAGTATCCTGAGATAAGGAACAGGCAAGGACTGCACGTTGAAAAGGGGTAGCTGGTCCTGCTGCAGAAAGAGCAGGGTCATTTCCAGCCAGACCACTGTATTTTTGCAGGATTGGGTCCTCTGGTGAGGAACTGTAGTCTGGAGGTTTGGGGTCTGGAGCTGCTGCTGGCAGCAAAGCAAGTATTGGAACAGACTCTAACACAGCAGACTCTAACACAGCAGGCTGGATTAAAGAAGCTGGAGGTTCTGTTGGCAATGCAGCCAGGGAGGTATTTTTTGGTGATAAAGAGCCCATAGCATATCGAACCTTGCACCAAGCATTCAAAATCCGAGCACTACTGCTGGGGAGCCCATGAAAATGTTCACCAATCTTGTCCCAATGTTTTAATTCACATGTTCCATTCAAAGGGAAACAGGGACAATGTTCATCAATAGCCAGAATGAGCTGTATCACATCACCATCAGGAACTTCCAATTTGTTGGAGGAGAGGAGAAATTTTAAGTCTCTTAAAAATTTCTGTTGTGGAGAAGATAGGGAGCTACCCATGTCTCTAAAATCTTGATAAAAAAAAGAAGAAAAGGGATCGGACTCACCCTGGGATCTTTTTTAAGATGCTTCAGCGCTTTGCAATCCTTGCCGGACGTAGGGGGCCGATGATATCCACTGCTTGGATCGAAAATCCTCTCACAGTTTCTGTTAGAATCCTCTTAGTCTGCCTCAGACTGTTTGCTTAAGTTGCTTCTTTTTTCTCTCTTTTAAAAACCTCAGTCGTATTCTTTTATTCAGCCTCACACGGGGCACCACTTGTTGGAGCCAGCCTTACAAGTGGCACTTGTTTAATATAAAATAAAGACATAGAGAGCATGTAATCCATAATAAGAGAGAGAGCAGCTCATTCAGACCTCTTCCCCTCCTCGGTCACTTTTTTTTATCCTTTGTTCTGTCCAGCCGCATGGCCGTTTGCCAATCTCATGTTACCTCATCCGGTCAAGCTTTTATTGCACTCATGCCATATAAGGCACATTCCAATACCTTGTAAAGCTCAGAGTGCTGGTCACGAGGTCCAGAGGTACCCTGCAGTATTTACAAGCCTCTGCCATGGCTTTATGACTCCCACAGAGGTACAGTGGACCAGCTCCCTGCTGAAAAAAATTGCTGACCCCTGCTTTTGACCAAAGGACTCCTGCTGGAGAGGAACTATTTACATTCATTGCGTGAGAAATTGGCTTGTGTTCAAACGAGTGCTGTAGGGGGTCACCAACTGGGCACATGCGGGTGCCATGGCACCTACTAATCTTTCCCAGGTGCTCCTGTGCAGGTGCCCCAGACCCTGATAATTCTACCCCCTCCTCTTGTACTGTTCTTTATGTTTTTGTTGTTGTTGTTTAGTCGTGTCCGACTCTTCGTGACCCCATGGACCAGAGCACGCCAGGCACCTCTGTCCTCCACTACCTCCCGCAGTTTGGTCAAACTCATGCTGGTAACCTCGAAAACACTGTCCCACCATCTCGTCCTCTGTCGCCCCCTTCTCCTTGTGCCCTCCATCTTTCCCAGCATCAGTGTCTTCTCCAGGGAGTCTTCTCTTCTCATGAGGTGGCCAAAGTACTGGAGCCTCAGCTTCACGATCTGTCCTTCCAGTGAGCACTCAGGGCTGATTTCCTTAAGAATGGAGAGGTTTGATCTTCTTGCAGTCCATGGGACTCTCAAGAGTCTTCTCCAGCACCATAATTCAAAAGCATCAATTCTTCGGCGATCAGCCTTCTGTATGGTCCAGCTCTCACTTCCATACATCACTACTGGGAAAACCATGGCTTTAACTATACGGACCTTTGTTGGCAAGCTGACGTCTCTACTTCTCAAGATGCTGTCTAGGCCTGTCATTGCCCTTCTCCCAAGAAGCAGGTGTCTTTTAATTTCGTGGCTGCTGTCACCATCTGCAGTGATCATGGAGCCCAAGAAAGTAAAATCTCTCACTGCCTCCATTTCCTCCCCTTCTATTTGCCAGGAGGTGATGGGACCAGTGGCCATGATCTTCGTTTTTTTGATGTTGAGCTTCAGACCATATTTTGCGCTCTCCCCTTTCACCCTCATTAAAAGGTTCTTTAATTCCTCCTCACTTTCTGCCATCGAGGTTGTGTCATCTGCATATCTGAGGTTGTTGATATTTCTTCCGGCAATCTTAATTCCAGCTTGGGATTCATCCAGCCCAGCCTTTCGCATGATGTATTCTGCATATAAATTAAATAAGCAGGGAGACAAAATACAGCCTTGTCGTACTCCTTTCCCAATTTTGAACCAATCAGTTGTTCCATATCCAGTTCTAACTGTAGCTTCTTGTTTATGTTAGATTCAGTAAACAGAGACATCCATAGACAAATACTCATTGCATTAGGAACAGCAAATCGTTGAACCTTGTCATTAAACTTGACCAACCTCCTTGTTTTCTGCGGCTTACCTGTGAGAAAGCTGGTGAAAACGTGTGTTCTTTCGTCATTTAGCGTTCTTGCCTATCATGTTTTAAGACTTACATTTGAATCAGTAGAGCACTGAAAAGTCTTTTAAGAATCATGAGTCATTCACTGCCCTGCTAAATGCTGTATTTTTGTATGATGGGGGAATGAAAACAAATTTAAAAAATTAATCAGATAATTATACACACACACACGAACAAAAAGGAAGTACAAACGAAGTGTACTTAGAAACACTGAGCATGGATTTGAAAGGAGGAGGGAATAGATCGCAATGTATAGCCATGGGGGGAGGGCGCGGGTTGTGTCTTCTCCCCTGTCAGCTTTTCCTCGGTTTTTGTTTTGCCAAGGGAGGGAGCAGCTCAGAGCCCAGCCAGGAGGGTACCCCGAAATACAGCATCTCTGGATGTGCGCAACGCACGGGGCTCTTCCTGGGCGCCTGCTTTGCAGAGGGGAAGGGCGAGCTTGGGGCGCTCGGCTTTGCCAGGGTGACACGGAACGGAACCGGATTCCTAGAGAGGACAGAAAGAAAGGGAGGGGACCAGGTCCTCCCTCCCTCCGAGTCACTTCCTGCAAGCGGGGGGCGGGCGGTGGCTGTTTTGCGTGTCTCCTTTGCAAGCTTTGCTGCCTGGCTGGCTCCTGCTGCAATCTGGTGAGTCTCCTCTCTCTTTCCTCCCTTTGGGGGAGAAGGGGGTCCCAGGGCTGCAGGGGGGCCGTGTTCAGATCATGCGTGCCCCCCAGGGTCCTGCACCCCCTCCTTGCTCTCTGGCCAGCCGGGGGGAGGGCGGTTTTGCAGGAGGGCTGCAACCCTGTTCTTCCTTCATGGCAAAGGCTGCTCACCGCTTTGTGGGCAAACCATGGCTTTCCTCCCCCCAGACTTGAGTTTGCTGCAATAGCCGAGGAGTCTCCTGGGTGTCCAGAGCCCAGTCTAGTCCTGTTGAGTTTCAGTCCGTCAGGCTGGAGGATGCGGACCAAGTGCTGGGATCAGTCTGAGCCCCTCTTGGAGGATGAGAAAGAGCAGGGAGAGGGGGCTGGCTGGGCCGGGGGGGGGGGTTCAGTGCCTCATGCAGGAGTGGGTGCTCCCTTCCTGCTTGGAGGAGGCGGGGTGAATTCCCTGGATTCAGAGATCCTAACGAACTCCTGGCCAGTGGCTAAGCTCCCTTTCCTCAGCAAGGGTCTTGAGTAAGTGGTCGCTGACCAGATCCAGGCGCTTTTGGAAGAAACTGATTTTCTGCATCCATTTCAATGATCCGGATGCAAGCAAACCCTCCCTTCTCCTCCAGTTAGAAGAAAAGCTTTCCCCACCACCCGTTCATCAGTCCAGCCTCTCAGGTGTCCAAATGATCTTCTGAGACTGACCAGGAAGCCCTGAACAGAGAACCACCAGAGGTCTCCCCACCCAAGGAATCCAAGGCAGCAGGAGAGGCCCTGCTGGGAGGGAAGCAAAGCTGTGCTGGGGTGAAAGGGGCAGCCCCCCCCCCCCAGTGCTGAGAGTTACTGGGAGACCCTCTTCCCACCAGCTGTAATTCCTGAGTTCCCTGGCAAGGAGGACGGTTGCCCAGCCACTCCAAGGGAACCTCTCCTGGCAGCGCTCAGCACCCTTTACAAACTACGGTTCCTGGGATTCTACGGTCTCATCCTGCTTTGCAGATGAAGTGCAGAGAGGGCTGGAAGCGTGTGTTGTCTTTTTGGAGTAACTTTTAATTGAGTTTTATAACAAGGATCATGGGAATAATGAAGGATACAAAGAAATTCTCCAAGTCTTCTCATTTGTGCATCACAACAATAGCATAATAAGTTTATGGGAATATCTACAACATATAGTTCATTATTAGAGGTCAGGCAGTGTCTGAGTTCTCGGTTTATGATAGAAATGGTTCTACAACAGGAGGTAAAAGGCTTAACTTGGTTTCTGTTCCTTCCCCCAGTTACTTTTCCCCAGTTCCTTTTAATGCAGCACAGCTTCCTTCTCAGCCTAATACTTTGGTTCCTGAGCGAGGGGCATTTTTCGTCCGTCCGCCTCTTTCTTAGCCACCCTGAGGGATTTCCCACAGACCCAGGGGATCCCCTCAGGCCTTGTTCTTGGTTTGGGGGTCTTCTTTTCCTAGCAGATCTCTCCCCTCCTGACTGGAAGGAGACCCTGCTTTAGTCCGTCTTCCCACAGCTTCTCCCTCTCCTGCCTCCTCAGACTCAGCCCTCCAGATTAAATCCTGCCTCCATCTTCTCCCCAGACCCTCCACTGGGTCATCTTCCTCTCTAAGCTGCTGCGAGGCTCCTCCTCAGAAAACCCTCTCCCAATCCCCATCTCCCCTCTCAGATCAGAGCCAGTTCTCCCTCAGACAGAAACACTCCGAATAATAATAATAATGTAATAAAATCCCCACCTCCCCTCTCAGATCAGGCTCTGTCAAACTCTCTCCCTCCTTGGATTTTCCCTCCAAAAGGGCTGGCAGCCAATCAGAGAGAGAGAGAGGCTCCCGCCCTCTGGTGGAACCTCGGAGGCGCTGCACCCCCCCACTCCAAATGCTAGAAACTGAGGCAGAAGCAGGAAAGCAATGGGCCCTGAATTGGGGGAGGGAGGGAGAGCAACCCTAGAGGACCCCAAAGTTGGCAGGTTGGCTGGCTTCTGTCTCTTCTCAGGAGACAAGGAAGAGAGTTCTTTGGGGAGGAAGTCAAAGGGCGGGAAGGGTGCAGAACCTGCTGTGGCTGAAGAGGGCTTCATCCAACAGAAATTTCCAAGGTTTCCTGCACATTTTGTATAGTAACTTTTCTTCTAGGAGGTCTAGATGCTGACTTCTCCTTCTCCTTTTTTGAAGGCAGTTCAGAGTCTGGGCTGTAGTCCAGTCCAGCCCTGGTTCTTAGCAAGACTCATCCATGCTTGCTCAGGGAACTTTGTCATTCCTGTGGCCATGTATCTGTTTCATAACAGAACAATGTATTTGCTTTGTAGGATTTGTAGACACTTAGGACAGACGGAACTGGGCAGAAGACTAAGAGCTTTCTTCTGATCTCTTGGAGGCTTCCTGAGAGCCCAGATGGATGAGCAAGACTCAGCTGATCCTGAAGCAGGAAGGGGCCATGCCATCAACACTGGGAGCAGTGAAGGATTGTGGGAAAACTCTGTGCAGAAGATCCTGGGTGAGGAGGACACCTTCAGCTCAGATGCGCAGAGAAAAAAGTTCAGGCAGTTCTGCTCCCAGGAGGCCAAAGGGCCTCGAGAGGTTTGCAGCCGATTCCACCACCTTGACCGTCGTTGGCTGAAGCCAGAAAGGCACACGAAAGCTGAGATGCTGGACCTGGTGATCTTGGAGCAGTTCCTGGCTGTCCTTCCACCAGAGATGGAGAGCTGGGTGAGGGAATGTGGAGCAGAGACCAGTTCCCAGGCGGTGGCCCTGGCCGAAGGATTCCTCCTGAGTCAGGCAGAGGAGAGGAAGCAGGCAGAGCAGCAGGTGAGAGAGACTGTCCTCTGGATACTCTTGGGCTCTGAACATGAGAGAGGGTATCCTGAAACTCCCCAACCTTTTTTTGGAAAGCACCCAAGGAATGATATCTGATACCCTAAAATGCATCTCCCATTCTTTTTCTATTGTTTCTCTCCATTCTCTGTTTTCAATCCTTGTTGCTTTTTCATGAAAAGGATCTGTTTGCAGAAATGGACCCGTATTCCACTGAGGAAGAGAAGACTCCATTGGACACCAAAGAAAGACCACTGGGTAAGGAGGAAGGAGCTTTTTCTCCATTTTGTCACATTCTGTGGGTTTTGAAACTAACCTGTGGGTTCTTTTCATCTTTTGGGGAAGGACACTTGGGGCCAGGAGCTCAAATGTCAAAATTCATTCAGTAGGTGAGACTTTTTCTGAGGCCCATCTGTAGTTAGAGATGCACTGCTTCACCGCTAAGAAAAGCATACGCTAATGGCCGGCCACTTACTTCTGCCTCTCACAGGTAACAGAATGATGCCAGGAAGACCTCCTCATCCATCTTTGCATGGAGGCAGAGGAGAAACAGCAGCTCTGGAACCAAATCAGGTAAGGAGAATGAAGGATTGTGGGGAAAGAGGTTTAGAGATGGGGCACCAATGGTTCTCTCTCCTCCTGATTGCGGGCAAAGAGGCTCCTGCTCTTGACTTCTGTCAAAATTGTCCTTAACAAAGGCTGTAAAGGCCATTCCAGAAGGTTTATGTGCAGAGAATTATGAACAACCACCTCACGTTCACCAGCCTTCTGAAGGATGCTAGTATTATTTATCAGTTGTTGCAGTTTTATTTATCAATTTAACTTTTAATGCTAAGATAAGCTTCTAAACAATTGACAAATCATTAAACCGTGGCCAGAATTCACCTCACAAGTCCCATCAGTTGCATTATAGGGCTTTCCCCCTCCTTCCCCTCCTTGTGGCCCCCTGCACCCCTGAAGTTGGCTTTAATGGAACACTCCTGCAGGCCTATGACCTCCTCCGGCAACTGGAAGAGCTACGCAGCATTCCTGGGAAGGGGTCCTGGTGTTGCGGGACTCACAGCTGCTCTCTTGTGAACACCCGGTCTAGCAGAGTAAAAGCAGCGTAGACGGAGGAGAGGAGGTATCTGGGCATACCTACTTTATTTCTACTAATTACAGATTAAAGAACATAACAAACACATATGAGAGGAGCAGCCCTCATACAGACATCCAGTCTTGTCACAAGACAGAGCAGAAAGAAAAAGTACAATAGTACCAGAGACGGAAGTCACACAGACAGGCTTCCTTTCTCACAGAACAGAAAGTAAACAATAGAATCAGATGATCTTTGCAATGGGAGGAGTGAAACACTAAAATCCTCCCCCGTTTCATGATAACCATTGCAATATCTAGTACATCAGCAATCTATGTACATATACATCCAGTTGTTCTCTGTTAACAACTTTAGACAACAAATCAGCAGGAATTTCTTTCCCTGCCATGTAGGACACATTTATGAGTCCTCTCTGGATACAATCCCTTGCATGACATAGCTTGATCTGCAAGTACTTGGTTCTTTAGGGCATGGGGAAGGTTTTCCCCCTCCAGAACAGTAGATGGGGAGAGGAAAGGGGGGAGTGTTGAGCAGAGAGAATGATCTGAAGAATACCAGATGAAGTTCCATCCATTTACACAAAGATGAATGCCCATCATTAAAATACACAATAAACAATTCCGTTAAGACCTTAAAATGTTCATCCATAATTAAAACGCACAGCAAAACAATCCCATTAAAACAGAACAGCAATGAACAGGCAGAAAGCAGCAGAGCACTCTGTTGTAGATAATCTGTTGGCTGTCTAAGAGGAAGACTTCTCTCTTCTTTTAGGGTCCAGTGTGCTTTGAAGATGTAGCTGTTCGTTTCACAGATGAGGAGTGGGCTTTGCTAGATCCCAACCAGAAAGCTCTGCATAAGGAAGTCATGGAGGAGAATTGTGGGATCATGAACTCTCTCAGTAAGGCTCCCTGTTGAATCATGATGTGTTTTGAAATTCAATACGTATCTATATATGATGGACCTCCAATATTTTGATGGAGCTCAACAGCACCACCTACAGCATCTGCGATTCTGACACCCTCACAGTGAACCCTGAATGGAGGGCTATCTGCTCTTCTGTCTCTGAATATTCTTCCTCCAGTTTTCCCTTTTAAAGCCATGGTTGGGCTGGTCTGAACTATCTGGGCTTTCAGGGATGTTATGGAATTTGAAGAAGCTTCTGTCAGGATTTCTGTTTCTGTTTCTGCTTCTGTCCGTTTTTCATTGACAAAAGAGATGACTGACATTGGTATGGTGTGAATTCCATGATTCAGCAGAACAAAATCTGTTCCGGAATAGAACCGGGCTTTTCAAATCCCACTGTCATGGGCTGGCTGGATGTAGAGGAATGGTGGGAGGAACCAGGTGGGAAACCCCCAAGGGAATAAGGCTCAGAGCCTGGGGAGTGGTTGTGGGACAAGCATGAGTTGTCAGAGGGAAAGGAGGAAGAGATTGGGAGGAGGAGGTGTTGGAAGCTGAGGAAGTAACAGGTTTTAGTGAGCAGGGGGAGTCTGTGGCAGAGAGGAGTCCGGAAGGAGAAGTTGAAGAAGAGGGAGGCCAAGGGCACAGGTGAGTCAGGCTGGTGATGAAGCCAGGGTGTCTTTCCCTCCTCCTGTGATAAGCTCCCTTCCCCCCCCTTGTCTCCCTGAACTAGAAGAGGTATGAAGAAGGAGCAGAGACAGATGTGCTGACAGATGGGAAGGACCCATGAGAAGAGGAGGCTTAGTCAGTTGGGGGAAGGCAGGGACTTGAAGTTGCCACGACTTCCTCATAGTGGCAAAGTCTACGGGAATTGTTCTTGTGCTAACTGGGCCTGACACTACTGAGCAGCCTGTTTGTTCTCATAAAGAGTTAACTTCATTTATTCCATGCGATTTATTCCTGACACTCAGGTTCCTATTAACGCCTGTCAACAAAAGCAGTGAAGCCGGTTGTAAGACCTTACATTTAATTCCCTTCTGTTCTTCCTTTCTCCCAAGCATTAATTAGCATTGTTCAATAATCAAGGGTTGCATTTCTTCCTGAGTCTATGATCTGTTTCTCTCTTTGTTGCAGGTGGTAATGAATTGGAAATTAAAAACGAGGGAGACCATGACAATGTCTACCCAATGCAGAAGCGATGTAAATATACAGAGTGTAGAGGGAACTTTAGTCAAAGCTCCCATTCCACTTCCCTTCAAGTAAATTCCTTTGGGAAGAAATCCTATCGGTGCTTAGAATGTGGAAAGAGCTTCATGCAGAAAGAAAGTCTCATGACCCATCAAAGAATTCATACAGGGGGAAAACCATATAAGTGCCTTGAATGTGGAAAGAGCTTTGCCTGGAAGGAAAGTCTCACCACTCATCAAAGAATTCATACAGGGGAGAAACCATATCAGTGCATGGAATGTGGTAAGAACTTCGCCTGGAAGGAAAGTCTCACTTCCCATCAAAGAATTCATACAGGGGAGAAACCATATCAGTGCATGGAATGTGGAAAGAGCTTCGCCTGGAAGGAAAGTCTCACCACCCATCAAAGAATTCATACGGGGGAGAAACCATATCAATGTTTGGAATGTGGGAAGAGTTTCAGTCAGAGTGCCCATCTCACCACCCATCAAAGAAGTCATAAAGGGGAGAAACCATATCAGTGTTTGGAATGTGGGAAAAACTTTACCCAGAAAAAGAGTCTCAGATCTCATATAAAAATTCATAAAGGGGAGAAACCATATCAGTGCTTGGAATGTGGAAAGAGCTTCAGTCGGAAAGAAAGTCTCACTTCCCATCAGAGAATTCATACAGGGGAGAAACCATATCAGTGTTTGGAATGTGGAAAGAGCTACAATCAGAGATCCAATTTTAAGTCGCATCAAAGAATTCATACAGGGGAGAAACCATTTCAGTGTTTGGAATGTGGAAAGAACTTTAGTCAGAATGCTATCCTTAAGACACATCAAAGAGTTCATACAGGGGAGAAGCCATTTCAGTGTTTGGAATGCGGAAAGAACTTCAGTCAGAAATTAACTCTTAGTTTCCATCAAAGAATTCATACAGGGGAGAAACCATATCAGTGCTTAGAATGTGGAAAGAGCTTTAGTCAGAGGACCAATCTTACAGCCCATCAAAGAATTCATACAGGAGAGAAACCATATCATTGCCTGGAATGTGGAAAGCGCTTCACCCAGAAGGAAAGTCTCACGAACCATCAAAGAATTCATACAGGGGAAAAACCATATCAGTGCTTGGAATGTGGAAAGAGCTTCACCCAGAGATTAACTCTCACTTTCCATCAAAGAATTCACACAGGTGAGAAGCCATATCAGTGCTTAGAATGTGGAAAGAGCTTTAGTCAGAAGCCCCATCTCACAGCCCATCAAAGAATTCATACAGGTGAGAAACCATTTCAGTGCTTGGAATGTGGAAAAAGCTTCACCCGGAAGGAAAGTCTCACTCCCCATCAAAGAATTCATACAGGGGAAAAACCATATCAGTGCTTGGAATGTGGAAAGAGCTTCACCTGGAAGGAAACTCTAACTTCGCATCTAAGAATGCATACCAGTAGTGGTAGCAGTAGTCATTTTATAATGGTCAGTGACCAGTATCAAGATAAAAACACCAATTACAAGATTGAATAGTTTAGAACAAAGTTGAGTAGAACAAAATGTTGTTGTTGTTTAGTCGTTTAGTCGTGTCCGACTCTTCGTGACCCCATGGACCAGAGCACGCCAGGCACCTCTGTCCTCCACTACCTCCCGCAGTTTGGTCAAACTCATGCTGGTAACCTCAAAAACACTATCCAACCATCTTGTCCTCTGTCGCCCCCTTCTCCTTGTGCCCTCCATCTTTCCCAGCATCAGGGTCTTCTCCAGGGAGTCTTCTCTTCTCATGAGGTGGCCAAAGTACTGGAGCCTCAGCTTCACGATCTGTCCTTCCAGTGAGCACTCAGGGCTGATTTCCTTAAGAATGGATGCGTTTGATCTTCTTGCAGTCCATGGGACTCTCAAGAGTCTTCTCCAGCACCATAATTCAAAAGCATCAATTCTTCGGCGATCAGCCTTCTTTATGGTCCAGCTCTCACTTCCATACATCACTACTGGGAAAACCATGGCTTTAACTATACGGACCTTTGTTGGCAAGGTGATGTCTCTACTTCTCAAGATGCTGTCTAGGCCTGTCATTGCCCTTCTCCCAAGAACAAAATAAAATCGTATAAAATCACTTACAGTGGTACCTCGGGTTAAGTACTTAAATCGTTCCAGAGGTCCGTTCTTAACCTAAACTGTTCTTAACCTGCAGCACCACTTTAGCTAATGGGGCCTCCTGCTGCCGCCGCCCCGCCGGACCACGATTTCTGTTCTCATCCTGAAGCAAAGTTCTTAACCTGAGGTACTATTTCTGGGTTAGCAGTGTATGTAACCTGAGGCGTATGTAACCCGTGGTACCACTGTACACATAGAAAGTTCTTGTTTGTCATTTATCTGTCAGAAAGAAGTTCATTCCGAAATGGTCACTCTAATCAGGTTTACAGAGACACTCAGAAAGGAGATTGACTTGATAAGTCATAAGACATCAATAAAACCTTTTCTACCCAACTCATTGAGAGCCAAAGATAAGGTTCAGGAAATGAGCTCTAAATCACGAGAGTTTACAAGGCAGAAGCTTGACAGTGGAATGAAAGAATAACATCACTTAGTGCATCTGTTGAATAAGGTTTGCCTTGCTGCTGTATTTTTCCATGTATAAGACTATGATTTTTTCCTAAATTTTTCAAGTTTAAAATAAGGAGTCATCTTATACATGGATAGTGCATAGTGCATTTTAATTTTGGGTAAAAAAACCAGGGGTTGTCTTATATATGGTGGTGCCTTACACATGGAAAAATACGGTATATGCTGGGTCCTATCATGGATTACAGTTCAACTGGCCAAGAGACATATGAGGACTTTATCAGGGGATCAAGTGGTCATATAGACTTAATCAACGTGGATCCTCCAAACTACTACAATCAAGCTCAGAGAGTCTTACTATCCTTTAGGACCTCAAAAATTCCCTCACTGCTACATCGCACAAAGCCTATGTTGATTTCCAAAGGAATTTTCCCAGTATGAGTCTTTTAACAACCTGATTTTATCACCACTAATTCTTCACTTTAAAGCAGCCAGATCCCAGAAATATAAAAGGACTCTAAAGAGGAGAACATAAAGGAGCTTAAGCAAATCGTCTCAAGAAGATTTGATCAGCTGTTGGGAACCAGAGGACCCAATTAAGAATAAATATGCCCTAGAGGATAATTTGATCATCCCACTTAAAGATTGCATTCTAGGAGAATCATAGAAACACAGTGGGAAGGGGCTACAGGGGCCATCTAGTCTAACCCACTGCAGTGCTGGAGTTTCAACTAAAGCATGCATGGCAGATGGCTTCTGGTGCTGCTCTGCCTTAATGGAGGCAGCTCCCACGATAGCGGGAGATTGTTATTGAAGGAAAAATAAGGATGATTGAGGGTAATTATCCTTGCAAATTCCCCCCAGGGACAGGGGGAACAGGCTCCACTCACAGTTCATCTATGTACATGGCTCTTGCTCCGGCATGGAATGCGGGAGGCCGGGAGTGCAAAAGAACTTCGCCTGCCAATAACCCTCCTATGCCGCCATTAGGAAGCAGAGGTTCTCCTGTTAATTAGAGTTTAATTTGGACTAAAGTACAGGTGCGTGCGAGAAGAGATGTAATCATAAACTGTGCAATTGAATCAGCTGCAAGGTTGTTAAGGTCTGAACTTGAAAGAAGACTTCAATCAGTGTAAACGACGGTGTGGGGGGAGGGGAGTTTATGGTCTTTAAATAAAGTTTCATTTTTTACAGATATGATTTGGCAACCCTCCCTGAAATGCTAGTTCAATTATGCATGTATAGGTGAAGCTGGATTGCAGTTATGGAGTATAATACCAAGTGGAACTGTGTGTGTTATAAAGAAAGAAGGAAAAAGGAAAGCTCTATTCAGCAGAAGGTTTATGATGGAAATTTAGAGCTGACTTCCCTATTCTCTATTATTTGTGGACTGAATGCTAAAAAGACTTGGAATTTAATTTAATTGGAAATATATTTGCTTATTTTTGGCTGAATGGAGAGATGAAAGGAATCTGTGGACTTGCTTCTATCTTGTGGACAATGCTTCTATTGATGCAGCCTAGAATAAAAGGTAAAGGTAAAGGACCCCTGACAGTTCAAGTCCAGTCATGAACGACTCTGGGGTTGTGGTGCTCATCTCACTTTACTGGCCGAGGGAGCCAACGTTTGTCTGCAGACAGTTTTTCCGGGTTATGTGGCCAGCATGACTTAAGCCGCTTCTGGGAAAACCAGAGTAGTGCACGGAAACGCTGTTTACCTTCCTGCCGGAGCGGTACCTATTTATCTACATGCACTTTGACGTGCTTTCAAACTGCTAGGTTGGCAGGAGCTGGGACCGAGCAACAGGAGCTCACCCTGTCACGGAGATTTGAACCACCAACCTTCCGACTGGGAAGCCCTAGGCTCAGTGGTTTACACCACAGCACAAGCTGCATCCCTTGCAGCCAAGAATAGGATTAGCTATTTTTGCTGCTGCATCACACTGCTGAAGAGAAGAATTGAGAATGGAAGAATGAAAAGCCTTGTGAGTAGTACATGGATGTTCTGTCCATAGGAAATTGACCACCACACCAGCAAGAGGACTTCCATAGCGCCCAGATCCTCAGCTGTCAGGATGGGGTGGGGAGGCAGAATCAGCACCATGGAGAGGGACAAAGGAGCCTGCTTCAAGACCACAGCTAGCAATCCTGCAGCAGAGGCAGAGCAGTTATCTCATCAGTGGCCTGGAGTTACCCAAGAATCTGGCTTGCTATTGGCTGGCTTGAGGCCCCACCCCCTGAATGCCCCACCTGGGCAGTTAAAGGACCGGTTCCTCCTCTGCAACCACTGGCTTCCTCTTGGTCCCTAAAGTGGGTGATACCGCCCCATGAAGGGTTTTTTCCTGGGGGGCACTAAGAGGCAAAGGTGTGGCAGTGTACAAAACTCTCAGACTTTGAAGAACTTCCATTGCATAATCAAGTTCATTGGTTTTGTGTTGTACTAATTAAACTATGTGCATTTGATTTTGAGTAAATATGCAACTGTTACCGTTTAGAATTTATGGTGTTATTATCTTCCTTAGTGTGTTGTACAAAACAGCTCTTCTGAATAATGCTTTTATATGGTAGGGGGCACTGAGGAGGACTGGGGGCCAGTGGCCGAAAAATGTTTGGTGACCTAGGATCTGGAGTTTCAGGCTCAGGATTTCCCCCCAGAGTCTCAGTCCTCTGAGGAGCCTGTAGACTAGTGGGTTAGAGTGGCAGAGGTGTCTTCCTGGGCTTTAAGGAAGGAGATTACAGTGAAGCATTAGAGCATGAAAAGGCTTTTAAGAATCATGAGTCATTCATTGCCTTCTAAATACTGATTTTTGGTAAGATAGGGAAAATAAAAATTAATGTTAAAAAATTAATCCAATAATCTGAATATATGTTATAACATATTTAAGTATTAATACAACCGAAGTTCACTTTGAATCACAATGAGAGCTCTTTCCCCACTAGGTGGTCAACTCCTCGCCCTCAGGAAAATACAGCTGACTAGGCAGGTGGGGATACAGAAGATAGGGAAGCGAAGATAGGGAAGCGAGGTCAATTGGTATTTATTTGGAGGGGGAGAGGCAGAAACCAATATAAGCCCAGAAGGAAGGACAGGTAAACCACAACTAGGAGGAAATCTATCCCCCTCCTAACTCCCCAGTCTCCTAAACCAAGAATAAGCCCCAAATACCTGCACCTCCCCACCTCAGAAGGATGGGGCATCCCCAACATAGAAGCATATTACATTGCCAACCAAATACGCCATATAATCCCATATATACTAGAAGATGAGACAAAACAATGGATACACCTAGAGAGGGACACAATTGAAAATACAGTGGTGCCCCGCAAGACGAAAAACTCGCTAGACGAACGGGTTTTCCGTTTTTTTAGTTGTTCCGCAAGACGAATTTCCCTATGGGCTTGCTTCGCAAGACGAAACGTCTTGCGAGTTTGTTTCCTTTTTCTTAAAGCCGCGAAGCCGTTAATAGCCGCTAAGCCGTTAATAGCCGCTAAGCTGCTAATAGCCGTGCTTCGCAAGACAAAAAAACCCGCAAAACGAAGAGACTCACTGAACGGATTAATTTCGTCTTGCGAGGCACCACTGTACCTGCGCCACAGCATACCCTCTCCTCTCAAACAAACTAAGGAAAATTCCCACAACACTTAACAGGTACACACAGACCATGTTCAAAGCATGGAAAACAGAAATAGGCAAACTATCCCCATCCCCCACTAATTCCCCTGGTGTACCACCCATTATTCCACCATGCAGCACAAAACCTGGCAAACCAAAGGCCTGTATCACCTAACAGACTTCAATAAAAATAACAAACCTTTGTCAACACAAGAAATACAGGACAAACTAAGACACCCAAATGCCCTGGTTAGCACAACACCAATTACATGCCTTCTTAAACAATCCAGCAGTAAAATCAGCAGCAACTAGGCCCCTGACAACCTTTGAAAACCTCCTAACAACAAAGGGACATGGTAAAGGGATGGTATCCTCAATATACAAAATGCTAGTCCAAAATCCTACGAACCCCCTAGACGCTGTGAGATTAACCCCACTCAATGGACCAGAATGTGGTCTAAACCCCACTTTAATTCCATATCAATGAAAAGAAAATAACTCACTCTGAAACTCACCTGCAGGTGGTACCTAAGACCAAGAAAACTAGTGCTAATACACCCAGGAACCTCACCAAAATGCTAGAGAGGGTGCACCTCCACAGGTACATACCTCCACATTTGGTGGGAGTGCCCCCAAATCCAACTATTCTGGACAACAGCTATATGAGAAATATGTAAAATAACTAAGCAAGTATTAGAAACCACCCCAGAATTGGCCCTACTAAACATTTTCCAAGACAATAATGCCCATTTACACCACAAACAACTCATAGCCCACCTACTTTCAGCAGCCAGAAACATCATCCTGGAGAGACCTGTCAGGAGTAGGCATGGACCAATGGTACCAAATAGTATGGGAAACAGCCTTATTAGAAAACATAAACTGAAACTGACAGGGGGACAAATAGAAGACGACGCCTTCACCCTGGTATCGCTCCCCTTTATCACATACACAGCCCAACAAGACAATGACAAAAATCCACCAACAGCATACAAATCAGTATGGCTAACCTGACCCAAAACACCCACCCACCCCACTCACACAAGAAAATAAAGATCACCACAGCCAACCACAAACAAACAACCACACCTTAGACCAACCCCAACCTCTCTCACTACCAAAGGAACACAAGTGAACAGCAGAGAACCTGCACAAGCAACGCTGACACAAAAACCCCACATATATTAAGTGTTATGTACTGAAGTTCTCACCCTGGGCCAGCAGGGGGATACTGTAGATAGTTATGCAAATGAAGGATCGAAAAGTGACGTTCAGTGATTGGATAGTTATGTATGCAAATGAAGGATCGAAAAGTGACGTTCAGTGAGTGGATAGTTTTAGAAAATGGCAACAGTTACAATTGTTCTGGAGCTCTATATAAGCAGGCTGACTGAGCCCCTCAGCTGAGTTCTGTTCCAGCTTACAAAATAAAGAGCTGCTTTGGAGAAATCGCTGTGTCGTCTGCTATGTCAACCCACAACTTAACATTAAGTAAAATAGAAACATCACCACCCCACCCACCCCCACTCACCTTTCCCCCCTCAGCCTCTTTCCCCCTATTCTTCCTAATCTCTCAACAAATTAAACTGATCTGTAAAAATACATTCCCAAAAAACCTCCCCAATCTCCTCTCCATAAGCTTAAACTCATGAGAAGAGAAGATTCCCTGAAAAAGACCCTGATGTTGGGAAAGATGGAGGGCACAAGGAGAAGGGGACGACGGAGGACGAGATGGTGGGACAGTGTTCTCGAAGCTACCAGCATGAGTTTGACCAAACTGCGGGAGGCAGCGGAAGACAGGAGGGCCTGGCGTGCTCTGGTCCAGGGGGTCACGAAGAGGCGGACACAACTAAACGACTAAACAACAACAAAGCTTAAGGATGCGCAGAACCCCAACAGCACCCCCCCCCGCTGGGACCCCCCTTCAGCCCCCCCACCCTTCAACTCTCCACGCCCGCAGCCTTGCGGGGAAGGGCGACCCGTGAACGTGGCTCAGCTGCACGTGGGATCTGGTTCCTTCTTGTCTGGTTTTGGCTACAGCCAAGCAGGAGGCAAGGATGGGGACGAAAGGAGATGCAGCCCGGGGGGGGGGGGGCACGCTTCCCTTGCAAGCTTTTTCTGGCCAAGGGAGAGACCAGCTCAGATCCCCCAAAACACAGCATCTCTGGGGGTGTGGAATGGGCGGGGCTCCTCTTGCGCTCCGGCTCTGGAGGAAGAAAACGCAGAGAGAGAGGGGGGAGGGGATGAGCTGGGGGCGCTCGGCTTGCCAAGGGTTAAAAGGAACTGGGCCGAATTCCTACAGAGAGGAGGACAGAAAGGGGGGGGGGAACAGGTCCTCCCGATCCAAAGCCCCTCCCTCCCAAGTCACTTCCTGCAAGGGGGGGCGGGCGGTGGATGTTTGGTGTGTCTCCTTTGCAAGCTTTGCTGCCTGGGTGGCTCCTGCTGCAATCTGGTGAGTCTCCTCTCTCTTTCCTCCCTTTGGGGGAGAAGGGGGTCCCAGGGCTGCAGGGGGGCCGTGTTCAGATCATGCATGCCCCCCAGGGTCCTGCACCCCCTCCTTGCTCTCTGCCAAGCCGGGGGGGGGGCGAGGATGCAGGGGGGGCCGTGTTCAGATCATGCGTGCCCCCCAGGGTCCTGCACCCCCTCCTTGCTCTCTGCCAAGCCGGGGGGGGGGGCGAGGGTGCAGGGGGGCCGTGTTCAGATCATGCGTGCCCCCCAGGGTCCTGCACCCCCTCCTTGCTCTCTGGCAAGCCGGGGGGGGGGGCGGTTTTGCAGGAGGGCTGCAACCCTGTTCTTCCTTCATGGCAAAGGCTGCTCGCCGCTTTGTGGGGAAACCATGGCTTTCCTCCCCCCAGACTTGAGTTTGCTGCAATAGCCGAGGAGTCTCCTGGGTGTCCAGAGCCCAGTCTAGTCCTGTTGAGTTCCAGTCCGTCAGGCTGGAGGATGCGGACTAAGTGCTGGGATCAGTCTGAGCCCCTCTTGGAGGATGAGAAAGAGCAGGGAGAGGGGGCTGGCTGGGCCGGGGAGGGGAGGGGTCAGTGCCTCATGCAGGAGTGGGTGCTCCCTTCCTGCTTGGAGGAGGCGGGGTAAATCCGGAATGTGTCCTTTTTTTGAAAATGCATCTCTGGGTTATTTGTTTAATGTTTAATGCTGTATTGTGTTTTTAATATTTGGTTGGGAGCGTCCCAGAGTGGCTGGGGAAACCCAGCCAGATGGGTGGGGGATAAATAATAAATTCCTATTATTCTATTATACTCCTGTGAGAGCTTTGAATTGGACCTGGAAATGAAGGGACAACCAATGCCGCTGTTTTAAAACAGGAATTAAATGTGTTGTCAGGGGTTGTAATGGGAGGGATTCAATGAGATGGGGTAGACCCATGGATGCTCCTTGGAGAAAAAGGGGGGAAAGAAATGCCCTTCATAAAGAAAGGGAGCCCAGCCAACAATCTGGAGCAGATTCTGAACCATCCTCAAGAGCAGTTCCACTTAGAAAGCATTGCGATGATCCTATCTGATCCACAGCAGAGAGTACCCTGGCCATGTCATCTCTGCTCCAAGGGGACAGTGGTGGGCAAGCTGGCCAGAGCTGGAAAGGGGTACTTACAAACAGAATTTATTTACAATCATAGGAGGAATGTGAGCCCTTCTCACTTGTTTATAGTGCTATCCTTTGGATCTCAGACCTAAGAAAAAGGGATTCCACCCCACCAGTTTGTCTTGAGAACTTTGCACATGCCAAGTGGCTAGAAAATGAGACAGAAGCAGGAAGGAAATGGTCACTGAGTTCAGAGTCTGGGCTGTGTTGCAGTCCAGCCCTGGTTCCTAATAAGATTCCGGGAATCTTTTTCTTTTCCTGGTTGTGTATCAATTTCATAACAGAACAATGTATTTGCTTTGTAGGATTTGCAAAGGCCTCTACTTAGGAAAGACAGAACTTGGCAGTAGGACCAAGAGCTTTCTTCCGATCTCTTGGGGGATTCCACAGAGCCCAGATGGATGAATCAGAGTCCGCTGGCCCTGAAGCAGGAAGAGGCCATGCCATCCAAACTGGGAGCAGTGGGGGATTCTGGGATAGCTCCATGCAGAAGATCCTGGGTGAGGAGGACACCTTCAGCTCAGAAGTGCAGAGACAAAATTTCAGGCCGTTCTGCTACCAGGAGGCCAAAGGACCTCGAGAGGTTTGCAGCCGACTCTACAACCTTGATCATCAATGGCTGAAGCCAGAAAGGCACACGAAAGCTGAGATGCTGGATCTTGTGATCTTGGAGCAGTTCCTGGCTGTCCTTCCGCCAGAGATGGAGAGCTGGGTGAGAGAATGTGGAGCGGAGACCAGTTCCCAGGCGGTGGCTCTGGTGGAAGGATTCCTCCTGAGTCAGGCAGAGGAGAGGAAGCAGGCAGAGCAGCAGGTGAGAGAGACTTTCCTCTGGATACTCCCAAGGGGCTCTGAACATGAGAGAGAGTATCCCAAAATTCTCTCTTAATTCCCCAATCTTATTTGGAAAGCCTCCAAGGAATGAGATTGGATACCCCTAAAGCTTTTGCCTCTCCCAGTCCTTTTCTAATGTTTCTCTCCATTCTCTGCTTCCAATCCTTTTTGCCCTTTCAGGGAAAGATTATCTTTGCAGAAATGAGCCTGGATTCCTCTGAGGCAGAGATGACTCCATTGGAGACCGAAGAGAGACCACTGGGTAAGGAGGAAGGAGGGTTTTTTCCCCATTTGGTCACACATTCTGTAGATTTTGCCACTAATCTGTGGGTCCCCCCCCCCACATTTTGGGGAGGACACTAGGGGCCAAGAGCCCAAAGTGGGGACATGTATTTTTACCTAGCTAAGATACAAATGTCAAAATGCACTCAGTAGGTGAGACTTTTTTAACGGCCCACCTGTAGTTGGAGATGCACTGCTTCACCTCTAAGAGAAGCATGTGAAAATGGCCTGCCACTTACCTTTGTCTCTCACAGGTGACAGAATGATGCTGGCAAGAGATGCTTATCCATCTTTGCATGAAGGCAGAGATGCAGCAGCTATGGAACCAGATCAGGTAGGGAGAATGAAAGTCCCTAATGAATCTCTCTCCTCCTTCTCTTGGGTGTAAAGGCCATTGCAGGAGCCTTATGTTCTGAAAATGGTGAACAATCACCTCACGTTGACTAGCCTCCTGAATGTTGCTAATATTATTTATCAGTAGTTGCAGTTTTATTTACAGATTTAACATTTAATGCTAAAATAGGCTTCTAAGCAGTTGACAAATCATAAAAACAGTGGCCAGAATTCACCTTTCCCCTCATTCCCCTCCCCGTGACCCGCAGTACCCCCTGAAGTTGACTTTAAAGCATTGTGAAGGTTCCCCCCACCTCCAGAACAGTAGATGGGGAAAGCAAAGAGAGGATCCTTCCATCTGGGAAACTGGAATCCATGAGCAGAGAGAATTATTTGAAGATCACCATGTGGCATTCCATCCATTCCCCCAAAAGCTTAATACCAGTCATTAAAATACACACCAAAAAACAGTTTTGTTAAAACATTAAAATATGCATCCATAATAAAAATGTACAGCAAAACAATTACATTAAAACAAAACAGCAATGAACAGGCAGAAAACAACAGAGCAAAGTATAGTAGATAATCTGTATGTTGTCTAAGAAGGGGACCTTTCCCTTTTTATTTTAGGGTCTGGTGTGCTTTGAAGATGTAGCTGTTCATTTCACAGATGAGGAATGGGAGTTGCTGGATCCTGACCAAAGAGCTCTGTATAAGGAAGTAATGGAGGAGAATCGTGGGATCATGGATTCTCTTGGTAAGGCTGCCTTTTGGATTACAATATCTCTTTTGGAATTCTTTTTGAAATTCAGTCCCTGAGGCTGTGATCCGTTTCTTTTTTGTTGCAGATGGTGATGAATCAGAAAGGAATAATGAGGGAGACCAAATCTACACAATGGAGAAGCGGTATCAATATTTGGAGTGTATAGAAAGCTTCAAAAGAATTCATACAGGGGAGAAACCATATCAGTGCTTGGAATGTGGCAAGAGCTTCATTCGGAAATCGTATCTCCGTTCCCATAAAAAAACTCACAGTGTGGAGAAACCCTATAAGTGCTTGGAATGTGGAAAGAGCTTCGCCTGGAAGGTCAATCGAACAGCCCATGAAAGAATTCATACAGGGGAGAAACCATATCAGTGCTTGGAATGTGGAAAGAGCTTCATCCAGAAGATAAGTTTCACAGGTCATCAAAGAATTCATACTGGGGAGAAACCATATCAGTGCTTGGAATGTGGAAAGAGCTTCATCCAGAAGAAAAGTCTCGCACGCCATCAAAGAATTCATACAGGGGAGAAACCATATCAGTGTTTGGAATGTGGAAAGAGCTTCAGTTGGTACTACAATCTCAGTTCTCATCAAAGAACTCACAGCAAGGACAAACGATATCAGTGCATGGAATGTGGAAAGAGCTTCAGTCGGAAGGATAATCTCACTCTTCATCAAAGAATTCATGCTGGAGAGAAACCATATCAGTGTTTGGAATGTGGAAAGAGGTTCAGTCATAGGTTCCATCTCACATCCCATCAAACAACTCATACAGCGGAAAGGGCATTTCAGTGTTTTGAATGTGGAAGGAGCTTCACCCGGAAGGAAAGTCTGACTTCCCATCAAAGAATTCATACCGGGGAAAAACCGTATAAGTGCTTGGAATGTGGAAGGAGCTTCAGTTGGAAGATTAATCTGACTTTACATCAAAGAACTCATACAGGGGAGAAACCATATCAGTGCTTGGAATGTGGAAAGAGCTTCATTCGGAAGGAAATTCTCACTTCCCATCAAAGAATTCATACAGGGGAGAAACCGTATCAGTGCTTGGAATGTGGAAAAAGCTTCAGTCGGAAGAGAAGTCTCACTTCACATGAAAGAAGTCACAGCGAGGAGAAAGCATATCAGTGCATGGAATGTGGGAAGAGCTTTAGCCGGAAGGATTGTCTGACTTCACATCAAAGAACTCATACAGGGGAGAAGCCCTTTGAGTGCTTGGAATGTGGGAAGAGCTTCACTCATAGAGCAGGTCTCATGCACCATCAAAGAATCCATACAGGGGAGAAGCCCTTTGAGTGCTTGGAATGTGGAAAGAGATTCAGTCAGAGAACTGGTCTCATTTCCCATCAAAGAATCCATACAGGAGAGAAGCCATTTCAGTGTTTGGAATGTGGAAAGAGCTTCAGTCACAGTGCTAGCTTTAAGAACCATCAAAGAATCCATACAGGTGAGAAGCCATTTCAGTGCTTGGAATGTGGGAAGAGCTTCAGTCGGTACTCCCATCTCAGTTCGCATCAAAGAACTCACAGCAAGGACAAACCATATCAGTGCATGGAATGTGGAAAGAGCTTTGCTTGGAAGGAAAGTCTCACTCCCCATCAAAGAATTCATACAGGGGAGAAACCGTATGAGTGCTTTGAATGTAAAAAAAGGTTCAGTCAGAGCGTCCAGCTCTCCGTCCATCAAAGAATTCACACAGGGGACAAATGATACCAGTGCTCAGAATGTGGAAAGAGCTTCATTCGAAGCGCCCATCTCACTTCCCAGCAAATAATTCATACAGCGGACCAGTCTTCCAGAACTGCAAGTCTGGGGAAATATCATCAAAGGAAGAATGGCAAGAGAAGCTGATGTACTATGCAGAGTTGGCAAAGCTAACAGATAAACTGTCGGGGAAATGACAATAGTGACTTTGAAAAAGAATGGGAACCTTTTACATCATATCTGCAGAAACAACAAAAAAAAAAGAGTCATTGGCAGGATTTAAATAAACATTTGCAATTTTCTTTACAAAAAATAGGAAACTTAATATGACAATATAGAAGTAAATATAAACAGCAGAATGTAATATAAGATGTAATAAACCAGTGGTGGAAGTTGAGGGAAGTCCGCAGGAAAGGGGAAAATTGAAATCTGAATGTAATGTAATGATTATAGACATTGTTAAAAAATAAAAATCTAATAAAAATGATTTTTTAAAAAAAGAATTCATACAGCGGAGAAGCCATATAAGAGCTTCAGTTGGAAGAGAAGTCTCACTTCACATGAAAGAACTCACAGGGAGGAGACACCATATAAGTGCTTGGAATGTGGGAAGAGCTTTGCCCGGAAGACAAGTCTCACAGCCCATGGAAGAATTCACACAGGGGACAAAGCCTAACGGTGCTCAGAATGTGGACGGAGCTTCGGTCAGAGAGCCCAACTCACTTCCAATCAAATAATTCATAAAGGGGGAAACCATTCAGTTATTTCAATGCGGAAAGAGCTTCAATGAGTGTGACAATCCCGCTTCCCATCAAAGGATGCCTATCAGGAGAGGCATAGAAACAGAGAATTGTAGAGTTGGAAGGGACTACCAGGGCCATGGCAATGCTGGAGTGTCTACTGAAGCATGCCTGACAGATAGTCGTTCAACCTCCAGTGATGAACCTGCAAGGAAGGAGAGGTCACCATCAGAATTTTCTTCCTAATGTGTAGCCATTTGGATCCTCCCCTCTGGAGCAGCAGAAAACAAGCTTGCTCCATCTTCCATGTGACCCTTGATCATCTTGGTCACTCTCCTCTGCGCATGTTCTAGCTTGTCAATATCCTTCTTAAATTGTGGTGCCCAAAACTGGACACAGAACTCTGGTGGAATCTAACCAAGTTAGAATACAGCGCGACTATTTCTTCCCTCAATCCAGACACTATGCTTCTGTTGTTGCAGCCTAGAATAGGATCAGCTTTTTTTTTGCTGCTGCTGCTACATTGCACTGCTGAAGAGGAGACGGGAGAGTGGAAGAATGAAAAGTCTTTGAGTGGTACATGGGTGTTCTATCCAAGGGAAACTGACCACTGCACCAGCCGCAGAACTTCCTTAGTGCTCAGGTCCCCAGCTGTCAGGAAGGGAAGGCAGGGTCAGCTCCAGGGAGAGGATCGGAGGAGTGTGCTTCAAGGCCGCAGCTAGAAAGCCAGCAGCAGAGGGAGAACAGGCATCTTGTCTTGTGTGAAAACAACTCAAGTAAAAGCCTCACTATTTTGGAATCTTAACTCTCATGGATAGTAATGGGGTTACCAATTCTCCTACTCGGGCTCAAGCAACTAAGTTTATGGAGGATTTTTTCCAAGAGCTTTGGACACTTTGGGAATGACTCTAGCAAATGCCTTTATACTTATCTACTGTCATGTATTTTGGCCAAACTGCGGGAGGCAGTGGAAGACAGGAGGGCCTGGCGTGCTCTGGTCCATGGGGTCACGAAGAGTCGGACACGACTAAACAACTAAACAACAACAACAACACTGTCATGTATTAAATACTGGAAACTCATTGTTGGTCTTAATTTTCCGACGTGGGTGACCTTAGAATATGCACATACAGCCCCTTTGGTGGGCTGGAGAATACTAGGATCAAAATATTTGAAATCCCAGGTGACTCTAGAAACAACAAAGTCAGTTAGAAAGATATGGAACACATTGCCTAATAAAAATAAAGTTGATCTATACTCGCATGCCAAACTCGCCCTGTGGGGAAACCCCATAGTAAAAATTGCTAAAAAGATGGTACTATGGAAAAATTTAGTGGAAACAGGTGTATTGACTCTGGACCAAGTGATAGATGAGGAATGTTATAGTTATGCTGCTCAAAGACAAAAATATCTACCAGTTGGGGCCCGGAGGCAATATCTTCAGTTACAACATCTCCTAACTGGTCTCTTTGGGCCAGGAGCTTTCTCAGTTTCTGAGACACGTGAGATACTGGAACAATTGAGCAATTCACTTGAAACTAGATAGCCAAGAATTACTTTTTATACCTACCTACTAATAATAAAGGGACGCGGGTGGCGCTGTGGGTTAAACCACAGAGCCTAGGACTTGCCGATCAGAAGGCGGTTCGAATCCCCGCAACGGGGTGAGCTCCCGTTGCTCAGTCCCTGCTCTTGCCCACCTAGCAGTTCAAAAGCACGTCAAAGTGCAAGTAGATAAATAGGTACCGCTCTGGCGGGAAGGTAAACGGCGTTTCTGTGTGCTGCTCTGGTTCGCCAGAAGTGGCTTAGTCCTGCTGGCCATATGACCCGGAAGCTGTATGCCGGCTCCCTCGGCCAAGAAAGCGAGATGAGCGCCGCAACCCAGAGTCGGCCACGACTGGACCTAATGGTCTAGGGTCCCTTTACCTTTTACTAACAATAAATAAGTTTGATATGCAGTCCTTAAGGAATGATTGGAATAAAGAATGAGAAATGTCAATATTATCTGGACAGTGGGAACATATTTTAGAATCTATTGGACACCACATAGAAGTCTGTATAAAAAGGATTTGCTAAGGTTGCATTATGCTGGAGATGTGGTAAGGACAATGTCTCTCTGAAACATTGGTTTATAGTCTCTTGGGCTTGCCATTCAGAAGGCTGGTGGTTCAAATCCACTTGACAGTGGTGAGCTGCTATTGCTCTGTCCCAGCTTCTGCCAACCTAGATGTTTAAAAGCATAGTAGTGCAAGCAGATAAAGAGGTACCACTGCGGCGGGAAGCTAAAGGGCATTTCTGTGTGCTCTGGCTTCTGTCATGGTGTTCCGTTGCTCCAGAAGCGGTTCAGTCATTCTGGCCATGTGACCCGGAAAAGCTGTATGCAGACAAAAGCCAGCTCCCTCAGCCTGAAGCGAGATGAGCGCCGCACCCCATAGTTGTCTTTGGCTGGACCTAACTGTCCAGGGGTCCTTTACCTTTTTATATACCTAACAGTACTAGGTTTTGGGAGAAAGTGCTGTTTTGTATAATTATGGCCGATCAGAAGAAACTAAAATTTTCAGCAGAGAATATTTTTGTGAACTAGATACCTACTGTTACGGAAGGGGGGGGGCATGTCTTCTTCACTACAAATATTTGCTCAATTTCTCTAGGACTCCATCACCCCTCCCCTGTCCTCCATAATCTCTCAAGTAAGGTGTCAAGACCCTAATCCTGTCAAAATCACTCTGCCAAACCTTTCCTCCTGGCAATGCCAGGTGACAGACTAAGCATACATGGACCATTGTCTTCTCAGGATGTGCTTATCTGCGCATATCTCCAGCTCTGCATATTCCCCCCTCCCTCCTCCATATCTCCAGCTCTCTGCATATTCCCCCCTCCCTCCTCCATATGTTAATCCAGTGTAACCCAACCTCTCCTTAATGTATTCATGATGTAATCTGTGTAACCCAACCTTTCCTTAATGTATTCATGATGTAACTGGGATGTATTTTGCACTGTATTCTGGGACATGGAGGGAGTTTCAAAAGTTCATGTCACCCCTTTCTCGCTGTTCAATCTCGTCTTGAACCTGTTGCGCAATAAACTTGGATCTTCTGCAGTTTGCTCCTGTCTGGCTGAGCTCATTTTCTTCCGCAGGGACCCGCGGACTTACTTAGTCCGACGAGCTGGGTGGCAGAGTAGCCCCGCACCCAGATTTAGCCGTAACACCTACTATATGCAAGTTAACGGGACAACGAAAATGGTAGCTAACCCACTGAGGCACCTGTAGACCAGTGGATTACAGTGGATTACAGTGGCAGAGGTGTCTTCCTGGGCGTCCAGGATCAGGCCCCCAGGAGACTGGAAGGAAGGAAGGGGGTGGGACAGGGACGCTGCCTTGAAGGGGTGGGACCCCCCATACATCCACCCCCTTCAACCCCCCCCCCATCCTTCAACTCTCCACGCCCGCAGCCTTGCGGGGAAGGGCGACCCGTGAACGTGGCTCAGCTGCACGTGGGATCTGGTTCCTCCTTGTCTGGTTTTGGCTACAGCCAAGCAGGAGGCAAGGATGGGGATGAAAGGAGATGCAGCCCGGGGGGGGGGCACGCTTCCCCTGCAAGCTTATCCTGCTGTTTCAGGCCAAGGGAGAGACCAGCTCAGATCTCCCAAAACACAGCAGGGGGGGGGCAATGCGCGGGGCTCCTCCTGCGCTCCGGCTCTGGAGGAATCAACGCGGGTGTGTGTGTGAGCTTGTGGCGTTTGGCTCGCCAAGGGTTAAAAGGAACTGAGCCGAATTCCTAGAGAGGGGAGGACAGAAGGGGGGGGGGCGACAGGTCTTCCAGAACCAAATCCCCTCCCTCCCTCCCAAGTCACTTCCTGCAAGGGGGGGGCGGGCGGTGGCTGTTTTGCGTGTCTCCTTTGCAAGCTTTGCTGCCTGGGTGGCTCCTGCTGCAATCTGGTGAGTCTCCTCTCTCTTTCCTCCCTTTGGGGGAGAAGGGGGTCCCAGGGCTGCAGGGGGGCCGTGTTCAGATCATGCGTGCCCCCCAGGGTCCTGCACCCCCTCCTTGCTCTCTGCCAAGCCGGGGGGGGGCGAGGGTGCAGGGGGGCCGTGTTCAGATCATGCGTGCCCCCCAGGGTCCTGCACCCCCTCCTTGCTCTCTGCCAAGCCGGGGGGGGGCGAGGGTGCAGGGGGGCCGTGTTCAGATCATGCGTGCCCCCCAGGGTCCTGCACCCCCTCCTTGCTCTCTGCCAAGCCAGGGGGAGGGCGGTTTTGCAGGAGGGCTGCAACCCTGTTCTTCCTTCATGGCAAAGGCTGCTCACCACTTTGTGGGCAAACCATGGCTTTCCTCCCCCCAGACTTGAGTTTGCTGCAATAGCCGAGGAGTCTCCTGGGTGTCCAGAGCCCAGTCTAGTCCTGTGGAGTTTCAGTCCGTCAGGCTGGAGGATGCGGACTAAGTGCTGGGATCAGTCTGAGCCCCTCTTGGAGGATGAGAAAGAGCAGGGAGAGGGGGCTGGCTGGGCCGGGGGGGGGTCAGTGGGTGCTCCCTTCCTGCTTGGAGGAGGCGGGGTAAATCCGGAATGTGTCCTTTTTTTGAAAATGCATCTCTGGGTTATTTGTGGGGCTGCGGAATTCGTTCATCCCCCCCCCCCCAAATATAGTCCTGCCCCCCACAAGGTCTGAGGGACAGTGGACCGGCCCC
Source organism: Podarcis muralis (assembly GCF_964188315.1). Classification (NCBI taxonomy): domain Eukaryota; kingdom Metazoa; phylum Chordata; class Lepidosauria; order Squamata; family Lacertidae; genus Podarcis; species Podarcis muralis. The sequence goes on along the minus strand of NC_135666.1, from coordinate 1,626,625 downwards.
CTGCTGAAAAAGGTTGTTGACCCCTGTTTAGGCTTTATCTCCCCCCCCCCCCATGTGTGACGGATTCACCCCGCCAACTGCTCCCCATTAAATATAGCAGGCCCACCTCATTACACCCCCCCCCGGCCTCTTCTCCCCCCCCCCATGCTCCTTCTCCCCACCTCATCTGGTTCCACAGCTGCGACTTCTCCTCCGCCACCAAGAAAAGATGGATGAGGCAGTCTTGCCAGAATCCCTCCGCCATCTGTGAGACAGAAAGGTGAATGAGAAGTCAGAGGTGGAGCTGTGCATGGTGAACGAGAGATGGGCCACAGAAAAAGCCTCACCTGCCGAGGGCATTTGGACATTGGCAGCCATTTCTTAAGGGACGCGGGTGGCGCTGTGGGTTAAAGCCTCAGCGCCTAGGACTTGCCGATCGAAAGGTTGGCGGTTCGAATCCCCGCGGCGGGGTGTGCTCCCGTCATTCGGTCCCAGTGCCTGCCAACCTAGCAGTTCGAAAGCACCTTCCGGTGGAAGTAGATAAATAGGGAAGGTAAACGGCGTTTCCGTGTGCTGTGCTGGCTCGCCAGATGCAGCTTGTCACGCTGGCCACGTGACCCGGAAGTGTCTCCGGACAGCGCTGGCCCCCGGCCTATAGAGTGAGATGAGCGCACAACCCTAGAGTCTGTCAAGACTGGCCCGTACGGGCAGGGGTACCTTTACCTTAGCCATTTCTTATTTTAGTTATGTGAAAATGGATGCACCCTGCTTTGGGCTCTTGGATCCCACCAGTGACCATCAACTAATAGAGGAGTGGATTCACTCCACTAACTGCCCCCCATTAAATATAGCAAACCCACCTCATGATATGCAAATTACACGGATTTCTGCAATTTCCCACAGGCTCCCTTGTGAGGATCTTGTGTGAGCGGAAAATTAGTGATTTAGAGTCTTAGGAAGGAGCTGAACAAACAAGATCAGTTTTATTTACAAAAAAAGTTTGTGAAACAAATTTGGGGTCAGGAGGTGTGTTCTCCTTAACTTCCTACTTAAACTAAATAGAAAGATCTCACTGTAGTACATGCACAGCTTTTCTTAAACTTCAGTTGCAAAAATCTCTCTTGTTGCACTTCAGTTGGAAGTTCAGGTTTCTACCATAGGAGGTAAAAGAATTAACTCGGTTTCTGTTCATTTACTTCGTTATGACCAGGGTTACACTTAAATACTTTTAATACAGCACAGCTTCCTTCTTTGCCTAATACTTTGGTTCCTGAGCGAGGGGCACTTTTCGCCGGTCCACCTCTCTTAGCCATCCCACTCCTGAGGGATTTCCCACAGACCCAGGGGATCCCCTCAGGCCTTGTTCTTGGTTTGGGGGTCTTCTTTTCCTAGCAGATCTCTCTCCTCCTGACTGGAAGGAGACCCTGGTTTATAATAATAATAATAATAATAATAATAATAATAATAATAATAATAATAATAATAATAATAATAATTTATTATTTATACCCCGCCCATCTGGCTGAGTTTCCCCAGCCACTCTGGGCGGCTCCCAATCAGTGTTAAAAACAGTACAGCGTTACATATTAAAAACTTCCCTGAACAGGGCTGCCTTAAGATGTCTTCTGAATATCAGGTAATTATTTATCTCTTTGACATCTGATGGGAGGGCGTTCCACAGGGCAGGCACCACCACGGAGAAGGCCCTCTGTATGGTTCCCTGTAGCCTCACTTCTCGCAATGAGGGAACCGCCAGAAGGCCCTCGGCGCTGGACCTCAGTGTCCGGGCTGAATGATGGGGGTGGAGACGCTCCTTCAGATATACTGGACCGAGGCCGTTTAGGGCTTTAAAGGTCAGCACCAACACTTTGAATCGTGCTCGGAAACGTACTGGGAGCCAATGCAGGTCTCTCAGAACCGGTGTTATATGGTCCCGGCGGCCACTCCCAGTCACCAGTCTAGCTGCCGCATTCTGGATTAATTGCAGTTTCCGGGTCACCTTCAAAGGTAGCCCCAGGTAAAGCGCATTGCAGTAGTCCAAGCGGGAGATCACTAGAGCATGCACCACTCTGGCGAGACAGTTCGCGGGCAGGTAGGGTCTCATTCTGCGTACCAGATGGAGCTGGTAGACAGCTGCCCTGGACACAGAATTGACCTGCGCCTCCATGGACAGCTGTGAGTCCAAAATGACTCCCAGGCTGCGCACCTGGTCCTTCAGGGACAGAGTTACCCCATTCAAGACCAGGGAATCCCCCACACCAGCCCGCTCCCTGTCCCCCAAAAACAGTACTTCTGTCTTGTCAGGATTCAACCTCAATCCGTTTAGTCCGTCTTCCCACAGCTCCTCCCTCTCCTGGCTCCTCAGACTCAGCCCTCCAGATTAAATCCTGCCTCCATATTCTCCCCAGACCCTCCACTGGGTCATCTTCCTCTCTAAGCTGTGAGACTCCTCCTTCTGGCTAGAGTGATTCTCCCCTCAGATCAGAGCCAGTTCTCTCTCAGAAAAGAGCCTCTCCGAATAATAATAATAATAATAATAATAATAATAATAATAATACCCCTCTCTGATCAGGCCCTGCCCAACTCTTTCCCTCAGAAAGGGCTCCTCGGATTTTCCCTCCAAAAGGGCTGGCAGCCAATCAGAGAGAGAGAGAGGCTCCCGCCCCCTGCTGGAACCTCGGAGGCACTGCACCCCCCACACTCTGTTCTGGCTCTGAGGGAAAATACCTCATGGGTTGAAGCAAAAGGAGACAACTAGGAAGAAGAAAGGATACAGATAAACTGACCGAGTCTTCTCTTGTCATTTGTATATCACAATTAGTTTACAGGAATATCTGCAACATATGGTTCATTATTAGAGGTCAGCGCCTGAGATTGAGGCAAATGCTCAAAACTGCAGATTCCAACACCCCCCCCCCCCCCCGTTTCTGGAAGGTCTGTGTGGAACTTGAGGCTTTTTTTCCGTGCTTGAGGCTTTATGTTATTATTATTGTTGTTTCTTGGTATTATTACTAGTACTATTACCACTGTTCCAGAGCAGAGTGCCACCATTTTAAAATACTTTAAAACAAATAATAACCACAGGAATAGGCTGGGTCCTCCGTTGTCCGAGGCCTTGGGAAAGAGGGGGAGATGCCTGTGTGGGGAGGGAATCCCCCAAGGGGGGTCTGCCCCCAGGATGCCCTCTCTTGGGCCACCCCCACCCAAGACTCTCAAGGGGGTGAAGCTACCAAGAGGGCCCCCCTGCCAAATTTCACAGCCAAGAGGGTCTGTAGGGAAGAAGGTGGTTCTTCACATATTTTGAGGTGGGGCTAAGTGAACCCCTCCCTGTTCAGGGCAGTTTTTAATGTTTCATGCTGTATTGTGTTTTTAATATTTGGTTGGGAGCCTCCCAGAGGGGCAGGGGAAACCCAGCCAGATGGGTGGGGGGTAAATAATAAATCCCTATTATTCTATTATACTCCTGTGAGCACTTTGAATTGGACCTGGAAATGAAGGGACCACCAATGCCGCTGTTTTAAAACAGGAATTAAATGTGTTCTCAGGGGTTGTAATGGGAGGGATTCAATGAGATGGGGTAGACCCATGGATGCTCCTTGGAGAAAAAGGGAGGAAAGAAATGCCCTTCATAAAGAAAGGGAGCCCAGCCAACAATCTGGAGCAGATTCTGAACCATCCTCAAGAGCAGTTCCACTTAGAAAGCATTGCGATGATCCTATCTGATCCACAGCAGAGAGTACCCTGGCCATGTCATCTCTGCTCCAAGGGGACAGTGGTGGGCAAGCTGGCCAGAGCTGGAAAGGGACACTTACAAACAGAATTTATTTACAATCATAGGAGGAATGTGAGCCCTTCTCACTTGTTTATAGTGCTATCCTTTGGATCTCAGACCTAAGAAAAAGGGATTCCACCCCACCAGTTTGTCTTGAGAACTTTGCACATGCCAAGTGGTTAGAAAATGGGACAGAAGCAGGAAGGAAGTGGTCACTGAGTTCAGAGTCTGGGCTGTGTTGCAGTCCAGCCCTGGTTCCTAATAAGATTCCGGGAATCTTTTTCTTTTCCTGGTTGTGTATCAATTTCATAACAGAACAATGTATTTGCTTTGTAGGGTTTGCAAAGGCCTCTACTTAGGAAAGACAGAACTTGGCAGTAGAACCAAGAGCTTTCTTCTGATCTCTTGGGGGATTCCACAGAGCCCAGATGGATGAATCAGAGTCCGCTGGCCCTGAAGCAGGAAGAGGCCATGCCATCCAAACTGGGAGCAGTGGGGGATTCTGGGATAGCTCCATGCAGAAGATCCTGGGTGAGGAGGACACCTTCAGCTCAGAAGTGCAGAGACAAAATTTCAGGCCGTTCTGCTACCAGGAGGCCAAAGGACCTCGAGAGGTTTGCAGCCGACTCTACAACCTTGATCATCAGTGGCTGAAGCCAGAAAGGCACACGAAAGCTGAGATGCTGGACCTGGTGATCTTGGAGCAGTTCCTGGCTGTCCTTCCGCCAGAGATGGAGAGCTGGGTGAGAGAATGTGGAGCGGAGACCAGTTCCCAGGCGGTGGCCCTGGCCGAAGGATTCCTCCTGAGTCAGGCAGAGGAGAGGAAGCAGGCAGAGCAGCAGGTGAGAGAGACTTTCCTCTGGATATTCCCAAGGGGCTCTGAACATGAGAGAGAGTATCCCAAAATTCTCTCTTAATCCCCCAATTTTATTTGGAAAGCCTCCAAGGAATGAGATCGGATACCCCTAAAGCTTTTGCCTCTCCCAGTCCTTTTCTAATGTTTCTCTCCATTCTCTGCTTCCAATCCTTTTTGCCCTTTCAGGGAAAGATTATCTTTGCAGAAACGGGCCTGGATTCCTCTGAGGCAGAGAAGACTCAATTGGAGACCAAAGAGAGACCACTGGGTAAGGAGGAAGGAGGGTTTTTCCCCATTTGGTCACACATTCTGTAGATTTTGCCACTAATCTGTGGGGAGGACACTAGGGGCCAAGAGCCCAAAGTGGGGACATGTATTTTTACCTAGCTAAGATACAAATGTCAAAATGCACTCAGTAGGTGAGACTTTTTTAACGGCCCACCTGTAGTTAGAGATGCACTGCTTCACCTCTAAGAGAAGCATGTGAAAATGTCCTGCCACTTACCTTTGTCTCTCGCAGGTGACAGAATGATGCTGCCAAGAGATGCTTATCCATCTTTGCATGAAGGCAGAGATGCAGCAGCCATGGAACCAGATCAGGTAGGGAGAATGAAGGATTGTGGCGAAAGAGTCCCTAATGAATCTCTCTCCTCCTTCTCTTGGCTGTAAAGGCCATTGCAGGAGCCTTATGTTCTGAGAATGGTGAACAATCACTTCACGTTGACTAGCCTCCTGAATGTTGCTAATACTGTGGTACCTCTGGTTACGTACTTAATTCGTTCTGGAGATCTGTTCTTAACCTGAAACTGTTCTTCACCTGAAGCACCACTTTAGCTAATGGGGCCTCCTGCTGCCGCTGCGCCGCCGGAGCACGATTTCTGTTCTTATCCTGAAGCAAAGTTCTTAACCTGAAGCACTATTTCTGGGTTAGCGGAGTCTTTAACCTGAAGCGTATGTAATATGAGGTATCACTATTATTTATCAGTAGTTGCAGTTTTATTTACAGATTTAACATTTAATGCTGAAATAGGCTTCTAAGCAGTTGACAAATCATAAAAACAGTGGCCAGAATTCACCTTTCCCCTCATTCCCCTCCCCGTGACCCGCAGTACCCCCTGAAGTTGACTTTAATTCATTGTGAAAGTTCCCCCCACCTCCAGAACAGTAGATGGGGAAAGCAAAGAGAGGATCCTTCCTTCTGGGAAGCTGGAATCGATGAGCAGAGAGAATTACCGTATTTTTTGCTCTATAACACACACCTGACCATAACACGCACATAGTTTTTAGAGGAGGAAAACAAGAAAAAAAATTCTGAAAGAAATAGTGGATGTATCATTTTTGTGCTTCATGCTGTGGCCACAGACATGTGATTTGACGGTGAGTTTGGGGCAGCCCAATGCAAAAATCCTGAGAATCCATGTGGATCTGCGCATTGTAACCACGTTTTTGCACCATTGCAGCCCCAGGCAACAGTGGGTGCGTGATTTTTTTGGTGCAGGCTGTAGCCATGGACATACTATGTGATCTGATGGTGAATTTGAGGTGACCCAATGCAATGATCCCGAGGATCCATGCTTTGTAACCACGTTTTTGCACCATTGCAGCCCAGGCAACAGTGGGTGCGTGGTTTTTTTGGTGCAGGCTGTAGCCATGGACATGCTATGTGATCTGATGGTGAATTTGGGGTGACCCAATGCAATGATCCCGAGGATCCATGTGGATCCGTGCTTTGTAACCACATTTTAAGTGGGTCGGGAAGGAAAAACAGAAGGGACAAGGAGCACGAGAGGGGTGTGCGGAGAAGCAGCTGGCTAACAATGCAGGAGAGGGGTTTAACGGGAGGGAGGAAAGGAAGGCAAAAGTTCCCCCCCCAAGCCAGCCTTCTCCCCCCTCTCTCCAACCTGAATGTTTTCCGGCTGCCTGCGAGTCCCTAGAATGCTGGACGCAGCACCAGAGCACGGAGAGGAGGAGGTGGTGGCTGTCGGCTGTGCTCCTAGCCGACGGAACCTGAGCTGGGTGGGCTGGAGCCTGCGCGCAGTGTGACTAGGAAGGAATTAGAAGGAAGGACGCAATCCTTTCCTTTCCCTTCTGCTTGCCAGGAGGGCAGGGGATTTCCCTGTTCTTTGTTGCGTTTGAGCAAACACAGCAACTGAAAACAGAAGCGGGTGGGCAGTAAGACCCTGAGGCAGAATGCAGGAAAGCAGCAGCCTCGCTTCTGCAGCCTTCCCTCCTCCGCGCGATCTGATTTTTGCCCCTGCACTCGGGCCAGTCGGCTCCAGGGACCACACATTCGCTCAATAACACGCACAGACATTTCCCCTTACCTTGTAGGAGAAAAAAATGTGCGTGTTATAGAGAGAAAAATACGGTATTTGAAGATCACCATGTGGCATTCCATCCATTCCCTCAAAAGCTTAATACCAGTCATTAAAATACACCCCAAAAAACGGTTTTGTTAAAACATTAAAATATGCATCCATAATAAAAATGTACAGCAAAACAATTACATTAAAACAAAACAGCAATGAACAGGCAGAAAACAACAGAGCAAAGTATAGTAGATAATCTGTATGTTGTCTAAGAAGGGGACCTTTCCCTTTTTATTTTAGGGTCTGGTGTGCTTTGAAGATGTAGCTGTTCATTTCACGGATGAGGAATGGGAATTGCTGGATCCTGACCAAAGAGCTCTGTATAAGGAAGTAATGGAGGAGAATCGTGGGATCATGGATTCTCTTGGTAAGGCTGCTTTTTGGATTACAATACAGTGGTGCCTCGCAAGACGAAAAGAATCCGTTCCGCGAGTCTCTTCATCTTGCGGTTTTTTCGTCTTGCGAAGCAAGCCCATTAGCGGCTTAGCGGGCTTAGCGGATCAGCTGATAAGCAGCTTAGCGGCTTAGCGAATCAGCTGATTAGCGGCTTAGCGGATCAGCTGTTAAGCGGCTTAGCGGATCAGCAGATAAGCGGCTTAGCGATCAGCTGTTAAGCGGCTTAGCGGCTTAGCAGATCAGCTGATAAGCGGCTTAGCGGCTTGGGAAAAAGGGGGGGGGGAACCCTGCAGGAACTCGCAAGACATTTTCGTCTTGTGAAGCAAGCCCATAGGAAATTTGTTTTGCAAAGCACCTCCAAAACGGAAAACCCTTTCGTCTAGCGGGTTTTCCGTCTTGCGAGGCATTCGTCTTGCGGGGCACCACTGTATCTCTTTTGGAATTCTTTTTGAAATTCAGTCCCTGAGGCTGTGATCTGTTTCTTTTTTGTTGCAGATGGTGATGAATCAGAAAGGAAGAATGAGGGAGACCAAATCTACACAATGGAGAAGCGGTATCAATATTTGGAGCGTATAGAAAGCTTCAGAAGAATTCATACAGGGGAGAAACCCTATCAGTGCTTAGAATGTGGAAAGAGCTTCAGTCGGAAGGATCATCTCACTCTTCATCAAAGAATTCATACAGGGGAGAAACCATATCAGTGCTTGGAATGTGGAAAGAGCTTCATTCAGAAATCCTATCTCCGTTCCCATCAAAGAATTCACAGCGTGGAGAAATCCTATAAGTGCTTGGAATGTGGAAAGAGCTTCGCTTGGAAGGTCAATCTAACAACCCATCAAAGAATTCATACAGGGGAGAAACCATATCAATGCTTGGAATGTGGAAAGAGCTTCAGTTGGTACTACAATCTCAGTTCTCATCAAAGAACTCACGGCAAGGACAAATCGTATCAGTGCATGGAATGTGGAAAGAGCTTCAGTCGGAAGGATAATCTCAATCTTCATCAAAGAATTCATACAGGGGAGAAACCATATCAGTGCCTGGAATGTGGAAAGAGCTTCATTCAGAAATCCTATCTCCGTTCCCATAAAAGAACTCACAGTGTGGAGAAACCCTATAAGTGCTTGGAATGTGGAAAGAGCTTCGCCTGTAAGGTCAGTCTAACAGCCCATGAAAGAATTCATACAGGGGAGAAACCATATCAGTGCTTGGAATGTGGAAAGAGCTTCATCCGGAAGATAGGTCTCACAGGCCATCAAAGAACTCACAGCAAGGAGAATCCCTATAAGTGCATGAAATGTGGAAAGAGCTTCAGTCAGAAGCATCATTTCACTCTTCATGAAAGAATTCATACTGGAGAGAAACCATATCAGTGTTTGGAATGTGGAAGGAGCTTCACCCGGGAGGACAGTCTGACTTCCCATCAAAGAACTCATACAGGGGAGAAATTATATCAGTGCTTGGAATGTGGAAAGAGGTTCAGTCAGAGTGCCCATCTCAAAACCCATCAAAGAATTCATACAGGGGAGAAACCATATCAGTGTTTGGAATGTGGAAAGAGCTTCATCCAGAAAAGTAGTCTCACAGGCCATCAAAGAATTCATACTGGAGAGAAACCATATCAGTGTTTGGAATGTGGAAAGACCTTCATCCAGAAAAGAAGTCTCACATCCCATCAAACAACTCATACAGCGGAAAAGGCATTTCAGTGCTTGGAATGTGAAAAGAGCTTCATTCGGAAGGAAAGTCTGACTTCCCATCAAAGAATTCATACAGGGGAAAAACCGTATAAGTGCTTGGAATGTGGAAACAGCTTCAGTCAGAAGACTAGTCTCACTTCACATGAAAGAAGTCACAGCGAGGAGAAAGCATATCAGTGCATGGAATGTGGGAAGACCTTTAGCCGGAAGGATTGTCTGGCTTCACATCAAAGAACTCATACAGGGGAGAAGCCCTTTGAGTGCTTGGAATGTGGGAAGAGCTTTATTCAAAGAGCAGGTCTCGTGTACCATCAAAGAATCCATACAGGGGAGAAGCTGTTTGAGTGCTTGGAATGTGGGAAGAGCTTCACTCATAAAGCAGATCTCATGCGGCATCAAAGAATCCATACAGGGGAGAAGCCATTTGAGTGCTTGGAATGTGGGAAGAGATTCAGTCAGAGAATTGGTCTTGTGTCCCATCAAAGAATCCATACAGGGGAGAAGCCCTTTGAGTGCTTGGAATGTGGGAAGAGCTTCACTCATAAAGCATCTCTCATGCGGCATCAAAGAATCCATACAGGGGAGAAGCCCTTTGAGTGCTTCGAATGTGGGAAGAGATTCAGTCAGAGAATTGGTCTCATGCGACACCAAAGAATCCATACAGGGGAGAAGCCATTTCAGTGTTTGGAATGTGGAAAGAGCTTCACCCAGAAGTTAAATCTCAGTTTCCATCAAAGAATTCATACAGGTGAGAAGCCATTTCAGTGCTTGGAATGTGGAAAGAGCTTCAGTCGGTACTCCCATCTCAGTTCGCATCAAAGAACTCACAGCAAGGACAAACCATATCAGTGCATGGAATGTGGAAAGAGCTTCGCTTGGAAGGTCAATCTAACAGCTCATGAAAGACTTCATACAGGGGAGAAACCATATCAGTGCTTGGAATGTAAAAAAATGTTCAGTCAGAGCGCCCAGCTCTCCGTCCATCAAAGAATTCATAGAATCATAGAATCATAGAGTTGGAATAGACCACAAGGGCCATCGAGTCCAACCCCCTGCCAAGCAGGAAACACCATCAGAGCACTCCTGACATATGGTTGTCAAGCCTCTGCTTAAAGACCTCCAAAGAAGGAGACTCCACCACACTCCTTGGCAGCAAATTCCACTGTCGACCAGCTCTTACTGTCAGGAAGTTCTTCCTAATGTTTAGGTGGAATCTTCTTTCTTGTAGTTTGGATCCATTGCTCCGTGTCCGCTTCTCTGGAGCAGCAGAAAACAACCTTTCTCCCTCCTCTATGTGACATCCTTTTATATATTTGAACATGGCTATCATATCACCCCTTAACCTCCTCTTCTCCAGGCTAAACATGCCCAGCTCCCTTAGCCGTTCCTCATAAGGCATCGTTTCCAGGCCTTTGACCATTTTGGTTGCCCTCCTCTGGACACGTTCCAGTTTGTCAGTGTCCTTCTTGAACTGTGGTGCCCAGAACTGGACACAGTACTCCAGGTGAGGTCTGACCAGAGCAGAATACAGTGGCACTATTACTTCCCTTGATCTAGATGCTATACTCCTATTGATGCAGCCCAGAATTGCATTGGCTTTTTTAGCTGCCGCGTCACACTGTTGGCTCATGTCAAGTTTGTGGTCAACCAAGACACCTAGATCCTTTTCACATGTACTGCTCTTAAGCCAGGTGTCACCCATCTTGTATTTGTGCCTCTCATTTTTTTTGCCCAAGTGCAATACTTTACATTTCTCCCTGTTAAAGTTCATCTTGTTTGTTTTGGCCCAGTTCTCTAATCTGTCAAGGTCGTTTTGAAGTGTGATCCTGTCCTCTGGGGTGTTAGCCACCCCTCCCAGTTTGGTGTCTTCTGCAAATTCACACAGGGGACAAATGATACCAGTGCTCAGAATGTGGAAAGAGCTTCATTCGAAGCGCCCATCTCACTTCCCAGAAAATAATTCATACAGCGGACCAGTCTTCCAGAACTGGAAGACTGGGGAAATATCATCAAAGGAACTGAAGGAGGTGAGGACAGGTGACCCTGTAGCCTTATGAGGCTTTGCCCTCGGGTGGGAAAAAATATTGCGCCCAGGAAAGGGAAAATGGGAGTCAACAGACACTCAAGGAATAGTTTCAGAGAAAAAGCTTTATTTCTACCATCCATGAACTGGTAGAAGGAGCAAGTGTGATAGTTCACAAAACAAGCACAAGTTCACAGCCATTTGCACAGAGCATATATTTCCCTTCCAGTTCAATCCCCTGGAAGAGTGGAAGAATGAAAAGGGAGAGTGGAAGAATGAAAAGTCTTTGAGTGGTACATGGGTGTTCTGTCCAAGGGAAACTGACCACCGCACCAGCCGGAGAACTTCCTTAGTGCTCAGGTCCCCAGCTGTCAGGAAGGGAAGGCAGGATCAGCTCCAGGGAGAGGATCGGAGGAGTGTGCTTCAAGGCCGCAGCTAGAAAGCCAGCAGCAGAGGGAGAATGTGCATCTTGTCTTGTGTGAAAACAACTCAAGTAAAAGCCTCACTATTTTGGAATCTCAACTCTCATGGATAGTAATGGGGTTACCAATTCTCCTACGCGGGCTCAAGCAACTAAGTTTATGGAGGATTTTTTCCAAGAGCTTTGGACACTTTTGGAAGGACTCTAGCAAATTCATCAGGTAATAGCCAGTCAAGGGTGACCAGACCGGATTTATAAAAGTGAGACAAACTGCAGATAATATTAGATTAGTGGTGGATTTGGTAGATCAAAATAAAGATAAAGACCAGTTTGTAATTATATCACTAGATGCTGAAAAGGCTTTTGACAAAATCCGTAAACAGTACATGGAAGTAGCTTTACTTAAATTTGAATTTCCTTTGGATATCTTAAAAGGGATTAAAGTAATCTATGAAGCGCCTACGTCAAGAGTCAAAGAGAATCAAGGAATATCAATTCCAGATTTGTTCCAAATCTCTACAATATCTAGGCAGCTTAATACCAAGAGATAAAAAAAATAAGTGAAACTTAATATAAATAAAATAATAAAAGAGATTTCTTCATATATTGATATACAGAAGTCATTGAGCCTTACCCTTTGGAGAATGTTCTCAAAATGAATATAGTTCCCAGATTAATTTATATTTTGAGAGGACTTGCAGTTTCTATATCTCATGTTTTCAAATGATAAACTCCCTGTTTAGGAAATGCCTTTATATTTATCTACTTTATACATATCTACTGTTATGTATTAAATACTGGAAACTCATTGTTGGTCTTAATTTTCCGACATGGGTGACCTTAGAATATGCACATACTGCCCCTTTGGTGGGCTGGAGAATACAGTCATACCTCGGGTTAAATGTGCTTCAGGTTGAGCGCTTTTGGGTTGCGCTCCGCAGCAACCTGGAAGTAACGGAACTTACAGGTTTTGCCATTCGCGCATGTGCAGATGGTCAAAATGACGTCACGTGCATGCGCGGAAGTGGCGAGTCACGACCTGCGCATGTGCAGGTTGCGTTCGCTTCTGGATGTGAACGGGGCTCTGGAATGGATCCTGTTCATATCCAGAGGTTCCACTGTACTAGGATCAAAATATTTGAAATCCCAGGTGACTCTAGAAACAACTAAGTCAGTTAGAAAGATATGGAACATGTTGTCTAATATAAATAAAGTTGATGTATACTCGCATGCCAAACTTGCCCTGTGGGGAAACCCTATATTAAAAAATTGCTAAAAAGATGGTACTATGGAAAAAATTAATGGAAACAGGTGTATTGACTCTGGACCAAGTGATAGAAACTAGAAAGCCAGGGAATACTTTTTACACCTACCTACTAACAATAAAGGGACGTGAGTGGTGCTGTGGGTTAAACCACAGAGCCTAGTACTTGCCGATCAGAAGGTCAGCGGTTCGAATCCCCGCAACAGGGTGAGCTCCCGTTGTTCGGTCCCAGCACCTGCCAACCTAGCAGTTCGAAAGAACCCCCGGGTGCAAGTAGATAAATAGGGACTGCTTACTAGCGGGAAGGTAAACGGCGTTTCCATGCACTGCTCTGGTTTGCCAGAAGCGGCTTAGTCATGCTGGCCACATGACCTGGAAGCTGTACGCCGGCTCCCTTGGCCAATAAAGCAAGATGAGTGCCGCAACCCCAGTATCGGCCACGACTGGACCTAATGGTCAGTGATCCCTTTACCTTTAGCTTTTTAATACAAAATATAGTAAGCTAAAGATGTTTACATTAGTATTATGATAATAATATCGTATTTATGGGTTAGGATATACATATACCGAGGACTGGGAAAGGTTGTGGACCACTGGGTTGAACTTTACTGCATGTAACGCTTTGAAAGAAAATGTAATGAAAATGATATACAGATGGTACATGACCCCAGTTAAACTTGCCAAAATATACCATTCGTCTGATAACAAATGTTGGAAATGTAAAGAAAATGAAGGAACATTCTTCCACCTCTGGTGGACTTGCCCCAAAGTGAAGGCCTTCTGGGAAATGATATATAATGAGCTGAAAAAGGTATTTAAGTATACCTTTACCAAGAAACCAGAGGCCTTTCTTTTGGGCATTGTCGACCAGAAGGTGTTAAAGAAAGATAGAACATTTTTTATGTATGCAACAACAGCAGCAAGGATACTACTTGCTAAGAATTGTAAAACTCAAGATCTACCCACACTGGAAGAATGGCAGATGCAACTGATGGACTATATGCAACTGGCGGAGATGACTGGCAGAATCCGAGACCTGGGAGAAGAAAGGATTGAAGAAGATTGGAAGAAATTCAATACTTACTTACAGAAATATTGTGATTTAGTGGAATGTTAAGAAGGATGCTTGGTTATAAATAATTGGCCATCACTAAAATAGATCAGGAATTGATGATAAAAGAGATTAAGAGAAACAAATTTGCAGGAGAATTATTTTATTGTATTTAAGTAAGTGGTTACAGATTTGGAAATAAGATGATAATTTGCTTGACAAAAATTTATTAATGATGTAAGTGGGAGTGGGAGACGTGAGGAAGTTCAAGGATATTATGAAATTTTGTTAAAACAAAGTAATAAGGTGTATTATTATTGTATTCTTTTTTCTAAAAACTCTAATAAATATTTATATATATATAAAAAAAAGGATATACATATACCACCCCCCCTTTTTAGAAAACTACAACATACAAGTTGTCTCAGGGGTGGCCTGGAATTACCAATGGATGTGGCTCGCTATTTGCTAACCTTAGGCTCCGCCCCTTGACTCCACCTTGACACTTAAAACCTGTGCCTCCTCTAGGACAGTCGTCCCCAAAATGGGCGACACCCCCCTGAAGGGTTTTGTTCCTGGGGGTCACGAAGAGGCACAGGGGTGGCAGTGTACACAACTCCCAGACTTTGAAAAGCTGATACCACTTGATCAGGTTCATTGGTTTAGTCAAGAGTTAATTAAACTACGTATATTTAATTGGATTTTGAATAAATGCAACCGTTGCTGTTTAGAACTTTATTGTTTTTATCTTTCTTCGTGGGTTGTGCAAACGGCTATTCTGAATAATGCTTTTATCTGATAGGAGGCACTGGGGTGTTGGGGGGGCAGCGGCCCTAAAGTGTTTGGGAACCACTATCTAGGACCTGAGGGGTATGGGTGGCACTGTGGGTTAAACCACAGAGCCTTGGATTTGCTGATCAGAAGAGCAGTGGTTTGAATCCCCACAACGTGGTGAGCTCCTGTTGTTCAGTCCCAGCTCCTGCCAACTTAGCAGTTCGAAAGCATGTCAAAGTGCAAGTAAATAAATAGGTACCGCTCCAGCGGGAAGATAAACGGCATTTCCGTGCACTGTTCTGGTTCGCCAGAAGCGGCTTAGTCCTGCTGGCCACATGACCCAGAAGCTGTATGCCGGCTCCCTTGGCCAATAAAGCGAGATGAGCGCCACAACCCCTTAGTCGGCCACGACTGGACCTAACGGTCAGGGGTCCCTTTACCTAGGACCTGGGACTTCAGACCCTCAGGACATCTCCCCAGGGTCTCAACCCTCTGAGGCATCTGTAGACAAGTGGATTACAGTGGCAGAGGTGTCTTCCTGGGCGTTCAGGATCAGGCCCCCAGGAGACTGGAAGGAAGGAAGGGGGTGGGAGAGGCACGCTGCCTTGAAGGGGTGGGACCCCCCAACACCCACCCCCTTCCACCCCCCCTCAACTCTCCACGCCCGCAGCCTTGCGGGGAAGGGCGACCCGTGAACGTGGCTCAGCTGCACGTGGGATCTGGTTCCTTCTTGTCTGGTTTTGGCTACAGCCAAGCAGGAGGCAAGGATGGGGACGAAAGGAGATGCAGCCCGGGGGGGGGCACGCTTCCCCTGCAAGCTTTTTCTGGCCAAGGGAGAGACCAGCTTAGATCCCCCAAAACACAGCATCTCTGGGGGTGTGGAAGGCGCGGGGCTCCTCCTGCGCTCCGGCTCTGGAGGAAGAAAACGCAGAGAGAGCTGGGGGTGGGGATGAGCTTGGGGCGCTCGGCTTGCCAAGGGTTAAAAGGAACTGAGCCGAATTCCTAGAGAGGAGAGGACAGAAGGGCGGGGGGGGGGCAGGTCTTCCAGAACCAAAGCCCCTCCCTCCCTCCCTCCCAAGTCACTTCCTGCAAGGGGGGGGCGGCGGTGGATGTTTTGTGTGTCTCCTTTGCAAGCTTTGCTGCCTGGCTGGCTCCTGCTGCAATCTGGTGAGTCTCCTCTCTCTTTCCTCCCTTTGGGCTGCAGGCGAGGATGCAGGGGGGGCCGTGTTCAGATCATGCGTGCCCCCCAGGGTCCTGCACCCCCTCCTTGCTCTCTGCCAAGCCGGGGGGGGGCGAGGATGCAGGGGGGCCGTGTTCAGATCATGCGTGCCCCCCAGGGTCCTGCACCCCCTCCTTGCTCTCTGCCAAGCCGGGGGGGGCGAGGATGCAGGGGGGCCGTGTTCAGATCATGCGTGCCCCCCAGGGTCCTGCACCCCCTCCTTGCTCTCTGCCAAGCCGGGGGGGGGGCGAGGATGCAGGGGGGCCGTGTTCAGATCATGCGTGCCCCCCAGGGTCCTGCACCCCCTCCTTGCTCTCTGCCAAGCCGGGGGGGGGGCGAGGATGCAGGGGGGCCGTGTTCAGATCATGCGTGCCCCCCAGGGTCCTGCACCCCCTCCTTGCTCTCTGCCAAGCCAGGGGGGGGCGAGGGTGCAGGGGGGGCCGTGTTCAGATCATGCGTGCCCCCCAGGGTCCTGCACCCCCTCCTTGCTCTCTGCCAAGCCAGGGGGGGCGAGGGTGCAGGGGGGGCCGTGTTCAGATCATGCGTGCCCCCCAGGGTCCTGCACCCCCTCCTTGCTCTCTGCCAAGCCGGGGGGGGGCGGGGATGCAGGGGGGCCGTGTTCAGATCATGCGTGCCCCCCAGGGTCCTGCACCCCCTCCTTGCTCTCTGCAAAGCCAGGGGGCGGGCGGTTTTGCAGGAGGGCTGCTATTACCTTCGTTTGTAACAATGGATGCTCTGCGCTTTGTGGAGAAAAGAATGGCAAGCAAATAAACCGCATTTAGGTTTATGCAGCAGTCACTTTTGTTAATAGAGGTTGTGGCCAGACCGAAACATTCAGAAATAAGATATGCGCCAAAAATAAAAGACATTTTTTCATTTTCCTGCGCAAGAGCTGCCTCGGCGGCCCCTTCTGAGATCTGGCGAGTCTCCCCTCTCTTCCCCGTAAGGGGCTTGGGGTCCTTTCATTGGTACATCACAAAAATAGCACAATAGGTTTATGGAAATATCTACAATGCAATCTTCATTATTAGAGGTCAGACAGAGTCTGACTTCTTGCTTCGTGATTAGGTTTAAGCAACAGCAGAAAAAGGGCAAACACCGCACAGCCAAACGCCTAGTCAGGACCCCCAGGGGTTGTGCATAGATTGCTGCTGTTGTTTAGTCGTTGAGTCGTGTCCGCCTCTTCGTGACCCCCTGGACCAGAGCACGCCAGGCCCTCCTGTCTTCCACGGCCTCCTGCAGTTTGGTCAAACTCATGCTGGTAGCTTCGAGAACACTATCCCACCATCTCATCCTATGTCGCCCCCTTCTCCTTGTGCCCTCCATCTTTCCCAACATCAGGGTCTTTTCCAGGGAGGCTTCTCTTCTCATGAGGGGGCCAAAGTCTTGGAGCCTCAGCTTCAGGATCTGTCCTTCCAGTGAGCACTCAGGGCTGATTTCCTTCAGAATGGAGAGGTTTGGGTTTGACATTGCTTTTCTAGGTTTGTCATTGCTTGTCTAAGTTTGTCATTGCTTTTCTCCGAAGAAGCAGGCGTCTTTTAATTTCGTGGCTGCTGTCACCATCTGCAGTGATCATGGAGCCCAAGAAAGTAAAATCTCTCACTGCCTCCATTTCTTCCCCTTCTATTTGCCAGGAGGTGATGGGACCAGTGGCCATGATCTTCGTTTTTTTTATGTTGAGCTTCAGATCATATTTTGCGCTCTCCTCTTTCACCCTCCTTAAGAGGTTCTTTAATTCCTCCTCACTTTCTGCCATCAAGGTTGTGTCATCTGCATATCTGAGATTGTTGATATTTCTTCTGGCAATCTTAATTCCGGCTTGGGATTCATCCAGCCCAGTCTTTCACATGATAAATTGTGCATATAAGTTAAATAAGCAGGGAGACAATATACAGCCTTGTCGTACTCCTTTCCCAATTTTGAACCCATCAGTTGTTCCATATCCAGTTCTAACTGTAGCTTCTTGTCCCACAGAGAGATTTCTCAGGAGACAGATGAGGTGATCAGGCACTCCCATTTCTTTAAGAACTTGCCATAGTTTGCTGTGGTCGACACAGTCAAAGGCCTTTGCATAGTCAATGAAGCAGATTAAGTGTGTAGATTAAGTGGGGTGAAACAGTCCTTTATCCTTGTTTGTTACCAGTGAAAAAAATATAAGGTGGTGGTCCATTGATGGAACGTGAGAGGGGCTTTCCAAGCAAAGATAATGATTTATGTTTCAATTAAAATCAACCCGATCCAGCCAAATGCTCAAAACTCTGCAGAATTGTACAGCCCCTCCCCCTGCCCCCTTTCTTGAGGCTCTTAGTGGAATTTGAGGTTTTATTTGTTTGTTTGTTTTCCATGCTTGAGGCTGCAGATTATTATTATTTTTGTCTGTTATTATTTCTGTTGTTACCACTGTTCCACTAGTTACCCAGAGCAGCTTGCAACCATTTTTAAATATTTGTAAAGTCAAAACAAATAATAATCGGGGGGGGGGGGGGAGCCTGGGTCCTGAAAACACATGTCTCCGTTGTCAGAGGCCATGGGAAAGGGGGGGAGGTGCCTGTATGGGGAGGGAATCCCCCAAGGGGGGGATCTGCCCCCAGGATGCCCTCTCTTGGGCCACCCCCACCCAAATCTCTCAGGGGGGTGAAACTACCAAGACGAGGACCAGGATGTTAAATTCGCTTGGCATGCATGTCTATTGCATGGTAAAGCTAAAATACATAAGAGTTATTTGAATTATGTAGTTAGGAAGAATTTGTAGGGGACAAATATTAAAAACCTGCTTGAAAGGAAGGCACCACTTTGGCTCTCACCTGCTGAAGCAATATCCTGGAAAAGACGGAACATGGGCAACATATAGAGACTTAATTGAACTTTACAAAGCCAGAGAGAAGAAACCCGAAGATGTTAGCTGTGCGGTGACAGACTGTTTTCACTGTTATCAACTAAATGGAATCTTTAACGTGGATAAGGAATATGGTTTCATGACTCCAAAGTTCACAATTTGAAAGGGAACTTAGAGATATTACAGAAAAAATAATAATTTGTAGAATGTATAAATTATTGTTGGAGTGGGAAACAAAGGATGAGTTGGTTAAATCCGCTCTGATACCCTGGGCAAGAGATGTAGGACATAACATAGAACTGAGTGGGGGCGGGAATGT
Source organism: Podarcis muralis (assembly GCF_964188315.1). NCBI lineage: Eukaryota > Metazoa > Chordata > Lepidosauria > Squamata > Lacertidae > Podarcis > Podarcis muralis. Next base: position 1,607,646 of record NC_135666.1, on the reverse strand, counting down.
GGAAAAAGGACTAAGATGATATATAGGTGGTACCTAGCACCGAGTAATCTAGCAAAAATGTATAGATCAGAATCAGGTCCCTGTTGGAAGCATTGAGAAATGGAAGATACATTTTATTTTTTATTTTTATAATGTTTTTTATTGCGTTTCTTTTCATAATCCTGTACATTCCAATCCATACAGAATAAATTAAATACAAGAAACAATTTTCTGATTTTTTTCACAAAAAAAAAACATTGTGCTTCCCCACACCTTCCCGATCTGCACCCTTTATAATAACCATGTCAGCAATCTGTTACCCTATATCAAACCTTGTTACCACTTTCAATTATTATGTAACCGTTATTCAATAAACTATATCTCAAATTCGATGCCTTTAAAATAAACATAATATGGTTGGTTCACTTTGTCTTCTTTTCTCTTTTAACACTTATTTTGCCATTTACTTAATCATATTTGCTAAAGCATAACATTTCCAATAACATGCACTATCTTAGGATTCATACAACTTATAATATTTTTGCAAATAGTCTTTAAATTTTTTCCAATCCGCCTCAACCGATTCTTCATCCAAATCTCGGATTCTGCCGGTCATTTCAGCTAATTCCATGTATTCCATCAACTGCGTCTGCCATTCTTCCAGCGTGGGTAAATCTTGTGTCTTCCAGTTCTTTGCAATGAGAATTCTTGCTGCTGTAGTAGCATACATAAACAACATTCTGTCTTTCTTTAACACTTTCTGGTCCACCATGCCCAGCAGGAAGGCCTCTGGTTTCTTGGGGAAGGTATACCTAAATACCTTTTTCAATTCATTATAAATCGTTTCCCAGAAAGCCTTCACTTTTGGGCAGGTCCACCAGAGATGAAAAAAGTACCTTCTGCCTCCTTACATTTCCAACATTTATTATCAGACAGGTGATATATCTTAGCTAGCTTGACTGGGGTCATGTACCACCGGTATATCATTTTCATAATGTTTTCCTTCAGGGCACTACATGCCGTGAATTTTATTCCGGTGTTCCATAACCTTTCCCAGTCTTCAAACATAATGTTATGTCCAACATCCTGTGCCCATTTTATCATGGCAGATTTAACTGTCTCATCCTGTGTATTCCATTTAAGCAGCAAGTTATACATTCTTGATAATATCTTAGTTTTTGGTTCTAACAGTTCTGTCTCCAAATTCGATTTTTCCACTTGGAACCCAACTTTTTTATCCATTTTAAAAACCTCTTGGATTTGAGCATAGTGTAACCAGTCTCGCACCTTATTTTTTAATTTGTCCTGGCTCTGCAGCTTCCAATTGTCTCCAATTTTTTCAATTATTTCCCAATACTTCGGCCAATAAGCCTCCATATTGGGCCTTTTTCTGGCCTTGGCCTCCATCGGTGATAACCACCTCGGGGTTTTACTCTCTAATAAGTCTTTATATTTCATCCAGACTGCAAAAATTGCTTTTCTGACAATATGGTTTTTGAACAGTTTATGAACTTTAACCTTGTCATACCACAAATATGCATGCCAACCAAATGCATTATCAAAACCTTCCAGATCTAGGACATCAGTGTTTTCCAGCAAAAGCCAATCCTTCAGCCAGCAGAAGGCTGCAGCTTCATAGTATAACCTCAAGTCCGGCAGGGCAAACCCTCCTCTTTCTTTCGAATCAGTTAATATTTTAAACTTTATTCGAGGCTTTTTGCCCTGCCAGACAAACTTAGATATATCCTTCTGCCATTTTCCAAAACATTCCACTCTGTCCACGATCTGTAGGGTTTGGAACAAAAATAACATTTTCGGCAATACATTCATTTTTATAGCTGCGATTCTACCCAACAAGGAAAGTTTCAATCTTGACCAAATTTCTAAATCCTTTTTAATTTCCAACCAACATTTTTCATAGTTATCTTTAAATAAATTCAAGTTTTTGGAAGACAAGTGAATCCCTAGGTATTTCACTTTTTTAACCACATTTAGTTCTGTTTCTCTCTGGAACCCTTCTGTTTCTGTAGATGTCAAATTTTTGGTCAAAACCTTTGTTTTTTGTTTGTTTAACTTAAATCCCGCCACCCGACCAAACTCTGCTATAAGTTCTAAAACTCTTTTTGTACTGGGTTCTGGCTCCTGTAGTGTCAAAACTAAGTCATCTGCAAAAGCTTTCAATTTATATTGTTTCACTCCGACCTCTATCCCTTGTACCAACCGGTCCTCCCTAATCATGTTCAGTAGCACCTCCAGGACTGAAATGAATAAAAGAGGGGATAGAGGGCACCCTTGTCGTGTCCCTTTTTCAATTTTAAATTCCTCCGTCACCACATTGTTCACTATTAATTTAGCTTTCTGTTCTGAATATATAGCATCTATTCCATTTTCAAACCCCCGTCCCACTCCCATCCCTTCCAAGTTTTTCTTCATAAACATCCAAGATATGTTGTCAAAAGCTTTCTCCGCATCAATGAAGATTAACACCGCCCTTGTGTTCCTATTGGTTTGCAAAAGTTCCAAAATGTCAATGATGTTTCTGGTGTTTTCATATAAATGTCTACCAGGGAGAAAACCTGCTTGGTCCTTATGAATTACTTCATTCAAAACCCTTTTAAGTCTGCTTGCCAAAATGTCTGCAAATATTTTGTAATCCACATTCAGGAGTGAGATGGGACGGTAGTTCTTAAGCTGCGTCTTTTCGGATTCTGACTTAGGTATCAATGTGATGAAAGCTTCTTTCCACGTTTCTGGTGCCCTCTTCCCGTCCATAATCTGGTTGCATACCTCCATCAAAGGTTGTATCAGGTAGTCCTTCAAAGTCTTATAGTATTTGGAGGTAAGCCCATCCGGGCCTGGAGATTTGCCTAGTTGCATACTCTGAATGGCACCTTCGATTTCCTGTGAAGTTATTTTAGAGTTCAAGATTGATCTTTTATCTTGAGTTATTTTAGATAATCCATTTGACTTTAGAAATTGTTCTATCTCGAATTCTTTCTGAGGCCCCTGTGCATACAGTTCTTTAAAATATCTGTGGAAGCACTTCCTAATTTCCTCTGGTTTCTGAATCATTCTTCCTTCAATCTCTAGATTTGTAACTGTATTTAACTTTTGCCTTTTTTTCAGCTGCCAAGCTAGTAGCTTTCCACATTTATTTGCTGATTCAAACGATCTTTGCTTCATCTGTTTAATTTTCCATTCAATTTCTTGATTTATTAATTTAGAATATTGTGCTTGATGGAATTTGATTTCTCTCAGCACCTCCTTTGACTTTGGGTTGGTTCTCAATTTTTTCTCTCCCTGATGTATCTTCTCCAATATTTTCTCCTTCTTTCCATTCCAGAGCTTTTTCTTGATTGAGTTTTGCTGTATGAGAAACCCTCTCATGACCGCTTTGCTAGCGTCCCAGATCGTTCTTTTTTCTACTGTAGTGTTCAAATTTATCTCAAAGTAGTCCTTTAACGTTTTTTGGGCCTTTTTGACGATCTCTTGATCTCTTAAAAGAGTGTCATTCATCCTCCATCTGAAGGAACCGGTTTGAGTAAGTCTGAATTCTAGTTTCAAGGCGTTGTGGTCGGAGCATGTTTTTGGGCAGATTTCCACCTTTCTGGTCTTGGGTGCCAGCCCTCTAGACGTCCAAATTTGGTCGATCCGTGTCCAAGACAGGTGGGCCTCAGAGAAGAAAGTTCCTTCTTTACCTAGGGGGTTCCTTGTCCTCCATATGTCAATCAAATCCAAGTTGTCAATCAATTCAAAAAAGGTTTTAGGCAGTCTTCCATCTGATGTTAGGTTTTGATTTTGAGACTTATCCATATGTGTAGACGCCACTCCATTCATGTCTCCCATCATTATGATGTTGTTATAGTCCAAATAGTCCAGCATAGTCTCATGCAGCTTCTTAAAAAATTCTGATTTCCCGTCATTTGGCGCATATATTCCCAATATCAAAATTTTTTCTCCTTGTGTCTGAATTTCAATCGCCAAAATTCTTCCTTGCTCGTCTTTAAATACAAATTTTGGTGCCAGGCTCTCCTTGGCATATATCACCACGCCTCTTTTCTTAACCTTGTCAGATGAAATAAATTCTTGGCCTAGTCTTTTATTGACTAGAACTTTCCTGTGGAGCCTGGTCACATGGGTTTCTTGTAAGCAAATGATGTCCAATTGTTCTTTCTTCAATATGTGAAATATTTTCCTTCTTTTTTCCGGGGAGTTTCCTCCATTTATATTCCAACTAAGTAGCTGCAGGGACATCCTGTACTATTTTGTTGCACCTAGAGTGGTGTTTCTTCTTTGTCCTCTGGTTCCGAGGGTGTAGGGCCTGGTCCGCCTCCAGGCGGTATCCCAGATTGTGGTAGAGGCCAATGTGCTGCTGCTTCTTTTTGGAGATCTTCTCCGTGGTCGTGCAGGAACTTTTGTAAGTCCTCTGGTGTTCTTATTTTTACCTTCTTCTGCTTGTAAGTAAAAGATAGTCCTTGTGGAAACTCCCACCTGTAGCGAATTGTGTTGAGTCTCAGCAATCTTGCCAGTTCTGAATAGGTGGTTCTCAAGTCCAATAACTGTTTTGGTATGTCTCTGTAAATTTGCACCCTTTTATCCTGTATCTCCAGTGCGTTTGCAAAGTGTAGGCCTAATATTTTGTCTCTCTCTTCCCTTGATCTCAAAATTATCAAACAATCTCTGGATCTGTCCTTCCTTACCAATCTTCCCAGTCGAAAAGCTGAAGTTATTTTAAAATCGCTTTCTTCCTTTATATTCCAGAATTTTGAAATTTCTGTTGTCAAAAATCCAATCAAATCTTCTTGTTCAATTTCTGGAATAGCTCTCAATCTGAGGTTCTTCTCCCGATTTTTCAATTCCACCAAAGAAAGATAGGCTTGCTGTTCACCAATTTGTTTATGCAAAGGCCTGACTTCTCCTTTAACCTCCTCAACCTCTTTTTTTGCTGCCGTTGCGATTTGAATAGCTTCCCCAGCTAAGTTACGATTTTCAGCTGTAGCTCCTTGCAATTTTTCAATTGCTTGTGTGTGCTGGGAAACCTGATCAGTCAATTTCTGGATTGAGGATGTAGCTTGGTCTATTTTTAGTGATTGGTTGTCAACCTTTTGATTTAGGGCTGCCAGTTGCTCCAAAATTTGTTTCAAAACTCCCTCAGATCCTCCTGCTGCCATATCTTCCTCTGCAGAATTTTTAGGCTTTTCGACTTCTGCCTTTTGTAGGCCCAGCACTGCTGGGACCGAAGATCTTCGTCCCTGAGTCAGAGTTGTTTGTAGAAGCTGTGCCTGCTTTTTTTCTTTCTCTTTTTCCTTCTCTTTGGCTTCCTTGGCTTTAGCTGCTCTTGTCTTTCCTGTACCACTCATCAGTCAATGTTCAAGGTCAAATTTTTATTGTCCCATGGGAAAGACAGGTTCAGTTCCAAAACAATCCAGTAAGAGAGAGTAAACATACAAAGCTGTTCCCAGGCCTTTATAATCCCAAAGTCCTCTAGGGGGAGTGCCACCAAAAGTCAGAGAGAAGAAGGCAACTTTTCCGCCATTAAAGTCCCTGTTATATTAAAACACACAATAGTCCCAAAAAGAATAGTAGAAAAAAGTCCTGCAGAGTACTTTTGACTTTTAACAAAGTTTCAGAAAGGTGCGTGCCACTTGTATCAACTCCAACTTGTTTAAGCTCAAAAGTAACACTTTCATCTGATAAAAGTTTAGTAACAGTTCCGCAGTTAAAACAGTTTCCCCTCCGGCAGCCCAGCAATTTAGAGATTAACTTTCAATAGTCCTTTACCGAGGGGGGTCTCTCCAAATTTTCTCTTAAAAATTTACTCACAAGTAGTCTGTCTTTCCTTTTCTGCAATCACTTCTGAGAGTGCATGAAAGGCTCTCTTTAAAGCTTCCCTTTTCCGCTGCTTTACGCTTGGCAGATCTTTTGCTTTGATCTTGTAAGCAGTACCGGAAGGCGGACTTCCTTTTTATCGTCTCCCGGTTTCAGCCAATTTAAAAGCAATTTGTTCCCCGAATTTAATGTCTTTACTCACGGGTTTGTTGTCTCAGCCAGATCTTTAAAGGAAGAAAGGTCGGCGCTCATCTGTGACAGCCGCGCGGCTTCGCTTCCGCAGAAAGAGCGATGAACTCACAGCACCGCTACCCCTCCTTCGCTCCGGAGCCCCTTACGGGGTCCCTTCTACGATTTCGGGGTCGCTCCAGGTGCCCGCCGAGTCCCACGGCCACGGGCTCACTCTACCCGTGGTTTTTCTTAATGGGTTGTCGCTGTGCCGTGGCGAAACGACCCTTTCCTGCGGAGCCCCTCTTCAGAGATCGAAGAGGACCGCCATCACCGTTTCGCGCCGCCTCCGGAAGCCGGAAGATACATTTTATCATATGTGGTGGACATGTAAATCAGCCAAAGATTTATGGGAGATGATATATAATTAAATGAAATAAATGTTGAAAAGGACCTTTATTAAAAGACCAGAACCATTTTATTAAGAATACTAGGAACAGGTGTTCCCACAGATCAAAAGAATCTGTTTCTCTACATACAGTCAGTACCGCAGCCTGAATGCCATATGCGCCAAAATAGAAAGATGGACCAATACTAACCAAAGGAGGAATAGCAGATGAAACAGATGGAATATGTAGAATTAACAAATAGAATAAGGGAACAGGAAGATGGAGTTTTTAAAGAAGAGTGGGATTTTTTTGTGGAATACCTGAGGAATCACTGCAAACAGGTCAAAATATCAGCATAGTGAGAGTAAATTCAGCAGTTTAAAATATATGAAGATACAGTGGTACCTCCGTTTAAGAACAGCCCTGTTTATGAACTATTCGGTATACGAACTCCGCAAAAGCACAAGTAGTTTTCCGGTTTGTGAACTTTACCTCGGTCTAAGAACGGAAGCCGGACGGTGGAAGGGCACAGGTGGTGGGAGGCCTCATTAGGGAAAGCACACCTTGGTTTAAGAACGGTTTTGGTTTAAGAACGGACTTCCGGAACGAATTAAGTTCGCTAACCGAGGTACCACTGTATAGTGAAGGGGGGGGGATAAAATATAAGGAGCAATCAGAACATGCAGTTGTAATGGATATTTAAACAGAACTATGGAAGAGGGGAAGTCAGTGATTATTATTGTATGGTTATATGGATTGGAATGTGTAAAAATTGCAATTGAAAATGTATACAAAACTTTTTTTTTTTTAAAAAAGATAAGAACCTACCAAGAGGTTCTTTTGACCAACCTTCACACCCAGGAGGGTCTGTAGGAAAGGAGGTGCCTCTTCAGATATTTGGGGTCCAAAGTGAAGCACTCATATGAGCACCTTGCACTGGGCTCGGAAATGAATGGCAGCCAGTTCAGCTTTTTAAAAGAGAAATTAAATGTGCTTTCAAGGGTTGTAATGAGCAGGTGTATGTCAGCTCCTTTCCTTCACTGACAGGAAATGAAAGCAGGCACAGAGAGAGAACAGATAAGGCTGGAATTCAGAGGGGAGGGAGAAGAAGCAGGGAGCAGCAGTCCCTTGATCTCTGGACACAGAGAAAAAACGAAAGAGAGAGGCAGAGGGACAGAAGGCAACTTGCCAGTTCTGATAGTGATTCAGACTTGGAGGAAGTAAGGAGGGTGGAATTGCCCCAAACTCGCAGGCTGGCCAGGATTGTACAAAAACGCGGGAAAGAGGGAAAGAAACGGTGGGGGCTTCCTTGTTGGTGAAGGAAGAGGAGGAGGGGCCCAGTCCGGGCAACTCCATCCTCCAGCGAGGACTGAAATTGCTGAGCTCCAACTGGGGCTTGTGATGGAGTAATAAATATGAAGTAAATGGCCAGTGTCATGGTGTGTGTGTGTGAGAGAGAGAGAGAGAGAGAGAGAGAGCGCGAGAGAGAGCGCAAGCCTGACAGGGTAGACCCATGGACGCCACCTTGAGCTCCTTGGAGAAAATATGGGATAGAAATGCCATTTATAAAGAAAGGGGACCCAGCCACTAATCTGGCCACCGCATTTTGGGCCAGTTTTCTTCAAGGGCAGTTCCACATAGAGGACATTGCAATCACCCCATGTCGTCCTGAGCATGGAATACCCTGGCCACGTCATCTCTGCCCCAAGGGGACTGTGGCTGACAAAATAGCCGGAGCTGGAAATGGTCCCTTACAATCCCAGTAGGAATGTGAGCCCTTCTTGACTCACTTTTTAGTGCTTTCCTTTGGCCCTCAGGGGGTGGCTAGATAGGTAAGAAAAAGGAATCCTACCCCAGTAGTCTGCCTTGAGAACTTTGCAGATTCCAGGTGCTAGGAAATGAGACAGAAGCAGGAAGGAAATGGGCCCTGAAGTGGGGATGGGACGTTTGAGGACCCCAGGGATGGTTGGTATCCGTCTTGTCTCAGGAGACAATGGGAGAGTGTGCCTTTGGGGGCGAGATCAAACTGCGCCAGCGGTGGCTCCAGAGGCTATAGCCTAATGTCAAAATTACACTCGTAGAAATGACTCACTTGTCAGTCACAGTTCTGACTTCATTCTTTGACTAAAAACACTGAAAGGCAGGAGCAACCAGGCAGATTCATTCAACAGAAATTCCCTATGTTTCCTCACATTTTGCATGGTACGTTCCCTTCTAGAAGGCCTAGATCTGACAACCCCAAATTTGGCCCTCCAGATGTTTTGGGACTACAATTCCCACCATCCCTGACCACTGGTCCTGCTAGCTAGGGATGATGGGGGTTGTAGTCCCAAAACATCTGGAGGGGATGTCTGGCCTAGATGCTGGCTTCTCCTTTTCCGTTTTGGAAAAAGAAAGTTCAGAGTCTGGGCTATGTTTCAGTCCAGCCCTGGTTCCTAGCAAGATTCACCCACAATTTCTCAGGAAACCTTTTTATTCTCTTGACCGTGTATCTGTTTCATAACAGAATAATATTTGCTTTTGTAGGATTTGCAAAGCCCTCTGCTTAGGACAGACAGAACTGAGTAGAAGAACAAGGGATTCCTTCTGACCTCTTGGAAGCTTCCTGAGAGCCCAGATGGATGAGCAAGACTCAGCTGGCCCTGAAGCAGGAAGAGGCCATGCCATCCAAACTGGGAGCAGTGGGGGATTCTGGGAAAGCTCCATGCAGAAGATCCTGGGTGAGGAGGACACCCTCAGCTCAGATATGCAGAGAAAAAAGTTAAGGCAAATTAGCTCCCAGGAGGCAAAAGGACCTCGAGAGGTTTGCAGCCGACTCCACCACATTGCCTGTCGGTGGCTGAAGCCAGAAAGGCACACGAAAGCTGAGATGCTGGACCTGGTGATCTTGGAGCAGTTCCTGGCTGTCCTTCCACCACAGATGGAGAGCTGGGTGAGGGAATGTGGAGCGGAGACCAGTTCCCAGGCGGTGGCCCTGGCCGAAGGATTTCTCCTGAGTCAGGCAGAGGAGAGGAAGCAGGCAGAGCAGCAGGTGAGAGAGACTTTCCTCTGGATATTCCCAGGGGTCACTTAACAGGAGGGAGAGTATCCCAAAATTCTCTCTTAATCCCCCAATCTTATTTGGAAAGCCTCCAAGGAATGATATATGATATCCCTAAAGCTTTTGCCTCTCCCGTTCCTTTTCTTATCTTTCTCTCCATTCTCTGTTTTCAATCCCTGTTGTTCTTTCAGGAAACGATTATTTTTGCAGAAATTGGCCTGGATTCCTGTGAGGCAGAGAGGACTCCGTTGGTCATGAGAGAGAGGCCACTGGGTAAGGAGGAAGGATTTTTTTTCTCCATTCGGTCACATTCTGTGGATTTGGAAACTAATCCGCCGTGGGTTATTTTCATCTTTTGGGGAGGACACCTGGGTCCCAGATCTCAAATGAGGGACATGTATTTTTAAATACAAATGTCAAAATGCACTCAGTAGGTGAGACTTTTTCTAAGGCCCATCTGTAAGAGGTGCACTACTTCACCTCTAAGAGAAGCATGTGCTAATGGCCTGCCACTTACCTTTGTCTCTCACAGGTGACAGAATGATGCTGCCAAGACCTTTCCATCCATCTTTGCATGGAGGCAGAGGAGAAACATCAGCTCTGGAACCAGATCAGGTAGGGAGAAGGAGCAGTGCAGGCAACGAGGCTATGAGATGGGGCAGCCAGGCAGAAAACAACAGAGCAATGTGTAGTAGATAATCTCTATGTTGTCTAAGAAGAGGACCTTTCCGTTTTTATTTTAGGGTCCGGTGTACTTTGAAGATGTAGCTGTTCATTTCACAGATGAGGAATGGGCGTTGCTGGATCCTGACCAGAGAGCTCTGCATAAGGAAGTCATGGAGGAGAATCATGAGATCATGGACTCTCTCAGTAAGGCTGCCTTTTGGATTACAATATCTCTTTTGAAATTCAGTATGGATCTCTATGAGATGAACCTCAAGTGCTAAACAACAACAGCCACAGCATCTGGGGTTCTGATAGCCTCACAGTGAACCGTGACTGGAGAGTTAGCTACTGTTTTGTCTGTGAATATTCTTCCTCCAGTTTTGCTTTTAAAAATCATGATCTGGCTGGTCTGAACTGCTTAGGTTTTGAAATTCAGGCTTTAGAGACGTTCGGGAAGTTGAAGTAGCTTCTGTTAGTTTTTGATTCACCAAAGAGATGACTGATGTTGGAATCATAGAATCCTAGTCATTGGGGCAAGACCTGCTGAGCAGTGTTGCTGTGATCGTGAAGTCTGACACTTCTGAGCAGCCTGTTTCTTCTCATAAAGAGTTAACTTCACTTACTCGGTGTGATTTATTGCTGCCCTACTCCTGACACTCAGGTTCCCATAAATATGTTCATTAATGCCTGTCAACAAAAGCCGTGAAGCTTGTAGTAAGACCTTACATTTCATTCCCTTCAGTTTTCCTCTGTCCCAAGCATTAATTGTTGTTGTTTTAGTTGTTTAGTCGTGTCTGACTCTTCGTGACCCCATGGACCAGTTCACGCCAGGCACTCCTGTCTTCCACTGCCTCCCGCAGTTTGGTCAGACTCATGCTGGTAGCTTCGAGAACACTGTCCAACCATCTCGTCCTCTGTCGTCCCCTTCTCCTTGTGCCCTCCCATCTTTCCCAGCATCAGGGTCTTTTCCAGGGAGTCTTCTCTTCTCATGAGGTGGCCAAAGTCTTGGAGCCTCAGCTTCAGGATCTGTCCTTCCAGTGAGCAATCAGGGCTGATTTCCTTCAGAATGGAGAGGTTGGATCTTCTTGCAGTCCATGGGACTCTCAAGAGTCTCCTCCAGCACCATAATTCAAAAGCATCAATTCTTCGGCGATCAACCTTCTTTATGGTCCACCTCTCACTTCCATGCATTACTACTGGGAAAACCATGGCTTTAACTAGCATTAATTAGTATTGTTCAATAATCAAGGGCTGCCTTTCTTTCTAAAGCTGTGATCTGTTTCTCTCTTTGTTACAGATGGTGATGTTTCCGAAATGAAGAACAAGGGAGACCATGACAAAATCTACACAATGGAGAAGCGATATACATATTTGGAGTGTATAGAGAGCTTAAGTCAGAGCTCCCATTCCACTCCCCTCCAAAGAAATCTCTTTGGGAAGAAATCCTATCAGTGCTTGGAATGTGGGAAGAGCTTCAGTCGGAAGGATAGTCTCACGCTTCATCTAAGAATTCATACACAGGAGAAACCATATCAATGCTTGGAATGTGGAAGGAGCTTCAGTCAGAGCACAGGTCTCAGGTCCCATCAAAGAATTCATACTGGAGAGAAACCATATCAGTGTTTGGAATGTGGAAAGAGGTTCAGTCAGAGGGTCCATCTCATATCCCATCAAACAACTCATACGGCAGAAAAGGCATTTCAGTGTTTGGAATGTGGAAAGAGTTTCACCCGGAAGGAAAATCTGACTTTCCATCAAAGAATTCATACAGGGGAAAAACCGTATAAGTGCTTGGAATGTGGAAGGAGCTTCAGTTGGAAGACTAGTCTGACTTTACATCAAAGGACTCATACAGGGGAGAAACCGTATCAGTGCTTAGAATGTGGAAAGAGCTTCACTCAGAAGGAAATTCTTACTTCTCATCAAAGAACTCATAAAGGGGAGAAACCGTATCAGTGCTTGGAATGTGGAAAAAGCTTCAGTCGGAAATCTTATCTCAGTTCCCATCAAATAACTCACAGTGAGGAGAAACCATATAAGTGCTTAGAATGTGGAAAGAGCTTCACTCAGGGTGTCAACCTTAAAGCGCATAAAATAATTCATACAGGGGAGACGCCATTTCAGTGTTTGGAATGTGGGAAGAGCTTCACCAAGAAATTAAATCTCACTTTCCATCAAAGAATTCATACAGGGGAGAAGCCATTTTCGTGCTTGGAGTGTGGGAAGAGATTCAGTCAGAGAGCAGGTCTCTTGTCCCATCAAAGAATCCATACAGGTGAGAAGCCATTTCAGTGCTTGGAATGTGGAAAGAGCTTCAGTCACAGTGCTAGCCTTAAGAACCATCAAAGAGTTCATACAGGAGAGAAGCCATTTCAGTGCATAGAATGTGGAAAGAGCTTCACCATTAAATTATCTCTCACTTCCCATAAAAAAATTCATACAGGGGAAAAGCCATTTCAGTGCTTGGAATGTGGAAAGCGCTTCAGTCGGAACTCACATCTCAATTCCCATAAAAGAACTCATAGCAAGGAGAAACCTTATTCGTGCATGGAATGTGGAAAGAGCTTCACCCAGAAGGGAAGTCTCACTTCCCATGAAAGAACTCATACAGGGGAGAAACCGTATCAGTGCTTTGAATGTAAAAAAAGGTTCAGTCATAGCGCCAAGCTCTTAGTCCATCAAAGAATTCACATAGGGGACAAATGATATCAGTTCTCGGAATGTGGAAAAAGCTTCAGTCAGAGTGCCGTTCTTTAGGTGCATCAAAGAATACATACAGTGATTTAAAAAAGAATGTAGGAAAAGTTTCACCCATAAAGTAACTCTCACTTCCCATCAAAGAATTCACACATGGGACAAAGCATATCAGTTCTCAAAATGTGAGAAGTTTCACCAAGAAGGAAAGTCTCACTTCCCATCGAAGAATTCATAAAGGGGAGAAACCGTATCACTTTGAATGTGGAAAAAGGTTCAGTCATAGTGCCACCCTCACAATCCACCAAATGATTCTTAAAGGGAGAAACCATATCAGTGCTTTGAATGTGAAAGGAGCTTCAGTCAGAGAAATGTCAATATTACCTGCACAGTGGGAACGTATTTTAGAATCTATTGGACTCCACAGAGAGGTCTGTATAAAAAGGATTTGCTAATGTTGCATTATGCTGGAGATGTGGTAAGGACAATGTCTCCCTGAAACATTGGTTTATAGTCTCTTGGGCTTGCCATTCAGAAGGCTGGTGGTTCAAATCCACTTGACATTGGTGAGCTCCCATTGCTCTGTCCCAGCTTCTGCCAACCTAGCTGTTTGAAAGCATACTAGCGCAAGCAGATAAAGAGGTACCTCTGTAGCGGTAAGGTAAAGGGCGTTTCTGTGTGCTCTGGCTTCCGTCATGGTGTTCCGTTGCTCCAGAAGCGGTTCAGTCATTCTGGCCACAAGACCCAGAAAAGCTGACTGCAGACAAAAGCCAGCTCCCTCGGCCTGAAGCGAGATGAGTGCCCACCCCATAGTTGTCTTTGACTAGACCTAACTGTCCTTTACCTTTACCTTTTTATATACTTACAGTACTAGGTTTTGGGAGAAAATGCTGGTTTGTATAATTATGGCCGATCAGAAGAAACTAAAATTTGCAGCAGAGAATATTTTTTGAACTAGATACCTACTATATGCAAGTTAATGGGAGAACAAAAATGGTAGCTAAGTGACTGCTATTGGTGAACTGGAAGAAGAAAGACATGAACTCCTTTAATCAGCGGATTAATAATATGATAGCACTTGTAATTTATGGACAGACTGCTTACAGACGTAGACTCTGCTTGTAAATATGACAATATTTGGAACAAATTAATACAAAATGTAGTAGGCTAAAGATGTTTACATTAGTATTATGATAATATCATATTTATGGGTTAGGATATACATATAAGCCCCCCCCTTTTTAAAAAACAACAACATACAAGTTGTCTCAGGGGTGGCCTGGAATTACCAATGGATGTGGCTCGCTATTTGCTTACCTTAGGCTCCGCTCCTTGACTCCACCTCGACAGTTAAAGCCTGTGCCTCCTCTAGGACAGTTGTCCCCAAAGTGAGCGACACCCCCCCCCGAAGGGTTTTGTTCCTGGGGGGCACTAAGAGGCAAAGGGGTGGCAGTGTACACAACGTCCCGGAATTTGAAAAGCTGATACCACTTGATCAAGTTCATTGGTTTTGTCATGAATTAATTAAACTATGTAGAGTTGTACATTGGGTTACATATGCTTTAGGTTACATACGCTTCAGGTTACAGACTCCGCTAACCCAGAAATAGTGTTTCAGGTTAAGAACTTTGCTTCAGGTTGAGAACAGAAACCTAACCGCGCTCTGGTGGCGCGGAAGCAGCAGGAGGCCCCATTAGCTAAAGTGGTGCTTCAAGTTAAGAACGGACCTCCGGAATGAATTAAGTACTTAACCCGAGGTACCACTGTATATTTAATTGGATTTTGAATAAATGTGCAACCGTTGCTGTTTAGAATTTTATTGTGCTTTTATCTTTCTTAGTGGATTGTGCAAACAGCTATTTGAATAATGCTTTTATGTGGTAAGAGGCACTAGGGGTGTTGGGGGGGGGGGGGAGCTGCGGCCCAAAAATGTTTGGGAACTGCAATCTAGGACCTGGGACTTCAGACCCTGAGGACATCTCCCCAGGGTCTCAACCCTCTGAGGCATCTGTAGACCAGTGGATTACAGTGGCAGAGGTGTCTTCCTGGGCTTCAAAGAAGGAGGTGCAGAGACTCGGGCTTCACCTGGGATGGGCCACAACTCGGAGGAAACCGCTTCCCCTCCCAGCTCCCCAATCTGATCTCCCTAACTTTCAGGCTGCACGGAGCCCCAACAGCACCCCCCCGCTAGATCCCCATTTTTGTACAGTGCCCTCTCTTTTTAACTACCCAGTAAACTAGCTCACTCCCAGAAAAGACTAGATTCCCCTCTTTTTTGCAGCCCTTACTCTGCTTCCTTTGCCAAATTCCCCCCTCTGCCCCTCCTATCATCCTTTACATCTCCCAGGTCCAGAGGCAAGGGCCACGATGTCTTCCCAGCCGATGGAGGGCGGGGGGGGGGGGGAGTCAGGCAGCAGGAAAAGGCTTCTCCGCTTGCATCCTTCCTTTCTGCTCAGCCCCCCCCCCAAGACTCACGCGCACATCCCCACCTGACAATGGCCCCCTCCAAAGCATCGCAGCCAGGATCAGGCCCCCAGAAGACTGGAAGGAAGAAAGGGGGTGGGAGAGGCACGCTGCCTTGAAGGGGTGGGACCCCCCAACACCCACCCCCTTCCACCACCCCCCTCAACTCGCCACGCCCGCAGCCTTGCGGGGAAGGGCGACCCGTGAACGTGGCTCAGCTGCACGTGGGATCTGGTTCCTTCTTGTCTGGTTTTGGCTACAGCCAAGCAGGAGGCAAGGATGGGGATGAAAGGAGATGCAGCCCGGGGGGGGGCACGCTTCCCCTGCAAGCTTTTTCTGGCCAAGGGGGAGACCTGCTCAGATCCCCCAAAACACAGCATCTCTGGGGGTGTGGAATGGGCGGGGCTCCTCCTGCGCTCCGGCTCTGGAGGAAGAAAACGCAGAGAGAGAGGGGGGAGGGGATGAGCTGGGGGCGCTCGTCTTGCCAAGGGTTAAAAGGAACTGAGCCGAATTCCTAGAGAGGGGAGGACAGAAGGGGGGCAGGTCTTCCAGAACCAAAGCCCCTCCCTCCCTCCCAAGTCACTTCCTGCAAGGGGGGGGGGGCGGGCGGTGGATGTTTCGTGTGTCTCCTTTGCAAGCTTTGCTGCCTGGCTGGCTCCTGCTGCAATCTGGTGAGTCTCCTCTCTCTTTCCTCCCTTTGGGGGAGAAGGGGGTCCCAGGGCTGCAGGCGGGGATGCAGGGGGGCCGTGTTCAGATCATGCATGCCCCCCAGGGTCCTGCACCCCCCTTGCCAGGGGGCGGGTCACTTCCTGCAAGCGTGGATGTTTTGTGTGTCTCCTTTGCAAGCTTTGCTGCCTGGCTGGCTCCTGCTGCAATCTGGTGAGTCGCCTCTCTCTTTCCTCCCTTTGGGGGAGAAGGGGGTCCCAGGGCTGCAGGCGAGGGTGCAGGGGGCCCATGTTCAGATCATGCGTGCCCCCCCAATATCAGCGAGTAGAGGGTCCTGACCCCCTCCTTGCTCTCTGGCAAGCCGGGGGGGGGCGGTTTTGCAGGAGGGCTGCAACCCTGTTCTTCCTTTACAGCAAACTGGCGGCTAACAGATTGAGGTTGAATCCTGACAAGCAGAAGTACTGTTTTTGGGGACAGGAGGCAGGCGGGTGTGGGGCTGCCTTTGAAGGTGACCCAGAAACTACAACTAATCCAGAATGTGGCAGCCAGACTGGGGACTGGGAGCAGCCGCCAAGACCACATAACACCGGTCTTGAAAGACCTACATTGGCTCCCAGTACGTTTCCGAGCACAATTCAAAGTGTTGGTGCTGACCTTTAAAGCCCTAAACGGTCCAGTATATCTGAAGGAGCGCCCCCCCCATCATTGTACCCGGACACTGAGATCCAGCGCCAAGGGCCTTCTGGTGGTTCCCTCACTGCGAGAGGCCAAGTTACAGGGAACCAGGCAGAGGGCCTTCTCGGTGGTGGCGCCCTCCCTGTGGAACGCCCTCCCACCAGATGTCAAAGAGAACAACAACTACCAGACTTTTAGAAGACATCTGAAGGCAGCCCTCTTTAGGGAAGCTTTTAATGTTTGATGTATTAGAGTATTTTAATATATTTTTTTTTGAAGCCGCCCAGAGTTGGCGGGGTACAAATAGATTATTATTATTATTATTATTATTATTATTATTATTATTATTATTATTATTATAGCAAAGGCTGCTCACCGCTTTGTGGAGAAGCAATGGCTTTCATCCCCCCAGACTTGAGTTTGCTGCAATAGCCGAGGAGTCTCCTGGGTCTCCAGAGCCCAGTCTAGTCCTGTGGAGTTCCAGTCAGTCAGGCTGGAGGATGCGGACTAAGTGCTGGGATCAGTCTGAGCCCCTCTTGGAGGATGAGAAAGAGCAGGGAGAGGGGGCTGGCTGGGCCGGGGGGGGGGTCAGTGCCTCCCTGCCGGAGTGGGTGCTCCCTTCCTGCTTGGAGGAGGCGGGGTAAATCCGGAATGTGTCCTTTTTTTGAAAATGCATCTCTGGGTTATATGTGGGGCTGAGGAATTCGTTCATCCCCCCCCAAATATAGTACTGCCCCCCACAAGGTCTGAGGGACGGTGGACCAGCCCCCTGCTGAAAAAGGTTGTTGACCCCTGTTTAGGCTTTATCTCCCCCCCCATGTGTAACGGATTCACCCCGCCAACTAAAAGTAAAGGTAAAGGTACCCCTGCCCATACGGGCCAGTCTTGCCAGACTCTAGGGTTGTGCGCCCATCTCACTCAAGAGGCCGGGGGCCAGCGCTGTCCGGAGACACTTCCGGGTCACGTGGCCAGCGTGACATCGCTTCTCTGGCGAGCCAGAGCTGCACACGGAAACGCCATTTACCTTCCCGCTAGTAAGCGGTCCCTATTTATCTACTTGCACCCGGAGGTGCTTTCGAACTGCTAGGTTGGCAGGCGCTGGGACCGAACAACGGAAGCGCACCCCGCCGCGGGGATTCGAACCACCGACCTTTCGATCAGCAAGTCCTAGGCGCTGAGGCTTTTACCCACAGCGCCACCCGCGTCCATACACCCCGCCAACTGCTCCCCATTAAATATAGCAGGTCCACCTCACTACACCCCCCGGCCTCTTCTCCCCCCCCCCAATGCTCCTTCTCCCCACCTCGTCTGGTTCCACAGCCGCGACTTCTCCTACGCCACCAAGAAAAGATGGATGAGGCCGTCTTGCCAGAATCCCTCCGCCATCTGTGAGACAGAAAGGGGAATGAGAAGTCAGAGGTGGAGCTGTGCATGGTGAACGAGAGGTGGGCCACAGAAAAAGCCTCACGTGCCGAGGGCATTTGGACATTGGCAGCCATTTCTTATTTTAGTTATGTGAAAATGGATGCACCCTGCTTTGGGCTCTTGGATCCCACCAGTGACCATCATCTAAGAAAGGAGTGGATTCACTCCACTAACTGCCCCCCATTAAATATACCAGACCTACCTCATGATGTGTAAATTACACGAATTTCTGCAATTTCCCACAGGCTCCCTTGTGAGGATCTTGTGAGAGGGGAAACTTAGTTATTTAGAGACTTAGGCAGGAGCTGAACGGACAAGAACAGTCTTATTTACAAATTAAGAGGTCCATGAAACAAATTTGGGGTCAGGAGGTGCATTCTTCCAAAGAAAAGTTGGCTTATTACTTAAACTAAATAGAAATATCTCACTGTAGTACATGCACAGCTTTTCTTAAACTTCAGTCGCTAAAAGCTCTCTTGTTGCACTTCAGTGGGAAGTTCAGGTTTCTACCATAGGAGGTAAAAGAATTAACTCGGTTTCTGTTCATTTACTTCGTTATGACCAGGGTTACACTTAAATACTTTTAATACAGCACAGCTTCCTTCTTTGCCTAATACTTTGGTTCCTGAGCGAGGGGCACTTTTCGCCGGTCCACCTCTCTTAGCCATCCCACTCCTGAGGGATTTCCCACAGACCCAGGGGATCTTCTTAGCCCTTGTTATTTGTTTGGGGGGTCTTCTTTTCCTAGCAGATCTCTCTCCTTCTGACTGGAAGGAGACCCTGCTTTAGTCCATTTCCCCACAGCTCCTCCCTCTCCTGCCTCCTCAAACTCAGACCTCCAGATTACAGTGGTGCCCCGCAAAATGAATGCCTCGCAAGACGGGGAAAACCCGCTAGACAAAAGGGTTTTCCGTTTTTGAGTTGCTTCACAAGACGATTTTCCCTATGGGCTTGCTTCGCAAGACGGAAACGTCTTGCAAGTCTTGCGATTTCCCCCCCGCTTTCCTCCCCTTTTTCCAAGCCGCTAAGCCGTTAATAGCCTTTTAGCAGCTCAGCCGCTAAGCCTTTAATAGCCGCTAAACCGCTAATAGCGCTAATCCGCTTAGCCGCTAATACGGTTGCTTCGCAAGACGAAAAAACCGCTAGACGAAGAGAATCGCGGAACGGATTCCTTTCGTCTTGCGAGGCACCACTGTACTGTATTTTTCACTCTGTAAGACACACCAGACCACAAGACACACCTAGTTTTTGGAGAAGGAAAACAAGAAAGAAATTATTCTGAATCTCAGAAGCCAGAACAGCAAGAGAGATCGCTGCGCAGCGAAAGCAATGATCCCTCTTGCTGTTCTGGCTTCTGGGATAGCTGCGCAGCCTGCATTCGCTCCATAAGACACACACATTTCCCGTTACTTTTTAGGAGGGGAATTATAGAGCAAAAAATGCGGTAAATCCTGCCTCCATACTCTCCCCAGACCCTCCACTGGGTCATCTTCCTCTCTAAGCTGCTGTGAGACTCCTTCTTCTGGCTAGAGAGATTCTTCCCTCAGACAGAGCCTCTCTGAATAATAATAATTACTATTGTTATAAAATAATAATAAAATCCCCACCTCCCCTCTCAGATCAGGCCCTGCCCAACTCTTTCCCTCAGAAAGGGCTCCTCGGATTTTCCCTCCAAAAGGGCTGGCAGCCAATCAGAGACAGAGAGAGGCTCCCGCCCCCTGCTGGAACCTCGGAGGCACTGCACCCCCCACTCCACTCTGGCTCCACTGTCCCTCACAGGCCATTTCCTAACATCACTACAGGGGGTCTCCTTTTCCTAGAGATCTCTCCCCTCCTGACTGGAAGGAGACACTGGTTTAGTCCATCTTCCCACAGCTCCTCCCTCTCCTGCCTCCTCAGACCTCCAGATTAATTCCTGCCTCCATATTCTCCCCAGACCCTCCACTGGGGCATCTTCCTCTCTAAGCTGTGAGACTCCTTCTTCTGGCTAGAGAGATTCTCCCCTCAGATCAGAGCCAGTTCTCCCTCAGAAAAGAGCCTCTCCGAATAATAATAATAATAATAATAATAATAATACCCCTCTCTGATCAGGCCCTGCCCAACTCTTTCCCTCAGAAAGGGCTCCTCGGATTTTCCCTCCAAAAGGGCTGGCAGCCAATCAGAGAGAGAGGGGGGGCTCCTGCCCTCTGCTGGAACCTCGGAGGCACTGCACCCCCCACACTCTGTTCTGGCTCTGAGGGAAAATACCTCATGGGAGACAACTAGGAAGAAGAAAGGATACAGATAAACTGACCGAGTCTTCTCTTGTCATTTGTATATCACAATCAGTTTACAGGAATATCTGCAACATATGGTTCATTATTAGAGGTCAGCGCCTGAGATTGAGGCAAATGCTCAAAACTGCAGATTCCACACACACACACCCACACACCCACACACACACACCCCCGTTTCTGGAAGGTCTGTGTGGAACTTGAGGCTTTTTTTTCCACGCTTGAGGCTTTATGTTATTATTATTTTTATTATTGTTTGTTGGTATTTTCACTACTATTACCGCTGTTCCAGAGCAGAGTGCCACCATTTTAAAATACTTTAAAACAAATAATCAGAGGAACAGGCTGGGTCCTCCGTTGTCCGAGGCCTTGGGAATGAGGGGGAGGTGCCTGTGTGGGGAGGGAATCCCCCAAGGGGGGGTCTGCCCCCAGGATGCCCTCTCTTGGGCCACCCCAAGACTCTCAAGGGAGTGAAGCTACCAAGAGGGCCCCCCTGCCAAATTTCACAGCCCAGAGGGTCTGTAGGGAAGAAGGTGGTTCTTCACATATTGGGGGGGGGGCTAAGTGAACCCCTCCCTGTTCAGGGCAGTTTTTAATGTTTCATGCTGTATTGTGTTTTTAATATTTGGTTGGGAGCGTCCCAGAGGGGCTGGGGAAACCCAGCCAGATGGGTGGGGGGTAAATAATAAATCCCTATTATTCTATTATACTCCTGTGAGCACTTTGAATTGGACCTGGAAATGAAGGGACCACCAATGCAGCTGTTTTAAAACAGGAATTAAATGTGTTCTCAGGGGTTGTAATAGGAGGGATTCAATGACATGGGGTAGACCCATGGATGCTCCTTGGAGAAAAAGGGGGGAAAGAAATGCCCTTCATAAAGAAAGGGAGCCCAGCCAACAATCTGGAGCAGATTCTGAACCATCCTCAAGAGCAGTTCCACTTAGAGGGCATTGCGATGATCCTATCTGATCCACAGCAGAGAGTACCCTGGCCATGTCATCTCTGCTCCAAGGGGACAGTGGTGGGAAGCTGGCTGGAGCTGGAAAGGGGCACTTACAAACAGAGAATTTATTTGCAATCATAGGAGGAATGTGAGCCCTTCTCACTTGTTTATAGTGCTATCCTTTGGCCCTCAGACCTAAGAAAAGGGGATTCCACCCCAGCAGTTTGTCTTGAGAACTTTGCACATGCCAAGTGGCTAGAAAATGAGACAGAAGCAGGAAGGAAATGGTCACTGAACTGTGGGAGGGAGGGAGAGCAGCTCTTGAGGATCCCAGGGTGGATTGGTTGGTTGGCATCCATCTGCCTCAGGAGACAATGGGAGAGTGTGCCTTTGGGGGTGAGGTCAAACTGTTGGAAGGTTGCAGCGGCTGCAGAGGCCCTAGCCTAGTGTCAAAATTACACTTGTACAAATGACTCACTTGTCAATCACAGTTCTGTCTTCTTTCATTGACTGAAAACACTGAAAGGCAGGAGCAACTAAGCTGATTCATTTGAGAGACCTTTGCAATGTTTCCTGCACATTTTGCATAGTAACGTCTAGTAGGGCTGGACGCCGGCTTCTCCTTTTCCTTTTTTGAAAAAGAAAGTTCAGAGTCTGGGCTTGCTGCAGTCCAGCCCCGGTTCCTAATAAGATTCCGGAAATCTTTTTCTTTTCCTGGTTGTGTATCAATTTCATAACAGAACAATGTATTTGCTTGGTAGGATTTGCAAAGGCCTCTACTTAGGAAAGACAGAACTTGGCAGTAGGACCAAGAGCTTTCTTCCGATCTCTTGGGGGATTCCACAGAGCCCAGATGGATGAGCCAGAATCCGCTGGCCCTGAAGCTGGAAGAGGCCATGCCATCCAAACTGGGAGCAGCGGTGGAATCTGGGAAAACTGTCTGCTGAAGATCCAGGTTGAGGAGAACACCTTCAGCTCAGTAGTGGAAAGACAAAATTTCAGGCAGTTCTGCTACCAGGAGGCCAAAGGACCTCGAGAGGTTTGCAGCCGACTCTACCACCTTGACTGTCAGTGGCTGAAGCCAGAAAGGCACACAAAAGCCGAGATGCTGGACCTGGTGGTCTTGGAGCAGTTCCTGGCTGTCCTTCCACCGGAGATGGAGAGCTGGGTGAGAGAATGTGGAGCGGAGACCAGTTCCCAGGCGGTGGCCCTGGCCGAAGGATTCCTCCTGAGTCAGGCAGAGGAGAGGAAGCAGGCAGAGCAGCAGGTGAGAGAGACTTGCCTCTGGATATTCCCAAGGGGCTCCGAAAAGGAGGGAGAGTATCCCAAAATTCTCTCTTAATCCCCCAACCTTTTTTGGAAAGCCTCCAAGGAATGAGATCGGATACCCCTAAAGCTTTTGCCTCTCCCAGTCTTTTTCTAATGTTTCTCTCCATTCTCTGCTTCCAATCCCTTTTGCCCTTTCAGGGAAAGATTATCTTTGCAGAAACGGGCCTGGATTCCTCTGAGGCAGAGAAGACTCCATTGGAGACCAAAGAGAGACTACTGGGTAAGGAGGAAGGAGGGTTTTTTCCCCATTTGGTCACACATTCTGTAGATTTTGCCACTCATCTGTGGGGAGGACACTAGGGGCCAAGAGCCCAAAGTGGGGACATGTATTTTTACCTAGCTAAGATACAAATGTCAAAATGCACTCAGTAGGTGAGACTTTTTTACAGGCCCACCTGTAGTTAGAGATGCACTGCTTTACCTCTAAGAGAAGCATGTGAAAATGGCCTGCCACTTACCTTTGTCTCTCACAGGTGACAGAATGATGCTGGCAAGAGATGCTTATCCATCTTTGCATGAAGGCAGAGAAGCAGCAGCCATGGAACCAGATCAGGTAGGGAGAATGAAGGATTGTGGCGAAAGAGTCCCTGATGAATCTCTCTCCTCCTTCTCTTGTTCTGAGAATGGTGAACAATCACCTCACGTTGACTAGCCTCCTGAATGTTGCAAATACAATTGTACCTCTGGTTACGTACTTAATTCGTTCTGGAGGTCCGTTCTTAACCTGAAACTGTTCTTAACCTGAAGCACCACTTTAGCTAATGGGGCCTCCTGCTGCCGCTGCACTGCTGGAGCACGATTTCTGTTCTTATCCTGAAGCAAAGTTCTTAACCTGAAGCACTATTTCTGGGTTAGCGGAGTCTTTAACCTGAAGCGTATGTAATACGAGGTACCACTATTATTTATCAGTAGTTGCAGTTTTATTTACAGATTTAACATTTAATGCTGAAATAGGCTTCTAAGCAGTTGACAAATCATAAAAACAGTGGCCAGAATTCACCTTTCCCCTCATTCCCCTCCCCGTGACCCGCAGTACCCCCTGAAGTTGACTTTAATGCATTGTGAAGGTTCCCCCCACCTCCAGAACAGTAGATGGGGAAAGCAAAGAGAGGATCCTTCCATCTGGGAAACTGGAATCGATGAGCAGAGAGAATTACCGTATTTTTCGCTCTATAACACACACCTGACCATAACACGCACGTAGTTTTTAGAGGAGGAAAACAAGAAAAAAAATTCTGAAAGAAATAGTGGATGAATCATTTTTGTGATTCATGCTGTGGCCACAGACATGTGATTTGATGGTGAGTTTGGGGTAGCCCAATGCAAAAATCCTGAGAATCCATGTGGATCTGTGCTTTGTAACCACGTTTTTG
The DNA here is from genome assembly GCF_964188315.1 of Podarcis muralis. Classification (NCBI taxonomy): domain Eukaryota; kingdom Metazoa; phylum Chordata; class Lepidosauria; order Squamata; family Lacertidae; genus Podarcis; species Podarcis muralis. The sequence goes on along the minus strand of NC_135666.1, from coordinate 1,583,731 downwards.
CACCATTGCAGCCCCAGGCAACAGTGGGTGCGTGATTTTTTTGGTGCAGGCTGTAGCCATGGACATGCTATGTGATCTGATGGTGAATTTAGGCTGACCCAATGCAAAGATCCTGAGTATCCATGTGGATACATGCTTTGTAACCAGGTTTTTGTACCATTGCAGCCCCAGGCAACAGTGGGTGCGTGATTTTTATGGTGCAGGCTGTAGCCATGGACATGCTATGTGATCTGATGGTGAATTTGGGGTGACCCAATGCAAAGATCCTGAGGATCCATGTGGATCCATGCTTTGTAACCACGTTTTTGCACCATTGCAGCCCCAAGCAACAGTGGGTGCGTGGTTTTTTTGGTGCAGGCTGTAGCCATGGACATGCTATGTGATCTGATGGTGAATTTGGGGTGACCCAATGCAATGATCCCGAGGATCCATGTGGATCCGTGCTTTGTAACCACTTTTTAAGTGGGGAGGGAAGGAAAAACAGAAGGGACAAGGAGCACGAGAGGGGTGTGTGGAGAAGCAGCTGGCTAACTATGCAGGAGAGGGGCTTAACGGGAGGGAGGAAAAGAAGGCAAAAGTTCCCCCCTCCCAAGCCAGCCTTCCCCCCCTCCAACCTGCATGTTTTCCGGCTGCCTGCGAGTCCCTAGAATGCTGGACGCAGCACTGGAGCACGGAGAGGAGGAGGTGGTGGCTGTCGGCTGCGCTCCTAGCCGACGGAACCTGAGCCGGTTGGGCTGGAGCCTGCGCGCAGTGTGACTAGGAAGGAATTAGAAGGAGGGACGCAGTCCTTTCCTTTTCCCTCTGCTTGCCAGGAGGGCTGGGGATTTCCCTGCTCTTTGTTGCGTTTGAGCAAACACAGCAACCGAAAACAGAAGCGGGTGGGCAGTAAGACCCTGAGGCAGAATGCAGGAAAGCAGCAGCCTCGCTTCTGCAGCCTTCCCTTCTCCGCGCGATCTGATTTTTGCCCCTGCACTCGGGTCAGTCGGCTCCAGGGACCACACATTCGCTCAATAACACGCACAGACATTTCCCCTTACTTTGTAGGAGAAAAAATGTGCGCGTTATAGAGAGAAAAACACGGTATTTGAAGATCACCATGTGGCATTCCATCCATTCCCCCAAAAGCTTAATACCAGTCATTAAAATACACACACACAAAAAAACAAGTTTTGTTAAAACATTAAAATATGCATCCATAATAAAAATGTACCGCAAAACAATTACATTAAAACAAAACAGCAATGAACAGGCAGAAAACAACAGAGCAATGTATAGTAGATAATCTGTATGCTGTCTAAGAAGGGGACCTTTCCCTTTTTATTTTAGGGTCTGGTGTGCTTTGAAGATGTAGCTGTTCATTTCACAGATGAGGAATGGGAGTTGCTGGATCCTGACCAAAGAGCTCTGTATAAGGAAGTCATGGAGGAGAATCGTGGGATCATGGATTCTCTTGGTAAGGCTGCTTTTTGGATTACAATATCTCTTTTGGAATTCTTTTTGAAATTCAGTCCCTGAGGCTGTGATCCGTTTCTTTTTTGTTGCAGATGGTGATGAATCAGAAAGGAAGAATGAGGGAGACCAAATCTACACAATGGAGAAGCGGTATCAATATTTGGAGCGTATAGAAAGCTTCAGAAGAATTCATACAGGGGAGAAACCATATCAGTGCTTGGAATGTGGAAAGAGGTTCATTCGGAAATCGTATCTCCGTTCCCATAAAAGAACTCACAGCGTGGAGAAACCCTATAAGTGCTTGGAATGTGGAAAGAGCTTCGCCTGGAAGGTCAATCGAACAACCCATGAAAGAATTCATACAGGGGAGAAACCATATCAGTGCTTGGAATGTGGAAAGAGCTTCAGTCAGAAGCATAATTTCACTCTTCATCAAAGAATTCATAGTGGAGAGAAACCATATCAATGTTTGGAATGTGGAAGGAGCTTCACACGGAAGGAAAATCTGACTTCCCATCAAAGAATTCATACAGGGGAGAAATTATATCAGTGCTTGGAATGTGGAAAGAGGTTCAGTCAGAGTGCCCATCTCAAAACCCATCAAAGAATTCATACAGGGAAGAAACCATATCAGTGTTTGGAATGTGGAAAGAGCTTCATCCACAAAAGTAGTCTCACAGGCCATAAAATAATTCATACTGGAGAGAAACCATATCAGTGTTTGGAATGTGGAAAGAGCTTCATCCAGAAAAGAAGTCTCACAGGCCATAAAATAATTCATACTGGAGAGAAACCATATCAGTGTTTGGAATGTGGAAAGAGCTTCATCCAGAAAAGAAGTCTCACATCCCATCAAAAAACTCATACAGGGGAGAAACCATATCAGTGCTTGGAATGTGGAAAGAGCTTCATTCGGAAGCAAATTCTCACTTCCCATCAAAGAATTCATACAGGGGAAAAACCGTATCAGTGCTTGGAATGTGGAGAAAGCTTCAGTCAGAAGAGCAGTCTCACTTCACATGAAAGAAGTCACAGCGAGAAGAAAGCATATCAGTGCATGGAATGTGGGAAGAGCTTTAGCCGGAAGGATTGTCTGGCTTCACATCAAAGAACTCATAAAGGGGAGAAGCCCTTTGAGTGCTTGGAATGTGGGAAGAGCTTCATTCAAAGAGCAGGTCTTGTGTCCCATCAAAGAATCCATACAGGGGAGAAGGTGTTTGAGTGCTTGGAATGTGGGAAGAGCTTCACTCGTCAAGCATCTCTTATGCGGCATCAAAGAATCCATACAGGGGAGAAGCCCTTTGAGTGCTTGGAATGTGGGAAGAGATTCAGTGAGAGAATTGGTCTCATGCGGCATCAAAGAATCCATACAGGGGAGAAGCCCTTTGAGTGCTTGGAATCATAGAATCATAGAGTTGGAGTAGACCACAGGGGCCATCGAGTCCAACCCCCTGCCAAGCAGGAAAGACCATCAGAGCACTCCTGACATATGGTTGTCAAGCCTCTGCTTAAAGACCTCCAAAGAAGGAGACTCCACCACACTCCTTGGCAGCAAATTCCACTGTCGAACAGCTCTTACTGTCAGGAAGTTCTTCCTAATGTTTAGGTGGAATCTTCTTTCTTGTAGTTTGGATCCATTGCTCCGTGTCCGCTTCTCTGGAGCAGCAGAAAACAACCTTTCTCCCTCCTCTATGTGACATCCTTTTATATATTTGAACATGGCTATCATATCACCCCTTAACCTCCTCTTCTCCAGGCTAAACATGCCCAGCTCCCTTAGCCGTTCCTCATAAGGCATTGTTTCCAGGCCTTTGACCATTTTGGTTGCCCTCCTCTGGACACGTTCCAGTTTGTCAGTGTCCTTCTTGAACTGTGGTGCCCAGAACTGGACACAGTACTCCAGGTGAGGTCTGACCAGAGCAGAATACAGTGGCACTATTACTTCCCTTGATCTAGATGCTATACTCCTATTGATGCAGCCCAGAATTGCATTGGCTTTTTTAGCTGCCGCGTCACACTGTTGGCTCATGTCAAGTTTGTGGTCAACCAAGACTCCTAGATCCTTTTCACATGTACTGCTCTCAAGCCAGGTGTCCCCCATCTTGTATTTGTGCCTCTCATTTTTTTTGCCCAAGTGCAATACTTTACATTTCTCCCTGTTAAAGTTCATCTTGCTTGTTTTGGCCCAGTTCTCTAATCTGTCAAGGTCATTTTGAAGTGTGATCCTGTCCTCTGGGGTGTTAGCCACCCCTCCCAGTTTGGTGTCATCTGCAAATTTGATCAGGATGCCCTTGAGTCCATCATCCAAGTCGTTGATAAAGATGTTGAATAAGACGGGGCCCAAGACAGAACCCTGTGGCACCCCACTAGTCACTCTTCTCCAGGATGAAGAGGAACCATTGATGAGCACCCTTTGGAATGTGGGAAGAGATTCAGTCAGAGAATTGGTCTCGTGTCCCATCAAAGAATCCATACAGGGGAGAAGCCCTTTGAGTGCTTGGAATGTGGTAAGAGATTCAGTCAGAGAATTGGTCTCGTGTCCCATCAAACAATTCATACAGGTGAGAAGCTATTTCAGTGCTTGGAATGTGGAAAGAGCTTCAGTCGGTACTCCCATCTCAGTTCGCATCAAAGAACTCACTGCAAGGACAAACCATATCAGTGCATGGAATGTGGAAAGAGCTTCGCTTGGAAGGAAAGTCTCACTCCCCATCAAAGAATTCATACAGGGGAGAAACCGTATGAGTGCTTTGAATGTAAAAAAAGGTTCAGTCAGAGTGCCCAGCTCTCCGTCCATCAAAGAATTCACACAGGAGACAAATGATACCAGTGCTCAGAATGTGGAAAGAGCTTCATTCGAAGCGCCCATCTCACTTCCCAGCAAATAATTCATACAGCGGACCAGTCTTCCAGAACTGCAAGACTGGGGAAATATCATCAAAGGAACTGAAGGAGGTGAGGACAGGTGACCCTGTAGCCTTATGAGACTTTGCCCTCGGGTGGGAAAAAATATTGCACCCGGGAAAGGGAAAATGGGAGTCAACAGACACTCAAGGAATAGTTTCGGAGAAAAAGCTTTATTTCTACCATCCATGAACTGGTAGAAGGAGCAAGTGTGATAGTTCACAAAACAAGCACGAGTTCACAGCCATTTGCACAGAGCATATATTTCCCTTCCAGTTCCCTCCCCTTTCTCCTCATCCTCTTTTCTTGGGAGTTGGGGATCCTTAGCCTGTGCAAGGGGGGGAAGGACCTGTGTCCATCTGGGCAGGGGGAAAGGACCAGTGCCCTCACCCCTCGCCTGCTCCCAGATTTGGCAACCCTTGTGCAGCAACGGGTGCAATTGGTGTGTAGGTTGGAGGGGGCCAAATTACTCCTTCCTCCATTTCTCCTGGGACTGACAAGACTGGTGGGGTTTTTAAACTTGTACTTGCTGCCATACTGAGCACAGTTTGGCTTGGGTAGTCACAGTTCTACTTTTCCTAAGCCATGGGGGAGGGTCAGGCAACTTCACATAAGTGTTTGGAGTCTATTTTTCACCAGGTTTTAAATCCTCAATCATCTACTTTTGTGGCGTCTTTCCAATTTTTTCAGGAAACATCGCAGGGGGGTCGTGGGAGTTGTTTTACTGCTTTTTCTCCATGACCCTGGAACACTTGGACACTGGGATACTTGGACACTAGGACACTCAGAATGTGGAAAGAGCTTCATTCGAAGCGCCCATCTCACTTCCCAGCAAATAATTCATACAGCGGACCAGTCTTCCAGAACTGGAAGACTGGGGAAATATCATCAAAGGAACTGAAGGAGGTGAGGATAGGTGACCCCACCAAGGCCCAAAGTCAACCCCCCCCTCAATAATCACCCCAGGCCTCAAAACTGTCCAAAATTCCTTTTGTCTTCTAAAAAAAATCCAAAACAGCTTTTCTCTGCTTTTCTCACAAGATGCATAGGAAAAATGTTATTCTTTTATCAGTACGAGAAGGCTTCAAACAGCTAATGAATAGGCTCTGTCATTGCCAAGAATACTCAAGCCTGAGAACTGACTTTTATCTCATTCAGCTGCAGCATCTTTGGATATGCTGAACCGCTCTCATTCCCCTTTCCTGGGAAGGGTGCCAAGAGTCCAAAATAGTCCCGAGACAGGAACTTTCTGTTCATGCTAAGGAGACACATGGGGCAGAAACTTTTCAGAAGGAGGAGAAAGGGGAGGGAACTTGTTGCAGCCCAGAATAGGATCAGCTTTTTTTGCTGCTGCTGCTGCTACATTGCACTGCTGAAGAGGAGAAGTGAGAGTGGAAGAATGAAAAGTCTTTGAGTGGTACATGGGTGTTCTGTCCAAGGGAAACTGACCACCGCACCAGCCGGAGAACTTCCTTAGTGCTCAGGTCCCCAGCTGTCAGGAAGGGAAGGCAGGATCAGCTCCAGGGAGAGGATTGGAGGAGTGTGCTTCAAGGCCACAGCTAGAAAGCCAGCAGCAGAGGGAGAACGTGCATCTTGTCTTGTGTGAAAACAACTCAAGTAAAAGCCTCACTATTTTGGAATCTCAACTCTCATGGATAGTAATGGGGTTACCAATTCTCCTACGCGGGCTCAAGCAACTAAGTTTATGGAGGATTTCTTTCCAAGAGCTTGGACACTTTTGGTAGGACTCTAGCAAATTCATCAGGTAATAGCCAGTCAAGGGTGACCAGACCGGCTTTATAAAAGTGAGACAAACTGCAGATAATATTAGATTAATGGTGGATTTGGTAGATCAAAATAAAGATAAAGACCAGTTTGTAAAGGTTTGACAAGGAATGTAAAGCCCTAAGAAGGCGAATTAGGAAAATGGTCAGAATCATCAAATTTTCCAACGACCCCCAAACCCGTGCAAAGCTCATAGATATTAAAAGGACATACAGAAACATGATTCATTGCAAGAAACAGCAGCACATCCTTGAGGCTTGGTCCACTCTTCGTTCGGCTGTAGAGAGGCATGACTCCCGCTCCTTCTGGCGCTTAGTTAGACCTTCGGCACCACTCAATTCAGCTACCCAGATTTCCGCTGATGAATGGACTGCCTATTATACAACCAGTTTCGCTTCTCCAAATCATCTTACAGATCTCCTTCAATCCCCGTCGGACCTCTGTCCTTGTTCTCTTAGTCCCACTTCCTCAATAAACTTTACCTCAACTTGCATCTTCAACATCATAATGTCCATGCGAAGGAATAAGGCCCCCGGCCCAGACATGGTCCCGTTGGACCTTTTCCTGACTGATCCTCTTTGGTGGAGCGAACAGCTGACTCCTGTATTCACCGCTATCTCCTCCGCCCTAGACATCCCCGACTCCTGGAGAGAAGCTATAATAGTTCCGATCTTCAAAGGCGGCCAGCCAAACATCCCTAGGAACTATCGCCCCATCAGCTTATTATCTATTCCGGGGAAAATATTTGCCGCTGTTTTACTGGAAGAACTTCTTTCATGGGTCCAGGAGAGGAACATTCTACCGCTAGAACAGATTGGCTTCCGAAAGTCAGCATCAACCATGGACCACTGTCTAACTCTCTATCACCTTGCCAGTAAATACACTGCACCAAGGCAAGGCAACCTATTTGCCGCTTTCATGGACCTGGAGGCCGCCTTTGATTCCATCCCTAGGCAGAGATTATGGTCCAAACTTGCCCATCTGGGAATTGATCCGCACCTCCTCTCCCTAGTTATTTCCCTTTACTCAAACACCACAGCTTGCGTCCGAAGTGGCCCCAACGGCTCCCTTACCACTCCATTCCCAACGGCCAAGGGCGTCCGACAAGGTTGTCTCTTGGCCCCTTTACTGTTTAATCTCTATCTTCATGATGCAATTTCCCCTTTGAAGCTAGCATCTAAGTATCCTCCTCACTTAGCAGGCCACCCCGTTGCTTCCCTTTTCTATGCAGATGATGCCGTCATCTTATCCAGAACAGCTGCGGACCTAGCAAATGCAGTTAATGCATTTATCGCCTATTGTAAGGCGGAAGCTCTTAATATTACCGTATTTTTCGCTCTATAACACACACCTGACCATAACACGCACATCGTTTTTAGAGGAGGAAAACAAGGGAAAAAATTCTGAATGAAACAGTGGATGTATCATTTTTGTGCTTCATGCTGTGGCCACAGACATGTGATCTGATGGTGAATTTGGGGTAGCTCAATGCAAAGATCCTGAGGATCCATGTGGATCCATGCTTTTTAACCACATTTTTGCACCATTGCAGCCCCAGGCAACAGTGGGTGTGTGATTTTTTTTGGGGGGGCAGGCTGCTATGTGATCTGATGGTGAATTTGGGGTGGCCCAATGCAAAGATCCTGAGGATCCATGTGGATCCATGCTTTTTAACCACGTTTTTGCACCATTGCAGCCCCAGGCAACAGTGGGTGTGTGATTTTAGGGGGGCAGGCTGCTATGTGATCTGATGGTGAATTTGGGGTGGCCCAATGCAAAGATCCTGAGGATCCATGTGGACCCATGCTTTGTAACTACATTTTAAGTGGGGAGTGAAGGAAAAACACAGAAGGGACAAGAGAGTGGTGTGCAGAGAAGCAGCTGGCTAAGAAAGCAGGAGAGGGATTTTACGGAAGGGAGGGGAGGAAAGAAAGGCAAAAGTTTCCACAAACCGAAGCCAGCTTTCTCTCTCCTCCTGCATGTTTTCTGGCTGCCTGCGAGGAGCACAGAGGAATTAGAAGGAAAGACCTCTGCTTTCCCCTCTGCTTGCCTGGAGGGGAGGGGATTTGCCTGCTCTTTGTTCCGTTTGAGCAAACACAGCAACGAAACAGAGGAGGGCGGGCAGTAAGACCCTGAGGCAGAATGCAGGAAAGCAACCACTTCCTCTTTTCAGGTTTCCCTCTCCGACACAACGCGCACGATTGATTTTTGCTGATTTTTGTTCCTGCGCTCCCCTAATCGGCTCCAGGGACCCCCCACATTCGCTCCATAACACGCACAGACATTTCCCCTTCCTTTTTAGGAGAAAAAATCTGCGTGTAATAGAGAGAAAAATACGGTAACTATAAAAAATCGAAAGTCCTCCACTTCACTCGTTCCCGCAAACTCAAGCTGGAGCCGCTTAAGATCACAGGTGGCTACTTAGAAAAGGTAAAAGCCCTTAAATATCTAGGCTTAATATTCACTTATAATCTCTCCTGGACCACCCATCTACAATCTGCCTTTCTCGCTGCAACTATGACCTCTAATGCCATTGTCCGATTTTACCACCAGAAGGGCGGCAAACACCTTCCAGCAGCAATTCAAATATTTAATGCCAAAGTTGTCCCTAAATTATTATATGGCTGTGAAGTATGGACTACAGCTATATCAGGTAGCTTGGATCGCCCACTTCATATGTTTCTGAGATCTCTTTCCGGCGTCCCGAGATGTGTCTCAGGTGCAGCTTTACGACTTGAGTTCGCCCAGCCCTCAATTGTAAAACAAGCATGGAGTCGAGCTATTTCTTATAGCTCCCACCTATTAGCATCGGATGCTCGAATTAGAGGTGGTTTTTCCAATCTGATCCTAAGAGATATCCATAATTCCCCTTGGAAAACTACAATTAACCTCAAACTCCGCTCTCTTCTCAATCTGAATTGCAAAACTGTTCTTAACTTAGAGTGTATCAGTCCAGCGGCCCTATCTCCAATTAAAAAGAAGCTACAGCAACTTGACTTCTCTAACACAGCTGCTCATGCAAGAGGGCCGTGTTCAGGCCTAGCCCTAGCTATTCCACTCCCTGAGGGGATCCCTCTATACTGCTTTACAATTTCTTCGGAGGCTAAGCGAAGGGCCTTTACCTGTGCCCGTCTCAACTGTTTTCCTACAGCAGCTCTGTCGGGTCGTTATTCCAGAGTTCCCATTGCAAATAGAACATGCACCTGTAATGACACGGCTTTGGAGACTATAGAACATGTAATGCTCTTCTGTCCCAACTGGACAGATGAAAGATTTCAGTTTTTAACTCCTCTCGTGAACAAGCTTCATCTCCCAATCCAGCCCTGGATAGTGTCCCTTTTTTTGCAGGATTCTGATTGTTGGATTACCGAGATTACAGCTAACTTCCTGCTCAGTGTGATGAAGAAGAAAGCGGCACTAACTTCTTTAACACCACAGCCGCAGTCGATACGCCGCACAATCGAACAAAGTTCCAAATAATCTTATTGTACAAGGACAGTGGAGCTAGGACAAATCTCGATGTTTTAAATCCCCTGTCGCTTCTGTTATCCTTTTTTTTTTTTTTTAAAGTAGTCGCCCAGGACGATATCTATCTTTACCTCCCCACCCCCATTTTATGTTGTTATTTCTATGTATATTATGCTATGGCCACACGGCTAATGCAATAAAATCTATTGACCAGTTTGTAATTATATCGCTAGATGCTGAAAAGGCTTTTGACAAAATCCGTAAACAGTACATGGAAGTAGCTTTACTTAAATTTGAATTTCCTTTGGATATTTTAAAAGGGATTAAAGTAATCTATGAAGCACCTACGTCAAGAGTCAAAGAGAATGGTAATCTCTCTGCCACCTTTCCTTAGGCCTGAGGAACCAAACAAGGATGTCCTATCTCGCCATTGCTTTTTAATATCTGCTTAGAACGCTTGGCTTTCACCATGAGACAACACTGAGTTTCACAGAGTAGTTCACCATACATTTGAATATAAACTAGTTTTATTGCTTATTTCAAATGATAGATGCTTTTGGTACAATATCAGGTTATTCTATTCTATTATTCTGTTAATTGGTCCAATCGGAATTGATGCCAGTAGGCCAAAATCTGATTGCACATTCCTTCAAGGAATATCAATTCCAGATTTGTTCCAAATCTCTACAATATCTAGGCAGCTTAATACCAAGAGATAAAAAAAGTCAAACTTAATATAAATAAAATAATAAAAGAGATTTCTTCATATATTGATATACAGAAGTCATTGAGCCTTACCCTTTGGAGAAGGCGGAATGTTCTCAAAATGAATATAGTTCCCAGATTAATTTATATTTTGAGAGGACTTGCAGTTTCTATATCTCATGTTTTCAAATGATAAACTCCCTGTTTAGGAAATGCCTTTATATTTATCTACTTTATACATATCTACTGTTATGTATTAAATACTGGAAACTTATTGTTGGTCTTAATTTTCCGATGTGTGTGACCTTAGAATATGCACATACAGTGCCTTTGGTGGGCTGGAGAATACAGTCATACCTTGGGTTAAATGTGCTTCAGGTTGAGCGCTTTTGGGTTGCGCTCCGCAGCAACCTGGAAGTAACGGAACTTCCAGGTTTTGCCGTTCGCGCATGTGCAGGCGGTCAAAATGACGTCACGTGCATGCGTGGAAGTGGCGAGTTACGACCTGCGCATGCGTAGGTTGCGTTCGCTTCTGGATGTGAACGGGGCTCTGGAATGGATCCTGTTCGTATCCAGAGGTACCACCGTACTAGGATCAAAATATTTGAAATCCCAGGTGACTCTAGAGACAACTAAGTCAGTTTAAAAGATATGGAACATATTGTCTAATAAAAATAAAGTTGATCTATACTCTCATGCCAAACTTGCGCTGTGGGGAAACCCTATATAAAAAATTGCTTAAAAGATGATACTGTGGAAGAATTTAATGGAAACAGGTGTATTGACTCTGGACCAAGTGATAGAAACTAGAAAGCCAGGGAATACTTTTTAAACCTACCTACTAACAATAATGGGACGCGGGTGGCGCTGTGGGTAAAAGCCTCAGCGCCTAGGGCTTGCCGATCGAAAGGTCGGCGGTTCGAATCCCCGCGGCGGGGTGCGCTCCCGTTGTTCGGTCCCAGCGCCTGCCAACCTAGCAGTTTGAAAGAACCCCCGGGTGCAAGTAGATAAATAGGGACCGCTTACTAGCGGGAAGGTAAACGGCGTTCCGTGTGTGGCTCTGGCTCGCCAGAGCAGCGATGTCACGCTGGCCACGTGACCCGGAAGTGTCTCCGGACAGCGCTGGCCCCTGGCCTCTTGAGTGAGATGGGCGCACAACCCTAGTGTCTGTCAAGACTGGCCCGTACGGGCAGGGGTACCTTTACCTACCTTTTACTAACAATAAAGGGACGTGAGTGGCGCTGTGGGTTAAACCACAGAGCCTAGTACTTGCCGATCAGAAGGTCGGCTGTTTGAATCCCCGCAACAGGGTGAGCTCCCATTGCTCGGTCCCTGCTCCTGCCCACCTAGCAGTTCGAAAGCATGTCAAAGTGAAAGTAGATAAATTGGTACTGCTCTGGCGGGAAGGTAAACGGCGTTTCCATGCGCTGCTCTGGTTTGCCAGAAGCGGCTTAGTCATGCTGGCCACATGACCCGGAAGCTGTACGCTGGCTCCCTTGGCCAATACAGCAAGATGAGTGCCGCAACCCCAGAGTTGGCCACGACTGGACCTAATGGTCAGGGGTCCCTTTACCTTTTTAATACAAAATATAGTAGGCTAAAGATGTTTACATTAGTATTATGATAATATCGTATTTATGGGTTAGGATATACATATACCCCCCCCCCTTTTTAGAAAACTACAACATACAAGTTGTCTCAGGGGTGGCCTGGAATTACCAATGGATGTGGCTCACTATTCGCTAACCTTAGGCTCCGCCCCTTGAATGCTCCACCTCGACACTTAAAACCTGTGCCTCTGAAGGGTTTTGTTCCTGGGGGGCACTAAGAGGCAAAGGGGTGGCAGTGTAAACTTTCTTATCTTTCTTCCTGGGTTGTGCAAACGGCTATTCTGAATAATGCTTTTATCTGGTAGGTGGCACTGGGGTGTTGGGGGGGCAGCGGCCCTAAAGTGTTTGGGAACCGCTATCTAGGACCTGAGGGATATGGGTGGCACTGTGGGTTAAACCACAGAGCCTTGGATTTGCTGATCAGAAGAGCAGTGGTTTGAATCCCCACAACGTGGTGAGCTCCTGTTGTTCAGTCCCAGCTCCTGCCAACTTAGCAGTTCGAAAGCACGTCAAAGTGCAAGTAGATAAATAGGTACCGCTCCAGCAGGAAGATAAACGGCATTTCCGTGTATTGTTCTGGTTCGCCAGAAGTGGCTTAGTCCTGCTGGCCACATGACCCAGAAGCTGTACGCCGGCTACCTCGGCCAATAAAGCGAGATGAGCGCCACAACCCCTTAGTCGGCCACGACTGGACCTAACGGTCAGGGGTCCCTTTACCTAGGACCTGGGACTTCAGACCCTCAGGACATCTCCCCAGGGTCTCAACCCTCTGAGGCACCTGTAGACCAGTGGATTACAGTGGCAGAGGTGTCTTCCTGGGCGCCCAGGATCAGGCCCCCAGAAGACTGAAAGGAAGGAAGGGGGTGGGAGAGGCACGCTGCCTTGAAGGGGTGGGACCCCCCTACATCCACCCCCCTTCAACCCCCCCACCCTTAAACTCGCCACGATCCCCCAAAACACAGCATCTCTGGGGGTGTGGAAGGCGCGGGGCTCCTCCTGCGCTCCGGCTCTGGAGGAAGAAAACGCAGAGAGAGGGGGCTGGGGATGAGCTGGGGGCGCTCGTCTTGCCAAGGGTTAAAAGGAACTGAGCCGAATTCCTACAGAGGGGAGGACAGAAGGGGGGGGGACAGGTCTTCCAGAATCAAACCCCTCCCTCCAAAGTCACTTCCTGCAAGGGGGGCGGGCGGTGGATGTTTCGTGTGTCTCCTTTGCAATCTGCTGCAATCTGGTGAGTCTCCTCTCTCTTTCCTCCCTTTGGGGGAGAAGGGGGTCCCAGGGCTGCAGGCGAGGGTGCAGGGGGGCCGTGTTCAGATCATGCGTGCCCCCCCAGGGTCCTGCACCCCCTCCTTGCTCTCTGCCAAGCCAGGGGGCGGGCGGTTTTGCAGGAGGTCTGCTATTACCTTCCTTTGTAACAATGGATGCTCAGCACTTTGTGGAGAAAAGAATGGCAAGCCAATAAACCGCAGTTAGGTTTATGCAGCAATCAATTTTGTTAATAGAGGTTGTGGCCAGACCGAAACATTCAGAAATAAGATATGCGCCAAAAATAAAAGACATTTTTTCATTTTCCTGCGCAAGAGCTGCCTCGGCAGCCCCTTCTGAAATCTGGCGAGTCTCCCCTCTCTTCCGCGTAAGGGCCTTGGGGCTCTTTCATTGGTGTCAGGGGTTCAGGAGCAGAGGGACAGGAAAGGGAGGAATTAGAGACCGAGGGAGAGGGTTCTGAGGGAGAAGTCAGCGATGATAGCCATCCGAGGTCTCTAAGTCTCTCCAGTGAATCAGAGGATTCACAGAAAGGGGCTTCAGTGGTCAGAGCAGGGGGGTTGCCAGAGGGAACACCCCAGGAAGGAGGGGCCAGAGGGGACTCAGAGAGCAGCAGCTGGAAATCGGGACCAGCTTCTCCACCGGAGAGCAGTAAGGGGGAGGAGTCCCAAACATCGGCAGCAGGCAGCATTCCGTCAGCGGAAGGACAGGAGTCAGGGTTAGCCACGCCTGCATCAGAGAGCGAGGTAACGGTCAAAAGGAAGGTCAGGGGCAGCGCGCGCGCGCCAAGTTCAAATGTACAAGAGGGGGGCGCAATGGGCAGTCCGGAGAGAGAGCCGGGTCCCAAAGCCCGCCGGAGAGAAGGGGAGGAGTCCGAAGGGTCCGCTTCCGAGGCATCCAGGAAGGAAGGCACCCAGGGGGGTAGTAGGACCCAGAGGAGGAAGGAGAAACGTAGAAGGTGGAGTAAGGCTAGAGTCTTAAGCTGGTGTACAGGGGGCGGAGACTCAGACGAGGCTTCGCTGGTCTAGGGTCTAGACGTAGAGACGCACGCTAGGGTTTGAAAATGGAAACTAAATGACAATAAAGACTTCGGTACAGTTCTACTGGCTAGCGTTGGTCTTCTGTGAGCTGAGACCTGGAGGCAGTCTCTGACAGTAAGCCTCGTCTCCCGTATCATCGGTTTTCTTCGCCTCAAGCATCGCTAAGGAAGCGAGGCAGGGAGGGTAGAAGACTGGTGCCTTGCGAGCTCACAAGAGTCAGGCAAGATGACTACAGAACAGAAAATAGCTTCCCTGCAAGAAGCGGTGACACTACTCAACGCTGAAATAATCGCATCCAGGAAGAGAGAGGAAGAAGCGGCAGCTGCCTGCAGAGATCTTCAAGTCAGGTTGGAAGGGCTTGTAAAGCAGGGGATCCCAGTACCCAGATCCGAGGGGATCGGTTTGGGGAAGAGAGGAGGCAGCATTGTATCTCATTTTGATGGGAATTTGCAGCAGTACCCCAATTTCCGAGCAGATGTGCTGTTTGCGCTGCAGCTGCTGGAAAGAGACTTTAGAGATGAGCGGGAGAAAGTGGGGTTTATTTTGTCTCATTTGCATGGGGACGCGAAAGCATGGCTGCGCAACCTGTGGAGGGATAAGGATCCAGCGCTCCAAAGCGCAGATGCGTTCATTAAGGCGATGGACTCCTGTTTCTTATCCAAAATAGACCTTGACATTGCCCGGAGGGACGTATTTGGGCTAAGACAAGGGAAAGCCAGCGTAAGGCAGTATCATTCCCGGTTTTTTGCATTGGTCAACGCGCTGAATTGGGATAAGGATTCTCCGCCGGTTAGAGACCTTTTTTGGGAGGGTCTGAATGCACAGATCAAGGATGAGATGGCAAGGGGAGAGAGACCCACAACCACTCAACAAGTGGTTGAAAGAGCGTTGTCTATTGGGGTGAGGCAGGAAGAACGCCCGTGGAGCAAAGAAGAAGGGCGTTGGGGACGCTCACCAGCGAGAGTGCCCTCCCTCTTGCCCAGAGAGGCAGCGCGTGCGCAGTCCACGCCTCCACAGGGAGGGGGCGAGGAGCAGATGGAGATTGGCGGTGCTAGGGCTCACTCAGCTACCAGAGCCTTAACACCGGGAGCAGTAAAATCGAAGCTGCCTAGACGGAACAGGAAGTGTTATATATGTGAGAGTGCAGAGCACATGGCGAAAGAGTGTCCCCAGAGGATCCTCAAGCACACTGCAGCTTCAGTGACAGTATTGGAAACAACTCAGCAGAGAGCACCACAGCAGGGAAACGACCAGGTCTGGCTGGAAGAGGAGGCACTGGGGCCCAGCCAGACGAGTCAGTGAGGAAGTCCCCAGAGATTTTGCAGCCCAAAGACCCCCTCCCGCCCAAGCCAGTGGTGCAGCTAACCGCATCGCTTCAGCTGCCCAATGGACTCACCTTAGAAGTGCCTATTACAATTGACTCTGGCAGTAACGCAGACTTTATAGGATTGGAGTTCATTCAACAACACAACGTAGCATTACTGCCAGCCACACTGCCCCTGAAGGTTGTCACGGTGGATGGCAGGGAACTGCTAGGGGGGCAGGTGGTGCAGCAGACGCCGCCTATGGTGATGCAAATTGGGAATCACCGGGAAGTCATCAGTTTCAATGTCACCCAACTGTCCGACACGCCTATAGTATTAGGCATGAGTTGGCTGCACAGACACAGCCCAGCATTGGCTTGGTACCAGCGCCAACTGACTTTTGGCTCCTCCTACTGTGCAGAACACTGCATTATACCCAGCCCGGAAGGGGAAGAGGAGGACCCGCAGTTACAGTTGGGCACGCTGCAAGCAGTACCCCACAAGTATGCGGAGTTTTTGGAGGTATTCTGCGAGAAGGAGGCGGACAAGCTACCCCCTCACAGACCCTATGATTGCAAGATTGACCTCCTGCCGGGGGCGACGCTGCCAACTGGGAAACTGTACTCCATGTCTGAGGATGAACTGCAAGAACTCAGGGAGTTCATAGATCACAATTTGAAGCGTGGGTTCATCCGGGAGTCGAAAGCGGTGGGAGGCAGTCCCGTATTCTTTGTGAAGAAGCGGGACACGCCCCAACGGAGGCTGGTGGTGGACTTCAGAATCTTAAATTCGAAAACCAAGCCCTCAGCTTTCCCCATGCCCAAGATAGACGACCTGCTCGCGACGGTGCGGAAAGGACGCGTTTTCACCAAGCTGGATCTACGTGGGGCGTACAACCTGATTCGCATGCGCGACGGCGACGAGTGGAAGACGGCCATGTTCACGCCACTGGGCACCTACGAATACAGAGTTATGCCCTTCGGATTACAAAATGGCTCTCACACTTTCCAAGCCTTTATGCATCACGTGCTGGCGGGGCTCCTTTACAAGAAGTGCGTATGCTTCCTGGACGACATCCTGATTTTTTCAGAATCGCGAGAGGCGCACGAGAGGGATGTCAGGGAAGTTCTGCAGAGACTGAAGGAGCACAGGCTGTACGCCAAGCTGGAGAAGTGCCAGTTCGACGTGACGGAGGTGGATTTCCTGGGCTACAAGTTGTCGGACAAGGGGCTCGCCATGGACAGCGCCAAGGTTCGCGCAGTTTTGGACTGGAAAAGCCCACGCAATCGGAAGGAAGTCCAGCGGTTTGTCGGCTTTGCCAACTTTTACCGCAAGTTCATCAAGGGATTTGCCATGCAGACAGCGGCTATCACCGACACGCTCAGCTCCAAGAAGAAGAAATTCATCTGGACGGAGCAAGCGGAGCAGTCCTTTCAGAAACTCAAGCGTCTCTTCGCGTCCGAAGAGCAGCTGCTGCATGTGAATCCCAGCAGACCCATGAGGGTGGAGACAGACGCCTCAGACAGAGCCGTGGGAGCTGTCCTGTTGCAACAAGACCAGCAGGGGGACTGGAGGCCGTGCGCCTTCTACTCGAGGAAGCTCAGCAAGTCGGAGCAGAATTACACTATCTGGGACAGGGAGTTGCTAGCCATACATGCAGCATTCAAGGCATGGAGGCACTTCCTCATCGGAGCCAGACATACAGTGCAGGTCCACACGGACCACAAGAATCTGGAGTACTGGCGCACGGCTAGGTTCCTCAACCAGAGACACATTAGATGGGCAGAGTTCTTCGCGGACTTCGACTTCAAGATAGAGTACATCCCAGGCGACAACAACGTGATGGCGGATGCATTGTCCAGAAAGCCGCAATACCTGGAGGAGGCGGCACCGTCGGCGGCCAAGCACATTTTCGCACCGGAAGCGTGGGCATGCGCGTCGGCAACTGTGGACCTGGACGCCGTACGTCGCGCGCTGCGGGAAGACCCCTTCGCAAGGGCCAAGATGGAGGAGGTGCACAGGGGCACAGCGAGGGCCGACGAGTTCCAGATACGCGATGGGTTGCTCCTCCACAAGGGAGCGCTCTACGTGCCGGGAGACGACCTCCGCGCAAGGGTCCTGCAGCAGCTACACGACGCTCCCACCGCCGGGCACTTTGGCAAAGAAAAGACTGTCGAACTCGTAGCCAGAGACTTTTGGTGGCCCAAGATGCGGGGGGAAGTAGCGGATTACGTCTCGAGATGTGACACCTGCCAAAGGGCCAAGTCAGTTCACAGACCGCCGGCGGGACTGCTGGAACCGCTGCAGACGCCGTCTGAATCGTGGGAGAGGGTGGCCCTGGACTTCGTCACGGATCTGCCCAGCTCGAGGGGAAAGACAGCAGTGCTAGTGGTGGTGGACATGTTTACTAAGATGGCACACTTCATTCCGTGTGCGAAGGTAGCCACGGCAGAGCAGACCGCCAAACTGTTCATAGACCACGTGTTCAAAGTCCACGGTCTGCCACGGTCTATTCTCTCCGACCGGGGGCGACAGTTCATCTCGAACTTCTGGCAGAAGCTGATGGGCATTCTGAACGTCAAAGTCAATTTGGCGTCGGCGAGACACCCACAGACCAACGGGCAAGCGGAGAGGGTCAACGCCATCATGCAGCAGTACCTGAGATGCTACGCCAATCAGCAGCCCACGACATGGGTGGACTACCTGCCGCTCGCCGAGTTCGCTTACAACAATACGAAGCACGTGTCGACGGGGGTGACGCCGTTCTTCGCCAACAACGGGAGGCATCCCAGAACCTTCCCGGGTTTAGAGAGAGTGGGGGAGGGGGAGCCACAGGCAGCGGAAGCCTTAGCGTCGGAGTTGCAGGAAGTCCACGAACAACTCAGGAGGCAGTTAGAACTAGCAAAGCACGCATACAAGGTGCAGGCTGACAGGCACAGAAGAGTTGGGGAAGACATACAGGTGGGAGACTGGGTCTGGTTAGCAGCGCAAGCAGTGCCGACCAGATCGTTAGCGAAGAAGAAGCTAGGGCACAAGCAGCTAGGACCTTACCAAGTCCAGGCACAGGTCAATCCAGTGGCCTTCCGGTTGGCTCTTCCGGAGGGTTCCAGAATGCATCCGGTGTTCCATAGATCGGTGCTCACGCCCTACAAAGCACCTCATAGGTTTCAGGAGCCAGACACAGCACCAGACCCGCTCAGAGAAGGGCCCAGAAAGGGGGAGTCGCCTAGGAGGGGGCACATCAACGAGGTCACAGAGATTTTAGACTCGAGATGGGGGGAAGAGGGAGTAGAATATTTCCTAGCCAGAGAGGGTACCCCGGCCAGTGCCAACAGCTGGGTACCGGACTATGCCTTGGAGGAGCCTCTGCTCAAAGAGGAGTTTCATGCCCTCTTCCCGCACAGGCCCATGCCAGCAGAGTATTTCGACGACTGGCTCTTCACACCCACTCTTTCAGCCAGCACATTCCTGGGGTTCGACTCGGACGAGGAACAGGCACCAGTCCCCAGCTCCCAGGTGGGTTCGCCACCGGGGTCTGCCTCAGACCACTCGTATTGGTGGGACGATCAACCAGAGGAGCAGTGGCGCAGGAAGTGGCTGAGGGGTCCTTGGATGGGACCACCCGAAGAGGGGGAGAGGGGCGAGACGCATATGGACGTGTTGGGGGACAACGTGGGGTTCGAGCACGAAGACAGAGAGATGGAAGCAGAGGAGAGCGACGTTGACGAGTACATGGGGGACGAACTGTATCCTGCAAGCACCCCTGCTACGACGGAGCACCCAGTACCCGCACCGGAAGGAGGGGAGGGGGGAAGGGGGGGCTTCGAGGGGGGGATGGATGTCAGGGGTTCAGGAGCAGAGGGACAGGAAAGGGAGGAATTAGAGACCGAGGGAGAGGGTTCTGAGGGAGAAGTCAGCGATGATAGCCATCCGAGGTCTCTAAGTCTCTCCAGTGAATCAGAGGATTCACAGAAAGGGGCTCCAGTGGTCAGAGCAGGGGGGTTGCCAGAGGGAACACCCCAGGAAGGAGGGGCCAGAGGGGACTCAGAGAGCAGCAGCTGGAAATCGGGACCAGCTTCTCCACCGGAGAGCAGTAAGGGGGAGGAGTCCCAAACATCGGCAGCAGGCAGCATTCCGTCAGCGGAAGGACAGGAGTCAGGGTTAGCCACGCCTGCATCAGAGAGCGAGGTAACGGTCAAAAGGAAGGTCAGGGGCAGCGCGCGCGCGCCAAGTTCAAATGTACAAGAGGGGGGCGCAATGGGCAGTCCGGAGAGAGAGCCGGGTCCCAAAGCCCGCCGGAGAGAAGGGGAGGAGTCCGAAGGGTCCGCTTCCGAGGCATCCAGGAAGGAAGGCACCCAGGGGGGTAGTAGGACCCAGAGGAGGAAGGAGAAACGTAGAAGGTGGAGTAAGGCTAGAGTCTTAAGCTGGTGTACAGGGGGCGGAGACTCAGACGAGGCTTCGCTGGTCTAGGGTCTAGACGTAGAGACGCACGCTAGGGTTTGAAAATGGAAACTAAATGACAATAAAGACTTCGGTACAGTTCTACTGGCTAGCGTTGGTCTTCTGTGAGCTGAGACCTGGAGGCAGTCTCTGACAATTGGTACATCACAAAAATAGCACATTAGGTTTATGGAAATATCTACAACGCAATCTTCATCATTAGAGGTCAGACAGAGTCTGACTTCTTGCTTCGTGATTAGGTTTAAGCAAAAGCAGAAAAAGGGCAAACAGGATGGAGCAGAGTTAACAGATCACATTGAGCATCGCACAGCCAAACGCCTAGTCAGGACCCCCTGGGGTTGTGTGCAGATTGTTGTTGTTGTTTAGTCGTGTCCGACTCTTCGTGACCCCCTGGACCAGAGCACGCCAAGCCCTCCTGTCTTCCACTGCCTCCTGCAGTTTGGTCAAAACTCATGTTCGTAGCTTTGAGAACACTGTCCCACCACCTCGTCCTCCGTCGTCCCCTTCTCCTTGTGCCCTCCATCTTTCCCAACATCAGGTTCTTTTCCAAGGAGTCTTCTCTTCTCATGAGGTGGCCAAAGTATTGGAGCCTCAGCTTCAGGATCTGTCCTTCCAGGGAGCACTCAGGGCTGATTTCCTTCAGAATGGAGAGGTTTGGGTTTGTCATTGCTTTTCTAGGTTTCTCATTGCTTGTCTAAGTTTGTCATTGCTTTTCTCCGAAGAAGCAGGCGTCTTTTAATTTCGTGGCTGCTGTCACCATCTGCAGTGATCATGGAGCCCAAGAAAATCTCTCACTGCCTCCATTTCTTCCCCTTCTATTTGCCAGGAGGTGATGGGCCCAGTGGCCATGATCTTCTTTTTTTGATGTTGAGCGAGCTTCAGACCATATTTTGCGCTCTCCTCTTTCACCCTCCTTAAGAGGTTCTTTAATTCCTCCTCACTTTCTGCCATCAAGGTTGTGTCATCTGCATATCTGAGATTGTTGATATTTCTTCTGGCAATCTTAATTCCGGTTTGGGATTCATCCAGCCCAGTCTTTCACATGATAAATTGTGCATATAAGTTAAATAAGCAGGGAGACAATATACAGCCTTGTCGTACTCCTTTCCCAATTTTGAACCAATCAGTTGCTCCATATCCAGTTCTAACTGTAGCTTCTTGTCCCACAGAGAGATTTCTCAGGAGACAGATGAGGTGATCAGGCACTCCCATTTCTTTAAGAACTTGCCATTGTTTGCTGTGGTCGACACAGTCAAAGGCCTTTGCATAGTCAATGAAGCAGATTAAGTGTGTAGATTAAGTGGGGTGAAACAGTAATTTATCCTTGTTGGTTACCAGTGAAAAAAATATAAGGTGGTGGTCCATTGATGGAACGTGAGAGGGGCTTTCCAAGCAAAGATAATGATTTATGTTTCAATTAAAATCAACCCGATCCAGCCAATGCTCAAAACTCTGCAGAATTGTACAGCCCCTCCCCCTGCCCCCTTTCTTACTGGAATTTGAGGTTTTATTTGTTTGTTTATTTTCCATGCTTGAGGCTGCAGATTATTATTATTTTTGTCTGTTGTTATTATTTCTGTTGTTACCACTGTTCCACTAGTTACCCAGAGCAGCTTGCAACCATTTTAAAATATTTGTAAAGTCAAAACAAATAATAATGGGGGGGGGGGGAGCCTGGGTCCTGAAAACACACGTCTCCTCCGTTGTCAGAGGCCATGGGAAAGGGGGGGAGGTGCCTGTATGGGGAGGGAATCCCCCAAGGGGGGATCTGCCCCCAGGATGCCCTCTCTTGGGCCACCCCCACCCAAGACTCTCAAGGGGGTGAAGCTACCAAGACAAGGACCAGGATGTTAAATTCGCTTGGCATGCATGTCTATTGCATGGTAAAGCTAAAATAAATAAGAGTTATTTGAATCATGTAGTTAGGAAGAATTTGTAGGGGACAAATATTAAAAACCTGCTTGAAAGGAAGGCACCACTTTGGCTCTCACCTGCTGAAGCAACATCCTGGAAAAGACGGAACATGGGCAACATATAGAGACTTAATTGAACTTTACAAAGCCAGAGAGAAGAAACCCGAAGATGTTAGCTGTGCGGTGACAGACTGTTTTCACTGTTATCAACTAAATGGAATCTTTAACGTGGATAAGGAATATGGTTTCATGACTGCAAAGTTCACAATTTGAAAGGGAACTTAGAGATATTACAGAAAAAAATAATAATTTGTAGAATGTATAAATTATTGTTGGAGTGGGAAACAAAGGATAAGTTGGTTAAATCCGCTATGATACCCTGGGCAAGAGATGTAGGACATGACATAGAACTGAGTGGGGGCGGGAATGTGGAAAAAGGACTAAGATGATATATAGGTGGTACCTAGCACCGAGTAATCTAGCAAAAATGTATAGATCAGAATCAGGTCCCTGTTGGAAGCATTGAGAAATGGAAGATACATTTTATCATATGTGGTGGACATGTAAATCAGCCAAAGATTTATGGGAGATGATATATAATTAGATGAAATAAATGTTGAAAAGGACCTTTATTAAAAGACCAGAACCATTTTATTAAGAATACTAGGAACAGGTGTTCCCACAGATCAAAAGAATCTGTTTCTCTACATACAGTCAGTACCGCAGCCTGATTGCCATATGCGCCAAAATAGAAAGATGGACCAATACTAACCAAAGGAGGAATAGCAGATGAAACAGATGGAATATGTAGAATTAACAAATAGAATAAGGGAACAGGAAGATGGAGTTTTTAAAGAAGAGTGGGATTTTTTTGTGGAATATCTGAGGAATCACTGCAAACAGGTCAAAATGTCAGCAGAGAGAGAGTAAATTCAGCAGTTTAAAATATATGAAGATACAGTGGTACCTCCGTTTAAGAACAGCCCTGTTTATGAACTATTCGGTATACGAACTCCGCAAAAGCACAAGTAGTTTTCCGGTTTGCGAACTTTACCTTGGTCTAAGAACGGAAGCCGAATGGTGGAAGGGCACAGGTGGTGGGAGGCCTCATTAGGGAAAGCGCACCTTGGTTTAAGAACGGTTTTGGTTTAAGAACGGACTTCCGGAACGAATTAAGTTCGCAAACCGAGGTACCACTGTATAGTGAAGGGGGGGGATAAAATATAAGGAGCAATCAGAACATGCAGTTGTGATGGATATTTAAACAGAACTATGGAAGAGGGGAAGTCAGTGATTATTATTGTATGTTTATATGGATTGGAATGTGTAAAAATTGCAATTGAAAATGTATACAAATTTTTTTTTAAAAAAAATATAAGAACCTACCAAGAGGTTCTTTTGGCCAACCTTCACACCCAGGAGGGTCTGCAGGAAAGGAGGTGCCTCTTCAGATATTTGGGGTCCAAAGTGAAGCACTCATATGAGCACCTTGCACTGGGCTCGGAAATGAATGGCAGCCAGTTCAGCTTTTTAAAACAGAAATTAAATGTGCTCTCAAGGGTTGTAATGAGAGGGATTCCATGAGCAGGTGTATGTCAGCTAAGTTGTTTCACTGACAGGAAATGAAAGCAGGCACAGAGAGATAACAGATAAGGCTGGAATTCAGAGGGGAGGGAGAAGAAGCAGGGAGCAGCAGTCCCTTGATCTCTGGACACAGAGAAAAAACGAAAGAGAGAGCCAGAGGGACAGAAGGCAATTTGCCAGTTCTGATAGTGATTCAGACTTGGAGGAAGTAAGGAGGGTGGAATCGCCCCAAACTCGCAGGCTGGCCAGGTGTGAGAGAGAGAGAGAGAGAGAGAGAGAGAGAGAGAGAGAGAGAGAGAACAAGCCTGACAGGGTAGACCCATGGAGGCCACCTTGAGCTCCTTGGAGAAAATATGGGATAGAAATGCCATTTATAAAGAAAGGGGACCCAGCCACTAATCTGGCCACCGCATTTTGGGCCAGTTTTCTTCAAGGGCAGTTCCACATTGAGGACATTGCAATCACCCCATGTCATCCTGAGCATGGAATACCCTGGCCACGTCATCTCTGCCCCAAGGGGACTGTGGCTGACAAAATAGCCGGAGCTGGAAATGGTCCCTTACAATCCCAGTAGGAATGTGAGCCCTTCTTGACTCACTTTTTAGTGCTTTCCTTTGGCCCTCAGGGGGTGGCTAGATAGGTAAGAAAAAGGGATCCCACCCCAGTAGTCTGCCGTGAGAACTTTGCAGGTTCCAGGTGCTAGGAAATGAGACAGAAGCAGGAAGGAAATGGGCCCTGAAGTGGCGATGGGACAGAGAGCAACGTTTGAGGACCCCAGGGATGGTTGGTATCCGTCTTGTCTCAGGAGACAATGGGAGAGCGTGCCTTTGGGGGCGAGATCAAACTGCGCCAGCGGTGGCTCCAGAGGCTATAGCCTAATGTCAAAATAACACTCGTAGAAATGACTCACTTGTCAGTCACAGTTCTGACTTCATTCTTTGACTGAAAATACTGAAAGGCAGGAGCAACCAGGCAGATTCATTCAACAGAAATTCCCTGTTTCCTCACATTTTGCATGGTACGTTCCCTTCTAGAAGGCCTAGATCTGACAACCCCAAATTTGGCCCTCCAGATGTTTTGGGACTACAATTCCCACCATCCCTGACCACTGGTCCTGCTAGCTAGGGATGATGGGTTTTGTAGTCCCAAAACATCTGGAGGGGATGTCTGGCCTAGATGTTGGCTTCTCCTTTTCCGTTTTGGAAAAAGAAAGTTCAGAGTCTGGACTATGTTTCAGTCCAGCCCTGGTTCCCAGCAAGATTCACCCACACTTTCTCAGGAAACCTTTTTATTCTCTTGACCGTGTATCTGTTTCATAACAGAACAATATTTGCTTTGTAGGATTTGCAAACGCCTCTACTTAGGACAGACGGAACTGGGCAGAAGAACAAGGGATTCCTTCCGACCTCTTGGAAGCTTCCTGAGAGCACAGATGGATGAGCAAGACTCAGCTGGCCCAGAAGCAGGAAGAGGCCATGCCATCCAAACTGGGAGCAGTGGGGGGTTCTGGGAAAGCTCCATGCAGAAGATCCTGGGTGAGGAGGACACCCTCAGCTCAGTTATGCAGAGAAAAAAGTTAAGGCAAATTAGCTCCCAGGAGGCAAAAGGACCTCGAGAAGTTTGCAGCCGACTCCACCACATTGCCTGTCAGTGGCTGAACCCAGAAAAGCACACGAAAGCTGAGATGCTGGACCTGGTGATCTTGGAGCAGTTCCTGGCTGTCCTTCCAGCGGAGATGGAGAGCTGGGTGAGAGAATGTGGAGCGGAGACCAGTTCCCAGGCGGTGGCCCTGGCCGAAGGATTCCTCCTCAGTCAGGCAGAGGAGAGGAAGCAGGCAGAGCAGCAGGTGAGAGAAACTGTCCACTGGATATTTCCAGGGGTCACTTAACAGGAGGGAGAGTATCCCAAAATTCTCTCTTAATCCCCCAATATTTTTTGGAAAGCCTCCAAGGAATGATATCTGATATCCCTAAAGCTTTTGCCTCTCCCGTTCCTTTTCTTATCTTTCTCTCCATTCTCTGTTTTCAATCCCTGTTCTTTCAGGAAACGATTATTTTTGCAGAAATGGGCCTGGATTCCTGTGAGGCAGAGAGGACTCCGTTGGTCATGAGAGAGAGGCCACTGGGTAAGGAGGAAGAATTTTTTTCCTCCATTCGGTCACATTCTGTGGATTTGGAAACTAATCCGCCGTGGGTTATTTTCATCTTTTGGGGAGGACACCTGGGTGCCAGATCTCAAATGAGGGACATGTATTTGTAAATACAAATGTCAAAATGCACTCAGTAGGTGAGACTTTTTCTAAGGCCCATCTGTTTTTAGAGGTGCACTACTTCACCTCAAAGAAAAGCATGTGCTAATGGCCTGCCACTTACCTTTGTCTCTCACAGGTGACAGAATGATGCTGCCAAGACCTTTCCATCCATCTTTGCATGGAGGCAGAGGAGAAACATCAGCTCTGGAACCAGATCAGGTAGGGAGAAGGAGCAGTGCAGGCAAAGAGGCTATGAGGTGGGGCAGCCAGGCAGAAAACAACAGAGCAATGTGTAGTAGATAATCTCTATGTTGTCTAAGAAGAGGACCTTTCCGTTTTTATTTTAGGGTCCGGTGTACTTTGAAGATGTAGCTGTTCATTTCACAGACGAGGAATGGGCGTTGCTGGATCCTGACCAGAGAGCTCTGCATAAGGAAGTCATGGAGGAGAATCGTGAGATCATGGACTCTCTCAGTAAGGCTGCCTTTTGGATTACAATATCTCTTTTGAAATTCAGTATGGATCTCTATGAGATGAACCTCAAGTGCTAAACAACAACAGCCACAGCATCTGGGGTTCTGATAGCCTCACAGTGAACCGTGACTGGAGAGTTAGCTACTGTTTTGTCTGTGAATATTCTTCCTCCAGTTTTGCTTTTAAAAATCATGATCTGGCTGGTCTGAACTGCTTAGGTTTTGAAATTCAGGCTTTAGAGACGTTCGGGAAGTTGAAGTAGCTTCTGTTAGTTTTTGATTCACCAAAGAGATGACTGATGTTGGAATCATAGAATCCTAGTCATTGGGGCAAGACCTGCTGAGCAGTGTTGCTGTGATCGTGAAGTCTGACACTTCTGAGCAGCCTGTTTCTTCTCATAAAGAGTTAACTTCACTTACTCGGTGTGATTTATTGCTGCCCTACTCCTGACACTCAGGTTCCCATAAATATGTTCATTAATGCCTGTCAACAAAAGCCGTGAAGCTTGTAGTAAGACCTTACATTTCATTCCCTTCAGTTTTCCTCTGTCCCAAGCATTAATTGTTGTTGTTTTAGTTGTTTAGTCGTGTCTGACTCTTCGTGACCCCATGGACCAGTTCACGCCAGGCACTCCTGTCTTCCACTGCCTCCCGCAGTTTGGTCAGACTCATGCTGGTAGCTTCGAGAACACTGTCCAACCATCTCGTCCTCTGTCGTCCCCTTCTCCTTGTGCCCTCCCATCTTTCCCAGCATCAGGGTCTTTTCCAGGGAGTCTTCTCTTCTCATGAGGTGGCCAAAGTCTTGGAGCCTCAGCTTCAGGATCTGTCCTTCCAGTGAGCACTCAGGGCTGATTTCCTTCAGAATGGAGAGGTTGGATCTTCTTGCAGTCCATGGGACTCTCAAGAGTCTCCTCCAGCACCATAATTCAAAAGCATCAATTCTTCGGCGATCAACCTTCTTTATGGTCCACCTCTCACTTCCATGCATTACTACTGGGAAAACCATGGCTTTAACTAGCATTAATTAGTATTGTTCAATAATCAAGGGCTGCCTTTCTTTCTAAAGCTGTGATCTGTTTCTCTCTTTGTTACAGATGGTGATGTTTCCGAAATGAAGAACAAGGGAGACCATGACAAAATCTACACAATGGAGAAGCGATATACATATTTGGAGTGTATAGAGAGCTTAAGTCAGAGCTCCCATTCCACTCCCCTCCAAAGAAATCTCTTTGGGAAGAAATCCTATCAGTGCTTGGAATGTGGGAAGAGCTTCAGTCGGAAGGATAGTCTCACGCTTCATCTAAGAATTCATACACAGGAGAAACCATATCAATGCTTGGAATGTGGAAGGAGCTTCAGTCAGAGCACAGGTCTCAGGTCCCATCAAAGAATTCATACTGGAGAGAAACCATATCAGTGTTTGGAATGTGGAAAGAGGTTCAGTCAGAGGGTCCATCTCATATCCCATCAAACAAATCATACGGCAGAAAAGGCATTTCAGTGTTTGGAATGTGGAAAGAGTTTCACCCGGAAGGAAAATCTGACTTTCCATCAAAGAATTCATACAGGGGAAAAACCGTATAAGTGCTTGGAATGTGGAAGGAGCTTCAGTTGGAAGACTAGTCTGACTTTACATCAAAGGACTCATACAGGGGAGAAACCGTATCAGTGCTTAGAATGTGGAAAGAGCTTCACTCAGAAGGAAATTCTTACTTCTCATCAAAGAACTCATAAAGGGGAGAAACCGTATCAGTGCTTGGAATGTGGAAAAAGCTTCAGTCGGAAATCTTATCTCAGTTCCCATCAAATAACTCACAGTGAGGAGAAACCATATAAGTGCTTAGAATGTGGAAAGAGCTTCACTCAGGGTGTCAACCTTAAAGCGCATAAAATAATTCATACAGGGGAGACGCCATTTCAGTGTTTGGAATGTGGGAAGAGCTTCACCAAGAAATTAAATCTCACTTTCCATCAAAGAATTCATACAGGGGAGAAGCCATTTTCGTGCTTGGAGTGTGGGAAGAGATTCAGTCAGAGAGCAGGTCTCTTGTCCCATCAAAGAATCCATACAGGTGAGAAGCCATTTCAGTGCTTGGAATGTGGAAAGAGCTTCAGTCACAGTGCTAGCCTTAAGAACCATCAAAGAGTTCATACAGGAGAGAAGCCATTTCAGTGCATAGAATGTGGAAAGAGCTTCACCATTAAATTATCTCTCACTTCCCATAAAAAAATTCATACAGGGGAAAAGCCATTTCAGTGCTTGGAATGTGGAAAGCGCTTCAGTCGGAACTCACATCTCAATTCCCATAAAAGAACTCATAGCAAGGAGAAACCTTATTCGTGCATGGAATGTGGAAAGAGCTTCACCCAGAAGGGAAGTCTCACTTCCCATGAAAGAACTCATACAGGGGAGAAACCGTATCAGTGCTTTGAATGTAAAAAAAGGTTCAGTCATAGCGCCAAGCTCTTAGTCCATCAAAGAATTCACATAGGGGACAAATGATATCAGTTCTCGGAATGTGGAAAAAGCTTCAGTCAGAGTGCCGTTCTTTAGGTGCATCAAAGAATACATACAGTGATTTAAAAAAGAATGTAGGAAAAGTTTCACCCATAAAGTAACTCTCACTTCCCATCAAAGAATTCACACATGGGACAAAGCATATCAGTTCTCAAAATGTGAGAAGTTTCACCAAGAAGGAAAGTCTCACTTCCCATCGAAGAATTCATAAAGGGGAGAAACCGTATCACTTTGAATGTGGAAAAAGGTTCAGTCATAGTGCCACCCTCACAATCCACCAAATGATTCTTAAAGGGAGAAACCATATCAGTGCTTTGAATGTGAAAGGAGCTTCAGTCAGAGAAATGTCAATATTACCTGCACAGTGGGAACGTATTTTAGAATCTATTGGACTCCACAGAGAGGTCTGTATAAAAAGGATTTGCTAATGTTGCATTATGCTGGAGATGTGGTAAGGACAATGTCTCCCTGAAACATTGGTTTATAGTCTCTTGGGCTTGCCATTCAGAAGGCTGGTGGTTCAAATCCACTTGACACTGGTGAGCTCCCATTGCTCTGTCCCAGCTTCTGCCAACCTAGCTGTTTGAAAGCATACTAGCGCAAGCAGATAAAGAGGTACCTCTGCAGCGGTAAGGTAAAGGGCGTTTCTGTGTGCTCTGGCTTCCGTCATGGTGTTCCGTTGCTCCAGAAGCGGTTCAGTCATTCTGGCCACAAGACCCAGAAAAGCTGACTGCAGACAAAAGCCAGCTCCCTCGGCCTGAAGCGAGATGAGTGCCACACCCCATAGTTGTCTTTGACTGGACCTAACTGTCCTTTACCTTTACCTTTTTATATACTTACAGTACTAGGTTTTGGGAGAAAATGCTGGTTTGTATAATTATGGCCGATCAGAAGAAACTAAAATTTGCAGCAGAGAATATTTTTTGAACTAGATACCTACTATATGCAAGTTAATGGGAGAACAAAAATGGTAGCTAAGTGACTGCTATTGGTGAACTGGAAGAAGAAAGACATGAACTCCTTTAATCAGCGGATTAATAATATGATAGCACTTGTAATTTATGGACAGACTGCTTACAGACGTAGACTCTGCTTGTAAATATGACAATATTTGGAACAAATTAATACAAAATGTAGTAGGCTAAAGATGTTTACATTAGTATTATGATAATATCATATTTATGGGTTAGGATATACATATAAGCCCCCCCCCTTTTTAAAAAACAACAACATACAAGTTGTCTCAGGGGTGGCCTGGAATTACCAATGGATGTGGCTCGCTATTTGCTTACCTTAGGCTCCGCTCCTTGACTCCACCTCGACAGTTAAAGCCTGTGCCTCCTCTAGGACAGTTGTCCCCAAAGTGAGCGACACCCCCCCCCGAAGGGTTTTGTTCCTGGGGGGCACTAAGAGGCAAAGGGGTGGCAGTGTACACAACGTCCCGGAATTTGAAAAGCTGATACCACTTGATCAAGTTCATTGGTTTTGTCATGAATTAATTAAACTATGTAGAGTTGTACATTGGGTTACATATGCTTTAGGTTACATACGCTTCAGGTTACAGACTCCGCTAACCCAGAAATAGTGTTTCAGGTTAAGAACTTTGCTTCAGGTTGAAAACAGAAACCTAACCCGCGCTCTGGTGGCGCGGAAGCAGCAGGAGGCCCCATTAGCTAAAGTGGTGCTTCAAGTTAAGAACGGACCTCCGGAATGAATTAAGTACTTAACCCGAGGTACCACTGTATATTTAATTGGATTTTGAATAAATGTGCAACTGTTGCTGTTTAGAATTTTATTGTGCTTTTATCTTTCTTAGTGGATTGTGCAAACAGCTATTTGAATAATGCTTTTATGTGGTAAGAGGCACTAGGGGTGTTGGGGGGGGGGGCTGCGGCCCAAAAATGTTTGGGAACTGCAATCTAGGACCTGGGACTTCAGACCCTGAGGACATCTCCCCAGGGTCTCAACCCTCTGAGGCATCTGTAGACCAGTGGATTACAGTGGCAGAGGTGTCTTCCTGGGCTTCAAAGAAGGAGGTGCAGAGACTCGGGCTTCACCTGGGATGGGCCACAACTCGGAGGAAACCGCTTCCCCTCCCAGCTCCCCAATCTGATCTCCCTAACTTTCAGGCTGCACGGAGCCCCAACAGCACCCCCCCCGCTAGATCCCCATTTTTGTACAGTGCCCTCTCTTTTTAACTACCCAGTAAACTAGCTCACTCCCAGAAAAGACTAGATTCCCCTCTTTTTTGCAGCCCTTACTCTGCTTCCTTTGCCAAATTCCCCCCTCTGCCCCTCCTATCATCCTTTACATCTCCCAGGTCCAGAGGCAAGGGCCACGATGTCTTCCCAGCCGATGGAGGGCGGGGGGGGGGGGGAGTCAGGCAGCAGGAAAAGGCTTCTCCGCTTGCATCCTTCCTTTCTGCTCAGCCCCCCCCCCCCAAGACTCACGCGCACATCCCCACCTGACAATGGCCCCCTCCAAAGCATCGCAGCCAGGATCAGGCCCCCAGAAGACTGGAAGGAAGAAAGGGGGTGGGAGAGGCACGCTGCCTTGAAGGGGTGGGACCCCCCCAACACCCACCCACTTCCACCACCCCCCTCAACTCGCCACGCCCGCAGCCTTGCGGGGAAGGGCGACCCGTGAACGTGGCTCAGCTGCACGTGGGATCTGGTTCCTTCTTGTCTGGTTTTGGCTACAGCCAAGCAGGAGGCAAGGATGGGGATGAAAGGAGATGCAGCCCGGGGGGGGGGCACGCTTCCCCTGCAAGCTTTTTCTGGCCAAGGGGGAGACCAGCTCAGATCCCCCAAAACACAGCATCTCTGGGGGTGTGGAAGGCGCGGGGCTCCTCCTGCGCTCCGGCTCTGGAGGAAGAAAACGCAGAGAGAGGGGGCTGGGGATGAGCTGGGGGCGCTCGGCTTGCCAAGGGTTAAAAGGAACTGAGCCGAATTCCTAGAGAGGAGAGGACAGAAGGGGGGCAGGTCTTCCAGAACCAAAGCCTCTCCCTCCCAAGTCACTTCCTGCAAGGGGGGGGCGGGCGGTGGATGTTTTGTGTGTCTCCTTTGCAAGCTTTGCTGCCTGGCTGGCTCCTGCTGCAATCTGGTGAGTCTCCTCTCTCTTTCCTCCCTTTGGGGGAGAAGGGGGTCCCAGGGCTGCAGGCGGGGATGCAGGGGGGCCGTGTTCAGATCATGCATGCCCCCCAGGGTCCTGCACCCCCCTTGCCAGGGGGCGGGTCACTTCCTGCAAGCGTGGATGTTTTGTGTGTCTCCTTTGCAAGCTTTGCTGCCTGGCTGGCTCCTGCTGCAATCTGGTGAGTCGCCTCTCTCTTTCCTCCCTTTGGGGGAGAAGGGGGTCCCAGGGCTGCAGGCGAGGGTGCAGGGGGCCCATGTTCAGATCATGCGTGCCCCCCCAATATCAGCGAGTAGAGGGTCCTGACCCCCTCCTTGCTCTCTGGCAAGCCGGGGGGGGGCGGTTTTGCAGGAGGGCTGCAACCCTGTTCTTCCTTTACAGCAAACTGGCGGCTAACAGATTGAGGTTGAATCCTGACAAGCAGAAGTACTGTTTTTGGGGACAGGAGGCAGGCGGGTGTGGGGCTGCCTTTGAAGGTGACCCAGAAACTACAACTAATCCAGAATGTGGCAGCCAGACTGGGGACTGGGAGCAGCCGCCAAGACCACATAACACCGGTCTTGAAAGACCTACATTGGCTCCCAGTACGTTTCCGAGCACAATTCAAAGTGTTGGTGCTGACCTTTAAAGCCCTAAACGGTCCAGTATATCTGAAGGAGCGCCCCCCCCATCATTGTACCCGGACACTGAGATCCAGCGCCAAGGGCCTTCTGGTGGTTCCCTCACTGCGAGAGGCCAAGTTACAGGGAACCAGGCAGAGGGCCTTCTCGGTGGTGGCGCCCTCCCTGTGGAACGCCCTCCCACCAGATGTCAAAGAGAACAACAACTACCAGACTTTTAGAAGACATCTGAAGGCAGCCCTCTTTAGGGAAGCTTTTAATGTTTGATGTATTAGAGTATTTTAATATATTTTTTTTGGAAGCCGCCCAGAGTTGGCGGGGTACAAATAGATTATTATTATTATTATTATTATTATTATTATTATTATTATTATTATAGCAAAGGCTGCTCACCGCTTTGTGGAGAAGCAATGGCTTTCATCCCCCCAGACTTGAGTTTGCTGCAATAGCCGAGGAGTCTCCTGGGTCTCCAGAGCCCAGTCTAGTCCTGTGGAGTTCCAGTCAGTCAGGCTGGAGGATGCGGACTAAGTGCTGGGATCAGTCTGAGCCCCTCTTGGAGGATGAGAAAGAGCAGGGAGAGGGGGCTGGCTGGGCCGGGGGGGGGGTCAGTGCCTCCCTGCCGGAGTGGGTGCTCCCTTCCTGCTTGGAGGAGGCGGGGTAAATCCGGAATGTGTCCTTTTTTTGAAAATGCATCTCTGGGTTATATGTGGGGCTGAGGAATTCGTTCATCCCCCCCCAAATATAGTACTGCCCCCCACAAGGTCTGAGGGACGGTGGACCAGCCCCCTGCTGAAAAAGGTTGTTGACCCCTGTTTAGGCTTTATCTCCCCCCCCATGTGTAACGGATTCACCCCGCCAACTAAAAGTAAAGGTAAAGGTACCCCTGCCCATACGGGCCAGTCTTGCCAGACTCTAGGGTTGTGCGCCCATCTCACTCAAGAGGCCGGGGGCCAGCGCTGTCCGGAGACACTTCCGGGTCACGTGGCCAGCGTGACATCGCTTCTCTGGCGAGCCAGAGCTGCACACGGAAACGCCATTTACCTTCCCGCTAGTAAGCGGTCCCTATTTATCTACTTGCACCTGGAGGTGCTTTCGAACTGCTAGGTTGGCAGGCGCTGGGACCGAACAACGGAAGTGCACCCCGCCGCGGGGATTCGAACCGCCGACCTTTCGATCAGCAAGTCCTAGGCGCTGAGGCTTTTACCCACAGCGCCACCCGCATCCATACACCCCGCCAACTGCTCCCCATTAAATATAGCAGACCCACCTCATTACACCCCCCCGGCCTCTTCTCCCCCCCCCCCAATGCTCCTTCTCCCCACCTCGTCTGGTTCCACAGCCGCGACTTCTCCTCCGCCACCAAGAAAAGATGGATGAGGCGGTCTTGCCAGAATCCCTCCGCCATCTGTGAGACAGAAAGGTGAATGAGAAGTCAGAGGTGGAGCTGTGCATGGTGAACGAGAGGTGGGCCACAGAAAAAGCCTCACCTGCCGAGGGCATTTGGACATTGGCAGCCATTTCATATTTTAGTTATGTGAAAATGGATGCACCCTGCTTTGGGCTCTTGGATCCCACCAGTGACCATCATCTAAGAAAGGAGTGGATTCACTCCACTAACTGCCCCCCATTAAATATACCAGACCCACCTCATGATGTGTAAATTACACGAATTTCTGCAATTTCCCACAGGCTCCCTTGTGAGGATCTTGTGAGAGGGGAAACTTAGTTATTTAGAGACTTAGGCAGGAGCTGAACGGACAAGAACAGTCTTATTTACAAATTAAGAGGTCCATGAAACAAATTTGGGGTCAGGAGGTGCATTCTTCCAAAGAAAAGTTGGCTTATTACTTAAACTAAATAGAAATATCTCACTGTAGTACATGCACAGCTTTTCTTAAACTTCAGTTGCTAAAAGCTCTCTTGTTGCACTTCAGTGGGAAGTTCAGGTTTCTACCATAGGAGGTAAAAGAATTAACTCGGTTTCTGTTCATTTACTTCGTTATGACCAGGGTTACACTTAAATACTTTTAATACAGCACAGCTTCCTTCTTTGCCTAATACTTTGGTTCCTGAGCGAGGGGCACTTTTCGCCGGTCCACCTCTCTTAGCCATCCCACTCCTGAGGGATTTCCCACAGACCCAGGGGATCCCCTCAGGCCTTGTTATTCATTTTGGGGTCTCCTTTTCCTAGCACACCTCTCCCCTCCTGACTGGAAGGAGACCCTGCTTTAGTCCATTTCCCCACAGCTCCTCCCTCTCCTGCCTCCTCAAACTCAGACCTCCAGATTACAGTGGTGCCCCGCAAAATGAATGCCTCGCAAGACGGGGAAAACCCGCTAGACAAAAGGGTTTTCCGTTTTTGAGTTGCTTCACAAGACGATTTTCCCTATGGGCTTGCTTCGCAAGACGGAAACGTCTTGCAAGTCTTGCTATTTCCCCCCCGCTTTCCTCCCCTTTTTCCAAGCCGCTAAGCCGTTAATAGCCTTTTAGCAGCTCAGCCGCTAAGCCTTTAATAGCCGCTAAACCGCTAATAGCGCTAATCCGCTTAGCCGCTAATACGGTTGCTTCGCAAGACGAAAAAACCGCTAGACGAAGAGAATCGCGGAACGGATTCCTTTCGTCTTGCGAGGCACCACTGTACTGTATTTTTCGCTCTGTAAGACACACCAGACCACAAGACACACCTAGTTTTTGGAGGAGGAAAACAAGAAAGAAATTATTCTGAATCTCAGAAGCCAGAACAGCAAGAGGGATCACTGCGCAGTGAAAGCAGCAACCCCTCTTGCTGTTCTGGCTTCTGGGATAGCTGCACAGCCTGCATTCGCTCCATAAGACGCACACACATTTCCCCTTACTTTTTAGGAGGGAAAAGGTGAGTCTTATAGAGCAAAAAATACGGTAAATCCTGCCTCCATACTCTCCCCAGACCCTCCACTAGGGTCCTTCCTACCTAAGCTGTGAGACTCCTTCTTCTGGCTATAGAGATTCTTCCCTCAGACAGAGCCTCTCTGAATAATAGCAATTACTATTATTATTTTATAATCCTCACTTCCCCTCTCAGATCAGGCCCTGCCCAACTCTCTCCCTCACAAAGGGCTCCTCGGATTTTCCCTCCAAAAGGGCTGGCAGCCAATCAGAGACAGAGAGAGGCTCCCGCCCCCTGGTGGAACCTCGGAGGCACTGCACCCCCCACACTCCGCTCTGGCTCCACTGTCCCTCACAGGCCATTTCCTAACATCACTACAGGGGGACTCCTTTTCCTAGCAGATCTCTCCCCTCCTGACTGGATGGAGACCCTGCTTTAGTCCATTTCCCCACAGCTCCTCCCTCTCCTGCCTCCTCAGACTCAGACCTCCAGATTAAATCCTGCCTCCATATTCTCCCCAGACCCTCCACTGGGTCGCCTTCCTCTCTAAGCTGCTGTGAGACTCCTTCTTCTGGCTAGAGAGATTCTCCCCTCAGATCAGAGCCAGTTCTCCCTCAGAAAAGAGCCTCTCCGAATAATAATAATAATAATAATAATAATACCCCTCTCTGATCAGGCCCTGCCCAACTCTTTCCCTCAGAAAGGGCTTCTTGGGTTTTCCCTCCAAAAGGGCTGGCAGCCAATCAGAGAGAGAGGGGGGGCTCCTGCCCTCTGCTGGAACCTCGGAGGCACTGCACCCCCCACACTCTGTTCTGGCTCTGAGGGAAAATACCTCGTGGGAGACAACTAGGAAGAAGAAAGGATACAGATAAACTGACCGAGTCTTCTCTTGTCATTTGTATATCACAATCAGTTTACAGGAATATCTGCAACATATGGTTCATTATTAGAGGTCAGCGCCTGAGATGGAGGCAAATGCTCGAAACTGCAGATTCCAACACCCCACCCCCCCACCCCGTTTCTGGAAGGTCTGTGTGGAACTTGAGGCTTTTTCCCCACGCTTGAGGCTTTATGTTATTATTATTATTGTTGTTTCTGGGTATTATTACTAGTACTATTACCGCTGTTCCAGAGCAGAGTGCCACCATTTTAAAATACTTTAAAACAAATAACAGTCACAGGAATAGGCTGGGTCCTCCGTTGCCAGAGGCCTTGGGAAAGAGGGGGAGGTGCCTGTGTGGGGAGGGAATCCCCCAAGGGGGGTCTGCCCCCAGGATGCCCTCTCTTGGGCCACCCCCACCCAAGACTCTCAAGGGGGTGAAGCTACCAAGAGGGCCCCCTTGCCAAATTTCACAGCCAAGAGGGTCTGTAGGGAAGAAGGTGGTTCTTCACATATTGGGGGGCAGTTTTTTAATGTTTCATGCTGTATTGTGTTTTTAATATTTGGTTGGGAGCCTCCCAGAGGGGCAGGGAAAACCCAGCCAGATGGGTGGGGGGTAAATAATAAATCCCTATTATTATATTATACTCCTGTGAGAACTTTGAATTGGACCTGGAAATGAAGGGACCACCAATGCCGCTGTTTTAAAACAGGAATTAAATGTGTTCTCAGGGGTTGTAATGGGAGGGATTCAATGAGATGGGGTAGACCCATGGATGCTCCTTGGAGAAAAAGGGGGGAAATAAATGCCCTTCATAAAGAAAGGGAGCCCAGCCAACAATCTGGAGCAGATTCTGAACCATCCTCAAGAGCAGTTCCACTTAGAGGGCATTGCGATGATCCTATCTGATCCACAGCAGAGAGTACCCTGGCCATGTCATCTCTGCTCCAAGGGGACAGTGGTGGGCAAGCTGGCCAGAGCTGGAAAGGGGCACTTACAAACAGAATTTATTTACAATCATAGGAGGAATGTGAGCCCTTCTCACTTGTTTATAGTGCTATCCTTTGGCCCTCAGACCTAAGAAAAAGGGATTCCACCCCAGCAGTTTGTCTTGAGAACTTTGCACATGCCAAGTGGCTAGAAAATGGGACAGAAGCAGGAAGGAAGTGGTCACTGAGTTCAGAGTCTGGGCTGTGTTGCAGTCCAGCCCTGGTTCCTAATAAGATTCCGGGAATCTTTTTCTTTTCCTGGCTGTGTATCAATTTCATAACAGAACAATGTATTTGCTTTGTAGGGTTTGCAAAGGCCTCTACTTAGGAAAGACAGAACTTGGCAGTAGGACCAAGAGCTTTCTTCCGATCTCTTGGGGGATTCCACAGAGCCCAGATGGATGAGCCAGAATCCGCTGGCCCTGAAGCAGGAAGAGGCCATGCCATCCAAACTGGGAGCAGCGGTGGAATCTGGGAAAACTGTCTGCTGAAGATCCAGGTTGAGGAGAACACCTTCAGCTCAGTAGTGGAAAGACAAAATTTCAGGCAGTTCTGCTACCAGGAGACTGAAGGACCCCGAGAGGTTTGCAGCCGACTCCACCACCTTGACTGTCAGTGGCTGAAGCCAGAAAGGCACACGAAAGCCGAGATGCTGGACCTGGTGATCTTGGAGCAGTTCCTGGCTGTCCTTCCGCCAGAGATGGAGAGCTGGGTGAGGGAATGTGGAGCGGAGACCAGTTCCCAGGCGGTGGCCCTGGCGGAAGGATTCCTCCTGAGTCAGGCAGAGGAGAGGAAACAGGCAGAGCAGCAGGTGAGAGAGACTTTCCTCTGGATACTCCCAAGGGGCTCCAAACAGGAGGGAGAGTATCCCAAAATTCTCCCAATCTTATTTGGAAAGCCTCCAAGGAATGAGATCAGGTACCCCTAAAGCTTTTGCCTCTCCCAGTCCTTTTCTAATGTTTCTCTCCATTCTCTGCTTCCAATCCCCTTTGCCCTTTCAGGGAAATATTATCTTTGCAGAAACGGGCCTGGATTCCTCTGTGGCAGAGAAGACTCCATTGGAGACCAAAGAGAGACCACTGGGTAAGGAGGAAGAGGGTTTTTTCCCATTTGGTCACACATTCTGTAGATTTTGCCACTAATCTGTGGGGAGGACACGAGGGGCCAAGAGCCCAAAGTGGGGACATGTATTTTTACCTAGCGAAGATACAAATGTCAAAATGCACTCAGTAGGTGAGACTTTTTACAGGTCCACCTGTAGTTAGAGATGCACTGCTTCACCTCTAAGAGAAGTATGTGAAAATGGCCTGCCACTTACCTTTGTCTCTCACAGGTGTCAGAATGATGCTGGCAAGAGATGCTTATCCACCTTTGCATGAAGGCAGAGATGCAGCAGCTATGGAACCAGATCAGGTAGGGAGAATGAAGGATTCTGGCGAAAGAGTCCCTAATGAATCTCTCTCCTCCTTCTCTTGGCTGTAAAGGCCATTGCAGGAGCCTTATGTTCTGAGAATGGTGAACAATCACCTCACGTTGACTAGCCTCCTGAATGTTACTAATACAATTGTACCTCTGGTTACGTACTTCATTCGTTCTGGAGGTCCGTTCTTAACCTGAAACTGTTCTTAACCTGAAGCACCACTTTAGCTAATGGGGCCTCCTGCTGCTGCTGCACTGCTGGAGCACGATTTCTGTTCTTATCCTGAAGCAAAGTTCTTAACCTGAAGCGCTATTTCTGGGTTAGCGGAGTCTTTAACCTGAAGCGTATGTAATACAAGGTACCACTATTATTTATCAGTAGTTGCAGTTTTATTTACAGATTTAACATTTAATGATGAAATAGGCTTCTAAGCAGTTGACAAATCATGAAAACAGTGGCCAGAATTCACCTTTCCCCTCATTCCCCTCCCCGTGACCCGCAGTACCCTCTGAAGTTGACTTTAATTCATTGTGAAGGTTCCCCCCACCTCCAGAACAGTAGATGGGGAAAGCAAAGAGAGGATCCTTCCTTCTGGGAAACTGGAATCGATGAGCAGAGAGAATTACCGTATTTTTCGCTCTATAACACACACCTGACCATAACACGCACGTAGTTTTTAGAGGAGGAAAACAAAAAAAAAAAAAATTCTGAAAGAAATAGTGGATGTATCATTTTTGTGCTTCATGCTGTGGCCACAGACATGTGATTTGATGGTGAGTTTGGGGTAGCCCGATGCAAAAATCCTGAGAATCCATGTGGATCTGTGCTTTGTAACCACGTTTTTGCACCATTGCAGCCCCAGGCAACAGTGGGTGTGTGATTTTTTTGGTGCAGGCTGTAGCCATGGACATGCTATGTGATCTGATGGTGAATTTGGGCTGACCCAATGCAAAGATCCTGAGGATCCATGTGGATCCATGCTTTGTAACCACGTTTTTGTACCATTGCAGCCCCAGGCAACAGTGGGTGCGTGATTTTTATGGTGCAGGCTGTAGCCATGGACATGCTATGTGATCTGATGGTGAATTTGGGGTGACCCAATGCAAAGATCCTGAGGATCCATGTGGATCCATGCTTTGTAACCACGTTTTTGCACCATTGCAGCCCCAGGCAACAGTGGGTGCGTGATTTTTTTGGTGCAGGCTGTAGCCATGGACATGCTGTGTGATCTGATGGTGTACCTTTACCTTTTAATGCAATGATCCCGAGGATCCATGTGGATCCGTGCTTTGTAACCACATTTTAAGTGGGGAGGGAAGGAAAAACAGAAGGGACAAGGAGCACGAGAGGGGTGTGCGGAGAAGCAGCTGGCTAACAATGCAGGAGAGGGGCTTAACGGGAGGGAGGAAAGGAAGGCAAAAGTTCCCCCCTCCCAAGCCAGCCTCCCCCCCCTCCAACCTGCATGTTTTCCGGCTGCCTGTGAGTCCCTAGAATGCTGGATGCAGCACTGGAGCACGGAGAGGAGGAGGTGGTGGCTGTCGGCTGCGCTCCTAGCCGACGGAACCTGAGCCGGGTGGGCTGGAGCCTGCGCGCAGTGTGACTAGGAAGGAATTAGAAGGAAGGACGCGATCCTTTCCTTTTCCCTCTGCTTGCCAGGAGGGCAGGGGATTTCCCTGCTCTTTGTTGCGTTTGAGCAAACACAGCAACCGAAAACAGAAGCGGGTGGGCAGTAAGACCCTGAGGCAGAATGCAGGAAAGCAGTAGCCTCACTTCTGCAGCCTTCCCTTCTCCGCGCGATCTGATTTTTGCCTGATTTTTGCCCCTGCACTCGGGCCAGTCGGCTCCAGGGAGCACACATTCGCTCAATAACACACACAGACATTTCCCCTTACTTTGTAGGAGAAAAAATGTGCGTGTTATAGAGAGAAAAATACGGTATTTGAAGATCACCATGTGGCATTCTATCCATTCCCCCAAAAGCTTAATACCAGTCATTAAAATACACACAAAAAACAGTTTTGTTAAAACATTAAAATATGCATCCATAATAAAAATGTACAGCAAAACAATTACATTAAAACAAAACAGCAATGAACAGGCAGAAAACAACAGAGCAATGTGTAGTAGATAATCTGTACGTTGTCTAAGAAGGGGACCTTTCCCTTTTTATTTTAGGGTCTGGTGTGCTTTGAAGATGTAGCTGTTCATTTCACAGATGAGGAATGGGAGTTGCTGGATCCTGACCAAAGAGCTCTGTATAAGGAAGTAATGGAGGAGAATCGTGGGATCATGGATTCTCTTGGTAAGGCTGCTTTTTGGATTACAATATCTCTTTTGGAATTCTTTTTGAAATTCAGTCCCTGAGGCTGTGATCCGTTTGTTTTTTGTTGCAGATGGTGATGAATCAGAAAGGAAGAAGGAGGGAGACCAAATCTACACAATGGAGAAGCGGTATCAATATTTGGAGCGTATAGAAAGCTTCAGAAGAATTCATACAGGGGAGAAACCCTATCAGTGCTTGGAATGTGGAAAGAGGTTCATTCGGAAATCGTATCTCCGTTCCCATAAAAGAACTCACAGCGTGGAGAAACCCTATAAGTGCTTGGAATGTGGAAAGAGCTTCGCCTGGAAGGTCAATCGAACAACCCATGAAAGAATTCATACAGGGGAGAAACCATATCAGTGCTTGGAATGTGGAAAGAGCTTCATCCAGAAGATAAGTTTCACAGGCCATCAAAGAATTCATACTGGGGAGAACCCATATAAGTGCTTGGAATGTGGAAAGAGCTTCAGTCGGAAGGATAATCTCAATCTTCATCAAAGAATTCATACAGGGGAGAAACCATATCAGTGCTTGGAATGTGGAAAGACCTTCATTCGGAAATCCTATCTCCGTTTCCATAAAAGAACTCACAGCGTGGAGAAACCCTATCAGTGCTTGGAATGTGGAAAGAGCTTCATTCGGAAGGATAATCTCACTCTTCATCAAAGAATTCATACAGGGGAGAAACCATATCAGTGCTTGGAATGTGGAAAGAGCTTCATCCAGAAGATAAGTTTCACAGGCCATCAAAGAATTCATACTGGGGAGAAACCATATCAGTGCTTGGAATGTGGAAAGAGCTTCAGTCGGAAATCCTATCTCCGTTTCCATAAAAGAACTCACAGCGTGGAGAAACCCTATCAGTGCTTGGAATGTGGAAAGAGGTTCAGTCAGAGTGGCAATCTCACCACCCATCAAAGAATTCATACAGGGGAGAAACCATATCAGTGCTTGGAATGTGGAAAGAGCTTCATCCAGAAGACAAGTCTCACAGGCCATCAAAGAACTCACAGCAAGCAGAAACCCTATAAGTGCATGAAATGTGGAAAGAGCTTCAGTCAGAAGCATAATTTCACTCTTCATCAAAGAATTCATAGTGGAGAGAAACCATATCAGTGTTTGGAATGTGGAAGGAGCTTCACACGGAAGGAAAATCTGACTTCCCATCAAAGAATTCATACAGGGGAGAAATTATATCAGTGCTTGGAATGTGGAAAGAGGTTCAGTCAGAGTGCCCATCTCAAAACCCATCAAAGAATTCATACAGGGGAGAAACCATATCAGTGTTTGGAATGTGGAAAGAGCTTCACCCAGAAAAGTAGTCTCACAGGCCATAAAATAATTCATATTGGAGAGAAACCATATCAGTGTTTGGAATGTGGAAAGAGCTTCATCCACAAAGGAAGTCTCACATCCCATCAAAAAACTCATACAGGGGAGAAACCATATCAGTGCTTGGAATGTGGAAAGAGCTTCATTCGGAAGCAAATTCTCACTTCCCATCAAAGAATTCATACAGGGGAAAAACCGTATCAGTGCTTGGAATGTGGAAAAAGCTTCAGTCAGAAGAGCAGTCTCACTTCACATGAAAGAAGTCACAGCGAGAAGAAAGCATATCAGTGCTTGGAATGTGGAAAGAGCTTTAGCCGGAAGGATTGCTTGGCTTCACATCAAAGAACTCATACAGGGGAGAAGCCCTTTGAGTGCTTGGAATGTGGGAAGAGCTTCATTCAAAGAGCAGGTCTCGTGTCCCATCAAAGAATCCA
This sequence comes from Podarcis muralis, assembly GCF_964188315.1. Lineage (NCBI taxonomy): Eukaryota > Metazoa > Chordata > Lepidosauria > Squamata > Lacertidae > Podarcis > Podarcis muralis. Next base: position 1,541,009 of record NC_135666.1, on the reverse strand, counting down.
TACAGGGGAGAAGCCCTTTGAGTGCTTGGAATGTGGGAAGAGCTTCACTCATAGAGCAGGTCTCAGGCACCATCAAAGAATCCATACAGGGGAGAAGCTGTTTGAGTGCTTGGAATGTGGGAAGAGCTTCACTCGTCAAGCATCTCTTATGCGGCATCAAAGAATCCATACAGGGGAGAAGCCCTTTGAGTGCTTGGAATGTGGGAAGAGATTCAGTGACAGAATTGTTCTCATGCGGCATCAAAGAATCCATACAGGGGAGAAGCCGTTTGAGTGCTTGGAATGTGGGAAGAGATTCGGTCAGAGAATTGGTCTCATGCGGCATCAAAGAATCCATACAGGGGAGAAGCCCTTTGAGTGCTTGGAATGTGGGAAGAGATTCAGTCAGAGAATTGGTCTCGTGTCCCATCAAACAATTCATACAGGTGATAAGCCATTTCAGTGCTTGTAATGTAGAAAGAGCTTCAGTCGGTACTCCCATCTCAGTTCCTATCAAAGAACTCACAGCAGGACAAACCATATCAGTGCATGGAATGTGGAAAGAGCTTTGCTTGGAAGGAAAGTCTCACTCCCCATCAAAGAATTCATACAGGGGAGAAACCGTATGAGTGCTTTGAATGTAAAAAAAGGTTCAGTCAGAGCACCCAGCTCTCCGTCCATCAAAGAATTCACACAGGGGACAAATGATACCAGTGCTCAGAATGTGGAAAGAGCTTCATTCGAAGCGCCCATCTCACTTCCCAGCAAATAATTCATACAGCGGACCAGTCTTCCAGAACTGCAAGACTGGGGAAATATCATCAAAGGAACTGAAGGAGGTGAGGACAGGTGACCCTGTAGCCTTATGAGGCTTTGCCCTCGGGTGGGAAAAAATATTGCGCCCGGGAAAGGGAAAATGGGAGTCAACAGACACTCAAGGAATAGTTTCGGAGAAAAAGCTTTATTTCTACCATCCATGAACTGGTAGAAGGAGCAAGTGTGATAGTTCACAAAACAAGCACGAGTTCACAGCCATTTGCACAGAGTATATATTTCCCTTCCAGTTCCCTCCCCTATCTCCTCATCCTCTTTTCTTGGGAGTTGGGGATCCTTAGCCTGTGCAAGGGGGGGAAGGACCTGTGTCCATCTGGGCAGGGGGAAAGGACCAGTGCCCTCACCCCTCGCCTGCTCCCAGATTTGGCAACCCTTGTGCAGCAACGGGTGCAATTGGTGAGTAGGTTGGAGGGGGCCAAATTACTCCTTCCTCCTTTTCTCCTGGGATTGACAAGACTGGTGGGGTTTTTTAACTTGTACTTGCTGCCATAGTGAGCACAGTTTGGCTTGGGTAGTCACAGTTCTACTTTTCCTAAGCCATGGGGGAGGGTCAGGCAACTTCACATAAGTGTTTGGAGTCTATTTTTCACCAGGTTTTAAATCCTCAATCATCTACTTTTGTGGCGTCTTTCCAATTTGTTCAGGAAACATCGCAGGGGGATCGTGGGAGTTGTTTTACTGCTTTTTCTCCATGACCCTGGAACACTTGGACACTGGGATACTTGGACACTGGGACACTCAGAATGTGGAAAGAGCTTCATTCGAAGCGCCCATCTCACTTCCCAGCAAATAATTCATACAGCGGACCAGTCTTCCAGAACTGGAAGACTGGGGAAATATCATCAAAGGAACTGAAGGAGGTGAGGATAGGTGACCCCACCAAGGCCCGAAGTCAACCCCCCCTCAATAATCACCCCAGGCCTCAAAACTGTCCAAAATTCCTTTTGTCTTCTAAAAAAAGTCCAAAACAGCTTTTCTCACAAGATGCATAGGAAAAATGTTATTCTTTTATCGGTACGAGAAGGCTTCAAAAAGTTAATGAATAGGCTCTGTCATTGCCAAGAATACTCAAGCCTGAGAACTGACTTTTATCTCATTCAGCTGCAGCATCTTTGGATATGCTGAACCGCTCTCATTCCCCTTTCCTGGGAAGGGTGCCAAGAGTCCAAAATAGTCCCGAGACAGGAACTTTCTGTTCATGCTAAGGAGACACATGGGGCAGAAACTTTTCAGAAGGAGGAGAAAGGGGAGGGAACTTGTTGCAGCCCAGAATAGGATCAGCTTTTTTTGCTGCTGCTGCTGCTGCTACATTGCACTGCTGAAGAGGAGAAGGGAGAGTGGAAGAATGAAAAGTCTTTGAGTGGTACATGGGTGTTCTATTCATGGGAAACTGACCACTGCACCAGCCGGAGAACTTCCTTAGTGCTCAGGTCCCCAGCTGTCAGGAAGGGAAGGCAGGATCAGCACCAGGGAGAGGATCGGAGGAGTGTGCTTCAAGGCCACAGCTAGAAAGCCAGCAGCAGAGGGAGAACATGCATCTTGTCTTGTGTGAAAACAACTCAAGTAGAAGCCTCACTATTTTGGAATCTCAACTCTCATGGATAGTAATGGGGTTACCAATTCTCCTACTCGGGCTCAAGCAACTAAGTTTATGGAGGATTTTTTCCAAGAGCTTTGGACACTTTGGGAAGGACTCCAGCAAATTCATCAGGTAATAGCCAGTCAAGGGTGACCAGACCGGCTTTATAAAAGTGAGGCAAACTGCAGATAATATTAGATTAGTGGTGGATTTGGTAGATCAAAATAAAGATAAAGACCAGTTTGTAATTATATCGCTAGATGCTGAAAAGGCTTTTGACAAAATCTGTAAACAGTACATGGAAGTAGCTTTACTTAAATTTGAATTTCCTTTGGATATTTTAAAAGGGATTAAAGTAATCTATGAAGCACCTACGTCAAGAGTCAAAGAGAATGGTAATCTCTCTGCCACCTTTCCTCAGGCCTGAGGAACCAAACAAGGATGTCCTATCTCGCCATTGCTTTTTAATATCTGCTTAGAACGCTTGGCTTTCACCATGAGACAACATTGAGTTTCACAGAGTAGAAACATTTGAATATAAACTAGTTTTATTGCTTATTTCAAATGATAGATGCTTTTGGTACAATATCAGGTTATGTCAGTAGGCCAAAATCTGATTTCACATTCCTTCAAGGAATATCAATTCCAGATTTGTTCCAAATCTCTACAATATCTAGGCAGCTGAATACCAAGAGATAAAAAAAATAAGTCAAACTTAATATAAATAAAATAATAAAAGAGATTTCTTCATATACAGTGGTGCCTCGCAAGACGAAATTAATTTGTTCCGCGAGTTTTGTCGTCTTGTGATTTTTTTCGTATTGCGAAGTACGGTGTCGGGAAAGTTTTGGAAAAGCTTCAAAAATCACCAAAGTCTTTAAAAACCTCAAAAAAGGCTACCACACTGTGTTCTATGAGTTGCTCCTCGAAGTCAAGTCGCAACTGTATTAACGGTGTTAAGAAAAAGGAAACAAACTTGCAAGACGTTTCTGTCTTGCGAAGCAAGCCCATAGGGAAAATCGTCTTGCGAAGCAGCTCAAAAAACCAAAAATCCTTTTGTCTAGCGAGTTTTTTGTCTTGCGAGGCATTCGTCTTGCGAGGTACCACTGTATTGATATACAGAAGTCATTGAGCCTTACCCTTTGGAGAAGGCGGAATGTTCTCAAAATGAATATAGTTCCCAGATTAATTTATATTTTGAGAGGACTTGCAGTTTCTATATCTCATGTTTTCAAATGATAAACTCCCTGTTTAGGAAATGCCTTTATATTTATCTACTTTATACATATCTACTGTTATGTATTAAATACTGGAAACTCATTGTTGGTCTTAATTTTCCGATGTGTGTGACCTTAGAATATGCACATACAGTGCCTTTGGTGGGCTGGAGAATACAGTCATACCTTGGGTTAAATGTGCTTCAGGTTGAGCGCTTTTGGGTTGCGCTCCGCAGCAACCTGGAAGTAACGGAACTTACAGGTTTTGCCGTTCGCGCATGTGCAGACGGTCAAAATGACATCACGTGCATGCGCGGAAGTGGCGAGTCATGACCTGCGCATGTGCAGGTTGCGTTCGCTTCTGGATGTGAACGGGGCTCTGGAATGGATCCTGTTTGTATCCAGAGGTACCACTGTACTAGGATCAAAATATTTGAAATCCCAGGTGACTCTAGAAACAACTAAGTCGTTTTAAAAGATATGGAACATATTGTCTAATAAAAATAAAGTTGATCTATACTCGCATGCCAAACTTGCCCTGTGGGGAAACCCTATATAAAAAATTGCTTAAAAGATGATACTGTGGAAGAATTTAATGGAAACAGGTGTATTGACTCTGGACCAAGTGATAGAAACTAGAAAGCCAGGGAATACTTTTTACACCTACCTACTAACAATAATGGGACACGGGTGGCGCTGTGGGTAAAAGCCTCAGCGCCTAGGGCTTGCCGATCGAAAGGTCGGCGGTTCAAATCCCCGCGGCGGGGTGCGCTCCCATTGTTCGGTCCCAGTGCCTGCCAACCTAGCAGTTTGAAAGAACCCCCGGGTGCAAGTAGATAAATAGGGACCGCTTACTAGCGGGAAGGTAAGCGGCGTTCCGTGTGTGGCTCTGGCTCGCCAGAGCAGCGATGTCACGCTGGCCACGTGACCCGGAAGTGTCTCCGGACAGCGCTGGCCCCTGGCCTCTTGAGTGAGATGGGCGCACAACCCTAGAGTCTGTCAAGACTGGCCCGTACGGGCAGGGGTACCTTTACCTACCTTTTACTAACAATACAGGGACGTGAGTGGCGCTGTGGGTTAAACCACAGAGCCTAGTACTTGCCGATCAGAAGGTCGGCTGTTTGAATCCCCGCAACAGGGTGAGCTCCCATTGCTCGGTCCCAGCTCCTGCCCACCTAGCAGTTCGAAAGCATGTCAAAGTGAAAGTAGATAAATTGGTACTGCTCTGGCGGGAAGGTAAACGGCGTTTCCATGCGCTGCTCTGGTTTGCCAGAAGCGGCTTAGTGATGCTGGCCACATGACCCGGAAGCTGTACGCCGGCTCCCTTGGCCAATACAGCAAGATGAGTGCCGCAACCCCAGAGTTGGCCACGACTGGACCTAATGGTCGGGTCCCTTTACCTTTTTAATACAAAATATAGTAGGCTAAAGATGTTTACATTAGTATTATGATAATAATATCGCATTTATGGGTTAGGATATACATATACCCCCCCCCTTTTTAGAAAACTACAACATACAAGTTGTCTCAGGGGTGACCTGGAATTACCAATGGATGTGGCTCACTATTCGCTAACCTTAGGCTCCGCCCCTTGAATGCTCCACCTCGACACTTAAAACCTGTGCCTCCTCTGAAGGGTTTTGTTCCTGGGGGGCACTAAAAGGCAAAGGGGTGGCAGTGTACACAACTCCCAGACTTTGAAAAGCTGATACCACTTGATCAGGTTCATTGGTTTTGTCATGAGTTAATTAAACTACGTATATTTAATTGGATTTTGAATAAATGCAACCGTTGCTGTTTAGAATTTTATTGTTTTTATCTTTCTTCGTGGGTTGTGCAAACGGCTATTCTGAATAATGCTTTTATCTGGTAGGAGGCACTGGGGTGTTGGGGGGGCAGCGGCCCTAAAGTGTTTGGGAACCGCTATCTAGGACCTGAGGGATATGGGTGGCACTGTGGGTTAAACTTGCTGATCAGAAGAGCAGTGGTTCGAATCCCCACAACGTGGTGAGCTCCTGTTGTTCAGTCCCAGCTCCTGCCAACTTAGCAGTTCGAAAGCACATCAAAGTGCAAGTAGATAAATAGGTACCACTCCAGCGGGAAGATAAACGGCATTTCCGTGCACTGTTCTGGTTCGCCAGAAGCGGCTTAGTCCTGCTGGCCACATGACCCAGAAGCTGTATGCTGGCTACCTCGGCCAATAAAGCGAGATGAGCGCCACAACCCCTTAGTCGGCCACGACTGGACCTAACGGTCAGGGGTCCCTTTACCTAGGACCTGGGACTTCAGACCCTCAGAACATCTCCCCAGGGTCTCAACCCTCTGAGGCATCTGTAGACAAGTGGATTACAGTGGCAGAGGTGTCTTCCTGGGCGTCCAGGATCAGGCCCCCAGGAGACTGGAAGGAAGGAAGGGGGTGGGACAGGGACGCTGCCTTAAAGGGGTGGGACCCCCCCTACATCCACCCCCCCACCCTTCAACTCTCCACGCCCGCAGCCTTGCGGGGAAGGGCGACCCGTGAACGTGGCTCAGCTGCACGTGGGATCTGGTTCCTTCTTGTCTGGTTTTGGCTACAGCCAAGCAGGAGGCAAGGATGGGGATGAAAGGAGATGCAGCCCGGGGGGGGGGCACGCTTCCCCTGCAAGCTTTTTCTGGCCAAGGGGGAGACCAGCTCAGATCCCCCAAAACACAGCATCTCTGGGGGTGTGGAAGGCGCGGGGCTCCTCCTGCGCTCCGGCTCTGGAGGAAGAAAACGCAGAGAGAGGGGGCTGGGGATGAGCTGGGGGCGCTCGGCTTGCCAAGGGTTAAAAGGAACTGAGCCGAATTCCTAGAGAGGAGAGGACAGAATGCAGGGGGGGGGGGGCGCGACAGGTCTTCCAGAACCAAAGCCCCTCCCTCCCAAGTCACTTCCTGCAAGGGGGGGGGCGGTGGATGTTTGGTGTGTCTCCTTTGCAAGCTTTGCTTCCTGGGTGGCTCCTGCTGCAATCTGGTGAGTCTCCTCTCTCTTTCCTCCCTTTGGGCTGCAGGCGAGGATGCAGGGGGGGCCGTGTTCAGATCATGCCTGCCCCCCAGGGTCCTGCACCCCCTCCTTGCTCTCTGCCAAGCCGGGGGGCGGGTCACTTCCTGCAAGCGTGGATGTTTTGTGTGTCTCCTTTGCAAGCTTTGCTGCCTGGCTGGCTCCTGCTGCAATCTGGTGAGTCTCCTCTCTCTTTCCTCCCTTTGGGGGAGAAGGGTGTCCCAGGGCTGCAGGGGGGGCCGTGTTCAGATCATGCGTGCCCCCCAGGGTCCTGCACCCCCTTTGCTCTCTGCCAAGCCGGGGGGGGCGAGGGTGCAGGGGGGCCGTGTTCAGATCATGCGTGCCCCCCAGGGTCCTGCACCCCCCTTGCCAGGGGGCGGGTCACTTCCTGCAAGCGTGAATGTTTTGTGTGTCTCCTTTGCAAGCTTTGCTGCCTGGCTGGCTCCTGCTGCAATCTGGTGAGTCTCCTCTCTCTTTCCTCCCTTTGGGGGAGAAGGGGGTCCCAGGGTTGCAGGGGGGCCGTGTTCAGATCATGCGTGCCCCCCAGGGTCCTGCACCCCCTCCTTGCTCTGCAAAGCCGGGGGGGGGCGGTTTTGCAGGAGGGCTGCAACCCTGTTCTTCCTTTACAGCAAACTGGCGGCTAACAGATTGAGGTTGAATCCTGACAAGACAGAAGTACTGTTTTTGGGGGACAGGGAGCAGGCTGGTGTGGGGGATTCCCTGGTCCTGAATGGGGTAACTGTGCCCCTGAAGGACCAGGTGCGCAGCCTGGGAGTCATTTTGAACTCACAGCTGACCATGGAGGCGCAGGTCAATTCTGTTTCCAGGGCAGCTGTCTCCCAGCTCCATCTGGTACGCAGGATGAGACCCTCCCTGCCTGCAGACTGTCTCGCCAGAGTGGTGCATGCTCTGCTTATCTCCCGCTTGGACTACTGCAATGCGCTCTACGTGGGGATACCTTTGAAGGTGACCTGGAAACTACAACTAATCCAGAATGCGGCAGCTAGACTTGTGACTGAGAGCAGCTGCCGAGACCACATGACACCGGTTCTGAGAGATCTGCATTAGCCCCCAATACGTTTCTGAGCACAATTCCAAGTGTTGGTGCTGACCTTTAAATCCCTAAACGGCCTCGGTCCTGTATACCTGAAGGAGCGTCTCCACCCCCATCATTCTACCCGGACACTGAGGTCCAGCACCGAGGGCCTTCTGGTGGTTCCCTCACTGCAAGAAGGCAAGTTACAGGGAACCAGGCAGAGGGCCTTCTCGGTGGTGGCGCCCGCCCTGTGGAACTCCCTCCCACCAGATGTCAAAGAGAACAACTACCAGACTTTTAGAAGACATCTGAAGGCAGCCTTCTTTAGGGAAGCTTTTAATGTTTGATGTATTGCAGTATTTTAATATTTTGTTGGAAGCCGCCAAGAGTGGCTGTGGAAACCCAGCCAGATAGGCGGGGTACAAATAGATGATGATGATGATGATGATGATGATGATGATTATAGCAAAGGCTGCTCACCGCTTTGTGGGGAAACAATGGCTTCCATCCCCCCAGACTTGAGTTTGCTGCAATAGCCGAGGAGTCTCCTGGGTGTCCAGAGCCCAGTCTAGTCCTGTTGAGTTCCAGTCAGTCAGGCTGGAGGATGCGGACTAAGTGCTGGGATCAGTCTGAGCCCCTCTTGGAGGATGAGAAAGAGCAGGGAGAGGGGGCTGGCTGGGCCGGGGGGGGGGGGTCAGTGCCTCCCTGCCGGAGTGGGTGCTCCCTTCCTGCTTGGAGGAGGCGGGGTGAATCCGGAATGTGTCCTTTTTTTGAAAATGCATCTCTGGGTTATTTGTTTAATGTTTAATGCTGTATTGTGTTTTTAATATTTTGTTGGGAGCGTCCCAGAGGGGCTGGGGAAACCCAGCCAGATGGGTGGGGGGTAAATAATAAATCCCTATTATTCTATTATACTCCTGTGAGAGCTTTGAATTGGACCTGGAAATGAAGGGACAACCAATGCCGCTGTTTTAAAACAGGAATTAAATGTGTTCTCAGGGGTTGTAATGGGAGGGATTCAATGAGATGGGGTAGACCCATGGATGCTCCTTGGAGAAAAAGGGGGGAAATAAATGCCCTTCATAAAGAAAGGGAGCCCAGCCAACAATCTGGAGCAGATTCTGAACCATCCTCAAGAGCAGTTCCACTTAGAGGGCATTGCGATGATCCTATCTGATCCACAGCAGAGAGTACCCTGGCCATGTCATCTCTGCTCCAAGGGGACAGTGGTGGGCAAGCTGGCCAGAGCTGGAAAGGGGCACTTACAAACAGAATTTATTTACAATCATAGGAGGAATGTGAGCCCTTCTCACTTGTTTATAGTGCTATCCTTTGGCCCTCAGACCTAAGAAAAGGGGATTCCACCCCAGCAGTTTGTCTTGAGAACTTTGCACATGCCAAGTGGTTAGAAAATGGGACAGAAGCAGGAAGGAAGTGGTCACTGAGTTCAGAGTCTGGGCTGTGTTGCAGTCCAGCCCTGGTTCCTAATAAGATTCCGGGAATCTTTTTCTTTTCCTGGTTGTGTATCAATTTCATAACAGAACAATGTATTTGCTTTGTAGGGTTTGCAAAGGCCTCTACTTAGGAAAGACAGAACTTGGCAGTAGGACCAAGAGCTTTCTTCCGATCTCTTGGGGGATTCCACAGAGCCCAGATGGATGAGCCAGAATCCGCTGGCCCTGAAGCAAGAAGAGGCCATGCCATCCAAACTGGGAGCAGCGGTGGAATCTGGGAAAACTGTCTGCTGAAGATCCAGGTTGAGGAGAACACCTTCAGCTCAGTAGTGCAAAGACAAAATTTCAGGCAGTTCTGCTACCAAGAGGCCAAAGGACCCCGAGAGCTTTGCAGCCGAATCTACAACCTTGATCATCAGTGGCTGAAGCCAGAAAGGCACACGAAAGCTGAGATGCTGGACCTGGTGATCTTGGAGCAGTTCCTGGCTGTCCTTCCGCCAGAGATGGAGAGCTGGGTGAGGGAATGTGGAGCGGAGACCAGTTCCCAGGCGGTGGCCCTGGCCGAAGGATTCCTCCTGAGTCAGGCAGAGGAGAGGAAGCAGGTGGAGAAGCAGGTGAGAGAGACTTGCCTCTGGATATTCCCAAGGGGCTCCGAAAAGGAGGGAGAGTATCCCAAAATTCTCTCTAATCCCCCAACCTTTTTTGGAAAGCCTCCAAGGAATGAGATCAGGTACCCCTAAAGCTTTTGCCTCTCCCAGTCTTTTTCTAATGTTTCTCTCCATTCTCTGCTTCCAATCCCTTTTGCCCTTTCAGGGAAAGATTATCTTTGCAGAAACGGGCCTGGATTCCTCTGAGGCAGAGATGACTCCATTGGAGACCAAAGAGAGACTACTGGGTAAGGAGGAAGGAGGGTTTTTCCCCATTTGGTCACACATTCTGTAGATTTTGCCACTAATCTGTGGGGAGGACACGAGGGGCCAAGAGCCCAAAGTGGGGACATGTATTTTTACCTAGCTAAGATACAAATGTCAAAATGCACTCAGTACGTGTGAGTTTTTTACAGGCCCACCTGTAGTTAGAGATGCACTGCTTTACCTCTTAAGAGAAGCATGTGAAAATGGCCTGCCACTTACCTTTGTCTCTCACAGGTGTCAGAATGATGCTGGCAAGAGATGCTTATCCATCTTTGCATGAAGGCAGAGGAGAGGAAGCAGCAGCCATGGAACCAGATCAGGTAGGGAGAATGAAGGATTGTGGCGAAAGAGTCCCTAATGAATCTCTCTCCTCCTTCTCTTGGCTGTAAAGGCCATTGCAGGAGCCTTATGTTCTGAGAATGGTGAACAATCACCTCACGTTGACTAGCCTCCTGAATGTTGCTAGTACGATTGTACCTCTCGTTACGTACTTAATTCGTTCTGGAGGTCCGTTCTTAACCTGAAACTGTTCTTAACCTGAAGCACCACTTTAGCTAATGGGGCCTCCTGCTGCCGCTGCACTGCTGGAGCACGATTTCTGTTCTTATCCTGAAGCAAAGTTCTTAACCTGAAGCACTATTTCTGGGTTAGCGGAGTCTTTAACTTGAAGCGTATGTAATACGAGGTACCACTATTATTTATCAGTAGTTGCAGTTTTATTTACAGATTTAACATTTAATGCTGAAATAGGCTTCTAAGCAGTTGACAAATCATAAAAACAGTGGCCAGAATTCACCTTTCCCCTCATTCCCCTCCCCGTGACCCGCAGTACCCCCTGAAGTTGACTTTAATTCATTGTGAAGGTTCCCCCCACCTCCAGAACAGTAGATGGGGAAAGCAAAGAGAGGATCCTTCCTTCTGGGAAGCTGGAATCGATGAGCAGAGAGAATTACCGTATTTTTCGCTCTATAACACACACCTGACCATAACACGCACGTAGTTTTTAGAGGAGGAAAACAAGAAAAAAAATTCTGAAAGAAATAGTGGATGTATCATTTTTGTGCTTCATGCTGTGGCCACAGACATGTGATTTGACGGTGAGTTTGGGGTAGCCCAATGCAAAAATCCTGAGAATCCATGTGGATCTGTGCTTTGTAACCACGTTTTTGCACCATTGCAGCCCCAGGCAACAGTGGGTGTGTGGTTTTTTGGGTGCAGGCTGTAGCCATGGACATGCTATGTGATCTGATGGTGAATTTGGGGTGACCCAATGCAAAGATCCTGAGGATCCATGTGGATCCATGCTTTGTAACCACGTTTTTGCACCATTGCAGCCCCAGGCAATAGTGGGTGCGTGATTTTTTGGGTGCAGGCTGTAGCCATGGACATGCTATGTGATTTGATGGTGAATTTGGGGTGACCCAATGCAAAGATCCTGAGGATCCATGTGGATCCATGCTTTGTAACCACGTTTTTGCACCATTGCAGCCCCAGGCAACAGTGGGTGCGTGATTTTTTTGGTGCAGGCTATAGCCATGGACATGCTGTGTGATCTGATGGTGAATTTGGGGTGACCCAATGCAATGATCCCGAGGATCCATGTGGATCTGCGTATTGTAACCACGTTTTTGCACCATTGCATCCCCAGGCAACAGTGGGTGCGTGGTTTTTTTGGTGCAGGCTGTAGCCATGGACATGCTATGTGATCTGATGGTGAATTTGGGGTGACCCAATGCAATGATGGGACACGGGTGGCGCTGTGGGTAAAAGCCTCAGCACCTAGGGCTTGCCGATCGAAAGGTCGGCGGTTCGAATCCCCGCAGCAGGGTGCGCTCCCGCTGCTTGGTCCCAGCGCCTGCCAACCTAGCAGTTCGAAAGCACCCCTAAGTGCAAGTAGATAAATAGGGACCGCTTACTAGCGGGAAGGTAAACGGCGTTTCCGTGTGCAGCTCTGGCTTGCCAGAGCAGCGATGTCACGCTGGCCACGTGACCCGGAAGTGTCTCCGGACAGCGCTGGCCCCCGGCCTCTTGAGTGAGATGGGCGTACAACCCCAGAGTCTGGCAAGACTGGCCCGTACGGGCAGGGGTACCTTTACCTTTTAATGCAATGATCCCGAGGATCCATGTGGATCCGTGCTTTGTAACCACATTTTAAGTGGGGAGGGAAGGAAAAACAGAAGGGACAAGGAGCACGAGAGGGGTGTGCGGTGAAGCAGCTGGCTAACAATGCAGGAGAGGGGCTTAACGGGAGGGGAGAAAGGAAGGCAAAATTCCCCCCTCCCAAGCCAGCCTTCCCCCCCTCTCTCCAACCTGCATGTTTTCCGGCTGCCTGCGAGTCCCTAGAATGCTGGACGCAGCACTGGAGCACGGAGAGGAGGAGGTGGTGGCTGTCGGCTGCGCTCCTAGCCGACGGAACCTGAGCCGGGTGGGCTGGAGCCTGCGCGGAGTGTGACTAGGAAGGAATTAGAAGGAAGGATGCGATCCTTTCCTTTCCCCTCTGCTTGCCAGGAGGGCAGGGGATTTCCCTGCTCTTTGTTGCGTTTGAGCAAACACAGCAACCGAAAACAGAAGCGGGTGGGCAGTAAGACCCTGAGGCAGAATGCAGGAAAGCAGTAGCCTCACTTCTGCAGCCTTCCCTCCTCCGCGCAATCTGGTTTTTGCCTGATTTTCGCCCCTGCACTCGGGCCAGTCGGCTCCAGGGACCACACATTCGCTCAATAACACGCACAGACATTTCCCCTTACTTTGTAGAAAAAATGTGCGTGTTATAGAGAGAAAAATACGGTATTTGAAGATCACCATGTGGCATTCCATCCATTCCCCCAAAAGCTTAATACCAGTCATTAGAATACACACACAAAAAAAACAGTTTTGTTAAAACATTAAAATATGCATCCATAATAAAAATGTACAGCAAAACAATTACATTAAAACAAAACAGCAATGATCAGGCAGAATACAACAGAGCAATGTATAGTAGATAATCTGTATGTTGTCTAAGAAGGGGACCTTTCCCTTTTTATTTTAGGGTCTGGTGTGCTTTGAAGATGTAGCTGTTCATTTCACAGATGAGGAATGGGAGTTGCTGGATCCTGACCAAAGAGCTCTGTATAAGGAAGTAATGGAGGAGAATCGTGGGATCATGGATTCTCTTGGTAAGGCTGCTTTTTGGATTGCAATATCTCTTTTGGAATTCTTTTTGAAATTCAGTCCCTGAGGCTGTGATCCGTTTCTTTTTTGTTGCAGATGGTGATGAATCAGAAAGGAAGAATGAGGGAGACCAAATCTACACAATGGAGAAGCGGTATCAATATTTGGAGCGTATAGAAAGCTTCAGAAGAATTCATACAGGGGAGAAACCCTATCAGTGCTTGGAATGTGGAAAGAGGTTCATTCGGAAATCGTATCTCCGTTCCCATAAAAGAACTCACAGCGTGGAGAAACCCTATAAGTGCTTGGAATGTGGAAAGAGCTTCGCCTGGAAGGTCAATCGAACAACCCATGAAAGAATTCATACAGGGGAGAAACCATATCAGTGCTTGGAATGTGGAAAGAGCTTCATCCAGAAGATAAGTTTCACAGGCCATCAAAGAATTCATACTGGGGAGAACCCATATAAGTGCTTGGAATGTGGAAAGAGCTTCAGTCGGAAGGATAATCTCAATCTTCATCAAAGAATTCATACAGGGGAGAAACCATATCAGTGCTTGGAATGTGGAAAGACCTTCATTCGGAAATCCTATCTCCGTTTCCATAAAAGAACTCACAGCGTGGAGAAACCCTATCAGTGCTTGGAATGTGGAAAGAGCTTCATTCGGAAGGATAATCTCACTCTTCATCAAAGAATTCATACAGGGGAGAAACCATATCAGTGCTTGGAATGTGGAAAGAGCTTCATCCAGAAGATAAGTCTCACAGGCCATCAAAGAACTCACAGCAAGGAGAATCCCTATAAGTGCATGAAATGTGGAAAGAGCTTCAGTCTGAAGCATAATTTCACTCTTCATCAAAGAATTCATAGTGGAGAGAAACCATATCAGTGTTTGGAATGTGGAAGGAGCTTCACCCGGGAGGACAATCTGACTTCCCATCAAAGAACTCATACAGGGGAGAAACCATATCAGTGCTTGGAATGTGGAAAGAGGTTCAGTCAGAGTGCCCATCTCAAAACCCATCAAAGAATTCATACAGGGGAGAAACCATATCAGTGTTTGGAATGTGGAAAGAGCTTCATCCAGAAAAGTAGTCTCACAGGCCATCAAAGAATTCATACTGGAGAGAAACCATATCAGTGTTTGGAATGTGGAAAGAGCTTCATCCAGAAAAGAAGTCTCACATCCCATCAAAAAACTCATACAGGGGAAAAACCGTATCAGTGCTTGGAATGTGGAAAGAGCTTCATTCGGAAGCAAATTCTCATTTCCCATCAAAGAATTCATACAGGGGGAAAACCGTATCAGTGCTTGGAATGTGGAAAAAGCTTCAGTCAGAAGAGCAGTCTCACTTCACATGAAAGAAGTCACAGCGAGAAGAAAGCATATCAGTGCATGGAATGTGGGAAGAGCTTTAGCCGGAAGGATTGTTTGGCTTCACATCAAAGAACTCATACAGGGGAGAAGCCCTTTGAGTGCTTGGAATGTGGGAAGAGCTTCATTCAAAGAGCAGGTCTCGTGTCCCATCAAAGAATCCATACAGGGGAGAAGGTGTTTGAGTGCTTGGAATGTGGGAAGAGCTTCACTCGTCAAGCATCTCTTATGCGGCATCAAAGAATCCATACAGGGGAGAAGCCCTTTGAGTGCTTGGAATGTGGGAAGAGATTCAGTGAGAGAATTGGTCTCATGCGGCATCAAAGAATCCATACAGGGGAGAAGCCCTTTGAGTGCTTGGAATGTGGGAAGAGATTCGGTCAGAGAATTGGTCTCATGCGGCATCAAAGAATCCATACAGGGGAGAAGCCCTTTGAGTGCTTGGAATGTGGGAAGAGATTCAGTCAGAGAATTGATCTCGTGTCCCATCAAAGAATTCATACAGGTGAGAAGCCATTTCAGTGCTTGTAATGTAGAAAGAGCTTCAGTCGGTACTCCCATCTCAGTTCGCATCAAAGAACTCACAGCAAGGACAAACCATATCAGTGCATGGAATGTGGAAAGAGCTTTGCTTGGAAGGAAAGTCTCACTCCCCATCAAAGAATTCATACAGGGGAGAAACCGTATGAGTGCTTTGAATGTAAAAAAAAGGTTCAGTCAGTGCACCCAGCTCTCCGTCCATCAAAGAATTCACACAGGGGACAAATGATACCAGTGCTCAGAATGTGGAAAGAGCTTCATTCGAAGCGCCCATCTCACTTCCCAGCAAATAATTCATACAGCGGACCAGTCTTCCAGAACTGGAAGACTGGGGAAATATCATCAAAGGAACTGAAGGAGGTGAGGACAGGTGACCCTGTAGCCTTATGAGGCTTTGCCCTCGGGTGGGAAAAAATATTGCGCCCGGGAAAGGGAAAATGGGAGTCAACAGACACTCAAGGAATAGTTTCGGAGAAAAAGCTTTATTTCTACCATCCATGAACTGGTAGAAGGAGCAAGTGTGATAGTTCACAAAACAAGCACGAGTTCACAGCCATTTGCACAGAGCATATATTTCCCTTCCAGTTCCCTCCCCTTTCTCCTCATCCTCTTTTCTTGGGAGTTGGGGATCCTTAGCCTGTGCAAGGGGGGGAAGGACCTGTGTCCATCTGGGCAGGGGGAAAGGACCAGTGCCCTCACCCCTCGCCTGCTCCCAGATTTGGCAACCCTTGTGCAGCAACGGGTGCAATTGGTGAGTAGGTTGGAGGGGGCCAAATTACTCCTTCCTCCTTTTCTCCTGGGACTGACAAGACTGGTGGGGTTTTTTAACTTGTACTTGCTGCCATAGTGAGCACAGTTTGGCTTGGGTAGTCACAGTTCTACTTTTCCTAAGCCATGGGGGAGGGTCAGGCAACTTCACATAAGTGTTAGGAGTCTATTTTTCACCAGGTTTTAAATCCTCAATCATCTACTTTTGTGGCGTCTTTCCAATTTGTTCAGGAAACATCGCAGGGGGATCGTGGGAGTTGTTTTACTGCTTTTTCTCCATGACCCTGGGACACTTGGACACTGGGATACTTGGACACTGGGACACTCAGAATGTGGAAAGAGCTTCATTCGAAGCGCCTATCTCACTTCCCAGCAAATAATTCATACAGCGGACCAGTCTTCCAGAACTGGAAGACTGGGGAAATATCATCAAAGGAACTGAAGGAGGTGAGGATAGGTGACCCCACCAAGGCCCGAAGTCAACCCCCCCTCAATAATCACCCCAGGCCTCAAAACTGTCCAAAATTCCTTTTGTCTTCTAAAAAAAATCCAAAACAGCTTTTCTCACAAGATGCATAGGAAAAATGTTATTCTTTTATCGGTACGAGAAGGCTTCAAAAAGTTAATGAATAGGCTCTGTCATTGCCAAGAATACTCAAGCCTGAGAACTGACTTTTATCTCATTCAGCTGCAGCATCTTTGGATATGCTGAACCGCTCTCATTCCCCTTTCCTGGGAAGGGTGCCAAGAGTCCAAAATAGTCCCGAGACAGGAACTTTCTGTTCATGCTAAGGAGACACATGGGGCAGAAACTTTTCAGAAGGAGGAGAAAGGGGAGGGAACTTGTTGCAGCCCAGAATAGGATCAGCTTTTTTTGCTGCTGCTGCTGCTGCTACATTGCACTGCTGAAGAGGAGAAGGGAGAGTGGAAGAATGAAAAGTCTTTGAGTGGTACATGGGTGTTCTATTCATGGGAAACTGACCACCGCACCAGCCGGAGAACTTCCTTAGTGCTCAGGTCCCCAGCTGTCAGGAAGGGAAGGCAGGATCAGCACCATGGAGAGGATTGGAGGAGTGTGCTTCAAGGCCACAGCTAGAAAGCCAGCAGCAGAGGGAGAACATGCATCTTGTCTTGTGTGACAACAACTCAAGTAAAAGCCTCACTATTTTGGAATCTTAACTCTCATGGATAGTAATGGGGTTACCAATTCTCCTACTCTGGCTCAAGCAACTAAGTTTATGGAGGATTTTTTCCAAGAGCTTTGGACACTTTGGGAAGGACTCTAGCAAATTCATCAGGTAATAGCCACTCAAGGGTGACCAGACCGGCTTTATAAAAGTGAGACAAACTGCAGATAATATTAGATTAGTGGTGGATTTGGTAGATCAAAATAAAGATAAAGACCAGTTTGTAATTATATCGCTAGATGCTGAAAAGGCTTTTGACAAAATCCGTAAACAGTACATGGAAGTAGCTTTACTTAAATTTGAATTTCCTTTGGATATCTTAAAAGGGATTAAAGTAATCTATGAAGCACCTACGTCAAGAGTCAAAGAGAATGGTAATCTCTCTGCCACCTTTCCTCAGGCCTGAGGAACCAAACAAGGATGTCCTATCTCGCCATTGCTTTTTAATATCTGCTTAGAACGCTTGGCTTTCACCATGAGACAACACTGAGATTCACAGAGTAGTTCACCATACATTTGAATATAAACTAGTTTTATTGCTTATTTCAAATGATAGATGCTTTTGGTACAATATCAGGTTATTCTATTCTATTATTCTGTTAATTGGTCCAATCGGAATTGATGCCAGTAGGCCAAAATCTGATTGCACATTCCTTCAAGGAATATCAATTCCAGATTTGTTCCAAATCTCTACAATATCTAGGCAGCTTAATACCAAGAGATTAAAAAAAATAAGTCAAACTTAATATACATAAAATAATAAAAGAGATTTCTTCATATACAGTGGTGCCTCACAAGACGAAATTACTTCGTTCCGCGAGTTTTGTCGTCTTGTGATTTTTTTCGTATTGCGAAGTACGGTGTCGGGAAAGTTTTGGAAAAGCTTCAAAAATCACCAAAGTCTTTAAAAACCTCAAAAAAGGCTACCACACCGCGTTCTATGAGTTGCTCCTCGAAGTCAAGTCGCAACTGTATTAACGGTGTTTAGAAAAAGGAAACAAACTTGCAAGACGTTTCTGTCTTGCGAAGCAAGCCCATAGGGAAAATCGTCTTGCGAAGCAGCTCAAAAAACAAAAAAGCCTTTTGTCTAGCGAGTTTTTTGTCTTGCGAGGTACCACTGTATTGATATACAGAAGTCATTGAGCCTTACCCTTTGGAGAAGGCGGAATGTTCTCAAAATGAATATAGTTCCCAGATTAATTTATATTTTGAGAGGACTTGCAGTTTCTATATCTCATGTTTTCAAATGATAAACTCCCTGTTTAGGAAATGCCTTTATATTTATCTACATTATACATATCTACTGTTATGTATTAAATACTGGAAACTCATTGTTGGTCTTAATTTTCCGATGTGGGTGACCTTAGAATATGCACATACAGCCCCTTTGGTGGGCTGGAGAATACAGTCATACCTCGGCTTAAATGTGCTTCAGGTTGAGCGCTTTTGGGTTGCGCTCCGCAGCAACCTGGAAGTAACGGAACTTACAGGTTTTGCCGTTCGCGCATGTGCAGACGGTCAAAATGACATCACGTGCATGCGCGGAAGTGGCGAGTCATGACCTGCGCATGTGCAGGTTGCGTTCGCTTCTGGATGTGAACGGGGCTCTGGAATAGATCCTGTTCGTATCCAGAGGTACCACTGTACTAGGATCAAAATATTTGAAATCCCAGGTGACTCTAGAAACAACTAAGTCAGTTTAAAAGATATGGAACATATTGTCTAATAAAAATAAAGTTGATCTATACTCGCATGCCAAACTTGCGCTGTGGGGAAACCCTATATAAAAAATTGCTTAAAAGATGATACTGTGGAAGAATTTAATGGAAACAGGTGTATTGACTCTGGACCAAGTGATAGAAACTAGAAAGCCAGGGAATACTTTTTACACCTACCTACTAACAATAATGGGACACGGGTGGCGCTGTGGGTAAAAGCCTCAGCGCCTAGGGCTTGCCGATCGAAAGGTCGGCGGTTCAAATCCCCGCGGCGGGGTGCGCTCCCATTGTTCGGTCCCAGCGCCTGCCAACCTAGCAGTTCGAAAGAACCCCCGGGTGCAAGTAGATAAATAGGGACCGCTTACTAGCGGGAAGGTAAGCGGCGTTCCGTGTGTGGCTCTGGCTCGCCAGAGCAGCGATGTCACGCTGGCCACGTGACCCGGAAGTGTCTCCGGACAGCGCTGGCCCCTGGCCTCTTGAGTGAGATGGGCGCACAACCCTAGAGTCTGTCAAGACTGGCCCGTACGGGCAGGGGTACCTTTACCTACCTTTTACTAACAATACAGGGACGTGAGTGGCGCTGTGGGTTAAACCACAGAGCCTAGTACTTGCCGATCAGAAGGTCGGCTGTTTGAATCCCCGCAACAGGGTGAGCTCCCATTGCTCGGTCCCTGCTCCTGCCCACCTAGCAGTTCGAAAGCATGTCAAAGTGAAAGTAGATAAATTGGTATTGCTCTGGCGGGAAGGTAAACGGCGTTTCCATGTGCTGCTCTGGTTTGCCAGAAGCGGCTTAGTGATGCTGGTCATATGACCTGGAAGCTGTACGCCGGCTCCCTTGGCCAATACAGCAAGATGAGTGCCGCAACCCCAGAGTTGGCCACGACTGGACCTAATGGTCAGGGGTCCCTTTACCTTTTTAATACAAAATATAGTAGGCTAAAGATGTTTACATTAGTATTATGATAATAATATCGTATTTATGGGTTAGGATATACATATAACCCCCCCCCCTTTTTAGAAAACTACAACATACAAGTTGTCTCGGGGTGACCTGGAATTACCAATGGATGTGGCTCACTATTCGCTAACCTTAGGCTCCGCCCCTTGAATGCTCCACCTCGACACTTAAAACCTGTGCCTCCTCTGAAGGGTTTTGTTCCTGGGGGGCACTAAGAGGCAAAGGGGTGGCAGTGTACACAACTCCCAGACTTTGAAAAGCTGATACCACTTGATCAAGTTCATTGGTTTTGTCATGAGTTAATTAAACTACGTATATTTAATTGGATTTTGAATAAATACAACCGTTGCTGTCTAGAATTTTATTGTTTTTATCTTTCTTCGTGGGTTGTGCAAACGGCTATTCTGAATAATGCTTTTATCTGGAAGGAGGCACTGGGTTGTTGGGGGGGCAGCGGCCCTAAAGTGTTTGGGAACCGCTATCTAGGACCTGAGGGATATGGGTGGCACTGTGGGTTAAACCACAGAGCCTTGGACTTGCTGATCAGAAGAGCAGTGGTTCGAATCCCCACAACGTGGTGAGCTCCTGTTGTTCAGTCCCAGCTCCTGCCAACTTAGCAGTTCGAAAGCACATCAAAGTGCAAGTAAATAAATAGGTACTGCTCCAGATAAACGGCATTTCCGTGTATTGTTCTGGTTCGCCAGAAGTGGCTTACTCCTGCTGGCCACATGACCCAGAAGCTGTATGCCGGCTCCCTCGGCCAATAAAGTGAAATAAAGTGAGATGAGCGCCACAACCCCGTAGCTGGCCACGACAGGACCTAACGGTCAGGGGTCCCTTTACCTAGGACCTGGGACTTCAGACCCTCAGGACATCTCCCCAGGGTCTCAACCCTCTGAGGCATCTGTAGACCAGTGGATTACAGTGGCAGAGGTGTCTTCCTGGGCGTTCAGGATCAGGCCCCCAGGAGACTGGAAGGAAGGAAGGGGGTGGGACAGGGACGCTGCCTTAAAGGGGTGGGACCCCCCCTACATCCACCCCCCCACCCTTCAACTCTCCACGCCCGCAGCCTTGCGGGGAAGGGCGACCCGTGAACGTGGCTCAGCTGCACGTGGGATCTGGTTCCTTCTTGTCTGGTTTTGGCTACAGCCAAGCAGGAGGCAAGGATGGGGATGAAAGGAGATGCAGCCCGGGGGGGGCACGCTTCCCCTGCAAGCTTATCCTGCTCTTTCAGGCCAAGGGGGAGACCAGCTCAGATCCCCCAAAACACAGCATCTCTGGGGGTGTGGAAGGCGCGGGGCTCCTCCTGCGCTCCGGCTCTGGAGGAAGAAAACGCAGAGAGAGCTGGGGGTGGGGATGAGCTGGGGGCGCTCGGCTTGCCAAGGGTTAAAAGGAACTGAGCCGAATTCCTAGAGAGGGGAGGACAGATGGGGGTGGGACAGGTCCTCCCGATCCAAAGCCCCTCCCTCCCAAGTCACTTCCTGCAAGGGGGGGGGGCGGTGGATGTTTCGTGTGTCTCCTTTGCAAGCTTTGCTGCCTGGCTGGCTCCTGCTGCAATCTGGTGAGTCTCCTCTCTCTTTCCTCCCTTTGGGCTGCAGGCGAGGATGCAGGGGGGGCCGTGTTCAGATCATGCGTGCCACCCAGGGTCCTGCACCCCCTCCTTGCTCTGCAAAGCGGGGGGGCGGGCGGTTTTGCAGGAGGGCTGCAACCCTGTTCTTCCTTTACAGCAAACTGGCGGCTAACAGATTGAGGTTGAATCCTGACAAGACAGAAGTACTGTTTCTGGGGGACAGGGGGTGGGCTGGTGTGGGGGATTCCCTGGTCTTGAATGGGGTAACTGTGCCCCTGAAGGACCAGGTGTGCAGCCTGGGAGTCATTCTGGACTCCCAGCTGTCCATGGAGGCGCAGGTCAATTCTGTGTCCAGGGCAGCTGTTTATCAGCTCCATCTGGTACACAGGATGAGGCCCTACCTGCCCACAGACTGTCTCGCCAGAGTGGTGCATGCTCTGGTTATCTCTCGCTTGGACTACTGCAATGCGCTCTACGTGGGGCTACCTTTGAAGGGGACCCAGAAACTGCAACTAATCCAGAATGCGGCAGCTAGACTGGTGACTGGGAGCGGCCACTGAGACCATATAACACCGGTTCTGAGAGATCTGCATTGGCTCCTAGTACATTTCTGAGCACAATTCAAACTGTTGGTGCTGATCTTTAAAACCCTCAACAGCCTCAGTCCAGTATATCTGAAGGAGCATCTCCACCCCCATCGTTCTGCCCGGACACTGAGGTCCAGCACCGAGGGCCTTCTGGCGTTTCCCTCCCTGCGAGAAGCCAAGTTACAGGGAACCAGGCAGAGGGCCTTCTCGGTGGTGGCGCCCGCCCTGTGGAACGCCCTCCCACCAGATGTCAAAGAGAACAACAACTACCAGACTTTTAGAAGACATCTGAAGGCAGCCCTCTTTAGGGAAGCTTTTAATGTTTGATGTATTACAGTATTTTAACATTTTGTTGGAAGCCGCCCAGAGTGGCTGGGGAACAGGGGTGCCGACTTATAAAAAATATTGGGGGGGCCCATACCGGGGTCCTGCCCCGGGAAGTTTTCTAAATTTTAGATGCCAAGCTAAATATGAAAAAACAACACAATGCCTGCCCCCACAAGCCGATACTGCGAGCAAACCTCCTGGGGCAAAGCCGATAACGCGAGCATACCTCCTGCGAGCAAACCTCCGATCGGCTCGCGCGATCGGAGCCGACGATAGGAACCAACGTGGAGGGCGCTGTATGGCGCGTGTTCTGTCGCTCGAGCCGGCTGGCAATTCTTCCCCTTGCGCCCGGGAGACGGTGAGGGTAGCCGCTAGGTTGAGGAAGGATGAGGTCAGAAGCGAGGGATAAGTTCCGGGAAAGATGAACAGAAGCCCGAGCGAGAGTAACAGCGACGGAGAAGGAAGACCTCCAAACCGCTGCTGCTGGGGGAACAAAAGGGGCGAGCCCCGGGCTGCCCCGACCTTAAGTGAACCTGTGAGGGCCCGCCCTTTGCGCCGTGTCCAGAGCCCAGTCTAGTCCTGTTGAGTTTCAGTCAGTCAGGCTGGAGGATGCGGACTAAGTGCTGGGATCAGTCTGAGCCCCTCTTGGAGGATGAGAAAGAGCAGGGAGAGGGGGCTGGCTGGGCCGGGGGGGGGGTCAGTGCCTCCCTGCCGGAGTGGGTGCTCCCTTCCTGCTTGGAGGAGGCGGGGTAAATCCGGAATGTGTCCTTTTTTTGAAAATGCATCTCTGGGTTATTGGTGGGGCTGCGGAATTCGTTCACCCCCCCCCCCAAATATAGTCCTGCCCCCCACAAGGTCTGAGGGACGGTGGACCGGCCCCCTGCTTAAAAATGGTTGTTGACCCCTGTTTAGGCTTTACCTCCCCCCCCCCATGTGTGACGGATTCACCCCGCCAACTGCTCCCCATTAAATATAGCAGACCCATCTCATTACACCCCCGGCCTCTTCTCCCCCCACCCAATGCTCCTTCTCCCCACCTCATCTGGTTCCACAGCTGCGACTTCTCCTCCGCCACCAAGAAAAGATGGATGAGGTGGTCTTGCCAGAATCCCTCTGCCATCTGTGAGACAGAAAGGTGAATGAGAAGTCAGAGGTGGAGCTGTGCATGGTGAACGAGAGATGGGCCACAGAAAAAGCCTTACGTGCCGAGGGCATTTGGACATTGGCAGCCATTTCTTAAGGGACGCGGGTGGCGCTGTTGGTTAAAGCCTCAGCGCCTAGGACTTGCCGATCGAAAGGTTGGCGGTTCGAATCCCCGCGGCGGGGTGCGCTCCCGTCGTTCGGTCCCAGTGCCTGCCAACCTAGCAGTTCGAAAGCACCTTCCGGTGGAAGTAGATAAATAGGGAAGGTAAACGGCGTTTCCGTGTGCTGCGCTGGCTCGCCAGATGCAGCTTGTCACGCTAGCCACGTGACCCGGAAGTGTCTCCGGACAGCGCTGGCCCCCGGCCTATAGAGTGAGATGAGCGCACAACCCTAGAGTCTGGCAAGACTGGCCCGTACGGGCAGGGGGACCTTTACCTTAGCCATTTCTTATTTTAGTTATGTGAAAATGGATGCACCCTGCTTTGGGCTCTTGGATCCCACCAGTGACCATCAACTAATAAAGGAGTGGATTCACTCCACTAACTGCCCCCCATTAAATACAGTGGTGCCTTGCAAGACGAAAAGAATCCATTCCGTGATTCTCTTCGTCTTGCGGTTTTTTCGTCTTGCGAAGCAAGCCCATTAGCGGATTAGCGCTATTAGCGGCTTAGCGGGCTTAGCGGATCAGCTGATAAGCGGCTTAGCGGATCAGCTGTTAAGCCGCTTAGCGGATCAGCTGATATCAGCTGATAAGCAGCTTAGCGATCAGCTGTTAAGCGGCTTAGTGGATCAGCTGATAAGCGGCTTAGCGATCAGCTGTTAAATGGCTTAGCGGATCAGCTGATAAGCGGCTTAGCGGCTTGGGAAAAAGGGAGGGGAAAGGAAAGAAACCCTGCAGGAGCAAGCCCATAGGAAATTCATTTTGCGAAGCACCTGCAAAACGGAAAACCCTTTCGTCTAGCGGGTTTTCCGTCTTGCGAGGCATTCATCTTGCGGGGCACCACTGTATAGCAAACCCACCTCATGATATGCAAATTACACACATTTTTGCAATTTCCCACAGGCTCCCTTGTGAGGATCTTGTGAGAGGGGAAACTTAGTTATTTAGAGACTTAGGCAGGAGCTGAACGGACAAGAACAGTCTTATTTACAAATTAAGAGGTCCATGAAACAAATTTGGGGTCAGGAGGTGCATTCTTCCAAAGAAAAGTTGGCTTATTACTTAAACTAAATAGAAATATCTCACTGTAGTACATGCACAGCTTTTCTTAAACTTCAGTCGCTAAAAGCTCTCTTGTTGCACTTCAGTGGGAAGTTCAGGTTTCTACCATAGGAGGTAAAAGAATTAACTCGGTTTCTGTTCATTTACTTCGTTATGACCAGGGTTACACTTAAATACTTTTAATACAGCACAGCTTCCTTCTTTGCCTAATACTTTGGTTCCTGAGCGAGGGGCACTTTTCGCCGGTCCACCTCTCTTAGCCATCCCACTCCTGAGGGATTTCCCACAGACCCAGGGGATCTTCTTAGCCCTTGTTATTTGTTTGGGGGGTCTTCTTTTCCTAGCAGATCTCTCTCCTTCTGACTGGAAGGAGACCCTGCTTTAGTCCATTTCCCCACAGCTCCTCCCTCTCCTGCCTCCTCAGACTCAGACCTCCAGATTAAATCCTGCCTCCATATTCTCCCCAGACCCTCCACTGGGTCGCCTTCCTCTCTAAGCTGCTGTGAGACTCCTTCTTCTGGCTAGAGAGATTCTCCCCTCAGATCAGAGCCAGTTCTCCCTCAGAAAAGAGCCTCTCCGAATAATAATAATAATAATAATAATAATAATAATACCCCTCTCTGATCAGGCCCTGCCCAACTCTTTCCCTCAGAAAGGGCTTCTTGGGTTTTCCCTCCAAAAGGGCTGGCAGCCAATCAGAGAGAGAGGGGGGGCTCCTGCCCTCTGCTGGAACCTCGGAGGCACTGCACCCCCCACACTCTGTTCTGGCTCTGAGGGAAAATACCTCGTGGGAGACAACTAGGAAGAAGAAAGGATACAGATAAACTGACCGAGTCTTCTCTTGTCATTTGTATATCACAATTAGTTTACAGGAATATCTGCAACATATGGTTCATTATTAGAGGTCAGCGCCTGAGATGGAGGCAAATGCTCAAAACTGCAGATTCCAACACCCCACCCCCCCACCCCGTTTCTGGAAGGTCTGTGTGGAACTTGAGGCTTTTTTTCCGTGCTTGAGGCTTTATGTTGTTGTTGTTGTTGTTGTTGTTGTTGTTGTTGTTGTTGTTGTTGTTGTTGTTGTTATTTGTTGGTATTTTTACTACTATTACCACTGTTCCATAGCAGATTGCAACCATTTTAAAATGGTTTAGATGCTGGCTTCTCCTTTTCCTTTTTTGAAAAAGAAAGTTCAGAGTCTGGGCTGTGTTGCAGTCCAGCCCTGGTTCCTAATAAAATTCTGGGAACTTTTTTCTTTTCCTGGCTGTGTATCAATTTCATAACAAAACAATGTATTTGCTTTGTAGAAGTTGCAAACGCCTCTGCAAATTCCCTATGTTTCCTGCAAATTTTGCATAGTAAAATTTCCTTCCCTTCTAGAAGGCCTAGATCAGACACCCGCAAATTCGGCCCTCCAGATGTTTTGGGACTACAATTCCCACCATCCCTGACCACTGGTCCTGCTAGCTAGGGATGATGGGTTTTGTAGTCCCAAAACATCTGGAGAGGATGTCTGGCCTAGATGTTGGCTTCTCCTTTTCCGTTTTGGAAAAAGAAAGTTCAGAGTCTGGACTATGTTTCAGTCCAGCCCTGGTTCCCAGCAAGATTCACCCACACTTTCTCAGGAAACCTTTTTATTCTCTTGACCGTGTATCTGTTTCATAACAGAATAATATTTGCTTTTGTAGGATTTGCAAAGCCCTCTACTTAGGACAGACGGAACTGGGCAGAAGAACAAGGGATTCCTTCCGACCTCTTGGAAGCTTCCTGAGAGCCCAGATGGATGAGCAAGACTCAGCTGGCCCTGAAGCAGGAAGAGGCAATGTCATCCAAACTGGGAGTAGCGGTGGAATCTGGGAAAACTCTCTGCTGAAGATCCTGGGTGAGGAGGACACCCTCCACTCAGATGTGCCGAGCCAGCAGTTGAGGCCGTTCTGCTACCAGGAGGCAAAAGGACCTCGAGAGGTTTGCAGCCGAATCTACAACCTTGACCGTCTGTGGCTGAAGCCAGAAAGGCATACGAAAGCTGAGATGCTGGACCTGGTGATCTTGGAGCAGTTCCTGGCTGTCCTTCCGCCAGAGATGGAGAGCTGGGTGAGGGAATGTGGAGCAGAGACCAGTTCCCAGGCGGTGGCCCTGGCCGAAGGATTCCTCCTGAGTCAGGCAGAGGAGAGGAAGCAGGCAGAGCAGCAGGTGAGAGAGACTTGCCTTTGGATGCTGTCAAGGGGCTCCGAAAAGGAGGGAGAGTATCCCAAAATTCTCTCTTAATCCCCCAATATTTTTTGGAAAGCCTCCAAGGAATGAGATCGGATACCCCTAAAGCTTTTGCTTCTCCCAGTCCTTTTCTAATGTTTCTCTCCATTCTCTGCTTCCAATCCCCTTTGCCCTTTCAGGGAAAGATTATCTTTGCAGAAACGGGCCTGGATTCCTCTGAGGCAGAGATGACTCCATTGGAGACCAAAGAGAGACCACTGGGTAAGGAGGAAGGAGGGTTTTTCCCCATTTGGTCACACATTCTGTAGATTTTGCCACTCATCTGTGGGGAGGACACTAGGGGCCAAGAGCCCAAAGTGGGGACATGTATTTTTACCTAGCGAAGATACAAATGTCAAAATGCACTCAGTAGGTGAGACTTTTTTAACGGCCCACCTGTAGTTAGAGATGCACTGCTTCACCTCTAAGAGAAGCATGTGAAAATGGCCTGCCACTTACCTTTGTCTCTCACAGGTGACAGAATGATGCTGGCAAGAGATGCTTATCCATCTTTGCATGAAGGCAGAGGAGAGGAAGCAGCAGCCATGGAACCAGATCAGGTAGGAAGAATGAAGGATTGTGGGGCAAAGAGGCTGTGAGATGAGGCAGCCAGGCTTCTGTTGCTCTTGGCTTCTTTGAAAACTGCCTTTAAAACTGCCATGGCTGTAAAGGCCATTCCAGGAGGCTTCTGTGCTGAGAATGATGAACAACCAATTCACCTTAACAAGCCTCCTGAATGTTGCTGGTATTAATTATCAACAGCTTCAGTTTCACTTTTAAGTTTATCATTTAATGCTAAAATAGGCTTCTAAGCAGTTGGCAAATCATAAAATAACAGTGGCCAAGACTCAGCTCACCAGCTCCACCAGTTCCACTAAATGGCTTTTCCTTCTCCTTCCCCTCCCTGTGACATTGTGAAGGTTTCCCCCTCCAGAACAGTAGACAGGGAGAGCAAAGAGGGAAACTGGAATGTCTGAGCAGACAGAATGATCTGAAGAACACCATTTGGAGTTCTACCCATTCCCCCAAATATGAATACCAGTAATTAAAATACACAATAAAACAGTTTTGTTAAAAAGTTTAAATATGCATCCATAATTAAAATGTACAGTAAAACAATTCCATTAAAACAAAACAGTAATGAACAGGCAGAAAACAACAGAGCAATGTGTAGTAGATAATCTGTATGTTGTCTAAGAAGGGGACCTTTCCCTTTTTATTTTAGGGTCTGGTGGGCTTTGAAGACGTAGCTGTTCATTTTGCAGACGAGGAGTGGGCGTTGCTGGATCCTGACCAGAGAGCTCTGCATAAGGAAGTCATGGAGGAGAATTGTGGGATTATGGACTCTCTCGGTAAGGCTCCCTGTTGGGTCATGATACCTGTTTTGAAATTCAGTGGGTATCTCTGTGTCACTAACCTGCAATGTTTTGATGGAGCTAAACAATAACACCACCAAGAGCATCTGGGATTCCGATAGCCTCACAGTGAACCGTGAATAGAGTTATCCTCCAGTTTTGCCTTTTTAAACCTGGTTGGTCTGAACTGGCTAGTCCTTTAGAAATTCAGGCTTCAGATATCTTATGGAAGTTGAAGTAGCTTCTGTCAGGTTTTTCTGTTTCTGCTTCTGTTAGTGTTTGGTTGACCAAAGTGATGTCTAACATTGGATATGGTGCAAACTCCATTATTGGGCCAGAAAGGAGCCAGGCTTTCCAAATCTGTCTCATGGACTGGCTGGATGCAGAGCAATGGTGGAAGGAAGCAGCAGGGGGAGTCTGTGGAAGAGAGAAGTCCAGAAGCAGAAGCTGAGGAAGAGAGTTATGCTGGTGAAGAAGCCAGGGTATCTCCCCCTCCTGCTGTGACAAGCTCCTCTCCCCCCTCATCTTCCTAAACCAGAAGAGGTATGAAGGGGGAGAAGCAGAGACAATTCCACCGGCGGAGTCTCAGATCGCTTGGGAAGGATCCAGGAGAAGAGGGGGCTTAGTCCGTTGTGGGAAGGCAGGGACCTTCAGTTCCCATAACTGTGTTATAGGGGCAAGGTCAGTTTCTGTCAGTTTCTGGTTGACCAAAGAGATGACTGACGTTGGAATCATAGAATCTTAGACTCTTAGAGGCATAGGGGCAAGACCTACTGGAAAGTGTTGCTGTGTTTGTAAGGCCTGACACTACTGAGCAGGCTGCTTCTTCTCTTAAAGAGTTAACTTCACTTACTCCATGTGATTTATTGCTAACGTGTTCCTGACACTCAGGTTCCCATAAATATGTTAATTAATGGCTGTCAACAAAAGCAGTGAAGCCTGTTCTAAGACCTTACTTTTAATTGCCTTCAGTTCTGCCTTCTTCCCAAGCATTAATTAGCATTATTAAATAATCGAGGGCTGCGTTTCTCCCTGAGGCTGTGATCCGTTTCTCTCTTTGTTGCAGGTCGTGATGAATTGGAAATTAATAATGAGGGAGACCAGGACAATGTCTACACAATAGAGAAGGGAAATAAATATTCTGAGTGTGAAGGAAACTTCAGTCAGAGGTCCCATTTCATTTCCTCGAAAAGAAATCCCTTTGGGAAGAAATCTTATCAGTGCTTGGAATGTGAAAAGAGCTTTAGTCACAGGGCTAATCTCACAGCGCATCAAAGAATCCACACAGGGGAGAAACCATATCAGTGTTTGGAATGTGGTAAGAACTTCGCTTGGAAGGAAAGTCTCACTTCTCATCAAAGAATTCATACAAGGGAAAAACCCTATCAATGCATGGAATGTGGAAAGAGCTTCACCTGGAAGGAAACTCTAACTTCACATCAAAGAATTCATACAGGGGAGAAACCATATCAGTGCTTGGAATGTGGAAAGAGCTTCAGTCGTAACTCCCAACTCATTTCCCATCAAAGAACACACAGTGGAGAGAAACCGTATCACTGCCTGGAATGTGGGAAGAGCTTTAGTCAGTGTGCCATTCTTAGGGTGCATCAAAGAATTCATACGGGAGAGAAGCCATTTCAGTGTTTGGAATGTGGAAAGAGCTTCACCCAGAAGTTAAATCTCCGTTTCCATCAAAGAATTCATACAGGGGAGAAACCATTTCAGTGCTTGGAATGTGGAAAGACCTTCAGTCGGAACTCCCATCTCAATTCCCATAAAAGAACTCATAGTGAGGAGAAACCACATCAGTGCATGGAATGTGGAAAGTGCTTCACCTGGAAGGAAAGTCTCACTTCCCATGAAAGAATTCATACAGGGGAGAAACCATATAAGTGCTTGGAATGTAGAAAGAGCTTCACCCAAAAGGAAAGTCTTGCAGCCCATCAAAGAATTCATACAATTGAGAATCCATATCAGTGCACTGAATGTGGAAAGAGCTTCAGTCAGAGTTCCAACCTCATGTCCCATCAAAGAATTCATACAGGGGAGAAGCCTTATCACTGCTTGGAATGTGGAAAGAACTTCAGTCAGAACACCCATCTCACAGCTCATCAAAGAATTCATACAGGGGAGAAACCATATCAGTGCTTGGAATGTGGAAAGAGCTTCAATCAGAGGTCCAATCTCATGGCGCATGAAAGAATTCATACAGGGGAGAAACCATATCACTGCTTGCAATGTGGGAAGAGCTTCAGTCAGCGAGTCAATCTCACTTCACATCAAAGAATGCATACCAGGACAATCATAGAATCATAGAATCATAGAAACGTAGAATTCTATAGTTTGAAGGGGCTCCAAGGGCCATCTATTCCAACCTCCTGCAATGCTGTAATTTCAACCGAAGCATGCAAGACAGATAGCCAACCAACCTCCGCTTAAGTACCTGCAAAGAAGGAGAATCCACCGTTTTCCAAGGAGTCGGTTCCACTGTCAAACACCTCCTACTCTCAGAAGGTTCTACCTGACGTTTACTCAGAACCTCATTTTTTTTGTAACTTGAAGCCATTGATTAGGGCCCTACCCTCCAGAGCAGGAGAATATGAGCTTGCCCCACCTTCAGTGTGGCAGCCGTTTCAATATTTCAAGATAGCTATCAGACTTTCTCTCAATCTCCTCTTTTCCAGGCTTAACATACTGAATTCAGCCATTCCTCATAAGACTTTGTTTTTCTGAGCCTTGATCTTCTTGGTCACCCTCCTCTGCACATGCTACAGCTTGTCATTATCCTTCTTAACTTGTGGTGCCCAAAACTGGACACAGAATTCTAGGTGGAGTCTGACCAAGTTAGATTCAAATATGACTTCCTTCTATCCAGACACTATACTTCTGTTGATGCAGCCCAGAATAGCATTTTCTTTTCTTTTCTTTTCTTTTCTTTTTTTGCTGGTGCTGCATCTCACTGCTGAATAAGAGAAGTGAGAGTGGAAGAATAAAAAGCCTTGGAGTGGCACATGGGTATTCTATCCATGGGAAACACCACTGCACCAGCTGGAGGACTTCTCTAGCACCCAGATCCCCAGTTCTCAGGAAGGGGATCAGCAACATGGAGAAGGACCATGGAGTGGTCGAGACCACAGCTAGAGACCCTGCCGTGGAAGCAGAACATACAAGTTGTCTCAGCAGTGGCTGGAGTTACCAAGGGATCTGGCTCGCTATTTGCTGACTTGAGGTCCCACCCCCTGAATGCCACACCTGGGCAGGTAAGGGCCAGTGACTCATTGCTTTTCCCCTATCACCTTCCACTTTAGCTATGTCACACATTCATCACTTTATGCAAGTTATATAATAAGTTTGAAGTCTGAAATTAATTCGTAAAAAGGTATGAAAATCTAATGATCTAATGAAATTTTTAGGGAAGAAAGAAAGAAGCAAGGAAGGTGTCTGATCATGGCTCTTTCAGACCTTGCCTACTGTGCAAAGCTAACATTTACATTCATTGCTCCACCTACTTTTATCTCTGGTCCTGCCCATCACTCCCATGTGGCCCCTGGAAGGTTCCTCAGAAGGGAATGTGGCTCTTGGGCTGAGAAAGGAATGGCAGAGAAAAGGCTAGGCAGGCTGGCCCCCTACTGCCAATGAAGACTGAATCAGAATGCTGGTCCATGCAGCCCAATGGAGTCTGCTGTGGCAGGAAGCAGCTCTCCAGAGTCTTGGGCAAAGAGAGGTCTACCCCAGCACTGTCCCATGATGCTCTTCACTGGAGGCGCAGGGGGACCTACCACCGGGAGAAGCAGAAAGCGAGCTTGCTCCATCTTCCATGCAACAACCCTTTAAGGTGAGTCTCATATCACCTCTCAGCTTTCTCTTCTCCAGGCCAAACCTCCTCAGCTCCTTCGACTGTTCCTCACAAGGGTCTGAACTTGCCAGTGACTTGCCAGAAATGAGAACATAACATAAGAACCTAGAGGGAGCCTGCTGGATCAGGCCAGTGGCCCATGTAGACCAGCACCACGTTCTCGCAGAGTCCAACCAGATGTCCATAATGGGACACCTGCAAGCGGAACACAAGCCCACCCTTCCCTCCTGTGGTTTCCAGCAAATGGTATTCAGAAGCATCATTGCCACTGACTGTTTGGCACCAGGAAAGTCCTCCTTCACACAGCAGAGAGTTAAACCATGGAACTGTCTTGCCCAGGAAACCCAGCCAGATGGGCAGGGTATAAATAATAAATTTTATTTATTTTATTATTATTGTTGTTCTTGTTGTTATTATTATTGTTGGCTTCTTCCCTTTAGGGGATCTGGTTGGCCCCTGTGAGAAGACATCAGATTTTCCTACATCCTTGTGTTAAGCTCTTCTTGTTACTGCATTGGCATTTTGTATTGACTGCTTATATGCTTAATACTGTTATCAACCACCCCAACGCCCACTGAGTCACGCATGGGATTCCAGGCGTCTTCACCCTCACCCAGGGTCTGTGCTCCTTTGGAGAACTGAAGACACAGCAGGGACTGTTAGAGCTTTAAGAAATTTCCCCCAAAAGATCACGAAGAAGATTGGACTGTACTGCATAGTATTCATGTTTTGTGCTCTTTATTCTGGTCTTCATTACAAAGGAAAGAGATGGATGTTCCTATGGACCAAACCCTTAAAATAATCATAATTTTAAATGTAACTGGCAGGTGGAATCCCCCCCCCCCCCATCTTTTGCTAATGATTCTGTTTTTCATTGTATTATTCTTTCTCTTTTTCCTTTCTTTATCTTTAATATCCTTTTCTTTCTTTTTTTCTGTTTCTCTTGTTTTTCATCTGTA
Source organism: Podarcis muralis (assembly GCF_964188315.1). Lineage (NCBI taxonomy): Eukaryota > Metazoa > Chordata > Lepidosauria > Squamata > Lacertidae > Podarcis > Podarcis muralis. Next base: position 1,508,014 of record NC_135666.1, on the reverse strand, counting down.
GTTATAATCTTGTATCTTCTGCGGTTATAATTTTACTGTATTATGGGAACATCTTAATAAAAAATTATTTATTTATCCATTTAAAAAGCCTCATCCTGGAGAGAAGGTGAATGTTCTCAAAAAGAACATTATATTAATTTATATTCTGAGAGGAATTCCAGTTCATATATCTATAAAATATTTTCAGAAAATAAATTCTTTGTTTAGAAATTTTCTATGGGGTTTTCGATTCCAATAATATATTTACAGAAAATGCAACTACAAATTAATGAGGAAGGATTCAGGATTCTGAATCTGGAGCTATATCTTCATGCTTGCTTACTGTTGTTATAAAAATTGCACCCCCATATGGGAGTTGTGGAGATAAACACACCCAAACCCACAGCTCCCCAAGCAGACATTTGACCAATGCAGTATTTTAGTAAAGGAAAACCGGTTCCTGAGCTGTCAAACACAAATATTCCTAAAAATGCAACAGTGCCACCTCCTGTGTCGGATAAACAACCGCAATAGAACATTCAGAACACTTAGAAGGCGCCTCATAAAACAGGGGGGCACCTATTTAGAGGAACCTTTCTATTCTTGATGTTTTATTTTTTTAAAAAATAATTTTTATTAATTTTCCAAACATGTAATAAAAACAAACAATAAAACAAAACAAAACATACAAACAAATAAACATATATAATTTCTTAAACTTATTTTCCTTCACCTTACTTCCCGGACTTCCCCATACCTCCCTTTTTCTGCATCCTTATATTTACCCTTTCTCAGCAACCCTCTATTTAATTAATTGACTCATTTTCGTTATAATTTCCTTAGACTTATGATTTACAGCTGCAATTCTCTGTTTCTTAACACCATAACATCTCAGCACTCCTCAATTTTACAACAGTTTTTGAGATATATTTTAAATTTTTCCAATCTTCTTCCACTGTCTCACTCCCCTGGTCACGGATTCTGCCGGTCATCTCTGCCATTCCCATATAGTCAATCACCTTCGCTTGCCATTCTTCCAGAGTGGGTAGCTGCTGCGTCTTCCAATACTTTGCCAGAAGAATTCTTGCCGCTGTAGTAGCATACATGAAAAAAGTTCTGTCCTTCCTTGGCACCAATTGACCCACCATGCCCAGGAGAAAAGCCTCTGGTTTTTTAGGAAATGTCCATTTGAGGACCTTTTTAATTTCATTATAGATCATTTCCCAGTAGGCTTTATTCCTCGGGCAGGTCCACCAAAGGTGATAGAAGGTACCTTCAGTCTCATTACATTTCCAACATTTATTATTGGGCAAATGATAAATTTTTGCAAGTTTGACTGGGGTCATGTACCACCTATAGATCATTTTCATTATGTTTTCTCTCAAAGCATTACAAGCCGTAAACTTAACACCTGTGTTCCATAACTGTTCCCAATCATCAAACATAATGTCATGACCTATGTCTTGTGCCCATTTGATCATAGCTGATTTTACTGTTTCATCTTGTGTATTCCATTTCAGCAGCAAATTATACATTCTTGACAAGTTCTTAGTATTGGGTTCTAACAATTCTGTTTCTAATTCCGACCTCTCCATCTGAAAACCTACTTTCCTGTCCTGTTTAAATACCTCGTTTATCTGAAGGTAATGCAACCAATCTCGTACTTTAGACTTTAATTTGTCATAACTCTGTAATTTAACTCTTTCGCCATCTTGTTCTAAAATTTCACAATATTTTGGCCATTTGGACTCCATATTAAGTTTTTTTGTCTCTTTAGCCTCCATTGGTGATAGCCACCTGGGAGTTTTACTTTCTCTATTCTTGATGTTTTAAAGGGGGAAAGCTCACACACTCAGTGAAATACAGTTAAATAAAGGTTTGTTTCCCACTTACTCACATGGGGAAGACCAAAACTTCCCAATACAGGCATGAAAGACATGTGGAATATTCCTCCTAGCACATAGTCCCAGGAACTCTTACAATGGACTGGAGACTTCAGATCTCATGTATCCCCCCCCCCTTCCAGCTCTAAAATGAAACATAATTGTATGCATGTTTGTAAATGTGAAATCAGTGAATAAATTTTGAAAAGGGATGTTCTGAATGTAATCAGCTTGTATTTCCTTTACACTGGAAAATTTCTTAACACCTGGAATGTATTGATTTGAGCTGTGCCTTGTAAATGACCTTATCTGTTTGTACCACCTCTTGGTGACATAACCATGGCCTTTTTAGGGAGGTCACTTTGACCAAGGAACTGTTGGATATTTGCCATAACCAAACTCCCATAACCTGTTGCGGTATCAACAGTCCACCACAGCCTGTTAGGAGTTTTCTTAGGCAATTCAAACTCTTTTCCTTGGGACCAGCATGCTTTCAAAGACCCTGGCCCCATTTAGCAGAGTGAAGCATGGAGTGAAGAAAATAAAACACAGGAAACATCCAAAGTAGAGATAAGTCTTTTAATGTCAGCATTAAGCGTAATGGTTACAGATTATATACAGAAATTAATTTTTCTATCGGAGCCCTGGTAGAGGTCTACTTAACAGTCTCATAGGCTACCGGACCCTCTGCTTACATCTTCACAGTTTGAAGGCAGAGATCAGACTAAGACAGTTCCCACAGTTCAGTTCAGGAGCTGTGCACATCCAGGTAACATTCTTCAACATGTCCTTGCACCTGATGTAAACAGTCCAGGCTTTTCGCAGCTTCTGGGAACATCACACAGACTAAACTACACTGTTGTTTCTGAGAACGAATGACTCTTGCACCAACAGGAACTGCCCCAAATCCAAAGGTATAAAATGTAAAACCCTTTTGTTTCGGGTCTCTTTCCTTCCTTCCTTTGCTGTTGCAACAGTATTCTTTGAATAAGGATCTGGCTTACTGGTGGCTTTGCTCTGCATTCCCTTGGTTCTTCCCTTGACCAACAAGGCACCTTCCCTGGGGAATCTTGAGCGACAACAGGGTTTTCCCCATGTAATTCTCCTGATAGTTTTATAACAATGTAAGGCGTTAAATACTGGAAGCCAACAACTGGTTTAGGCAACTTTGGAATATACATACATAGCACCTTTGGTTGGATGGACGGCATTAGGATCGAAATACGTTAGAACATGGGAAAGAATTATGTCAGTTATAAAGTTATGGAATACGATGTCTAATAAAAAAAGAGGTGGCCAATTTTCCCATGCTATATTGACTTTATTGGGAAATCTAACTTTAAAAATTGGGGAAAGATGGTGATATGGAAAGATTGGATGGAAGCAAGTATTTTGACTTTGGATCAACTGATGGATGCTGAAGATGAATTTTTAACCAACACTGTGTTACGAGATAAAAATCAGCTATCGGATGTAAGCCAATGGCAATGTTTACAGCTACAACATTGGTTAAACAACATTGTTTGGACCAGCAGCATTTTCAGCTTCTGAAACAACAACAACAAAAACCCCACAATTATTTTTCATGAATATTTGTTATCAAGAAATCAATTTGATATGCAGGTGTTAAGAAATGAATAAAGAATTGGAGGTTCCTTTAAAGCTTAAGAAGCCACTGGGTGAGATCCAATGGTCAAAAATACTCAAAAGCGAAGGGAGTCCAAAATGGATGAGAGTTTCTAAAAAGTGAAATATTGAAGGCCCTAATGCAGACAATTCCAATAAGAAAGAAAAGTGGGAGGCATCTGAAGATACCAGGATGGCTGCATAAGGAGCTTACAGATCAGCTGAGATTCAAGAAGGGTATTTCTAAGAAAGGTAAAACCACAAAAGAGTATACAGTTGCAGGTGGGCTAAAGCTCAGAATGAGCTCAGGCTTGCAGGAAAAGTTAAAAATAATTTTTTTAAGGGTTTCTTCGGCTATGTTTGAAGCAAAAGAAAGAACAAGCAAGTGATAGGTCCTCTGCATGGGGAACACGGAGAAATGCTATTGGGTGACAGAGAAAAGGTGGAACTACTCAACACCTTCTTCGCCTCTGTCTTTACCCAAAAGGAAAGTGATGCCCAACCTGGTGGTAACAGAATAAATGGTGTGAAGAGGGAGCTGAAGCCCAAGATATGAAAAGAGGTAGTAAGGGAACACCAGGCTACTTTAAATGAATTCAGATCTCCAGGGCCTGATGAGCTGCATCCAAGGGTATTAAAGGAGCTTGCAGATGTGATTTCAGAGCCATTGTCTATGATCTTTGAGAATTCCTGGAGAACAAACTGGAGGAGGCAATATATTGTTCCCATCTTCAAAGAGGGAGAAAAATAAGACCTAGATTAACTGAAAAACTAGTGAGCTTGACATTGGTACCAGGAAAAGGTCCTAGAAAAGATAAACAGTCAGCCAGTGAGCATTTGGAAAAGGTTATAAAGGTACAACATTGGTGGTTCAGGGGAATGCTGTAGATGTAATGTATCTCAATTTCAGCAAGGCTTTTTCACTCCATGGTTGTAGAGACAACATTGACTTCTTTGCTGTGTTTCTGAAGGACATAAACACTATTGCAATCCTTGCCTGCAGACAAATCACAATCTCCTAAAATTAAATTTGTAGATACCCATTTCTATGGTTATGCCCATTATGGCTTATTTGATGGGAAGTCAGATGGGTGTTGTGACTGAACCTCTTTCCGCTGCTTTCATTTCAATGAAACTTTGTGCTTCCATAAAGTAACTCCCATATTTCAAGCATTTAAATGGTCACTGCCCCCCTGTATGAATTCTGTGATGAGAAGTGAGACTGGTGCTGTGACTGAAACTTTTTCCACATTCCAAGCACTGCTATGGTTTCACCCCTGTATGAATTCTTTGATGGGTTGTGAGATTGCCACTCTGACTGAACCTCTTTCCACATTCCAAGCACTGATACGGTTTTTCCCCGGTATGAATTTTATGATGGGAAGAAAGACTGGACCTATGATTGAAGCTCTTTCCACATTCCAAGCACTGATACGGTTTCTCCCCTGTATGAATTCTTTGATGGTCTATAAGTGTGTGCTTCTCACTGAAGCTCTTACCACATTCAAGGCACTGATATGGTTTCTCCTCTGTATGAATTTTATGATGGGAAGTGAGACTTCCCTTTTTGGTGAAGCTCTTTCCACATTCCAAGCACTGATACGGTTTCTCCCCTGTATGAATTCTTTGATGGTATATAAGTGTGTGCTTCTCACTGAAGCTCTTACCACATTCAAGGCACTGATATGGTTTCTCCTCTGTATGAATTTTATGATGGGAAGTGAGACTTCCCTTTTTGGTGAAGCTCTTTCCACATTCCAAGCACTGATATGGTTTCTCCTCTGTATGAATTCTTTGATGGGAAGTGAGACTTCCCCTTTGGGTGAAGCATTTTCCACATTCCAAGCACTGATACGGTTTCTCCCCTATATGAATTCTTTGATGGGCAGTGAGATGGCAGTTCTTACGGAACCTTTTTCCACATTCTAAGCAGTGATATGGTTTCTCCCCTGTATGAATTGTTTGATGGGAAGTGAAATTTCCCTTTTGGGTGAAGCTCTTACCGCATTCCAAGCACTGATATGGTTTCTCCGCTGTATGAATTCTTTGATGGGTTGTGAGATGGGCACTCTGATTGAACCTCTTTCCACATTCCAAGCACTGATACGGTTTCTCCCCTGTATGAATTCTTTGATGGGAAGTGAAATTTCCCTTTTGGGTGAAGCTCTTTCCACATTCCAGGCACTGATATGGTTTCTCCGCTGTATGAATTCTTTGATGGTCTATAAGTGTGTGCTTCTCACTGAAGCTCTTACCACATTCCAAGCACTGATAGGATTTCTTCCCAATGGAATTTGTTTGATTGCAACGGGAGCTCTGAATGAAGTTCTCGCCATACTCTGAATACTTATATGGTTTCTCCACTTTGTGGACTTTGCCGTGGTTTCCCTTGTTCTTAATGTCCAATTCATCACCACCTACAATGAAGGGAGTAACAGATTATAGTCCCAGGAAGAAATGGAGCCCTCAGTTATTGAACAATGCTAATGAATGATTTTGATAGAGGAAAAACTGAGGGGCATTAGATGTGATGTCTTCTTGCAGGGTTCACTGCCTTTGTTAACTGGCCTTAACATACATACTTATGGGAACTTGAGATTCTTAAAGCCAAGCTCTTTTGTGTGATGGATTTTCTTTGACCCAATCATGGCATCCCCTCCATCTCCAATAACAAAGAACCTGACAGAAGCTACTTCAACATCCCTAACTACTTTGAAGCTTACATTTAAAAAGGCCTGGGCAGTTCAGACCAGCCTGATCAGGCCTAAAAAGCATAACTGGAGGGGTGTCCAGAGCACAGTCTAGGCCTGTTGTTTTGGCTCAGTTTCAGTTGCTAAGGCTCGGATCCATCAGGGTGACCAATTGGGCTCTAGACCCTTGCTCATCTTGGCTGATAAAAACCAGCAGGGAGGCAACAGCTGGCTAGGCCAGGGAGATTATGAGAGGGGGTGCTCCCTGCCTGTTTGAAGGAGCCAGTGGTAAAACCACTCCTTAAGAAGCCTTCCCTGGATTCAGAAAACCTAACTAACTACCGGCCAGTTGCTAATCTCCCTTTCCTGGGCAAGGTTCTAGAGCGAGTGGTCATAGACCAGATCCAGGTGCTTTTGGAAGAAACTGATTTTCTGGATCCATTTCAATCGGGGTTTAGGCCCAGTTTTGGCACAGAAACTGCTTTGGTCACCATGAATGATGACCTCTGTCAAGAGAGAGACAAGGGAAACATATCCCTGTTAAGTCTTCTCAACCTCTCAGCGGCTTTCGATACCATCGACCATGGTATCCTTCTGAAGCGACTCTCCAAACTAGGGGTGGGCAGCACCACTTTGAGGTGGTTCCAGTCCTACTTGGATGGTCATTCCCAGAGGGTGTTACTTGGGGAATAATTTTTAGCCCCATGGAACCATCAATGTGGGGTTCCGCAGGGCTCAATCCTATCCCCCATGTTGTTTAACATCTACATTAAACTGCTGGGGGGGGGTTATCTGGAGGTTTGGCGCATGTTGTCAGCAGTATGCTCAATCCAGTAAGCACAAGCCAGATACGACTGGGGCTCTGTTAGTGGGTGGTACCCTAGACCAGATGGCTGGAAGGTCACCTGCTCTTGATGGGGTTACACTTCCTCTGAAGGAGCAGGCTCATAGCTTGGGGGTCCTCCTGGATCCTTTGCTGTCGCTCGAAGCTCAGGTGGCCTCAGTGGCCCCGAGTGCCTTCCATCATCTTCAGTTGGTGGCCCAGCTATGCCCCTATCTGGACAAGGATAGCCTAACCACTGTTGTCTATGCTCTGGCAACCTCAAGGTTAGATTACTGCAATGCGTTCTACGTAGGGCTGCCTCTAAAGACGATCTGGAAACTTCAGCTAGTGCAGAATTCAGCCAGGTTGCTCACCGGAGCAAGATGGTCTGAGCATATTACACCGATCCTGGTCCAACTGCACTGGCTACCGATTAGTTTCCGGGCCCAATTCAAAGTGCTGGTTTTGACCTATAAAGCCTTAAACAGCTCAGGACCACAATACCTCAAGGACCACCTGTGTCCATATGGACACTGAGATCATCTTCCGAGGCCCTTCTTTGTGTGCCTCCTCCTTGAGAGGTCCGCAGGGTGGCAACATGAGAACAGGGTCTTTTCTGCAGTGGCTCTCTCTTTGTGGAATGCTCTCCCCAGGTAAGTTCACCTGGTGCCTTCATTATATTAGGCACCAGGCAAAAATGTTCATTTTTAACCAGACCTTTGGTTGATCTTATTGACATCCAACACCCTTTTAGAATAAGCCTCTTTTGGGGTTTTTTTTTGGGGGGGTTATTGTTTTTGGTTTGTTTTTATGTTGTGGTCTTGTTTGTGAACTGCCCTGAGACTTCCGCATACAGGGCTGTGTATACATGGAATAAATAAGAATAAGAATATTCGCAGACAAACCAGTAAACAGCCCTCCATTCAAGGTAAGCAGTGGGATGTTAGAATTCCAGGTGTTGTAGGCAGCAATATTGCACCCCATCAAAATAGTGGACCTTCATCACATGTAGATATGTATTGAATTTCAAAGCAGATATTATGGTCAAACAGGGAGACTTACTGGTAGAGTCCATGATCCCATTATTCTCCTCCATGACTTCCTTATGCAGAGTCCACTCCTCGTCTGTGAAATGAACAGCTGTATCTTCAAAGCACATTGGACCCTAACAGAAAAAGGGAAAAGTTCTCCTCTTAGACAGCACAAATATTTATTTATTACATATTGCTCTGTTAATTGCTGCATTGTTTTCATGGGATTGTTTCGCTGCGCATCTTAATTATGGGTGCTTCTTTTAACGTTATAATGGAATTATTTTATTGTGTGATATGAATTTTGAGGTCTTAGATATATGTTAAATGTTCATAAGTGTACCAACCAAGCACATACATAGATCAGCACAGGAAGACCGACCTGGAACCATTTTGATTCCCAAACTGTCCCAAACTGAGCAAATGTTTTCTCTGCAAGTTCAAAGGAAAATGGAAAAGCCTCCCCGTAGTCTTTTCCTTAACAAATCCTGTCTTAAGGGTATGTCTGTGTTTGAATAGGGTGTGAGCCTGTGACATGGCCCAGGAACTAAGTATTTATCATTACAAAAGACTGGCCAGGCTCCCCAGGCAATCCAATCAAGTAACCTGCCAGACAGGAGATAAACAAGGACAGGAGGAAAAAAACACACTCTAATTTCTGTTTAGACCGCCTTTTTTGTGATGCAGGTATGATGTATCTGAGGGGTGGTCTTGGGTTACACCCCTTCTGTGATGTATGTATGATGTTTCTGGGGGTGGCCTTGATCTACAGGGTGGCAATTTCAAAAGTCTTTATAAGGCCTTGCGCACCATTTTTTCTGGGTCCTTCCTCTCTCCTGCAAGTGAGGGGAGCACCCTGTTGCAACAGATCAATAAAGGCCAAGCCTACTGGCTGCTGTTTTGCTCCAAGTAATCCTGGTTGGTGTCTTTGTTTTTGTCCAAGGGAGCCCTCGGATTTTCCTGTTAACAATTGCGTATTTTAATGATGGGCATTAATTATAGTGGTGGAACTCCACATTATGTGTGGCATTCCAGTTTGCCCGATGAAAGCATCCCCTCTCTCCTCTCCCTGTGTTCCGTTTCTGGAGTGGAACCACCTGATGTTCTAAAGCCAACATCAGTGGGTACCTGAGGGCGGGGCAGGGGGAAGCCCCATTGTGCAACTGATGAGGCTGGTTACATGAATCCAAGCCACTGTTTTAGAAGCCTATTTTACCATTCAAAGACCAATTCAGAAGGCAAGTTAAAGTGAGGTGGCTTCCTGTTATCAGAACTGCTGGATCTGTGCATCTGAGCTAAGGGTGTCCTCCTTACCCAGGATTTTCTGCACAGAGTTTTCCCAAAAATTTCCCACTGTTCCCAATTTGTAGGGCATCGCCTCTTCCTGCTTCGGGGTCAGCTGAGTCTTGCTCATCCATCTAGACACTCATGAATCCTCCAAGAGAATGAATCCCTTGATCTTCTGCCAAGTTTTGTATGTGCCCTGCACCTCTGGGACCCCCACTGTACCCCAGGCCCCCTGTGGGGTACTATGGAAATGACGGGGGGGGCACATCTCTAAACTTGTTACAATTATTACAAATATTGTGCCTGAATGTATCTTTTCGACTTGACAGCTTAGGGAAGATACCTAGGTTTATAAAATCATATAAAATCAACCCCTGCACCAATTTCCTCCACTCCAAGGCCATTTTTGCCCTTAGAGGCCATTTATGCCCTTTTACCTTTCTCTCCCACCATTATCCCTCAAGCTGAGGGCACATACACAACACCCCACCCAGGGAGTGCCCAAGGGTGGCAATTGCCATGCTGAAGTATGATCCTCAGACCTGCCCCAGGACAAGGATATGTAAAGAGTTCTATTGTTCTTTGGTGATAGCTACTTAAGAGTTGCTGGGACATGTCTGCCTATGCTAATTTTGGACCCAGTGACCTGCCTGGGCATGTTTTGCCTAAGCTAATTTTCAATCCCTCTGTACTCCTCCCCTTTTGTGACATGTCAGTGATGTAAGGATGATGTATCAATGATGCTGTACGAACTGTATTCTGGGATATCATGGGAAGTTTTAAAAGTCAATGTCACCCCATGCTCGGGGTTCTTGCTCCTGGGGGAACCTGTTGCGCAACAATAAAGATCATGGTCTACTGACCGCTGTTTTGCTCCAAATTACTTGGCTCAAACTTCCTTCCTTTACTGACCACATGGACCTGCAGGTGACAAGCTGACAAGCTGGGCTGTTGAGTAGTCTCTCAGCCCAGATTTTTTCCTTATTAGGGGGAAGAGAGGAGACTCGCCCAATCCCAGAAGGCACTACTGAGGTTTCACTTGCACAAGAGAGAGGCAAAAGCCACTTCCCTTGCAGGAAGGGACTTGGAAGGGAGAGGATTTTGCTCTGGAGGATCTGCTGCCTCCACCTTTCTAGGAATCCTGCGCAGGAGCCCAGGAGGACCTCAGTATATTGCACACACCTGGAGAGGTTTTATGGGCGTCAGGCAGGGGCTCTTGACTGGCTGCCTTCTGAACTGCTCCCTCCCTTGGCCAGAAACTGGAGGAGAGGTTTGGTGGCAGGAGAAAGCCTCTGCAAGAAGCAGAAAGCTGATAACAGAATTGTAGTGTTACAGGAATTCTAAGGTCTCATTCATAAATATATATTCCTGCAAGGAGGAAGAAAACGGGGGAATACTCTCCATTGTCTTTTGCTTATCCGCCTTAAGGGCATATTTGTGCATGAATAGGGTGAGCCTGTGACCTGGATTCAGGACTATTTACCATCACAAAAGAATGGCTGGGCTGTCCAGGTAATGCAATCAGTGACCTTATGATTGCATATGAGGATTTCTGCTGTAGACTGCCTCTTTCTGTGATGTATGTATGATGTTTTGGGGGTGGTCTCTGGCTACAGGGTGGGCAATTTCAAAAGTCTATATAAGAGCCTGGACACCATTGTTCTGGGTTCCTCCTCCCTCCTGCGTGGGGGAAGTGGGGGACCCTGTTGCAACAGATCAATAAAGATCAGGCTCACTAGCCACTTTGCTTCTCAATATTCTCTGGTTGGCCTCTGTTATTTTCTCCTTCCGATAGGGAACCTATGTAAGGACTCTATACGGGCTCTTGGATACCCCATAAAGGAAAAGGAGCAATTTTTTCATTAGTCCAGCCCCTTGCAATGCAGGAATCTCTACGAGGTCACACGACGCAGATGGCCATCCAAGCTCCGCTTGAAACCTCCCCCTTCTTCTGCCGCTCCCCACGTCCTAAGACACGGGGGTCCCGTCGTCGTTCCCCCGCTGGGCCCTCCTGGTGCTGCTGGCCACGGAAGCACCCCTCTTCCCCCGCTGGCTGCCCCCGAGTAACCCCCCCCCTTTGCCCCCCCTTCCTGCGGGGCCCCGATGCCGCCCGGGGGCAATAAATGGCTCCTCGCCTCGCTCCTCCAGAACTCTCTCAATAAAAGCTCGTCAAAACCCTTTGAAAGGGGCGCGCGGATGCACCCTGCAAAACTACCTAAAACCAGTCAAAAACCTCTTTCCCCTATGCATATATATTACAGTGAGTTAAAGTGGGATAGGAGGGAAAGAAAAGGAATACCTCGCAGCTCCATCCCAGCCAGGGCTCCAAAACAGCCGACTCCTTCCCTCCTGCCCAGGGAAAGTCTCCTCCGAAGCACCAGGGATCCAGGGCAGGCAGCTCTCCCGGTCCGAGGAGGATCCAGCTCCGGACCCGCCGAGACCACGCGCGCGCCTTTTGCTTCTCGCGCCCCGCCCCCTGCGCGCGCCCCCGCCCGCCCCCTCCCCACGAGAGGAGAGCCGGGAGGCAAATACTCTTGCCCCGGAGTCCTTTGACACCAACCTTCCCCCATTCAGGAACAAAAGACCTTCCCTTTTTTGACAAATACTCTCCCACCCAGTTTGCAGATTGGTGACCCATCAGCCGCCCACCCAGGAGTTCCCGGCTTCTCGAGAAGTGTCTCTGAGGTCAGCCAGGGCCTAAACGTGGCCGAACTACCTCTTCTCCACTCCGCATAATATCTGGGCCCGGCTTTCATTCATGAATTGTGCCTTTTCATTCATAAAAGCCGAGGGGCGCCCCAGAGGTGGAGCATTTCTCTCACGCTCCGGGCGGCTTACAAGAAAATGGGAGCGGCGTCTTTTTGCTTGCGTGCCTGCAGTACCGGCGGGCGCTCCTGCAGGGGGAGCTGTTGCGCAGGTTGAAACGTCAAGATGTGATCTTTGGCAGAGGAGAGCTGCTAATGATACTTTTATTGTCTTGGCTATGGTTTGAATTTTATTGTATTCTATGTAAAATAAACTTTCAATAGCAATACTTACTTCAAAAGGGGGGGGGGTTGCCTTGGCACCTTGGTAGCCATGTATGTGGAACCCCAGTTTCTGAGAAATTCTTACAACATTACAAACACGTGTTGAGATATGTACATTTTCCTAATAGGAAGATTGCTTAAAAGAGAGGCCTGCGCTCAGCACTCCAACCTGCCCTTTCAGAGGCATGGCCTCCCCTGCCCCCCCCCCCCAAAGTAGCCTCTGTTGGGGCCTTGCCTTCTTTAGGACACCCGGCTGCAGCGCCACAAAAACCAGCTGGGGAAGGAATGTTTGTTTTTATGGCATGTCTTTTTGTGGCTTTATATTGTAACCCATGAAGAACCATATAGAAATGTAATAAATAATAACAGTATGTCATCCAGAAACCTCCCCTTCCATCTATGCTATTGCTGCCCACCCCAGTCTCCCAACAGTGCGAGATTCCTGGGGTTCCAGGCTCTGTCCTCGGGATATAGGGTTTATTTGCATATAGAGACGACCTGAGCTAAGATGGAGGGGCTCACAGCACCCCAGAAGGTCTTGCTTTTCCCGTTGCCACAATCCTGGATTCTAGCAAGAATTCAGCATGGATCTGTCTCTAGATGCTGCCTGCCCCCAGCCCATCTCACCCACACAGCTCTGGCCTTTGTCTTTCTCACCACCAGCCAGGTGGGGGGGGCACCCATTTGCCCCCCCCCCCACAGAGAAACGTCCTTTGTTATAGTAATGGCAGTACTTAGGGCCATTAACTCAGCAGGGAACTTGCCTGTCTCCTTCAACAATGGAGTCTTCCATTAGAATTTCACCCTCGCTGGACCCAGGAATCAGAAGGCACTTGGTTGTGATATAAACTGACACCACTACCCCACCTCCCAATAATATGGTTTAAAACGAACAGGAATAACCGTAAAAAATTGTCCAATAGCACCTTAAGGTAAAGGGGGTAAAGGGGACCCCTGACCATTAGGTCCAGTCGTGGCTGACTCTGGGGTTGGGGCGCTCATCTTGCTCTATTGGCCGAGGGAGCCGGCATACAGCTTCCGGGTCATGTGGCCAGCAGGACTAAGCTGCCTCTAGCGAACCAGAGCAGCACACGGAAACGCTGTTTACTTTCCCGCCGGAGCGGTACCTATTTATCTACTTGCACTTTGACGTGCTTTTGAACTGCTAGGTTGGCAGGAGCAGGGACCAAGCAACGGGAGCTCACCCCATCACGGGGATTCGAACCGCCAACCTTCTGCTCGGCAAGTCCTAGGCTCTGTGGTTTAACCCACAGTGCCACCCGCGTCCCTAGTAGCACCTTAGAGACCAACTAAGTTTGTTCTGGGTATAAGCTTTTGTGTGCATGCACACTTCTTCAGAAGAAGTTATATCTGAAGAAGTGTGCATGCACACGAAAGCTTATACAGTGGTACCTCGGGTTACATACGCTTCAGGTTACATACGCTTCAGGTTACAGACTCTGCTAACCCAGAAATGTTACCTCGGGTTAAGAACTTTGCTTCAGGATGAGAACAAAAATCGTGCTCTGGCGGCGCGGCAGCAGCGGGAGGCCCCATTAGCTAAAGTGGTGCTTCAGGTTAAGAACAGTTTCAGGTTAAGAATGGACCTCTGGAACGAATTAAGTACTTAACCCGAGGTACCACTGTACCCAAAACAAACTTAGTTGGTCTCTAAGGTGCTACTGGACATTTAAAAAAAAAAATTTTGACTGTGTCAGACCAACACAGCTACTTACCTGAATCAGAAATAACTTTGTGGCAGTCAGGGCTGTTTCAGAGTGTGAGGGGCTCCCTTGGAAGGTGGTGGACTCTCCTTCTGTGGACATATTTCATCAGAGGCTGGGTAGCCATCAGCCAGGGATTCTTTTAAAAAATTTCCCTGCCAGATGGCCATCCAACCACTGCTTTAAAAGCTCCAAGGAAGGAGAGTCCACCTCCTCCCGAGGGAGTCTGTTCCACTGTCAAACAGCTCTTACTGTCTTAATGTTTAAGTGGAATCTTCTTTCTTGTAGTTTGAATCCGTCAGTTTGGATCCTGCCCTCTGGAGAAGCAGAAAACAAGCTTGCTCTGCCTCCCATGTGGGGGCCGTAGAGATATTTGAAGATGGCGATCATCTCTCTGCTCAGTCCCCTGTTTTCCAGCCAAATTATGCCCCACTCTCTCAACCATTCCACATAAGGCTTAGTTTCCAGACCCTTGATCATCTTGGTCGCCCTCCTCTGCACACGTTCCAGCTTGCCAACATCCTTCTTAAATTATGGTGCCCAGAACAGTTTTCCAGGTGTGGTCTGTCAAGGCAGAATAGAGCCGGACTATGACTTGGGAGAAAAGCGATGGCAAACCTAGACAGCATCTTAAAAAGCAAAGACATCACCTTGCCGACAAAGGTCCGTATAGTTAAAGCCATGGTTTTCCCAGTCGTAATGTATGGAAGTGAGAGCTGGACCATCAAGAAGGCTGATCACCAAAGAATGGATGCTTTCGAATTCTGGTGCTGGAGGAGACTCTTGAGAGTCCCATGGACTGCAAGAAGATCAAACCTCTCCATTCTGAAGGAAATCAGCCCTGAGTGCTCACTGGAAGGACAGATCCTGAAACTGAGGCTCCAAGACTTTGGCCACCTCCGGAGAAGAGAAGACTCCCTGGAAAAGACCCTGATGTTGGGAAAGATGGAGGGCACAAGGAGAAGGGGACGACAGAGGATGAGATGGTGGGACAGTGTTCTCAAAGCTACCAGCATGAGTCTGACCAAACTGCGGGAGGCAGTGGAAGACAGGAGGGCCTGGCGTGCTCTGGTCCAGGGGGTCACGAAGAGGCGGACACGACTAAATGACTAAACAACAACAATGACTTCCCTTGATCCAAACACAAGACTTCTGTTGATGCAGCCAAGAATAGCATTGGCCTTTTTTGCTGCTGCATCACGCTGTGGACTCGTGTTAAGCTTGCGGGTTGCCAATAATATTTTCATTAATCAAGAAAGAAAGTCAAAGGCTTGAAGCTGATCAGATACCATTGTAGTTCCAAATGCAAACAATGCTGACTAGTGACCTGGCCAGGCGCCCTTGTGATGCTGCATGTGCCCTCATCTGTCTCTGTTTAAATAAGTTGCCCGTTTCAGCCTGAGGCTGAGCAGCCAGAAGTCTCAGGGGTGGCAGCAATGGGAGAAATGCTGGGCAGGGCCCAAGTTTTGGCCACAATCCCCTTGCTGTGAGATCACCATGCCCCATATATGACCACTTCGACCTGCAAAACTTGCACAGGTACAACTCCCACATCATACTTCTGCATTCATAACAAACCAATATTTTACCACGGCAGCTGCTACACTTTGAAACTCCCTATCACGGCCTAGGACCCTCGTACCTACGGGACCGCCTCTCCCGGTATGCCCCACAGAGAGCCTCAAGGTCCATAAATAACAACACCCTAGTGGTCCCAGGCCCTAAGGAAGTCAGATTGGCTTCAACCAGAGCCAGGGCCTTTTCAACTCTGGCTCCGGCCTGGTGGAACGCTCTGCCTCATGAGACCAGGGCCCTGCAGGATCTGATCTCTTTCCGCAGGGCCTGGAAGACAGAGTTGTTCTGCCTGGCCTTTGGCTTGGAGCCAATTTGATTCCCTCCCTCCCTCTCTTTCTTTTTTCTTTTCCTTCTCCTCCTGCGATGAGGCTATATTTTTCATGGAACTTTGAAGTGTCAGGCATAGCCCTATTGGCTTTAGCCCAAACGTAGCAGAGTTTTCCTGCACAGCGAGGAAGCTAGTTGCGGCAGTAATGACTAGTCAGCTAGACTCAGAATAACTATTTACAGGATTTATTAAAAAGGAAAAATAAAACCAGCAGAGTTTCTGCATACAAAAAAAAGCAAAATAAATCCTCTCTTTCTCTCTCTCAAAACCATACACAGCACTTCTACTCCTAACACACCTCACATCAAACTGTGCTAGCAATCCCTAGATAACAGAGCAGAGTGCTGGTCGTTAACCAATCAGAGTAAGTAGTTTCTAGGTCAAGCAGACCTGGGCTTTCTGCCAAGAGTAAATTGACACTGCCCTGAGTTAATTGTGCGAAGCTAGAATCTGCAAGTTTCCCATGAGAACCAATTAACAGAAACTGAACAATTTTAATGTCCCATTATTTTAATGTTGTATTTTATTTTTGTTTTTAAGTTGTAATCATTCTTCTTGTTTTTATTATTGCTTGTAAGCCGCTCTGAGCCCGGCCTTGGCTGGGGAGGGCGGGGTATAAATAAAAAATTATTATTATTATTATTATTATTATTATTATTATTATTATTATTATTATTATCATTATCAGGCAGGCGCTCTTTTCAGCCTCTGCCAACAACTTTAGAAAAGCCTAGCCAGATATTGAGATTGATGGGGTGTGTTCTAATCTGCTTTTAGTTTATCTCTGATTTTGATTTTTTTTAATGCGTTAAATAGTTGTTGTTAACTTTCAATAATAATAAAAATAAATAAATAAATAAATAAATAAATAAATAAATAAATAAATAAATAATTTGTATCCCGCCCTCCCCAGCCGAAGCCGGGCTCACAGCGGCTAACATCAAATGTATAACACATTAACATAAAATCAGACAATCAATTAAAATACATCCTCAAATCAGATCAGGATCAGAATAAAATCCAATCGGACGGCAACCTGCAGATTAGGGTTGGGGACCTTGAATGCTCACCAGGCCCAACTGTTTGTGCTGAACTTATATGGGCCTGTGATTGGGAGGCCACTTTCATGCAAGTTCTTATGAAAGGGGAGAGGGAGTCAGACTGAAGCCCGACCAAAGGCCTGGCAGAACAGCTCCGTCTTGCAGGCCCTGCGGAAAGATGTCAAGTCCTGCAGGGCCCTGGTCTCTTGTGACAGAGCGTTCCACCAGGTTGGAGCCACAGCCGAAAAAGCCCTGGCTCTGGTTGAGGCTGATAAATTTACTGATAAATTTATTGTTTTATTCTTTTCTAACCGCTTTGAGCTTTCTTTCTTTTTTACAGTCAAGTGGTGTATACATTTTAATGAAATAAATAAATAGATAAATAAATAAACAAGTGTGTTGACGTTTTCAGAGATTTTGAATTCCGTTTCAGTGAACCAGATGGTTGGCTGCTAGCTGTAAATGCACAGCCATGTGGGCAGTGTGTGTGTGTGTGTGTGTGTGTGTGTGTGTGTGAGAGAGAGAGAGAGAGAGAGAGAGAGAGAGAGAGAGAGAGAGAGAGAGAGAGGTTCCCTCCCGCCATCTCCCCATCTCTCTCTCTGGGGCCGAACATCTTTCCATTGGGTGGTTGGGACAATGCAGGGCTGGCTGCTCAGCGCCACTTTTCTTCCAGTCCACTTGGGGAGATGCTGAGGGCGAAGCAGGGAGACCTCCCGGCAGCAGGAGGGAGGCCGCCAGGCCGCGCCACGGAGCCGAGCTGAAGCCGCTCCGTCCGCGCGCAGCAGCCCCTTCCCTTGCGCCCAGAGCGAGCCAGGAGCGGGCCTTGGCACCCGCCGCGTAACCTGAGCCCTCCGGGGCCGGCGCGCGCCGCGGGCAGCAGGTGAGTGATGCTGGACATGCACCTGGTGCCGCCTCCGGACTGAAGATTTGATGAAATGCCTCTATTATGATCCGGAGGTCCATGGAGGAGAGCGAGCGGGCGATACCTGATCCCCTCCACTCCCGGAGAGCCCGATTGCTGGAGCTTTTCCTAACCTCCCCAGCCAGACGCCTCTCTCGAAAGGCAGCTTCGGGGGCAGGAGCCATGGGACGAGGGGGCCCAGGGCTCAGAGATGGGTAACAAGCAAACCATCTTCACTCCGGAGCAGCTGGACGCCTATCAGGTAAGAGCACCTGCGGACGCAGCGCGGGAGCTTCCATCCCTGCGCGCTCGCCAGAGCTTTGCTAATGCCGGGCAGGAAGCGGGAGCGGCTGCTTTTTCAAGCCAACATGCAGACAAGCCACACGAGTGCGAATGCCATGTGTGAACGCAGCCCTGCGAGGAGTGTGTCCATAAGCAGCAGCAGTAGATGGAGTCAAAGCAGCAGCAACCTGCCTTTTCCTGGATTCAAAGAGCTTATTTTTACGGCTAATGTCTGTACAGCACGGGGGTGGGGGCGGGGTAGGAGAGGATTTTTACCAGAAGATCAGAAATCACTCCGGGGGGGGGGTCTCCAGCCTTCGCAGACTCCCCTCTCTGCCTGATTTCATATTTCTTTTCTGTTTCAGGATGCAACGTTCTTCACACGGAAAGAAATTCTCAGGTGAGACTATGCGTTTGGCTACAGAATCCAAATACCTGCGTCAGAATTATCCTTTGTTAAAAGCCCGGAGGGGGGGGGGGCAGCTGAAGCAGAGCGGCCTTTCCCCGCCTTTCCCCAAGCTGAGGCGGGAACTGCCTTTCACAGATGCCCATAAGCGATGAAATGCGCCTGGCCCCGCTCGCCCTTCAGCTCCGCATTCTGGAAATCCCCTCTGCTGAGCTGACGGGGGGGGGGGGGCTGGAAGTGGCAGGATCAGTTTGGGGTCCCTGCAGCAGAGAAGCCTAAATCAGGGGGTTCCAAGTGGCCTTTTAAGACTCTCGCTCAACAAAACTGAGCCATTGGGTAATCCAGTATGTGAGACGGAAGAAGGTGCTAGAACTCCCTTGGGAGTCATAGTTTCCTTCTTAGTAAGTTTATTCAGTTTTGAACTTTGAGACTTCCAAATGAGAAAGCGGAAAGGAGCTGAGCACAAAACACTCAAAATATTTCCAAATAAACTCCAAACCATTTGGTTCCTGTGGCCTCTTGAGCTCCCCCAGCTGAGACTCTGCAGAGATAATGTGGTGGAGTGGTTAGAGTTTGAGCCCCTTGGGAGAAGCGAGTTCACATCCAGCTACCAGCCCTTCTCTACCTGTCCATCTAGCCCACCTCACAGGGGTGTAATGAAGCTAGAATAGGAGAGCCATGGGCACAGCTTTGAGCTCCCCAAAAGAAAAGGCAATATATTAATGCAGTGAATAAACAGATAAGTGCCCAGGAAGGGAGGCCCAAGGCTCGCAGGCTGAGGGGTCTCAGAGCAAGGCAGGGGGAGCGTCCAGCCCAGGAGAAATGCGCCCCCTCCCCTCTGCCATTTGCTGTGTGACATGTAGCAAGGGACACAGGCTGAGTGAAAGGGGCATTGATGAAACCTAAGTATGGGCATGTTTTCATGTCTGGAATGGAAGCCAAGACCATAATTGTATCATGAATAAGGCATTCATTATTGATAGGGAGCCCTTTTGAAACTTCTGCCTCTTTGTTCTCTGCCACTTTCTCTGATGACAGCCCATTGCTGAGTAAACAAAGGAAGCAAAAAGGAGGCAGAGGAGGAGGAGACCCCCCACTCCCGCTCCCACTTTTTAGACTTCCCTTCTAGTGAGCGCATTCTGCTGCAGTGCTCTGCATGCAAATCCAAGAGGAAATCCCACAGAGTTTAATGGCCTGCGCTTCTGAGCAGGCAGGGGCAAAGGATCAGCTTAGTTAGGATTTATATCCTGCCTTTTTTTAATGCCTGTTTTGAGGCAGCCAACAAGAAAGTCGGAACAAGAAAACAGTAAGAAACCCAACATACCAAAAGCAAACGCAAGATGCACATTTAGACAAAACCTTTTAGGAAATGGAAACAGGTAAATGCCCTTTAGAACGGACTGAGCACAAAATCACTTAGGCCTCCTGTGCCAATGCGTGCTTACTTGGAAGTAGGTCCTACTGCATCCAATGGCGCCTGGGGATCTGGACCTAAGTAAATGAGCCGAGGATTGCAGGAGCATTCCCTGTTGGTGGGGCGGTGCAGGGAAGAAGTACCTGAATGTACAGAATTATCAGCAACACACACACAAAGACAACCACCCCAAAAGAAACCCTACTGTGCCCCCTTCTCTTCCCTCGCACACAGGCCTGTGTGGCAGTCTGAGTCCCCCTAACATTTTCAGATTCTTAGCATAGCCTTGATCGGTTCTTCCTCTCCCTGGTTTTTAACTTTTTGTGGGAGAAGGACACCCTCTGCCTGCTGCTTCCTCTAGGCAGCAGCTGAGAAGAAGACTCCTTGGGTTTGCTGACCTCTCCTTGCCTCCAGACATTTGACTGTAAATAACAGAGCAGCTTCAGAGCTGCTTGGCCAAACGCTCTCTTTCTTCTGCCTTGCTTGGTGGGAAGGCCAGAGATGTGAGCTGCCCTGATATTTGGACCAGTGCAAGTCATCTTGGATGACTCCTTGCATGTTGCTCAGTGATGATTGACTCCTGCCAGTCCAGCATACTCGAGAGAAGCCACACCCTTCCTCCACGACCTGGTCCTGCATCCCACAGGTGAGAAAGACTCCTTTCCTTGCTTGCAGGTTGTTTGACAGGTACCGTGACCTGGCCCCTCAGCTGGTCCCGCTTGATTACACGAAGAAGCCCAACGTGAAGCTCCCCTACGAACTCATTGGCAGCATGCCGGAGCTGAAGGTACAGGAGGCGGTGGGCAGGGGCCCTGGGGCTCAGTTCCCAGGGAAGACTCTGTGGGGAGAGGCTGCCTGGCACCAGCTGTCTCACCTGCCCATGAAGTGAGGCTGCCCCAGGGGGAATGGGGAGGAGGCCCTGAAGCCGGGCTGGTTTCCTTCTCACCCCATCTCCTTCCTCAGGACAACCCCTTCCGGCAGCGCATCGCAGAGGTCTTCTCCGAGGATGGGGAGGGCAACATGACCTTAGATGACTTCCTGGATATGTTCTCGGTGATGAGTGAAATGGCTCCTCGGGATCTCAAGGCTTATTACGCCTTCAAAATCTACGGTAAGGTCAGGGGAATATCTACCAGGAAAGTAATCATGCTAATCTCCTAATCCCAGAGGATCCCAGAAGTGTCTACGTTGCTTAAAACTAGACCCAATTTGAGTTGCATTGATTTGAGTCATATTGACTAATATATATTTTGTGGTATTTATTTCAACAATCCCAAAGTTCGAGAGTCAGTGATCTGTCATGGAACAGCCCCATTGAATGGGTTATCCAGTCCTCATTGCTGGTTGCAAAGGGCCCCCCATGACAATTCATGTACTGTTTTTAACACTGATTGGGAGCCGCCCAGAGTGGCTGGGGAAACTCAGCCAGATGGGCGGGGTATAAATAATAAATTATTATTATTATTATTATTATCAAGCTTCAGACCCCCAAAATGTAGGTGCACCACTTGATGAGTGGCAGCCGCAGGGAAGGGGTCCTGGGAGTTGGGCGTGGGCTCTTTGAAGAGGAGCATTGCCACACAACTTCACCAGCTGCCAGTCACTCCAGCAATGGGAAAGGGAGAGAGGCGGCTCTTGGGGGCAGGAGAAGAGGCCAGAGGGGCAGCTGGACCCGCAAAGAGATCAAGTGACGGGGAAACTGCACCTCCTGAATTTCTGCCTGCCATGATTTATCAAAAGCATTGAAGGAAGCCCAAGAAGTTACTGGCAAGTGGGCAGTGGGAATCTCTCTGAGAAGCAGAGGCTCCGCATTGTGTGTTCATTTGTGGACGTGGTTTGTGGTGCTCCACAAACACTGCAGCGGACTCCCCTGTGCACCTGAGCCAAGGAAGCCCATTTCCAAAGGGCAGGTGTTTGAAGCAATGCTGGCACCCCCACCCCAGCCCCCATAAGCAGGCCTCCCCCCACCCTGCCTCCCTGCCATGGCTCTGGCACTACTCTCCCCGCCCAAGCAGGGAGATGACCTTCTGAGGGGATCATGTGTAAGCTCAGAAGCAGTGGAGCTTTCCCCTGCTCCGGCCCTGAGGTCCCCAATTACTCCTCTATCTGCAGATTTCAACGATGATGACTACATCTGCAAATCCGACCTGGAGAAGACGGTGAACAAGCTGACCCGCAAAGAGTTGACCCCGGAGGAGGTGTGCCTGGTGTGCAACAAGGTGATGGAGGAAGCCGACTTGGACAATGATGGCAAGCTGTCCCTGGAAGACTTCCAGCACATGATCGTTCGAGCGCCTGACTTCCTCAGGTAATGGAAACTGCCCGGCCGTGGCCTTCCTTCCCTCTCTGGGCTGTCGGGCTCTGGAACAAGGAGCTCCGGGGGGACCGTTCTCAGAGCAGAGGGTGCTAAGAAAGCCAAACAAGGTGAGAGTAGCCCGAGGTTGCCCTTCGGCATTCGTCCCATCCATCCCCTGCCCATCTCATGCAGAGCGATGAAGCAGGTGCCTCGTGAGACGTCCTGGGCCTTTGCTCTCAGACACAGTCTGCTGAGCTCAGCCTGGGCATCCGTCTCTCCCCAGGACAGATTCACGCAGCCCGTCATCGCCCAGCCGGCCCTGGCTGTGCTGCCAAGCGTCTCAGCCAGGAGAGGTGCATTTCCCCCTAAGCTAGTTGGAGTCTCTCTCTCAGCCACGAGGAGGCCTGGAGTTCAGCTTCCACCTGCTGTTGTTTGCATGCTAAACTCCCCATCTTTGCTGATGTCCTTTTCTGACCGTGGGTCACCAATGCTGAAGGGTTCTTGTTGTTTTTCAACAGCACTTTTCATATCAGAATCTGACCCAAACTCCAGAGACCCACAGAGAGCCAGAAACTCTCTTGCTGCTGCTGCTTCTGCTGCTGCCTCTTCTGGAGCTGGATCAGCGGATGAGGCCTGGAGCTCCCTCCCCAGGGCTCCTGTCGGGGGGCTGGGGTGGAGCAGACCTTCCTTTTGCCTCTTGCTTAACCCATGGTGTGGTCTCTTCCCAACTTGATATAACAATGCAGCCGGGTTTCTGTCCCCCCCCCCCATCTGACATACAGAAAGGCAGCCAGCCTTGAAATAAAATTCCAGGAAAAAAGCACACCAAGAACTCAGGCCAATATAAGTTTCAGTAGTGGGAGTGGTCCCTACTCACAAATCAATGGTCAATTATAACAAAAACTAATCCATTCAAAAGTATGTATTCTGACAAGGATTACAAACTCAAACAGAGATTACAAACGCATAAGGATATGTATAACACAGCAATTCGTTACAGAATTAGAGATAAGAGTTTATGAGTAGAGATAAGTTCATGTTAGTCCATAGTCAGGTTCGACGTGAAGGTCTTAGTTTCAATCATTGAGCAGAAGTCAGAAGACAATTATGGATCAGAAACCAGGACAGGGCCCTGTTTCGATGTATTCACCTTCATCAGCTAATTTTTAAAGGGTTGTGTGAGTTTGAAGAATTTGTATAAATATATCCTGTTATTTTCTACATTTCTCAGAGATAACAACTACATGTGGGTAGATCAACGTGTATCTTGAGCTTTTCTGTGCGTTTTTCTTGGTAAATTGAATTAAAATTCAACACTAAGGACATTGGAAGAGCCCTGTTGCTGGGTCAGACCACCCCCACTCTAGTGTGTGGCTTCCCTTGTGGCTGGCCAGAGCCCACAAGGAGACCTGAGCTCCACAGCCCACTCCCACCGGTGACCCTGAGCAACTGGTCTTCAGGGGCAAAATATGTCTGATGCACCCACCCGCCAAGTGTCCCTGTTTTCCAGGGACAGTCCCAGAATTACAGAAGCCACTCCAGTTTCTAATTTGATCCCGGAATGTCCTGCTTTTCCTTTATCTTCCCCTCCACGTCACAGAGAACAGGGGTGGAGAGATCAGACTGTGCCCCACTCCCGTCCTTTTTGGAAACAGAAGCCTTTGTGCTGTGTGTGTGTGTGTGTGTGTGTGTGTGTGTGTGTGTGTAGGTGCAAAAAAAAGAGTCCCGTTTCCACCAAAAATAAAATACCTGCAACAAACGAAGGAAACGTTGAAGCTGGCCTACCATGCCCTTCCTATAATCCACTTCCTTTTCATATTCCTGTTCAGTAGAATTGGGTGAGTCCAGCAACTGTGTGTTTTTCAAGCAAGGACCTTCTGGCCTGGTTGGCTACCTCACCTGTCAAGGGGAGATGGTCAGGCCTGTCAAGGGAGAGCCCAGTGAGGGCATTTGGCCCACTAACAGCCCCAGCCTGGCCTACCTCACAGGGCAATTTTGAGTGAGGAGACAAACTGGTCTATAAATGCAAGAAACACGTATACACCGTTATTAAAATGTGCTCAGTGGAAAGAGATTTTGTCTGCAACTACGAAGATAGCAGATGATATTATGATTAGCAGCAATAGTGTTAATAATTTAAAAATCAAATTCATTACCTGCCCTTCTTCACCAGCAGGTCCCAGTGCAGGTCCCAATGATTCAAAACTCAGTATTAAAAACAGCTGGTTAGAGTGTGGTGCTGATAATGCCAAGGTTGCAGGTTGGATCCCATATGGGACAGCTGCCTATTCCTGCACTGCAGAGGGTTGGACTAGATGATCCTCAGGGTCCCTTCCCACTCTACAGCTCTAGGATTCTATGAAATTACAAGCCAGAGGTCCTGCAAATGCACATCTCAGGTGTCAGAGGCCAGGGCAGAGAGGACCATGACCAAGTTCCCTCTGTCCAGAAGGGACCAGAGCTGGGGACAAGCGCTCTCAGCCACTTGGACCTCTTGTGTCAAACGCGGATCCAGGACTTTCCCCAAGCCATGATCCTGCTCCGTCCAGGGAAGAGCAGCCCCACCCAGAACAGGCTGCCTTCCCACCTCCTGGACTCCAGAACTTGGAGCCCATCACAAGTCTGTCAAGATCCAGCTGCCATTTGCTGGTCCACATCTGGCCACCTGAGCTCCTGCTGGCCGGCTACAAGCCTAGAAACCTGCATCCTGAACCATCGCCAGGGTCATGTCAGAAATGAAGCTTAATGGGTGAATCTGCACCCACTTTTACAGCAGAGATCGGTGGCCAGAGCTACAGAAAACCCAAAAGGAGTGGAATGAGGTGTGTGGAGGGAGGGCAAACAGCTGTGGATTCCCTGCCAGCCGCCAGATCATAGCTGTCAACGTTTCCCTTTTTTGAAGGAAAATTCCCTTATTCCAAATAGGATTCCTCACAAGAAAAGGGAAAAGTTGACAGCTACGCGCCAGATGCCAACCTTCCACTTATCTGTATAAGGGGGGTTAGTGAACAAAAATTAAAAATCTTGGGGATGAATGTTG
The DNA here is from genome assembly GCF_964188315.1 of Podarcis muralis. Lineage (NCBI taxonomy): Eukaryota > Metazoa > Chordata > Lepidosauria > Squamata > Lacertidae > Podarcis > Podarcis muralis. The sequence continues at coordinate 1,482,660 of NC_135666.1, read as the reverse complement.
GAAGAAATGATTGCAACATAGAACTGGGGGATAGTGATGGGGTCAGGAAGGGGAGGCATATCATAGAATTGGAGAGTTGGAAGGGGACACCAAGGGTCATCTAGTCCAAACCCCCCCCCGCAATGCATATGTTGCAGTTGTGTATCTATTTGCCTAGATAATTGCGCCCCACTTTTCAAGTCACGAAGTGGCTCATAGTACAACAACGGCAGGATTTTAATGCACCAAAAACCCAAAGAAAACGGGAAGAATAAAAAGGCGTAAGAACAAAGGAGAAACAGCACAGGGAACCCCCAGCAAATAACTGGCAGGTGCTGCGGAATCAACAGGAGAGTCTCTTCTGGCTGTCAGCAGAGTGGGAGGAAAGAGAGTGGGGGTCTCAGCGAACTCTTGGGGCAGCCAGGGGGTCCCTGAGGGGGGCGTGCTGGCGCAGAAAAAGCCCCCTTGCTCGTGGCCACAGATGGGACCTCCTCAGCCTCTGTGATGTCAATGAATAAAGATCCTGATTTTAACAAGTTGCGGGGGGAGGAGAGTCCATTTACATTTATGGACTTTTGCACTAGAAATAAACTGCTGGGGGGTCAGAGAGGAGGAAAGCTCTCTTTTCCCAGCACAGCAGGGCTCTGCTTTTGGGGTTTCTGTGTGTCGATTTCCCCCCTTTCCGTTTCCTTTCCAATGCCTGTTTCTTATGTATGGAGCAAGAGACTTTGCTGTCGGGAATTCCCACGTGTGTTGTGTTTCTTGGATATATTTTTAATTAAAGTGAAGTGAAACAAAGCCAAGCGAACTGCTCCAGGGTCTTTCGGGGACACCCTGCCTCCAAAATGCCAGGGCAGAGCAGCGAAAGGAGGAGAGCCCTCTCGGCCGGCCTGCGGGAAGGGGAGCAAGCGCGGAGCAGGCCATGCTCCTTCGCAGTTGCCTCAGCACCGGGCAGGTCTGCTTTTGCTGCTGCTGCTGCTGCTGCTGCCATCTGGGCAAGAGGGAGGCGTGCCTGGCAGCGCGAAGGAATGTGACCCGCTGCCGCGTCTTCCCTCCTGTAAACATTTCCTCAAGAAACTTTGAGCTGCTCGGATCTCTTCTCCCTCCCGAGGGAAAGATCTGCAAAGAGCCTCCCCACCCGGGAGGACAGCGTGAGGGGGAGATAAAACGCCGCAAGCAAAGTATGATTCCGATTTGCAGGAGAGCCTCCTTCTCCCTCGTCGTCTTCTGCAGCCTTGTTTTACTGGGATCAGGTAAGTTCAAGGGCAGGTCGGCTCTGTCTCGCGTCTAATCCGAAACAGGATAGTTCCAGCAGGTGGACCAGGTTATAAAACCGCAGGCTGGGTGGGCGGACTGAGCGCGCAGCCAGATCCTGATGCTACTGACATCCAAAACACGGGCAGAGGAGTCGAGCTTGTTCTCGCTGTTCCCCTTCGGCAGCCGGAGGGTTCCTTCTGTTTTGCTTCCTTGTGTTTTCCTCTGTTCCTGGGACTAATCCAGAGCAGGGATGGAATGGGGCTCTTGGGCTCTTCACCATCAGCTCAGGGGCAGCCCCAGGCAACCAGAACGGGAGGGTGGCAGCCACGGAGCGTTGGCATGGCCAGATTCAGAGGGGCGGTTGGGTAGCAGCAGCAGCAGCCTGGGAAGGGGGCGGGTCCCCATGGACTCGGGTGGTCGTGGTGGGGAGATGTGTTGCAAAAGCAAGAGGCAGCCCTGGGAGGAAGGGGCTGCTGCAGTGGGCAGGGTGGGAGGCTGAAACAGTCAGCCAGTAAGTGCCCAGCTATGCAAAGTACCCCAGCTCTGGCAGAGGTAAAGGTAAAGGGACCCCTGACCAGTCGTGACCAACTCTGGGGTTGCGGCGCTCATCTCGCTTTATTGGCCAAAGGGAGCCGCCGTGCAGCTTCCGGGTCATGTGGCCAGCATGACTAAGCCACTTCTGGCGAACCAGAGCAGCGCACGGAAACGCCATTTATCTTCCCGCCGGAGCGGTACCTATTTATCTACTTGCACTGGCGTGCTTTCGGACTGCTAGGTGGGCAGAAACTGGGATCGAGCAATGGGAGCTCACCCCGTCGTGGGGATTCGAACCGCCAACCTTCTGATTGGCAAGTCCTAGGCTCTGTGGTTTAACCCACAGCGCCACCCACGTCTCTGGCAGAGAGGAAAGGTTGAAACTATCTCCGGTCAGAAACATCTTCCCAGCCGGCCAAGTGGCGAAAGGGAAGCACAACCTGGACTCACACTGGTTAAATGAGCCTAAATGGGGTTCTTGCCCGAGACAGCCGGGGGGGGGGGAGAGGAGAAGCCATTTGTGAGAGGAGTCATGATAGGGGCAGCACCCCCAAACCCACACCAGCTGTGATTCCTTCCTGCATTCCTGGGGTTTGGACTAGATGGCGCTTTGGGTCCCTTCGGACTCTACAACTGTATTATTCTCTGAGAGCAGTGGAACAAGGCCCAAGAGGGGGATCCAGGAGAACGACCCATGCAAACGGCTTGGATAAGAGACCAAAGGTTTGCATGTAATCTTTGGATCCCTCACCAAGCCGGGAGGGGGGGGCGGGACTTTGCCCTCATCAGCCCAGCCTGGGCTCTCAGGCGGGTCAATGCGCATTGCACAACTCGGTCCACAGCTCAGGGGCCTGGTGCATGTGTGCGTGTTCAAGAAAGGCGGAAGGCGGCTGGTGCCTAACCTCAGTCGAAAGGTAGCAGGTGCTGAGAGAGCACAGGTGTCCTGGAAGAGCAAAGGCCACCAGTGGTTTCTCCGGGAGATTTTCAGGCTGGGAGGAGGGAGCCAAGCAAACACCCCTCACACACCCCCAGCTTCTCCCAGGCCAAGAGGAAACACTCCCTCCTCCAAAGTAGGGCTGGGCAATATCTGGTTTTCAACATCGCAATATATCACCAGCTAAACCTTGCAATATATTGATATATCACAATGTCTGAAATAAGGGTGGAGCTATGCAGAGTCATTGGCTGGCTTCATAGTTTTCCCCATCCTGTGATTTTTTTTGCATAGGACACAAACACTCTCGCACACATCACGATTCCTGATATATGCCCAGGTCAAAAACACGAAACCAGTATCAAAGCGGTTCTGGATGATATATTGATACACTGGCCAGCCCTAGTTCAGAGCATTCAGCTGACCACCCATTGAAAGAAGCGCAGGTCTCCAAGTGAGAGCTAGAGGAAGGAGGACGGCTCCCCCAGCCCCCCCCCACAGGGAAATCCCTTTGCTCTGGTGCACAAAGGAGGCAACTCTTGCCAAGACCTTTCTGAACTTCCTTCCGGTTTTCCAACCAGTAGCCCAAGACTCCTGCTCTGGTCACTGTGGGACACCTCGAAGCAGCTGCTCCTGCCACGCAACCTGTGAGTCCCTGGGAATCTGCTGCCCCGACTACTGGGAATTCTGCCTGAACGCCTCTCCCTACTCAGGAACCCTCCTTGGGGGGAAAGACTTTAGCCTTCTCAACGTGACCTTCAGTGGCTCTTCCACCGTGATTTGCAGGTGAGCTGAGATTTCCAGAAGGATTGGTAGCTCACGATACAGGCACTTGGCCTGGGATGCATGTGTGCATTAATGCACATGTTAGTGGGGCCCCCCCCCGCATTTCGGGTCACATTTTCAGGTTGTTGGGGGAGGGTCTTTTCCGGATTTGCATGAGCTGTTGGGTTTCCCTGACCCTGCAACCCCCCCTTCCCCAAACTCTTTATTTGCGAAGCCATCATCTGCCCATGTGCAGTGGCTGCCACAAGTGTACACACCTCAGCTGCTTGAGGCAAAGCAAAAAGACAACCCCCCCCACACACCCCACTGCCTGCAGGAAAGCAGAGAGAAAAGGAGACTGCAAAGGAGCAGGCAGTGTGGGGTGGGAGGCATGGCAGAGGGGCACGGAGGATGTGAGCAGCGCACTCCCCAAACCCAGATCTGCTCCCTGAGGCAACTGCCTCACCTCGCCTCATGGGTGGGCCTGTCCTGCACTTCAGCTTAATTACGAAGTTAATGTGGCTTAAGATTTCCATTCAGATGGAAGCTGGTTTGAGGGGGAAACACAGCACAGAGCAGTCTTTCTCAAGTAACTACAACTCCCATCACCCCTAGCTAACAGGACCAGTGGTCAGGGATGGTGGGAATTGTAGTCTCAAAACATCTGGAGAGCTGAGTTTGCCTGTGCCTGAACTACAGGATAGAGGTGGGTTGTGGTTAATCCAGTGTGTACCTGGTTTCAAAAACCAGCAATGGGAGCACGTTGGATGCAGAGCAAATGGTCAGGTGCTCCCAGCCAGGGATTTTGCCTTCCAGGCAGACCTGCTCCTCACAGGTTTGCAGCAGTGAGAAAGGGGAACGGCATGATAAAAACCAATAAGAGGGAGGGAAGAGTGCACATCGCCCAGTGTTGCCATGGAGATCTGTGTGTGCTCCTGTTTGAAATAGGGCAGGGCCCAAATAGCTTCCCAGGGCTGGGAGATCCCAGGTCCCATCGCTGGAGCATCTTTCATTTCCCCCTACCTGAAAGAACAGACTCTTTGTTCTGATTTCGGTAAGGCTTTTGACAAATTCCCCAATGATATTCCTGCAGAGAATACAATGTGGGCTGAACAAGGTAACACTTAGGTGGATCTGTATCTGGTTGACTGACCAAACCCAGAGAGCACTCATTAATGGTTCCTCGTCACCCTGGGGAAAAGTGGGGTGCTGCAGGTTTCTGTCCTGGGCCCGTTGTTGTTCATCATCTTTATAAATGACTGGGACGAAGGAATTGAGGGGATGCTCATCCAATTTGCAGATGACACCAAACTGGGAGGGGTAGCTAAGGCTGCAGAAGACAGAACCAGAATTCAATATGACAATAATGTTGAATGGGTTTAGATGAGTAGGAGAGGATATTTTATTTATTATTCTTCCTCTTCTTGTGTAAGAATGCGAATACTTATTTCAGCAGAGCTAATTTGCCATCCGTGTGCAGCTTATCTCTAGAAGCTTCTAGAGACAATGTTGCACAATGTGGCATAATTATGATATCCAAGGGTGCTTGGGCAGAGCTCGATTTATTTCCCCCCTTCTGCGTTTCCCTCTTAACAAAGAAATCGCTCTCAGGCTGTTTATGTAAACAAGAAAGATATAAAAGTTTCCTCACATCAGAAGACTTGGCAGGATTCAGCAGATGAAAATTAGGCAGACAAGAATCCTCAAAATTTACAAAAGTCCATAGTCTGGTTCAAAATGCAGTGCACTCTCTGGACAAGAGATAAAAAGAAAAGTGTGCTTTCTATTGTTCCTCCTCCTGCCCCAAGTTTAAAAGATACGTTTCTGACTCAGGCATTTGTGATCTGGCTGCAGATCCTCCCACGTTTGACAGATTGGAGAACTGGGCCAAAACTAACAACATGAATGGCAATAGGGACAAATGCAAGAGAGGATGAAACCCTGTAAAACCCCAGAGCATAAATGATTGTGGGGTCAACCAGTGATTTCCCCAGCACCACCTGACTTCTGGTATTGGTCCTTCAGATAGAGATGGAACGACCAGTGTTAAAACTAGATCGCAAATCGGGTTGAAATGGATCTTGATAATGAGTCTCATTCAGGAGACCCTGAAGTGGTCTAGTAACTCTCCACACAAACCCCTTCCTCCAGTCAACAGCCATTGCACTCCCTTGGGTTCATGGGCAGGGGTTTCCTTTAGGAATGGTCTTGTAACTACTTCCTTCAATGCAGCTGGGGACACCCGAGGTCATCTGTCTGTCCTAAAGAGGCAGCTGCTACTTCTCCTCCTCCACTGGGATCTCTTTCCCCAAAGAGTCTTTCCTACTAGCCATCTCTTCTGGAAACGAAGGACTGCCAGACTGCAGCTGTAACCTTGCACCGCAGCACTGAATGTCAGCTTTCAACCAGGTAGAAGTCTTTGGCGAATCTCACCAAGTGCCGATTCTTGTTCCTGCCTGTCATACTGCACTGTGAACATGTCCAATTGCTTGCAGTTTTAATCCCTTTTGCTTTTATAAAACGATTCCTTCCAGCTGGCCTTGGCAGGAGCCAATCATGCTGTAAAATGCCGGAAGGAAAAGACGGAGGGAGAGCTGGGAGAGTGGCCCACTGACCGTCCACCTGGCCTGGAGGGCCACCAAGGAATTAAGCGGCTGAGGTGGTGGGATTTGAACCCAGGGCCTTCAAGCCGACCCCTGCTCTGACTTTGCCCCTTCCTCCTTTGGGTCACCCTGTGGTTTCTCTTTGGCGTTGACAGGTTTGCAGGGTCAGTCGAGACCAGAGGCTACGTGGCTGGAGATGGCCGAGTCCACTGCATCTCCCCCTTGCTCTACCAGATCGGGATCCTGAAGCTGGAGATTTCCAGCAATGGCGGACGGACATTTCCCTGGATGGCAACCTGGGTGTCAGGTGACTTGTTTTCCAGTTTGCAGGTTCCCTGATCTCCAGAGAGCCCAAGCTGTGTCTCCACGTACCTTGTCCTCTGCCGGTTTCCTTGAGGGAGAGGGCTGGGTGTTCCCAAAGCAACTGCCCTCATTTCCCGCACTTGGGAAGGGATTCTGCTGTGGCTGAAACTGTGTCACGATGTAATGTGGGTGGCGAAGATAATGTTGGGCCTTGCTGCCTCTGCTGCTTCCTGCTTCGCAGAGCTGCTGTTCAGAATAAGTCATACACAGCTCTGGGAGGGACTTGGCTGCCTGAGGAGATCTGGGGCTTGCTATGTCCTTCTTTGCTTTCATGGCCTGCTCTTAAAGAAGAATTTCAGGGATGCTTCTTTGCATGCCATAAATAGTGTTACTGGCCACCACTGTGTTTGAGTGTTAAGACATTCCTAGGATTCTGAGCTTTACTGAGAGTTTGGTTTCCTTAGAAAGAGGTTCAGTAGAGATTGTGGTGTCCTTAGGCTATATTATTTATTTACACATACGTATACAAGCTGAGCATCAGATGAAGCATCTTGCAGCATCAGCAGACCTTGCTTCTCCATTAAGGGCAGCTTTGGACCCAGCACAGAGCAAGCACGGCTCTGGGTTTCCAGCTTCCAGGCTGCTTCCAGCTCAGCTCACACACAACACACTGACTTTTGTTCTTCTCCCTTGCATGTAGGAGAGGGGGGGGTGGAGGAAAGGCCTGTGGCAAAAGAGAGATGTCCAAGACAGTCTCTCCCACCCCCTCCATTGCCAACTGCGACACAACAGCCCCGCAGTGCTGCTGCCACCCTTACACCTGCAGCCCAGATGGAAGGGAATCTGGAATGCACTAAAGCAATTACCGTATTTTTCGCTCCATAAGACGCACTTTTTTCTTCCTAAAAAGTAAGGGGAAATGTCTGTGTGTCTTATGGAGCAAATGCATGGTCCCTGGAGCCGACTTGCCCAGGGGTAAAAAGCAGATCATGCTTTTTGTTTTTTAGAAAGAGGGAAGTGATTGTTGAAACAAAGCCGCTGATCGTTTACCGATCAGGGAGAGAGATAAGGGACGCTAGAGATAAAGGAGGTTGCCTTGAAGGGGGGAGGTAAAGACAGCAAACTTGCAAAGGGGGGAAACAGGAAGACTAAAGCAATAAGGAGAGAAATTAGAAGAAAAGGAGGAGCAAAAAACTGCTCCAGCTAAGGAAAAGACACTAAGGCAAAGGAGGGAAGGGAGTGTTGAAAGGAAACAGCTGATCAGTGGGATCGGGAGAGAGATAAGGGATGCTAGAGGCTGCCTGGGAGGGGGGAGGTAAAAGCACATGGATCCTCAGGATTTTTGCATTGGGTCACCCCAAATTCACCATCAGATCACATGTCTGTGTCCACAGCATGAACCGCAAAAATCATACATCCACTGTTTCATTCAGAATATTTTTTTTCTTGTTTTCCTCCTCTAAAAACTAGGTGCGTCTTATGGTCAGGTGCGTCTTGTGGAGCAAAAAACACAGTACTTTTAAAAGGTTCTAAGCCAGTGCCTCAGCTCTTCTCAACTCAAGCCTGCACCTCTGAGGTTTGCTTGGAGTATAGTAGCAGCAGCCCACACTCTGAGTCTCTCCCAGGGTGTGCTAGATAGATTACAACTTCAATCTTTAACTCGTAGCAGAGCTGGATTTAGGGCAGCATGGCTGGTTTGCCCACACAGGGCGCAGGGGCCAAGGGGGCACCTTCCTGCCTTCTTCCCAAAGCCTAGTAGGTGCTGGGATTTGGGAAGGAGGCATGAGGGCTCCCACAAGGTCCCAGAGTCCTCATCCTTCCTTCTCAAATCCTACTTAGTGCGTGCCAAGCCTGGACAAGCACAGAGTGCCATATTACCAAGGTCCGCCCCTTCTCCCAGTAGCCTGAATGTCAAGTGTTTATTGGGGGGAGGACCTAAAACTCTGAGTTTGGCAAACACTTTGGAAGTCATCCTAAGGAACCTTATTAAGAATAAAAAGGGGGGGGGAGCAGGTAGAAGGTAAGAGCAGAATGCAGAAGAAATGCAATCTCTGCGAATCTACAACTGAACTAATCCCAGTCTGTTGGCAAAACTTGTTCAAATTCACTCACAAAGAATCAGTAAGATTGGTCAACTTCCATAGAAGAGCCAGTCTTGGATCCCTGGTGCTGTTTTGTTAGGAAAAGAGGTGCCAGAACTCACCATGAACGCCTCCTTTGTTCTCTTACCATGGTAATGGCACCCACCTGAGAGGTGTTGGAGCTGAGTTCCCATGAATTCCAGCTAGGAAAAAAGCCCTGGATCCCCTGATTTTGGGAGGGGAACAAGCTGCAAGAAACAGCTCAACTTTCTAAAGCCTCACTCTCCTCTCATGGTGAGAGGGAGTCCTGGCTTTTTCTTCTGTTCCTCAGGTAGACCCCTTAAGTAAAGGAAAAGGGACCCCTGACCATTAGGTCCAGTCGTGGCCAACTCTGTGGTTGCGGCTCTCATCTCACTTTATTGGCTGAGGGAGCTGGTGCACAGCTTCTGGGTCATGTGGCCAGCATGACGAAGCCGCTTCTGGCAAACCAGAGCAGCGCACGGAAACGCTGTTTACCTTCCCGCTGGAGTGGTACCTATTTAGCTACTTGCACTTTGATGTGCTTTCGAACTGCTAGGTTGGCAGGAGCAGGGACTGAACAATGGGCGCTCACCCCATTGTGGGGATTCGAACTGTCAACCTTCTGATCGGCAAGGCCTAGGCTCTGTGGTTTAACCCACAACGCCACCCACGTCCCCGACCCCTTAAGTACCAACTACTACTACTACTACTACTACTACTACTACTACTACTACTAATTTATTATTTATACCCTGCCCATCTGGCTGGGTTTCCCCAGCCACTCTGGGCGGCTTCCAACAAAGTATTAAAATACAGTGGTCTGTTAAACATCAAAAGCTTCCCTAAAGAGGGCTGCCTTCAGATGTCTTGGTAGTTGTTGTTCTCCTTGACATCTGGTGGGAGGGCGTTCCACAGGGCGGGCGCCACCACCGAAAAAGCCCTCTTCCTGGTTCCCTGTAACTTGGCTTCTGGTAGTGAGGGAACTGCCAGAAGCCCCTCAGCGCTGGACCTCAGTGTCTGGGCAGAATGATGGGAGTGGAGATGCTCCTTCAGGTATACAGGGTTGAGGCCATTTAGGGCTTTCAAGGTCAGCACCAACAGTATGAATTGTGCTCAGAAACATACTGGGAGCCAATGTAGGTCTTGGCATAGGAAGAGGCTTGGCAGGAGATCCCTGGCACACTGGCCTGGAGGAATGGTGGGCAGATCAGGGCCTTCCTCACTTTAGCCCAGAAGACCCATCCCTTAGCTGTAGCTCCTGCAACATGACTCATTCTTCAGAGATGCTGAGAAGGACATTTCCATGGCTTGCAAAGGCCCTCGTCTTGCAGAGAACCTAGTCTGACTGGTTTAGAACCCTCTATTTCTAACCCTTGCTGGGTGCAGGACCCCAAGAATGGGGAAGGACTCAGGGCATCATCCCAACTGATACCCCCAACCCACAACATCAGCATCATTCAGCCAGTAAGAAACAAAAGCTCCCTTGCTCAAGGGCTGTGCAAAACTAGTGACTCACCATTACCACTTTTTGCTCCGTCACGCAGTTCATCACGGCAAAGTGTCTCCTTTGGAAAAAAGCACACTGGTGAATGAAACCAAGTGGCAGTACTATGGCACTCCTGGCACCGGGGGGAACCTGACGGTCACCTGGAACCATCGGACGCTTCAAGCCAGCCACGTCAATGTTGAAGTCTGGGGCTATAATGAAACAGGTAAGCCTCTCCCTGTGTCCATGTGGGTCTTGTGATGAGTTGGGGAATTGCAGATATTAAGCTTGTGCAGCATGAAGCAACTGGATACATAAAAAGCAACTGACCCTTTTTGGAATAAAACATTATCCAGGCTCATTTGTGAGGCCTCTTTCTTGCAGGAGACAGCTGTATTTTCAGCTTCTGGGCTTCTGTGGGGCAGCTGTTTTTGGCCACTTTTTGAGAAGTGCTGGGAGCAGGCGAAGCTGGTCCTTCGTCTCATCTGAAATAACAGGGGGGAGATGGGGCTGATTTCATTCATTCATTCAGAACTGACAAGACAATGTTTAACATAGCATAATGATAATATCAGTAAAACCTTCAGTGGCGCGTGGTGGGATGTCTTAAGTCCTACACGGCTCAGGACCTCAATACCTTAAGGACTGCATCTGACCATATGAAGCAACCTAGACCTTGCGCTCGTCACCTGAGATCCTTCTCTATGTCCCCCCTCCCTGAGAGGTCCAGAGGATGGCAACACAAGAACAGACCTTCTCTGTGGTGGCTCCCTGAATGTGGAATGCTCTCCCCAGAGAGGCTCGCCTGATGCCATCATGACATGTCTTGAAAAGCCAGGCAAAAACATTCCTCTTTACTCAGGCCTAGGACTAGGACTTTACTCATGCAGCCTAGGACTCACGTACCTACGGGACCACCTCTCCTGGTCTGCCCTGGGGAGGACCTTAAGGTCCACAAATGACAACACATTGGAGGTCCCAGGTCACAAGGTAGTTAGATTGGTCTCAACTAGGGCCAGGGCCTTTTCAGTACTGGCCCCAACTTGGCTCTGTCCCAAGAGACCAGGGCCCTGCGGGACTTGACATCTTTCCGCAAGGCCTGCAGGACGGAGCTGTTCTGCCTGGCCTTTGGTTTGGATTCAGTCTGACCCTTATGTTCCCCTCCCCTTATGGTCTTGATTTATTGGCTACTTTTAAAATGAGGCTGCATTTTAAATTGTATTTTAACCTGCATTTTAAATTGGTTCCTCCCCTCCCCCTTATGTTTTGTATTGTGAAATTATTGGTGTGAGCCACCCTGAGCCCGGCTCTGGCCAGGGAGGGCAGGGTATAAATAAATTTATTATTATTATTATTATTATTATTATTATTATTATTATTATTATTATTATTATTATTTTAGTATTATGGTGCCTTCAGACATTAAATAATCTATAGCTTCTTAAATGTGTGGGGGTGGACTGTTATTATTTTATTAGTATGCTGTCTATTATTATGCTTTTATTATTATGCTCTGTAAAATATTTTCTTAACATTGTATACCACCCTGGGATATTTCAATAAAGGGCGGTACATAAAATAAATAAGAAGAAGAATTGAATCCGAGAATCGTAGCATTGGAAGGGACTCCAAGGGCCATCTAGTCTAACCCCTTGAAATGCAGGAACTGCAACTATTACAGATGGCCAGCCAACCTCTGTCTACAAACCTCCAAGGGCCATCTGTCATGGGTGCTTGAGTTGAGACTCCGGGATTGCAGGGGGTTGGACTAGATGACCTTTGGCATACCTTCCAACCCTATGATTCTTCTAAAGAAGGAGAGCCCACCACCTTCTGAGGGAGTCCGCCCTGCAGTTGAACAGCTCTTACCTTCAGAAAGCTCATCCTAATGTCAACTCTTCCTCCCTCCCCTGGCCAGGCGAGCCTTATTCCAGCTCCTGGGTGGCGGAATGGAAATATCTTTACACCCTGAAGAGAAACCTGACCAACACGGGAGCCTTTACTTTCCTGCCGGTCCCCTCGGCTCAGTACTCTACCTGGGAAGTGGGGGCTCTGAGGATCTCCTCCGCTGCTTCTTCCGATGGTCAGAGGTGAGTCACTGACCCTTGGGAGGGGGCGTGTGTCCTCCCCCCAGCCGGACACCAACCTCTTGGGGCTCACATGATGGACAGGGTCTCGTTCTCCTAGGCACCCCAGTCTCCGAGTTGGGAGAGAGCTCGGGGGGGCTGCCAGCACATGCCTCGGGTTGGGCTAGGAAGCAACTGTGCTTTTGTGGCGTGTGGTTTTGTGGTGTTACGGAAAAATCTATGTGCGAGGCTGCTCAGTCCCCCAGCTCATAGGGCAGAACCTGCGGGTCCCTGCGGAATAAAGGAAGGAATCCAGCCAAAAACTGGAGCAAATAGCTGTAGACCAAAGTTTATTGCGCAACAGGTTCAAAGAGGAATTTTGAACCCCTAGGATGGGGTGACAAGGACTTTTAAAACTTTCCCACCATATCCCAGAATACAGTTCATTAAGCATCATCACTACATCACTGCTACATCAGAAAAGGGGGGGGGGGGTTATACATGATTAATATAGGAGGAATGTGTTGGGGCAACAGGCGAATACAGGTTATGTATTGGGGAAAACATTATAAGCACCTACTACAAGAGGACATTAGAACTTTGGTTTGCATAGTCTGTCACCTGGGCAAGTCCGGAGGAGTGCCTTTGCCCAGCGATTGACACCTATGAGTACCTTCCTGTGAGTACGTGACCTCCCGCTTGAGGGATTATGGCGGGGACCGAGTGCCTTCCAAGTCCTTGGCCAATGAAGCAGATTGGCGGGTGGAATGAAGGAAACTGGCAAAGGAGTTGATTTTATATGATTGTTAAAGCTAGGTAACTTCCCTGAGGGACGCGGGTGGCGCTGTGGGTTAAACCACAGAGCCTTGGACTTGCTGATCAGAAGGTTGGTGGTTCGAATCCCTGCGACGGGGTGAGCTCCCGTTGCTCGGTCCCTGCTCCTGCCACCTTAGCAGTTCAAAAGCACATAAAAATGCAAGTAGATAAATAGGTACCACTCCGGCAGGAAGGTAAACGGTGTTTCCGTGCGCTGCTCTGGTTCGCCAGAAGTGGCTTACATGACCCGGAAGCTGTACGCTGGCTCCCTCGGCCAATAAAGCGAGATGAGCGCCGCAACCCCAGAGTTGGCCAAGACTGGACCTAACGGTCAGGGGTCCCTTTACCTTTACATAACTTCCCTGAGCTGTCAAGTTGAAAGGATACATTTATGCATAATATTTGTAACATTTAACAATTTTAAGGATGTGCCCCCCCCCTGTAATTTTCCGTAACAGTGGACACAGACGTGAGACGGAAGAGCTCGCCTGCAGGCCTGCAAACCTTCTTTTTGTGGGAATGTTGTGGGTATCAGGAGAGGATATACTGATTAATATTATCCTTCCTAACTCGTGCTAGCAAGTTTCTTCCTATAGCAGAGTGCATTCCCCTATCACACAGCAGGAAGCTGGCTGCAGACTCCATAGAATCTCTTAAGTTCTCTTACTCCTGGTAAGACCCTGGCTGATCCCTCCTAAAAGAATAAAGACACCACAGTCTTATTCATAAGTAACAAAAAGTAGTTACTCATGATCAAGCAGAGCACAGTGTGATCCATGAAGGCAGACTTAAGGCTTAAAGTTGCAAACATGTACAAACAGGTTTACCCCATATGGGCAGTTTTTCATGTCTGATCTTTTACTGTGTTTTTAATATCCTGTTGGAAACTGCCCAGAGTGGCTGGGGAAACCCAGCCAGATGGGCAGGGTATAAATAATAAATTATTATAATAATATTATTATAACCTGGTACAGTCCAGGTGAATCAGGAAGTTCGCTGGATGAAAAAGAAGATTGAAGAGAAGAAGGTGGCTGTGTGACTTGGCCTTTTACCAGGTCTGGAAAGGTCACCTCCCCCCACTGGTCACATGCAAAGGAAGGATGCCCCAGCCAGGTGTAACAGGAAGTTGAGACTGGCTGGACCAGCATTCCCCTACATGCCCACTCTAGACAAACAGGTAATGTTGTACTTGACTGCTCCAGCGGATTACACCCCACACTCTTTCTCTTCTGCTCCCCTCCTCCAGCAACGTGGCGGCCATCTGGAGCACGGAGCACGCCTTGGCCTGGCACCTGGGAGACGACTTCCGCAAGGACCCGGCCGCATGGGCCACAGCCAAGTGCCGCCAGTGGGATGCCCTGGAGACAGGCCTGCCCAATTTCCTAGACGAGATCCCAGACTGCCCCTGCACTTTGGCACAGGCCCGGGCGGACGTGGGGCGATTCCACGTAGGTCCTTTGTGTCTTGCCTGTGGTGCTGGGGTGGCAGGGTGGAGCAAAGAAAACAGCGCAGGCCTAGTGGTCACAGCAACTCTTCCCAGCAGGTCTTGCCCCAATGAAGCAGTTGCAAGGACTGAAGGTCCCCGCCTTCCCACCGCTCTCTAAGATTCCTCCCTGGTTCCTTCCCCAGCAGCCTAAGACTCCTTCCTCTTGCCCAGGCAGAGGCAAACTCGGCCCTCCAGGTGTTTTGGGACTACAACTCCCACCATCCCTAGCTAACAGGACCATGTTGGGATGTGTCCAAGGGAATGGGGGCAATTTGCAGGCCCCCAGCTGGCTCCAGCCCACCGGCCGGCAGCCGGACGAACTCCGGTCCTTGGAACAGCATCACAACAGTGGCACACAGCTTCAGAAGCCTTCAGAAATTTGAGCACGCCTCAATCAGCAGAGTGAATAACACACAGCAGAAGTGGCGGACAGAGGCATATGTCAAGCGTATTTACAAGCAGTTTATTCAGCATAGTTCAGGACAAAGAAAACATGTCTGCTCTCTTTCATGTCCAAGAGCAGGAAGGCATAAGCAAAAGCTATACACAATGGAAGTTCCCAGCAGGCTGTGCTGGAAGTAAACAGACATGTGACATACAGCAACTCCACATGCCTGTTCTAAAGGTGGAACGGAACATCAATATCCTAACAGACCAGTAGTTAGGGATGATGGGAATTGTAGTCTCAAAACATCTGGAGGGCCGAGTTTGCCTATGCCTGCTCTTGTCTCTCTTTGCTCCTCCCTCATCATTTCTCTGCATGTTCTGGGAGACCAGAGGGGAGGGGAGCTGGTCACAGTGGGGGGGGGGGCTTCCCTGGCTTCTTCTGGAGTCTGCCTCTTGACTCTGCTCTCTGCCACAGCCTCTCCCTGCTCAGTAAAACCTGTTGCCTCTTCAGCTTCTGGCAGTCCTCTTCCCACTCTTCTCCCTCTGGCCACCCCAGTCCCCTGGCTCTGAGCTTTCTTCCCCTGGGGTTCCCAGCTGGTGCCTCCCAAACTCCTCTGCATCCAGACTGTCCATGTCAGACCCCCAAGGTCAGCCCCTGGTGCTGGACTCTCCCTTCTTGGAATTTTAAAAGTAGAGCTTGGATGTGTCCTGCCTCAACGGCTGGAGGCAGCGATGCTTCTGAATCCACGGGGCTGGAAACCCACAGACAGGGGTGTGGAGAGCTGCTCTTGTGCTCACATCCCACTTGTGGGTTTCCCATAATGGGCGTCTGGGTCGACACTGTGAGGACAGGATGCTGGACCAGATGGGCCACCGGCCTCATCCAGCAGATGTTCTTCTGAGGTTCTTATGACTCTCTCACTTGTTGTGGTTACAGATAGGTAGCCGTGTTGGTCTGCCATAGTCATAACAACAACAAAAAAAGAACTAACTTAGTTGGTCTTTAAAGTGCTACTGGAAGGAATTTTTTTTGTTATCACTTGTTGTGGTTAATCCAGACGGCAAAAAAAGTGACCACAGATCTGGGCCAGGGGAATCCAGAACAGAAACAGACCATAAAGACCGACACCCACAAACACACCCACACCCACACCCCCCAACCTTTGTGCAGAGGAACTGGGTGCTCTGGGAGTGAGGCTCAGGTGGGCTGGTGATCTGTGCCTTGGCAGGCAGCTTCCTGAGCTGTCAAGGAATTTCCCAGCAAAAGCCTCCAGAACCTTCTCGGCCGCACCCAAGCGCAGGGTTCATCTTCTCTCTCTCCACACATGATGCAAGAGGACATTTGTGCAAGAGAGGACTCCCCTCCCTGCTTAGAAGTCCTTCCTTGGGCAGCCTCTCCCTCAACACCCCCCTCCTCTTCCTCCAGCCTGTGAGTTGGGATCCCTGCACTGAGGGTGGATCTCTGTGATGCCCAAACCTCATGATTTCGAGCCAGCTGTGAAACTGGCACCAGCCCATGTTGTGAAAGCTCAGCTGCTCTGCCTGCCCTTCAGAGAACAGGCTCAGCTGGTTCCCTGCTTCCCTGGAGCTTTGGGCTCATCCCCAGCTAGGGAGCTGCCACAGACTTCTTCCTTCCAGGAACCAGGTATGGGGGAGCACCCTCCCCGGAAAGGTGCCAAGAAATCTTGGACACCTCATGGCACCCAGCACCCAGCTTTGGCAATCAGGATTTGGACGTCCTCACTTGCCCTCTGCATCAATAGGAGTATAGCATCTAGATCAAGGGAAGTAATAGTGCCACTGTATTCTGCTCTGGTCAGACCTCACCTGGAGTACTGTGTCCAGTTCAAGAAGGACACTGACAAACTGGAACGTGTCCAGAGGAGGGCAACCAAAATGGTCGAAGGCCTGGAAACGATGCCTTATGAGGAACGGCTAAGGGAGCTGGGCATGTTTAGCCTGGAGAAGAGGAGGTTAAGGGGTGATATGATAGCCATGTTCAAATATATAAAAGGATGTCACATAGAGGAGGGAGAAAGGTTGTTTTCTGCTGCTCCAGAGAAGCGGACACGGAGCAATGGATCCAAACTACAAGAAAGAAGATTCCACCTAAACATTAGGAAGAACTTCCTGACAGTAAGAGCTGTTCGACAGTGGAATTTGCTGCCAAGGAGTGTGGTGGAGTCTCCGTCTTTGGAGGTCTTTAAGCAGAGGCTTGACAACCATATGTCAGGAGTGCTCTGATGGTGTTTCCTGCTTGGCAGGGGGTTGGACTCGATGGCCCTTGTGGTCTATTCCAACGCTATGATTCTATGATTCTATGACACCCACTTGAATGGGGCTGCCTTTGCAGACTGCTCAGAAACTTCAGCCACAAGGCATGGATGTATCCTGCCAGAACGTTTCCCCAGCTGCTTAATCATTTCCAGGTACAAGGCAAGCTCTGGAACCAGGTCAGGGGCTGCCTCCTCCCACAGTCACCCCCAGTCCTCACCAGGGCACCCGTGGGATACATAGCACCCATTGAGCACCACACAAGGCTCCTTCCTGCACAGGCATCTCAGGATTTCATAGAGTTGGAAGGGACCCCGAGGGTCATCTAGTCCAAAGCCCTGCAATGCAGAAATCTCAGCTAAAGCATCCATGACAGATGTCCATCTCACTTTTGCTTAAATACCTCCAAGGAAGGAAAGTCCACAACTTTCTGAGGCTCTTACTTTCTGAAAGTTCTTCCTGATAGTCAGAATTTCTTGTAACTTGAATCCATTGGTTTGAGTCGTATCCTCTAGAACAGGAGAAAACAGTCTTGTTCCATCCTCCATGTGGCAGCCCTTCAGGTTTTTGAAGATGGCTATCCTATCTCTCCTGTCTCATTTTATAAGCTCCTTCAGCCATTCCTCATACGGCTTGGTTTCCAGACCCTTGATCACCTTGATTGCCCTCCTCTGCACATGCCCCAGCTTGTCCATATCCTTCTTAAATTGTGGTGCCCAAAACTGGACACAGAACTCTGGTGGAGTCTAACCAAGGTCTGCTTTGAGAACCACCTCTGAAGATGACCATTCTGGCAGATAACTCATGTCTTCTTTTACGGCTTTCATGACTTGGTTTTAAGCCACCTTGAGGCCCTTTTGCTAAAAGGTGCTTTCAGCGACAATAATCTGCAAGTGGGGCTCAAGAGCGGGGCAGGGGGCACCCGTGAGTTGACCAGCCTCTCTCTGCTCTCTCCCTTCCAGACTGACTACGGGTGTGACATAGAGAAGGGCAGCGTCTGCACCTACCACCAGGGGGCAGTGCACTGTGTCCGGGGGGTTCAGGCCAGGTAAGTCTCTCCAGGTGCATTGCAGGCTGGGCTCACAGTGGCCAAGACCGGCCACCTTCTGTGGAATGGGCTGCTGAGTCCCTTCGCCTTCTCTTCCAGCCCACGATACTCCTCAGGGCAGCAGTGCTGCTACAATGCTGCAGGGACCCAGGTCCTCACCGGAGACTCCGTCGGGGGAAGCACACCGGACCGAGGCCACGACTGGGGGGCTCCCCCTTACCAAAAGCCCCCCAGGGTCCCTGGCTTTTCCCACTGGATTTATGATGTCATCAGCTTCTACTACTGCTGCTTGTGGTCCAATAACTGCCCCACTTACCTCAACCGCCGTCCCTCCAGTGGCTGCAGGAAGTACCGTCCCCCCAGAGTTGGTATGTTCTCCTGACCTCACTCAGCCCTTCTTCATATCCATAGCACAAGGAGAGAGAGAGGGAGGCCAATCGAGGCCAAGCTGGGGGCACCCAATTAATTAGATGGGAGGGAACTGGACAGTGAAATGGGCTGACTCCTGGGTGATGCAGATGCCATTATGCAGTTGAATGTGCCTATGTATGCCATTCATTTCCCTCCCATCCACCCACCTGCTTCCGCACAGCCCCGGACACTTGCAACCCCTGCTATGCCACTGTGTAGGGCAAGGCTTAGGAGAGGACTAGGCTTGGCCAGAGATGGTTCCCTGGAGGAGGACTTTTCTCAGGGCAAGTCTGGGCCCTCCTTCACCGGTGCAGTGTGGTGTAGTGGTTAAAAGTGGTAGTCTCGTAATCTGGGGAACCGGGTTCGGGTCTCTGCTCCTCCACATGCAGCTTCTGGGTGACCTTGGGCCAGTCACACTTCTCTGAAGTCTCTCAGCCCCACTCACCTCACAGAGTGTTTGTTGTGGGGGAGGAAGGGAAAGGAGAATGTTAGCCGCTTTGAGACTCCTTAAAGGGAGTGAAAGGCGGGATATCAAATCCAAACTCCTCTTCTTCTGCAGTTTGGGTTCTGGGTTGGAGCCAAGGCCAACCAATGGCAGCTCATTTCTTCCCTCCACTACCCCAGCCACTTAGAAAAGGGGGTGGGTGGCCCATTTGGGTACAGATGCCCAGAGAACCCTATGCCAGCCCTGACACGCAACATGCTACATTAGTCAGTCTCCGTTATGGCGCTTGTAATGTGTGTTCTCTGTCATTGCATTTGCTGAACAGCCTCAGCTTTTGGAGATCCTCACTTTGTCACTTTTGACGGGACCAACTTCACCTTCAAAGGCCTTGGAGAATATACTGTGCTGGAATCCGGCCTCACATCCCTGAGCATTCAAGGGAGAACCCACCGTGCCAAGCTCTCAAATGGTGAGGTCTTCTGTCTCCTTTCCTGCGTTTCAAGGGGTTGGAATAGAAGACCCTTTGAGTCTGTTCCAACTCTGCAGTTCTGTGATTCCAATTGCCAAATTTTTGAAACTCTGAGTTCAATTCAAGGCTTGATTTTGGGGTTCCTAAAGCCCTAAATGACCAGGGGACATTCTAAGGAGCATCATCTATAGGTCCCACCCTGTAAATTCAGATAAATTGGGGTAAGTGTTGCTCAAGGTCCCCTTTGCTGCTTCTGCGAGGAGCTCTAAGAAGAATGCCTTTTCAGTGGTGGCACCAGTATTATGACGCCCCTTCTCAAGTGGGATCTAGCCACTCTGTTGGGCATTTTACATTTGGCAAGGGGGTTACCGATATTGCCGAACTCCCATCTTCCATCATCTCTCACCATTGGCCATGCCAGCTGGGGCTGTTTGGAGCTGGAGCCCAGCAACATCGGTGTGTGTGTGTGTGTGTGTGTGTGTGTGCAGGTTTGACCCTCCTGCCTATTTGGTTAACGCTGCTATTTTCTCCCAAACCTCCTGTGGTTCCAAAATCCATTGATGTTTAAATTCCACTGTTGTTTCTAACAGAAGACACCTGAAGGCAGCCCTGTTCAGGGAAGTTTTTAATGTGTGACATTTTGATGTATTTTTAATCTTTGTTGGAAGCCACCCAGAGTGGCTAAGGAAACCCAACCAGATGGGCGGGGTACAAATAAATTATTATTATTATTATTTATTATTATTGTTGTTGTTGTTGTTGTTGTTGTTGTTGTTGTTGTTAATAATATTAATATTAATATTATCATCATTATGGTGTTTGGCTTTTCCTGTTTCCTAATATGGATAGAAGATGATTTGGGGGCTTTTTGGTCAGAAAAGTAGAGCATAGATTTAAAAATGAAATAAACAAGTCACTTTCTGTCTCTTGAGACTTGGTGCACCACACTGATGTTTGCAATTGCCTGGCAGGAACTGAGGCCAAGGTGACGGGCTTCTCTGCCGTTGCCATGCAGGAGAATCGCTCAGATGTGGTTGAGATACGCATCCCGGAGCACTCGGACGGGCTGGAGGTCCTGCTCAACCAGAAGGCACTCAACTTCTCTGAACAAACCTGGATGGACCTGAATGGTGAGACATGGAGAGCAGGGCTGGCCAGGGAGGATTTCAGAAGCCCCGCAAGTGATTCCTTTCTGCTTAAGCACGGGGGCAAGACATGTCGCCTCTGACTGCTCACCAGGGCCGCAGGTGGGAGCTGGAGTTCAGCAAAGTCTGGAGGGCCTCAGGTTAGCCCATGGATGTCTGTTGGAGCCCAGCTCTGGTAGCCTTCATGATAATACTAATGAGTTAAGATAAGAAACCAAGGAGGAAAGAACGGAAACGAAGCCTTATGAGGAACGGTTGAAGGAGCTGGGTATGTTGAGCCTGGGAAAGAGGAGACCGAGAGGAGATGGCCATCTTCAAATATCTCAAGGGCTGGTACATGGAAGAGGGAACAAGCTTGGTTTCTCCTGCTCTGGAGGGCAGGACTTGAACCCATCGCTTCAAATGACCAGAAATGAGATTCTGACCAAACATCAGGAAGCATTTTCTGACAGTAAGAGCTGTTTGATAGTGGAACCTCTCCTTTGGGAGGTTGTGGAGTCTCCTTCATGGGAGGATTTTAGGCAGAGGTTGGATGGCCACCTGTCAGGGGTTCTTTAGCTGAGATTCCTGCATTTCAGGAGGTTGGACTAGATGACTCTAGGTATCCCTCCAACTCTACAGTTCTAAAATTCTGTATCAGTCACAAAAACCAAAGAACCAAGCAAAGCGGATGAGCTGGTCCAGCATCTTCTTTCCCACAAAGCCCACCCAGATGCCTCCAGGAGAAGCTCACTGCCCCCTTCTTGGTTCCTCCTAGTTTCGTACATTGGATTCTTCCCTGAGGCTTTGAGGCGACCGCAACTTAAACTTATGCAGAATTTAATCCTAAGGCCAAGAAGCCTTGCAACCCAATAGGTGGTTGGCATCTGTCTCGGGAGACAATGGAGGAGTGAGCCTTTGGGGGTGAAGTGAAACCGTTGGAAGGTTACAGCTCCTGCTGTGGTTGTGGAGACTGATATGGGAGAGACATGTATTGTTGCAGCTGGGGCAGAGGAAGGTGCCTGGTTGTGCTGCTGCAGATGGACCGTGGTGCTTCTTCTCTCGGTCATCCCTCCTCTGGTCACTGCTGTGGATACATGACCTGTCTGTCTGTCTCCAGGCACTGGGGGCGTCTGCAAGGGATTCCCACACGGCAGGGTTGATGGTTCCAGCCTTCAGGTCACGTTTGCGGACACCTTGGTAATGCAGCCAAATAAGCCTGTCAATATTATGTAAAGCCAAGTTTGCTCCAAAACAAGCAAACTGCAGGATAGACCAATTCATGGAGGTGGAGAGAGCTATGGAGCTCTTCTCTGTGCCCCCCACGGTCAGAGGCAGCGATGCTTCTGAATCCCAACTGCTGCAAACTGCTCTTGTGTTCGAATCCTGCTTGCTGGTTTCCCATAATGGCCCCCTGGTTGGCCCCTGTGAGAACAGCATGCTGGACTAGGTGGGCCACTGGGCTGATCCAGGAGGCTGTTTTTAGGTTCTTACGACTGGTGTCCCTCTTGGATTCTGTGAATCCTGAAGAACGGAACTGAGTCATGGAACAGAAAACCAAATCTTCTTCCCAACTGCCTCTCAACAAACTGTGGGATGTGAAACACAAGAGCAGTCAAGTACAACCTTCCTAGAGTGAACATGTTTACACATGGGGAGGGATGTTTGTCCAGCCAGCAGGTAAACTTCCTGTTTCCTTCTGGGCTGGGACAGACTTCCTCTGCATGTGACTAGAGGTGGGCGTGGCCTCACCTGTGCAGGTAACGACAAAAGGATAGGGCAGGGCAGCCATTTCTCTCTTTTTCACCACATGCATCAAAGAAGCAACATCTGCTTAGCCAAAGATGCTCTCTTGACTTCCAGCCAAGAGAGGACAAAGGGACAATTTTATGGGATAATTTCTAGGTATATGTTACTTTTCTAAGCTAAGTCTGCCTTCTGGGATCCGTTTGTGAACAGAATGATGTGAGAGTAAACCTTTTTATACTTTTATAGAAGACTGTGTCGTGTCTTATCTTTTATGAGGGAATAAGGGGAAAATAGCAGAACAGTTATTATAGAGGCTTTAGCAAGCCTGAGCAAACACATCCGCTGCAAGTTTAAAAAGGGGAATGTTACTTTGCTAAAATTGTGAACTTGTTAACACAAGTTGGAAAGGTTATAATCAAACCATATATCCTCTCCTACATCCCTGAACATTCCCACACAAACCAGTACGTGGTGCTGCATGGAATATCGAGTTACGGATGCAAACATTTTTCAAACATTCCCGCTGGATTTGTTTGCAGCCCCTGCTGTGCTGTGCAGATGGCCCATAATATTAATACTTGCCTGGTTTCCCTCTTTCCCTGGCAGGTCTCTTTCTCTCCACTGCACCTGGGCTGAATGTCACTGCCATGTTCTCCTCGGGAGTCGGAGTCGAAGTGAGGAGGGCGGGGAGGATGCTGAGCCTGACTGTTCTGCTGCCCGCAAAGTTCCTGAACCACACGCAGGGGCTCTTTGGGGTCATGAATGGCAACCCCCGGGACGACTTGACCCTCCGCAATGGGACCATCCTAGATGCCAACAGATGCAGCCCAGAAGAGCTATTTGCATTTGGCGCAGACTGTAAGTGAGCGCTCAGCTTCTCCCAAAGAAAGGGGCAGAGAGAGAGGAGCTGGTCTGGCCCTTGGCTGGGAAAAGATCTTAGTAGACCACAAGCTTCACATGAGTCAAAAGCTGATGCTATTCTAGGCTGCATCCACAGAAGTCTAGTGTCCAGATCAAGGGAAGTCATAGTCCGGCTCTCTTCTGCCTTGGTCAGAGCACTCCTGGAATACTGTGTCCAATTCTGGGCACCACAATTTAAGAAGGATGTTGACAAGCTGGAATGTGTGCAGAGGAGGGCAGCCAAGATGATCAAGGGTCTGGAAACCAAGCCTTATGAGGAACGGTTGAAGGAACTGGGTACATCTAGCCTGGAAAAGAGGAAACCCAGAGGTGATGCGATAGTCAACTTCAAATATCTTGAGGATTGTCACATGGAAGATGGAGCAAGCTTGGTTTCTCCTGCTCCAGAGTGTAGGACCTCTGGCAGTGCCCTCCAGGTGAATGGGCAGGTCTCCCACCCCCTCACCTGGCTGGTACGATGGAGGGAATTAAAATGTGCCCTTTTCGGTGAGTTTCAAAATGTCCCCTTAGAAAGTTTATCTCCAAAGTTTCCCTCTTCCCCTAGCATAGGAAAAGAAAAACATATCTGGTAAGTTAAAAATAGTTTACTTACAAATTTTCCAAAGGTCAGTTTCACATGCTTTTCAGATGAAGTGTGGTAAGGAAATTTAATTAAAATATAAAATAAAATGTGCTTTTCCATATAGCAGTCAGAAAAAAAAAGACTTGCAGGCAGTGAAATGTAGTTTAGTTACAAAGAGGCAAAAGTTCCTAAATTACTGGTATTGGAAAAAGTTAGTTTCAGACTCCATTCTTGTCTGGAACAAACTAGGCTGGTTAAAGCCATGCTGCTGAGCTGGAGCAACTCACACCTCCTCACACACTGAAGTTCACTGAAGTAGACAGATGGAACAAAGGCTTGGTTCGCGGGTAGGTAGGGTCTTAGCCTGCGTACCAGGTGGAGCTGGTAGACAGCTGCCCTGGACACAGAATTGACCTGCGCCTCCATGGACAGCTGTGAGTCCAAAATGACTCCCAGGCTGCGCACCTGGTCCTTCAGGGGCACAGTTACCCCATTCAAGACCAGGGAATCCCCCACACCAACCCGCTCCCTGTCCCCCAAAAACAGTACTTCTGTCTTGTCAGGATTCAACCTCAGTCTGTTAGCCGCCATCCATCCTCCAACCGCCTCCAGGCACTCACACAGGACCTTCACCGCCTTCACTGGTTCTGATTTAAAGGAGAGGTAGAGCTGGGTGTCATCTGCGTACTGATGAACACCCAGTCCAAACCCCCTGATGATCTCTCCCAGCGGCTTCATATAGATATTAAAAAGCATGGGGGAGAGGACAGAACCCTGAGGCACCCCACAAGTGAGAGCCCAGTTGTCTGAACACTCATCCCCCCCCACCACTTTCTGGACACGGCCCAGGAGGAAGGAGCGGAACCACTGTATGACAGTGCCCCCAGCTCCCAGCCCCTGAAGACGGTCCAGAAGGATGTTATGGTCGATGGTGTCAAAGGCCGCTGAGAGATCCAGCAGAACTAGGAAACAGCTCTCACCTTTGTCCCTAGCCCGTCGGAGATCATCAACCAGTGCGACCAAGGCAGTTTCAGTCCCATGGTGAGACCTGAATCCCGATTGGAAGGGATCCAAATGGTCCGTTTCCTCCAGGCGTGCTTGGAGTTGTTCAGCAACCACCCGCTCAATCACCTTGCCCAAGAATGGCAGATTTGAGACTGGGCGATAGTTGGCCAAATTGGCCGGGTCTAAAGATGTTTTTTTAAGAAGCGGTTTAATGACCGCCTCTTTCAGCGGGTCTGGGAAGGCTCCCTCACAGAGGGAAGCATTCACCACCCCGCAGAGCCCATCGCCCAGCCCTTCCCGGCTCGCTTTTATCAGCCAGGATGGGCAAGGATCAAGGAGACAGGTGGTCGGTTTCACTTTTCCAAGCAGCCTGTCCACATCCTCGGAGGTAACAGACTGGAATTGATCCCATGTAACAGGACCAGACAGAACTCTAGCACTCTCCCGCCCTGGCCCTGCTCCCACGGTGGAGTCTACCTCCTTCTGAATCTGAGCGATTTTATCTGCAAAAAACGTTGCAAAAGCATTGCAGGAGATCTTGGGGTCCCTACCAGGCCCCGGTGGTACAGGTGGTTCCGATAGATTGCGAACCACCTGAAAAAGTCTCCTGCTGCTGTTTTCTGCAGATGCAATGGAGGCGGCGAAGAAGGCCCTCTTCGCCGTCGCCATTGCCACTTGGTAGGCTCGACGTTGAGCTCTAACCCGTGTCCGGTCTGTTCAGAATGAGTTTTCCGCCACCGGCGCTCTAGCCGTCTCAACAATTGTTTCATCACCCTCAGCTCCGGGGAAAACCACGGGGCTGTCCGGGCTCCATGCAATCGGAGAGGGCGCTTCGGAGCCAGACAGTCAATAGCCCTGGTTAACTCCGCATTCCAGCGTGCCACCAGGGAATCAGCTGAAAGGCCATCAACTTGGGATAAAGCATCCCCTACCACTCTCTGGAAGCCAATTGGATCCATTAAGTGGCGGGGGCGGACCATCCGAATCGGTCCCACCTCCCTGCAGAGGGGAAGGGTTGCGGAGAAGTCCAGTTGCACCAGGAATTGAGTGGGGCTACCTTTGAAGGTGACCCGGAAACTGCAATTAATCCAGAATGCGGCAGCTAGACTGGTGACTGGGAGTGGCCGCTGGGACCATATAACTGTTGGGAAACTGCCAGGGAGATATAGTCCATCATGGCCCCAAGCCGGCTGCCGGACTTCCATCGATCTCCCGTAGCCAGGCAGATCCAGCAGTTAGCGACACGAAGCCTCAGAAATAGATTGCCACATTCCAGGCTTGTGCACACTGTTCTTTATCAGCAGAAACCACAGCCAGAAAGCTTGCACCGAAGAAGAGCATAATTTACAGATTTTATTTAGCGTTGAACAGAACAAAGAGAAAACATGACCGTTCTGTGTCAGTGTCTCTGACCGACTGAAATCGAAAGGAAACAGCAAACATAAACATCCTCAACAGGAAATACGCAGACTCTGTGACTCACAAGCCTGCTCTCTCTTAAGGTGGAACGGAAATATCCTAACATCCTCCCCCTTTCCGTGTAACCTGTTGTACCTGTGGTTCACTCAATTGCAACCTTTGTACATAAACCTTATGTTGTTCTCTGTTAACAACCTTAGACAACAGATCAGCAGGAATTTCATTTCCTGGCATGTAGGACACCCGAATCAGTCCCTTTTGAATACACTCTCTTGCACGATGTAGCTTAATCTGCAAGTACTTGGTTCTTTGCTTGCAACTCTCGGAGTTCAGCAAAGCCAAACACGATCTATTGTCTTGATACACTTGTATAGGACATTTCACAGAAACCCCGATGTCCTTAAACAGTTGCATCAACCATTCACAATCCATGAGTGAAAATGACAGAGCATTGAGTTCTGCTTCACAGGAACTTAGGCTCACTGTTGTTTGCTTCTTGCACAACCAGTCAAACAGGCAGTGGTTGTACATGTAGCATACTCCAGAAGTGCTTGTACCATCTGTGGTGTCACTTCCAAAACTTGCATCTGCAAAGATTTCAAGACCTCCAGTCTTCTGACTGGTGAACCTCAGCCTGTAGTGCATAGTCCCTTTCAAATAGCGGGCTATGCGCTTCAGAGCTTTCCAATCCTGAACCGTAGGATTGTTGGCATGTCTGCTAAGCAGATTACAGCTTACAGCTATGTCAGGTCTTGAACATCTGGCAATGAAATTCAGCTTGCCTAGAACGCATCTGTACAGCGTTGTGTCAGAAAACGCTTCAGCAGTACTGTCTACCTGGTAACCTGTCACCATCGGTGTGTCTGCTGGGTTTGCATCAACCAAATTCAACCTGGTTAATACATCAGCAATTTTCTGTGTTTGGTGTACCAGAAAATTACCTGCTTGGTCCTTCTCCACCTGCAGAGAAAGATAGTTGGATACCTCACCAAGATCCTTCATGTCAAAGTGCTCCTTCAGCTGAGCTAGGGTGCTTTGGTAAAAAGCCTGATTCTTCCAAAACATCAGAAGATCATCAACAAAACATAAACAATACAGTTTGTTTTGCCCCTCCTCCTTGACAAACACACATGGATCAGCTTTGCCCTGGTGAAAACCTAGAGAAAGCAACGTTTCAGTGAGTTTTGTGTTCCAACACCTGGCACTCTGCTTAAGACCATACAAGGATTTCCGCAATTTACAGACCATTCCCTTCTGTATCTCCATCCCATCTGGTGGAAGCATGAACAGCTCTTCGTTCAAAATCCCGTACAAAAAAGCTGTATTAATGTCATGATGAGAAACATGCAGTTTCTCCTCCGCAGCAATCTTGAGCATCAGCCGAATGCTCTCATATTTGACAGTGGGAGAGTAGGTCTCGTGGTAATCCTGTCCTGGTACCTGTGAAAAACCTCTGGCAACCAATCTGGCTTTGTGTCTGACAACCTTGCCATTCTGGTCTGTCTTGGCCTTGAAGACCCATTTGCTGCCAACCAGTCTCATTCCTGGGACTACCGGTACCAGTTCCCAAGTTTGGTTCCTGTTCAAGGAATCAACTTCAGCCTTCATGGCATTAAGCCAAGGCTCAGCATCTTTAGAGGTTAACTCCTGAACCTCTTTGAAGCTTGAAGGTTCCCACACCTTCTCTGAGCTACTAAGAACAGCAGTTGCTGTTTTAGCAAACTCATCAGCATACCTCTTTGGAGGTCTGCCTTTGGTCGCCCTTTCAGACCTGCGTACTAGACGCAAGTCTTCTGGACTCATCTCCTCTTTCTTAGGAGAAAAATGACCAATGGTGAACAGTGGTTCTTCCAGTTCATTGTCAGACGCATCAGATGGTCTGACTGAGGCCTTTGCACTCTTGTAGTCTGCTGTGTCATCACTCTCACTGACATCAGCAGCAGCGCCGCCCACTGAACTGGAATCCGAACTCTGATCATCATCATCATCATCCTCATCATCAGTTTCCTCAGCTTTCTCAG
This sequence comes from Podarcis muralis, assembly GCF_964188315.1. NCBI lineage: Eukaryota > Metazoa > Chordata > Lepidosauria > Squamata > Lacertidae > Podarcis > Podarcis muralis. The sequence goes on along the minus strand of NC_135666.1, from coordinate 1,454,494 downwards.
CATGATCTGCTTTCTTCACATCACCTTCATCCTCCTCTGGGTAACTCTGGAAAATTCCCACATTTTCCCCCCACTTTGGATTGTACTCAACACTCCTTGTGAACTTAATGGACTTAGAGTTAGTCATCCATACCCTGTATGCACCTTTTTCGTACCCCATGAACAAACCATGTGCCCCACGCTTCCCAAGCTTGTTGGTTTGTGGGGTGCGTACCCACATGTCAGAACCAAAAATTCTCATGTGTTTGGTGTTGGGTTTCTTGCCAAACATCTTCTCATAGGGGGTACAACCAATGGGTGATGACAATCTGCGATTAACGGAGTAAACCAGATTCCCTAAAGCCTCCTCCCAAAACTTATCAGGGAGATTGGCATCATGCAACAAGGTTTTCATTCCTTGCAGCAATGTTTGATTTGCTCTCTCCGCAAGCCCATTCATCCATGGCGATCTGGGGGTTGACATGTCATGCTGGATTCCCTTCTCAGTCAGGAAAGCTTCAAACTGCTGAGAAGTGAATTCCCCGCCCCGATCGGTAAAAAGACAGGAAATACGTTTACCGTGAGCATTCTCCAACCAAGCACAGAATGCCTTAAACTTAGGAAACGCTTGCGATTTCTGTTCGAGCAAAAACACATGAATGTACCTAGAAAAAGAATCAATTAGAACCATGAAGAACCTTGCTCCTCCTAAAGAGGGCGTAAGTGGCCCAACCAGGTCTGCGTGCACTAGCTGGTAAGGCTTGGAAGCCTGCCTGCTAGACTCCTTGCCTTTTGGAGCAACCTTCACCTTGTTCTCTGCACAAGATACACATTTCATGTGAAATTTACAGGGTTTGATGTTCAAACCCTCAACCACCTCTGGCATCTTGGCCAGTGCCTTCCAAGAGAGGTGACCAAACCTTCGATGCGCTTCATGAATGCAACCTGCATGAAGAACTTTGTTAGTTTGTGCAACACAACAAGAATTAGCATTAGATACAACAGCAGTGTCATCATAAGTTATATGGAACAAACCATCCATAAACTTTGCATGCAAATAGTCCTCTTTGCCTTTACTGATGACACAGACGCTCCTCTTGAAGGAAATCTGAAAACCACGTCCAGTAAGCTGCGGGACGCTCAATAAATTGCTTGCAGCTCCAGGAACATACAGTACATTACTGATGGTTGTATGCAAACTTGCAAGTTTCACAGTCCCTTCTCCTGCAATTTGCAACGTCCTTCCATCAGCCAGGTGGATCTCACCTTCCTGAGGCTTGAAGGAGATAAAGAGGTGGTGATCCTTCGAGATGTGGCGGGTACAGCCCGAATCAACAACAAAACTGCCTTTGGCTATTGGAGCAGCCTTCACAGCAAGCAAACCCTTGTTTTCCACTGACTTGGGCTTTTGCAGCTTGCCCCCCTGCTGCTCCTGGCCAGCAGACGTGCCTTTAGCCTTTGGTGAAGCTGTGCCAGCAGACATAGCCTTGTCTTCCACTGGCGTGGGCTTTTGCAGCTTGCCCCCCTGCTTCTGGTCAGCAGTCGTGCCTTTAGCCTTTGGTGAAGCTGTGCCAGCAAACATAGCTTTGTTTTTCCCTGGCGCGGGCTCTTCACCCTCCCTTCGCTCCTGGCCATCTGCAGACGCCTGTTTACCTTTGCCTTTCCGGCCTCTGCAAAGGCGATGACCTTGGTTCTCACGAGAAACAGAGCTCTCAGTTGCCGACTCCTTGGCTCCCCCTGGAGGCTGGAATGCTGCCTGGGATGACATCACAGTCTGCTCCCCCTGCAGCTTGCAACCAGTGCCCTCAGCATCCCTGCATTCATTCGCATTCTGGGAAACAGCCAGGACCTCCGATGCATTCACACTCTGGGCATTCAGACTCTGAGCTGGGATGATTGGCATGTGGGCTATCTGCAAAGCATACCACATTCCACGTGCAGTGGTGTTGCCAGCCAGCGTCTTAATTTCCTCAAGAGATACGGATAAGACTATTACGTCTATCGCCTTCGAATCATCGGCTTTCCATCTCTCTGTCAGAGGAACTGGGGGGGCCTCACTCACGGTATGCCACACCCTAAACTGACGCAGCAAACTCTCACACCATTTTGCCCAGGTTTCATAATTGTGGCCATTTAGCTTCGGTGGACACGGAGCTACTTCTGAGGATTGTAAAAGATCCATCTCAGGTCTTTACGTGAGCCCAAGTCTTTATGCCTTCAAAGACTTATTATCTCGGCAGCCCATTAATCACGAACTCCCTGGCTTGGCTCCCAGGCCAATTAAGCCTTGCCGGAGTTCAAAGGCTCCTTGTTGAGGTAAACAGAAAAGCCTCCGCTCTCGCTGCTTTCGCTTTTCACACACCTCTCAAACGCAGTCTGTTGCAGCTTTACTCTCCTGTAGGTGCTGTGAATCTGGGCCCGAAACCTTGTTGTTGGGAAACTGCCAGGGAGATATAGTCCATCATGGCCCCAAGCCGGCTGCCGGACTTCCATCGATCTCCCGTAGCCAGGCAGATCCAGCAGTTAGCGACACGAAGCCTCAGAAATAGATTGCCACATTCCAGGCTTGTGCACACTGTTCTTTATCAGCAGAAACCACAGCCAGAAAGCTTGCACCGAAGAAGAGCATAATTTACAGATTTTATTTAGCGTTGAACAGAACAAAGAGAAAACATGACCGTTCTGTGTCAGTGTCTCTGACCGACTGAAATCGAAAGGAAACAGCAAACATAAACATCCTCAACAGGAAATACGCAGACTCTGTGACTCACAAGCCTGCTCTCTCTTAAGGTGGAACGGAAATATCCTAACAATAACACCGGTCTTGAAAGACGTACATTGGCTCCCAGTACGTTTCCGAGCACGATTCAAAGTGTTGGTGCTGACCTTTAAAGCCCTAAATGGCCTCGGTCCTGTATACCTGAAGGAGCGTCTCCACCCCCATCATTCAGCCCGGACACTGAGGTCCAGCGCCGAGGGCCTTCTGGCGGTTCCCTCATTGCGAGAAGTGAGGCTACAGGGAACCAGACAGAGGGCCTTCTCGGTAGTGGCGCCCGCCCTGTGGAACGCCCTCCCATTAGATGTCAAAGAAATAAATAATTACCTGATATTCAGAAGACATCTTAAGGCAGCCCTGTTCAGGGAAGTTTTTAATATGTAACGCTGTACTGTTTTTAACACTGATTGGGAGCCGCCCAGAGTGGCTGGGGAAACTCAGCCAGATGGGCGGGGTATAAATAATAAATTATTATTATTATTATTATTGGTTACCTATTTCCTCCTAAGGTAAGGGGAAGTGACATGGGCAAAACCTAGAAGGACAGCTCTATGGCATTAACCCCTTCATGAACTAATTAGACTTAAACATGCTGGTTAGAAGCTACAAGAGGTTGGTCTGGTTCAAGGGAACGACCGCGCTCCCCATTCCTCTTTGCAGGGGCCGTCAAGAATGAAACCTCCCTCTTCACCTACGACAGCCAGTTCCTGCTGCAGACCTTCTTCTACGGGCCAAAGCATGACCCCTCTTTCCTGCCCGTCTTCCGGGCCCCTGAAGATCCCACCGATCCCCTCACTCAGGAAGCGGCCCAACTCTGCCAGTCAGACCCTTTCTGCAAGTTTGATGCTCTGACGACAAGAGACCTCACGGTGGGGAACAGCACCAGGTGGTCCCACCGGATCTACAAGCACCTAGAGGAGAGCCTGCAGCCGGGTGAGTCAAGGGCAAGCTCAGCCGGGGAAGGGGGATCCGATGGAGGGTCACAGGGAAAGGAAATGCCAGGTGCCTGAACGGGACGGGGGATGGGAGCACCACTTCCCCCCTCTTCTTCCTCTCTCTTTTTGCTACCCCTGACTCCTCAGGGGGCCTATTTCACCTCACCCCCCCCCTTGGCCACTGCCCACCCCTCTTTTCATGCCCCATTCCTCAGATCTTGCAAATCCAGCTGCTTCCTTGGGGAGAGCTTGAGGAGGGGGCTTTGAATGGCTGGGAGCAGCAGGTGCGCAGGCAGAGAGGAAATTAAAATCCTACTCAATATTGATCCACTCCAGTGTATAGTTAGCAGAGGAAAAAACTTAAACACGTTGCAGGATTCCCAAAAAATAGACCAGAGGCAATGAATATTTCATCCAGCAGAGCTTTACTGCTACTGAAGGCAAATGAGCATCATGGACACAAATCCAAAACATTCAGGATTGGCACAGTCAATAAGAAATCCACTTGCAGCAGACTTAACTTAAACTTACAGTAACTTATACTAAGACTAAAACGTAATGCTAAGCATACTGTGTACAGAACACCACACAGCTGGGAAGAGAGATAGAAAAGAGTGAAACCCAGGCTCCTTCTAGTCTTATAGTCAGCATGGCCTTGACTGAAAGAGATAACAGGACCAGTTTAATCCAGCTGCACTCAGCTTCTCCGAAGGAATAACCCAAACATCAGGAACCTTCTGCTTGTTTCTTTCACACAGAGAAACTTCCCATATCCCCTTGAACTAATTAGGATAGGAAAGATCTCTACACATCAGAAATGATAAGAAATTCAAACGGACAGTTTCTTTGGGGAGGGGGCTAGCAGGGCTCACGCATCCCCTTCTCCCCCCATTCCACTTTGGAGAAGCAGAGCAGGCAGGGAGCCTGGAGGGAGAGACCCCCAGGCAGGAGGATGCTCTGCCAAGCCCACCCTGGCAGGCAGCCGCTCTCCTTGGGGAGCCCTGGGGAGCCTGTGAACTTGAGACTGGGTCTGGCCCTGCTCTCTGCTCGTCTGCTGTGCCCCCCCCCCCGCAGGCCATTCGCCCGCCCCCCAGCCTGGTTTCCCATGCCATGCAAATGCACACTTGCATGGCCCCAAAGACACCACCTTTTTCTCCCCCAGTGGTTTCTTGTGGCTGGCTGGCTCCCCCCTCCAACGGCACAAAGAATGGAACCAGTTACTTAGCGGGATCCACTGTCCGCTTCGACTGCAGTCCTGGGTTCAACCTTGAGGGATCAGCAGCCAGGACGTGCCAGGAGGACGGGCTCTGGTCAGGCGGCACCGCCAAATGCCAGCCAAATGCAGGTAGGCGATCCTATGGTGTGCTTTGCATCCACACGCTGTGGCCCTGCGCCACCAGAAGTCTAAGTCTCTCCCCAACCAAAGAAACACTTTTACTTTGCATTTGGGGGCGTGAAGGAAGTCTGCTTGCTACAAGTGCTTTGGAAACCCATGAAAAATATACCAGGGCGGTTTTCTTCTAATGCAGGCATGTCCAAAGTCCGTTTCAGGGGCCTAATCCGGCCCCTATGGCACTTTATCTCCTGGGTAAAATCCTTAAAAAAAAGCTCAACAACACTTCAATTCTAAAAAAAGGCCAGCAACGCATGTTCACTTCATCAAATCTGGCCCTCTTTGAAAAAGGTTTGGGCACCCCTGTTCTACTGCATCTCCCTGGCTTGGGAAGGGAGAAGGGCAGGCGGCTGTGGCGCTTTCTGAGACCTGACAACCCTCCAACCAGGCCTACAGAACTAAATTGTAGGACTTCAGAGCTGGAAGGGGGCCTCCCAAAGGCCATCCAATCCAGCCCCATACAATGCAGTGCAAGAATTGCAGCTGAAGAATCCCTGGCGGGGGCCACCCGGCCTCTGCTTCAATGAGAGCCTGCCGCTTTCCGAGGGAGTCTGTCCCCCTGTCACACGGCTCCCTTGCCTCTTCTTCCCCAAACAGTCACAGGCAGGAGCGGGAGGGCGAGAGAGACAAGACTCTGCTTGCCAAGTTGCTTCCTCCTTAGCTCAAAGCTCAAAGGCTCATGCGGGAAGGTGGCGGCTGCCCTCTGGAGGCCATGGGGACGAATGGCTCCCTGCAGAAGCCTCTTTGCAGCTTTGTGGACCTCCCTCCCTCCCTCCCTCCCCAACCAGAGAAGGCTCAAGGCTTCCTCCCTGTTTCCAACACCACCCCCTGCACAATTATGCAGATGCTATAATTTCCAAAGAAAAGGAAGCCCAAGGTTGTGTCAATGGCTCTTTCCAGTTAAATGCTACCCGATTTGAGATGCAGCTAAACTCGACTGTGTGTGTGTGTGTGTGTGTGTGTGTGTGTGTGTGTGTGTGTGTGTTTGTTGTTGGCCTAGAACCCCCACCAGACCCAGCCAGCCTGCCCAATGGTCAGAGGCCAGGAAGCTGGCCACATACACTCCCAATGTGTTTGTTCTGGGCAGAAATGTCCATGCAACAGGCATGTCTCTCCTGAGGACAACCCCAGTGCATTTTGGGTAGTGTGGCCAAGCGCCATTTTCTAATTAGTGCCTGAGAGAGCCCCCCATCCCCCAATGCTTGCTTGTGGCAGTCCATTAGCTTGAGCAGGGACCCTACAAACAAGGTTTACTGGGTGGAAACCTCCTTCCTGGGTATCTTCTGCTTGTAAAGAAGAGAATGGTGTTCATTTCGCACTCGGCACCCACCGGCCCCTGTGCTCTCCTCAAGGGCGGCCCCTGCCTCTCCCTTTGACCCCCTGCTCCACTAATACAAAAGGGGGGGGAAACTGTGGTTTAAAAGGTGGAAAGGACCCCTGCCACCCCCAGCCCCCAAATGCAATAAGCAACCACAGCAAGGTGGCCTTTTGGGCTTGGTTGCCTCATTTTCACCTGCAGGGAGGGCAATCTCACCTGACATTGCAACCCTGGACTGAGCCTGGCTTTGTCTCCCCCCACTTCTGCAGGGACCAGGACACTTCCCTGGGGGTCCACGATTGGCATCCTGGGCTTCCTGAGCTTGGCGGCCACCCGCTGGACCATCTAGCCTCCTTGGAGCATGGAAGACCCACGGAGGTGGCCACAAAGCTGCGTTTCTGGCCTCTGGCTTGTGATGGAATAAACCTGCAGATTTTTGCTGTTGTTTGCCAAAAAATATCTCCATGCACAATCGGTCTCCAGGGATGGGAACCTCACGGAGGGGCCGATGGGTGGCCACCTCTGTCTCCCAGGACACTTCCTCTCTGACCTCATGGCCACTTCTACACCAAGGGAGCAAAATGGGTGAACAAGAGCCCAAGGGGAAGGATGGCACTGGGATTCCCTGGCGGACAGGGTGCCCTTCTTTCAGGCTTGAACCATCACCCAGTGGGGGTTTTGTGGAGATGGGGACCCAGCGAGGAAGGAGAGAGGGTGCTGGGGCCTCTGACCATCTGTGTATTTGCAGACCTCAAATTCTGCCTGGATTTTCTTCAGGCACCTGGTTCTTGGGCGATGTCCTGGTCTGCTCTTCCCTCTCCCTGCCCTGCCTCTCGGGGTCTCCAGGTGACCACCTGGTGACCAGACTCTTGCCCAGGGATGCTCATGCCACACAATAAATGCTGTTTGCCTTCTGGGCTTTTGGTGGTTCTGTTATACCAACAGGCTCTCTGCTGGGGTTTTAGAGGTTCTGTGCTTGCAGACTAAAGACTTGCTGGAAAGGGACACAGTGGGATTCACTCTCTGGGCAGGAACATTGCGAGAGAGAAAGCAACAGCCCAAGAAGCTTTTGCATTGAGAGTCAAACCTCCGTTTTGGAACGTTTTGGCTTGCAAACGCTAAAAACCCAGAAGTGCTCCAGTTTTTGAACTTTTTTCGGAAGCCAAATGTCTGACATGGCTTCCACTTAGTGCAGGAAGCTTCTGCAACCAATCCAAGCCGCGATTCGGTTGTCGAACATTTCGGAAGCCGAACGGGCTTGCAGAACGGATTACGTTTGACAACCCAGGTTTGACTGTACTTGCTTATGGCAGCCAAGACAGCCTCACCTGGATCTTGCCGTAGGAGTTCAGAGTGAAAAAGGAGGTACTCTTGCTCAAGGCTGAAATAATCGTCCTATAATGGAGCAACAGACTTCTGGGTTCATAGTGGAGCCCTGGCCTGTCTTGCAAGGAAATGGGAAGCCGCCAAAGTGGCCTTGGAGCAATCCTGCAAAGAGAGTCCAGATCCTCTTCAAAAACACAGAATTGGAGGGCCTGAAGGGATCCCCCAGGGGTCATCTAGTCCAGCCCCCTGCAATGCAGGAATCCCAGCTAAGATCCAAACAACACACTGGTTTCAGATCCTTCACAACCAAAAGGTCTTTTTTAAAAAGCTGTTTTGCGATGACAGCAATTCTTTAAAATGTGGCATTTAATGTTTTCTTTCTACCTTGAAGTAATTTAAAGGGAGCCACTCCTAAAGCCACCTGACAGGTGAGAGAAGCCAAAGGTGATTAATGGCTAACATGGCAAGCCGGGCAGGTGAGGCCTCTGAACCCCAGGCACCCCACCCTTGAGGCCAGGGGACATGGGGGGGGGGCTCCCTCTTTCGGCCTCAGACCAATTCTTGTGGGCAGCATTGGTGCTCACAGCCTGACAGGTCTTTGCTCTGAAGAGGAGGGGGGGTTCTTCTTCCCCACCCTCAGTGCAAAGCCATTTGCTGTCCTAAAGGCCTGAGCACCTCTGAGCATTTGAGCAGGGTCAGGCTGCGTGGATAGAAAACAGAGTGGGGTTTTTAATATCCTCTGGCCTCAGACCCTGGAAGCTGATTCAGCCAGAAGCACCGCAGAGGAGACTGGCCATGCCTCATGTGACAGAAGCATTATTGAGCCACAGGACTGAGCGCGACGCATGGCTGAGCATGGAGGGTCAGTTGATGGCCCACAATAGATCATGGCACAGAGGTGGGAAGGGAGGAGGATAGACGCCTAGCAAGCTTGGCAGAAGGGGAAGCGTCTTAAAAGATAAATAAAGCATTGGCACCACTCCATCGTACCTCACAGAATCCTAGCACCCCAAGGGACCCCAAAGGTCATCCAGTCCAACCCCTGCAATGCAGGAGACCTCTGCCCATTTTGTTCCCTCTTGTCACCTAAGCAGAGAATTTTGCACTTGCCTCCATTCCATTTCCATCCGGGTTGATGAACCAAAATGTATAGTTTGGTGGGGGGGGGGGGGTGTTCCCTGCTACACTTGCAAAGGCTGCAGTTCTCTCTCTGAGACGCCGGTGCTGAAACCCACAAATCATGCGCAGTGGATACAAAGGAACAAAATCTTTATTATTTAAAAGCTTCGCTACGAATCACTCAGCACCGAACGACAAAGACACGGCAGCCATGGAGGAAGAGGAGGAGGAGGAGGAGGAGGAGGGGGAAGGAGGGAGGGGGGAGTCTGGGTCTCGCTCTCCAGCCCCCACCCCCAAAGATATGGGTGACCAGGTGGACCTGGGTGCAAGGGAGGGTTTGTGGGTGCCCCAAAGGAGGACGTGTGAAAACAAGACGCTGGAAGGGGAGAACAATAGAGCCGTGGTGAAAATAGGAAAAAACGCAAACCTGCACCCCAGAAACAGTATCTGCATTGTCATCTGGCTGCCCCCCTCTGAAGTGGGGCTGGCACGAAAAAGCAAGAGGGGGGGGTTGCGCCCCCCACTCCACAGGACAGCACCCCTTTTGTCTCTTCTGCAGAGAACGAGCCCCTGCTCCCCCCCTCAGCCTGAGAATTGCTGTGTTCTCCTTGTAGAGACCCCGAAAGTCATCTAGCCCAACCCCATGAGATGCAGGCACCACAACCAAAGCATCTTCGACAGACTGCCACCCAATGTCTGTTTAAAGACCCCCAAAGAAGGAGAGCCCATGGTGGCCAGACTGGGGGGTCGGGGGCATTTGGACGCTGGGCTCAGCACATGGCAGGCGAGGGTTGGTCCCGGCAGGTTTGCTTGGAGCAGGCACATCCTGGCGAAAGGGCAGGATCAGGACCAAGCCAGGACTGGCACCAGCCGAGACTCCCAGGGCCCCTCGCCAGCCACAACACACCCACCTTGGCAGACCCCAGAGCGGCTGGGCAGGGGCTCAAGCCCAAAATAAAATGCCCCAGCCTAGACAGACTGGAAACATGAGACGCCCACAGAGTGATGAAATCTACAGGCTGGGCTGTTGCATTTGGGGGACGCCAAGATAGAGGGGCAGCTGCTGCAGACAAGAGCCAGGCGTGGTCTCCGTCTGAAAGTGGCTGCTGCTGCGCTGGCAGGAGAAGAATAATCCTTGCATGGTCTGGGGGGGTGGCCCTGGCAGCCCCCTGCCAAAGTCCCCCAGAAGTTTGGCACCAGGAGTTTGCAAGTGCAGTGCAGAGGGGCAGAGCAAAGCGGGACCCAGGATTTGGCCTCTTATCACTGAATCACAGGGTTGGAAGGGACCTCAAGCGGGCATCTAGACCAAGCCCTGCAAGGCAGGAATCGCAGCTAATGGATTCCTGACAGATGGCTGTCCGACCTCTGTTTAAAGACCTCTGAGGGAGGAGAGTCCACCACCTTTGGCGAAATCTCTCTCTCTCTGTCCCTTTTGGCTTTGATTAAATCTGCCAGAGGCCTGGCTAGCGAAGAGCATGAGAACATAAGGAGAGCCTGCAGGATCAGGCCAATGGCCTACAGCCCAGCATCCTGTTCTCATGAGAAGGGGAGCCTTTTGCCACCGCAGGGCTCCTCCTCACACTCTCTAAGGGGTCCCACGGACAGCAGGAAGAGGCAGAGAGCAAGACCCTCTCCAGCGGCTGCCTTGGGTCTGAGCCTGCCAGGGGGCAGACAGGAACGCAGACAGCCTGTGGGGCTGGCCAGGGGGTGGGTCTCCATCTCCATCTTAGCAGTGGGGGGGGGGCTCTGTTGGGAACTGGCAGTGCCCACCACACCCCACACTCCTGCAGAGATAGATAGGAAAGTCAGGGAGGTGGGACAGGGCTTGTCGACAGAGGGGGGCCTTTGGCCTTGGCAGAGGAAGAGGGCGGGGAGGGAACATGGGCGACACAGCTGGCAGCCTGGAGACAGGCAGATTTGCAAGGGGCTCCACTCCATAGCCCACCAGGTGAGCACTGCAGCACCCAGACCCTCCAGAGATTCAGTGAAGGGGCGGATTTGCTGCTCGTGTGGCCACAAATGGCCTTGCAAAGGAGCATGAAGGCAGAAGGCCTGGAGGGCACCATGAGAGAGAGAGAGAGAGAGAACAGAAGGAAGGAAGGAATTAAGGAAGGAAGGAAGGAAGGGAGGGAGGGAGGGAGGGGACCAGCAGGCATTGGAGCAGACTCCTAGAGGCCAAGGTTCCTTTGGGGCTCCAATAAAATATTTGAGGGGGCCAGAGCCCCCCAAGGTTAATGGCCATTGCCCTTCAAATAGTGTGCCATGACTTGTGATCAATGATGTGAGGTGGGGCTTAGTTGGGTCCCCCAATATTTTGTTCAAGTTGGCACCCCTGGAGGGAGGGAGGGAGGGGGGGAGACACACAGAGGGAGATTTAGGAGCATCTGACCAATCCATTGGGCTCCTCCTCCCCTTCCAAGTCTGTCCAGGAGGGGCCCTGTGTGCTTGGGGAGGGGGTGTCCTTCATTCTCCAGCGTCCGATGATTGGTGTGAGCGACGTGAGGGTAGACCTCGCCACCTTCCGGCCTGGGAGGGTCTCAGCAGCCGCAGGAGGACGAAGAGGAGGAGGTCGGTGGGGCAAAACACACTTGAAAGCTGGCCAGAGACTGGTGGCGCTGGTGGCGGTGCGAGTCAGACCTGCCCCCTTGGCCAGTTGTGAAGGAGGCCCACCCTCTGTGGGATGGGGGGTGACGCGGGGACACGGGTCAGTCCGCTGGCTCAGGGGCCAGCCAGCCAGGCCGGGGACCCCCGCTTAGGTGTTACGCACCCCCAGAGACTGCTCCAACTCCTGACGACGCTGCTGGATCTGAAAGGGCAAAAGGAGAGAGTTGGGGGGCGATGGAAGGGAGCTTCAGCATGCCAGCCCAGCCCAGCCTGCCTCAAGCTTTGTCCTCTGTTTTTGTACTGTTTTTGGGGGACAGGAGGCGGGCTGGTGTGGGGGACTCCCTGGCCCTGAATGGGGTAACTGTGCCCCTGAAGGACCAGGTGCGCAACCTGGGAGTCATTCTAGACTAACAGCTGTCCATGGAGGCGCAGGTCAAGTCTGTGTCCAGGGCGGCTGTTTATCAGCTCCATCTGGTACGCAGGATGAGACCCTCCCTGCCTGCAGACTGGCCAGAGTGGTGCATGCTCTGGTTATCTCCTGCTTGGACTACTGCAATGCGCTCTTCGTGGGGCTACCTTTGAAGGTGACCCAGAAACTACAACTAATCCAGAATACAGCAGCCAGTGACTGGGAGCGGCCGCTGAGACCACATAACACCAGGCTTGAAAGACCTACATTGGCTCCCAGTACGTTTCCAAGCGCAATTCAAAGTGTTGGTGCTGACCTTGAAAGCCCTAAACGGCCTCAGCCCAGTAGACCTGAAGGAGCGTCTCCTCCCCCATCATTCTGCCTGGACTCTGAGCTCCAGCTCTGAGGGCCTTCTGGCAGTTCCCTCACTGCGAGAAGCCAAGTTACAGGGAACCAGGCAGAGGGCCTTCTTGGTGGTGGCACCCTCCCTGTGGAACGCCCTCCCACCAGATGTCAAAGAGAAGAACAACTACCAGACTTTTAGAAGACATCTGAAGGCAGCCCTCTTTAGGGAAGCTTTTAATGTTTATCAGACCACTGTATTTTAATACTCTGTTGGAAGCTGCCCATAGTGGCTGGGGAAACCCAGCCAGATGGGTGGGGTATAAATAATAAATTCTATTCTCTTACCTTGCAGTAGAAGTACCTGCTCACGGCCTCCTGGGACCACGGCTCGTGGTAAAACTCTGCCCTCCGCTCCTCCTCGGGATTCCCCACCACGTCGGTCATCACCTGCCATGCAGAGGGGACAACGTGGCGTCAGAGTAGCCCCACCAGCTCTAGGCCTTCTGCCACTTTCTGCACAAAGGGCAGTTTGCAGACAACATGTACTGGAAGCCCCCCCAGGGTGAGTTGGAGAAGTCCATCATGGGGCATTTGGGTTGGTTCCAACAAAGGCGTTGCCATTGCCTGACTAGCACCAACATGATAGGCGCTGATGAGATTGTGCGTGGCATGGAGAAAACAACAAGCGAGGGAGTTTTCCTCCCTCTCTCCTAACTCTGGAACTTGTGGACATCCAACAAAGCCAATTGCTTGGAGGTTCAGGGCAGGGGAAAAGAAGTCCTTCTTCATACAGTGCAGACTGTGGAACCCCCTCCCACTGGATGCAGTGGTGTCCACGAACTTGGACAGCTTTTCAAGGGGGCTGGAGGAGGAGGCAGCTATTGATGACTCCTGGCCACCATGGCTACGCTCTGCCGCCAGACCTTTTAGACTCCGCTCTATGCTGCCATTTTGCTGGCTAGTGAGCCATAGGTTCCAATCCATCCTTCTGAACAGCCACTGGGAGCAAGGCCCCCGTGGGATCCTTTTGCAGTGTAAAAACAGCCACAGGCACGGTCTTCTCACCCTCCCAATAAGACCCCATCTCAGGAGCCCCATCTGCCCCTTTGTGCACTTAGGAATGCCCCCCCCCACCACAACAGACCCACCTTGAGATCCCTGCTCTGGGATCGGAGGAGATCTTGGATGTACCCTTTGGGGTCTTTGGAGAAGCTGAGCATAAAATCCCTCTGTATCTTCAGCTGGTTGATGGACTCGATTGTCTCGTGAATCTGAGCAGGGAAGGAAAACAAGAGGCTCATTTCTCCTCGTGGGAGCAAGGATTTGCACCCAGTCCCCAAAGGGAGCCCTTCAGTCTTCACACCAGACTGCAGACACACGGCTGTAAAGCCATGCTGTGATTTATCTGCGATGGAAGGGGGTCAGACTAGATGACCCTTGGGCCCCTTCCACACCTACAATTCTACAATGCCCCCAGTGGTACTGATGCCATCAGCTGCAGCTGGCCATAGTTCCTCCAAACGGAAAGCCCCTGAGCCTCCTAACTGAGTGCCCACCACCACGTGCCCCAGCACCCCAGGCCCCCAGTCCAGGTGCCTCTTCTCCCCACACCCCCGCCCTGACCCCTAAGCACCTTGTTATCGAGGGCTGTGATCTCCTGCTGGTTTGCTGTCGAGAGGAGGAAGCTGCTCATCTGCCCCTTCAAGGGGTCCTCCACTTCCACGTCAATGTCGTAGCAGGCGGTCTTCTTCTGGTCATTGGGGTCCACACTAGGAGAGGAGCCAGGAGGGGTCAGGCCTCTGGCCAAGGTGAGGCGATGCTTCCAGAAGGAGGCACCTTGTAGCCTGGTACGCAGGATGAGACCCTCCCTGCCCACAGACTGTCTCGCCAGAGTGGTGCATGCTCTGGTTAGCTCCCACTTGGACGACTGCCATGCACTCTCCGTGGGGCTACCTTTGAAGGGGACCTGGATATTACAACTAATCCAGAATGTGGCAGCTAGACTGGGGACTGGGAGTGGCTGCCAAAACCACATAACACCAGTCTTGAAAGACCTACATTGGCTCCCAGTACATTTCCGAGCACAATTCAAAGTGTTGGTGCTGACTTTGAAAGCCCTAAACGGCCTTGTTCCAGAATACCTAAAGGAGCATCTCCACCCCCATCATTCTACCCGGATGCTGAGGTCCAGCTCTGAGGGCCTTCTGGCAGTTCCCTCAATGCAAGAAGCGAAATCACAGGGAACCAGGTGGAGGGCCTTCTCGGTGGTGGCACCCACCCTGTGGAACGCCCTCCCATCAGATGTCAAGGAAATAAACAGCTCTCTGACATCTGAAGGCAGCCCTGTTTAGGGAGGTTTTTAATGTTTGCTGCTTTATTGTGTTTTTAATATTCTGTTGGGAGCTGCCCAGAGTGACTGGGGAGGCCTGGCCAGATGGGTGGGGTATAAGTAATAAATTAATTATTATTATTATTATTATTATTATTATTATTATTATTATTATTATTACCACCTACATGCTCATCCCCCTGCCTGATGAACGGATATAGACCTCTTGAGGGGTAAGCAATCCATGAGCCTCACATCTCCTCCTTGCAGAGACAGGACCCTTCCTCAACGTTGTCCTCGCTGAGAAGGCCCACAAGGGGCACAACGGAATCTGAGTCCTGCCCACGGCCCCTGAAGGAGTTACTCCACCCCAGGAGGAGGGGAGGCAGGGCTTCCCCCCACCCACCCCAGCAGCCCAGCAGGCCAGGGGACCACAAGTCACCAACTGCTGTCCCACCAGGATTGCAGAGGGTTGGACTAGATGACCCTTGGGACCCCTTCCAAGTTTACGCTTCTCCCTGCTGGAGGACAAGGTGGGGCCGCCTGACCTGATGATGTGGTTGATGACAATAGGATCCGGCGGCAGCAACAAGTTCGTCAGCCTCTGTGGGATTTCAGAAAACTTTAGCCGTGGGCAATCAAAGATCTGAAACCATAAAGGGGGGGGAGAGCGGCTGGGTGTCAGGAGGTGGGTGGCCCTCAAAGCAAACCTCAGTTGTCCCCCTCAGATGCTGCAGTGCCCCCCACCCACCCACGATCCAAGGTAAAGGAGCTTCTCCTGCAAGGGAGCCCTTTATTGGCTCCCAGTACGTTTCCGAGCACAATTCAAAGTGTTGGTACTGACCTTTAAAGCCCTAAACGGCCTCAGTCCTATATACCTGAAGGAGCATCTCCACCCCCATCGTTCAGCCCGGACACTGAGATCCAGCGCCGAGGGCCTTCTGGAGGTTCCCTCATTGCGAGAAGTGAGGCTACAGGGAACCAGACAGAGGGCCTTCTCGGTGGTGGCGCCTGCCCTGTGGAACGCCCTCCCATCAGATGTCAAAGAGAACAACTACCAGACTTTTAGAAGACATCTGAAGGCAGCCCTGTTTAGGGAAGCTTTTAATGTTTGATGCATTACTGTATTTTAATATTTTGTTGGAAGCCACCTAGAATGGCTGGGGAAGCCCAGTCAGATGGGCGGGGTATAAATTAATTATTATTATTATTATTATTATTATTATTATTATTATTATTATTATTATTATTATTCAGGGCTCAGAAGAGAAAAGAGCAGAACAGGGGCCACCCTAGTCGGAAGGCCTGCTTCCAGCAATGGGAGATGGTGGCCCCATGGAGCCCAGCTAAGGTTGGAGGCCTGGGAAGGGGCTCCAATTCATGTCCAACGCTCCCCTCTCACCCCCCACAAGAGCTGTTTGACCATGGGGCAGACTTCCTCAGAAGGAGGTGGGCTCTCCTTCCTTGGAGGTTTCTAAGCAGAGGTTGGCTGGCCATCTGTCCTGGATGCTTGGGCTGAGATCCCTGCATTGCTGGGGGTGGACTAGAGGACCCTTGGGGATCCCTGCCAAGTCTACCATTCTACAATTCATGTGCTCCAAGGAAGGGCCTGGCACTCCCTGGCTGGGGCCGGGTGAGATTGCGTCCCAAACCGGCTTGAAGTCCATATTGTGACATCAGTTTCACAGTTTTCAGCCTGCCTTTATATTGCAAATCATGATGCGTTGTGCGAAAAGCGCAATTTGGGAAAAACCGTGAGGCCAGCTAAGGCCTATGCATAGCTCCATCCTTATTTCAGACATCGTGATATATCAGTACAGTGGCACCTTGGTTCTTGAACTCAATCCGTTTGACTTCCAAAATGTTTGCAAACCAAGGCACGGCTTCTGATTGGCTGATTGGCCCCAGAAACAATGTTGACAGCCAAAACGGACATTCGGCTTCCGAAAAACGTTTGCAAACCGGTACACTTACTTCTGGGTTTGCAGCATTCAGGAGCTGATTTGTTTGTCGGCTAAGCCGTTGGGGGACCAAGGTACCACTGTATACTGCAGTGTGTGTTTTCTTAAAATCATTTTTATTGGTTTTCCAATAAAGACAGCCAATCAGCATTTCCACATCATAATCTAATTAAAAACAAAAAACTAAAATAAAAAAGAAAGACCAAAATGTAATCCAAATTTTAATTATTTATTTTTCCGGGCTCCCCATAGTCTGGACCTCTGAAGCATATCTCCAAATCTTCAGCCCTGCCTCCTCTCATTGTTTTCATATTTTCCACATCCACATCTTAACGCTTTAAAGTTCTCCATCCCTGACTCTACAATTCTCAGTCATGTCAAAAATCATATATCCTTTCGTCCTTCAAATACAGCTTTATTTGTGTTTGGCAAATAGACAGTTGAGAAAATGTATACTGCAGTGTTTAGGTAAAGGTAAAGGGACCCCTGACCATTTGGTCCAGTCATGCCCGACTCTGGGGTTGTGGCGCTCATCTCGCTTTATTGGCCGAGGGAGCCGGCATACAGCTTCCGGGTCATGTGGCCAGCATGACTAAGCCGCTTCTGGCGAACCAGAGCAGCGCACGGAAACGCCGTTGACCTTCCCGCCGGAGCGGTACCTATTTATCTACTTCCACTTTGACGTGCTTTTGAACTGCTAGGTTGGCAGGAGCAGGGACCGAGCAACGGGAGCTCACGCCGTCGCGGGGATTTGAACCGTTGACCTTCTGATCGGCAAGCACAAGAGCACCCGCATCCCACATACTGCAGTGTTTAGCTGGTGATATATCACGAAGTTGAAAACCAGACCTTGCCCAGCCCCATTCATGGCCCCTGGGGATAACCCAAGATGCTCTAGAAGGGCCTCCCCACTCTCCCTTGAACTCCAGAAGGACAGGAGATGCAGGAACGTTGGCAGACACCTCTTTTCCCACCCAGTCTCCCATTCATTCCTTCTCAGTCTAGGTCCCTCCTTCCAGCGCCCCCCAGGCTCTCTAGGGCAGCTGCTGGGTGGCTCACAGCTTCCGCCCTGCCAGCCCCTCCTGGAGGGGGTGAGGTGAGGATAACGGACTCACCTGCTGGAAATACTTGTCACAGTTGATGTACTCCTTGTCGTGAGAGTCCTGCAGCTTGTTGGTCTTGATGTACTGCCAGAGGGCTTGGATGATGGCCGAGCGCGTCTGCGTGTGGATCCCCAAGAGGCGGGCGAGGCGGGGGTCCAGCTTGAACTGGGGGGGCTGCAGGAGAAAGAGGGGCCAGGAAGTGAGAAGTTGGCTTGGGGGTTTGCCTCGAAGCTGGCCGGGTCCGCTCCCTCAAGCCCACCGCCGACCCTGGGGTGCTGGTCTCTGGTCTCATGTGCCCAGAAACGCCCCCCTCCATTGCCACTGACCTGGTAGTCCAGCATGAGCAGGAGGGTGCAGCGCACGCTGACGTCCCCCGGCCTCTTCACCTGGAAGCCGTCCGTCTCCTGGGTGGTGGGGGTCCTGTGCCACTGAGAAGGAGAAGCAAGCACAGGTCAGGGCCAAGGCCAGGGGCAGGATGGTGCTCTCAGCAAGGCTCACCCATGCAAAAAGGCATTGTGGACACCTCCAGACGGATGCAACATGGTAGACGTTTAGAAAAGTGTGCGTGGCACAAAGAAAAGTGGACAGAGAGAGAAGTTCTCCTCCCTCCCTCGTAACCGGAACTCGTGGTCGTCCAGTGAAGGTGAATGTTGGACCATTCAGGAGAGATCAAAGGAAGGATGTATTCACGAGGCACAGAGTTAAACTGTGGAACTCCCTGCCACCAGAATCCCAGCTGCTGGGAATCCCTGGAGGGGAGAGGGCTCTTGTGCTCCAGTTTCCCATAATGGGCATCTGGTTGGCTGCTATGAGGATGCGAGGCTGGACGGGTCCCCATTGGCCTGATCCTGCAACCTCAGTTCTTATGATGTGTCTAAACTGGGCGAATGGGCCGTAAAGGGGCAAATGCCAACAAGGGCAAAGTGATCTGTGTCTGGGCAAAAAACAAAAATCTCAATTTCCCGCATATACGGTCCTGGGGTCTGAACTGGCAGGGACTGACCAGGAAACAGACCTTGGTTCTGAGTGGATAGCTTGACGGAGATTTCGACCCAGTGTGCAGCAGCTGTGGAAAAAGGTGAATCCCATGCTGGGCGTCATTAGGAAAGGGACTGGAAATAAACCGCCAATATCATAACGCCATTATGCAAATCTCTGGTGGGGCCACATGCAGTGCTGGTCCCCTCGCCTCAAAAAGGGTGTCCTATGGCTGGAAAAGATTTGGAAAAGGGCGACCGAGGTGCGCGAGGGGATGGGGGCAACTCTCCCCAGGAAGAAGAGTTGCAACATTTGGGGCTTCCTAACTTAGAGAAGATGCAAGGAAGCCGTGGCGTGGAAGAGATGTCTGGAATTATGCACAGCCTGGAGAAACCGAGGAGAGAGGAAATGTTTTATCTCTCTTTTAATGAGACTGGAACTTGTGGGTGTTGGACGACGAAGATGGATGTTGGGAGATTCAGGAAAGGGCTTCTTCAAGCAGCGAAGAGTTAAACTGTGGAACTCACTCCCACAAGAGGTGGCGACAATGGCAGCCACCAATGGAGGGCATTAAGGGGGGCAAACCCATGGAGGAGGAGGAGGAGGCTGCCAAAAGCTCCTAGTTATGAGAGATGCCTCCATGACTCTGAACGGCAGAGGCTGGGAATCCTGAGCTTCCCCTTGGAGCGTCTGGCCGGCCACTGGGAGGCCAGGACACTTTGGCCAGGTCCAGCTGGCTCTCCTCCTGCTCTTCTGTGCATACTAAGAGGGCTTGAGAAGGTACCATCCCTGCCTGAATGGCTGCAGGCAGCATCACAGGTGGGACTGGAGGGGCCACCTGGGAGATGGGATGCAGCAATGGGATGCAGGGACGGGGAGGAGCTCCCTCTGCCTTGCCCAGGCAGGGCCTGCTTCCTACTTGGGAGCGAGGGCACCACTCACCTCCACCAGGTGATTGTCTGGTCCATACAGGTCCTTGTCCAGTTCGATGACCAAACTCTTGAAGAAAGAGGAAAACTTCCTTTTCTGCTTGCTGAGCTGTGGAATTGGGAGGGAGAGATGTCAGAGCAGGGGGAACGAGGAGACGAAAGGGTCTCAACTCTAAGCCGACAAGAATCAAATAACTGCAGAGTTGGGAGGGACCCTGAGGGTCATCCAGTCCACCCCCCTGCAAGAGCAAGGGATGAGGCCCCGGTGAGGAGAGAGGTGGCTCCCAGTCCCACAGAGAGGGTTGGGAACAACATCCAAGCCCCACTGAGTCCCAAGGCCACCAGCAGATGCTCTTGGGGGACTCCTTCTCCCCCATCACGTCTGCCCCCTTTGGCTTGGGACATTTCCCCAGATATTTTCATTTTCTCGGACCCCCTCCTCCCACTTCTTCTGGCTCTGCCTCCCTCATGCTACAAGCAAGCTCCACAGACGCACTGCTGCATGGGACTGTGGCCTCACCTTCTCCGCCCCGCGCCTCACATTTTGGCTTTTTCACTCCAGGAGTGAACCAGGAGCCCACTGGGCCAACTGCCTTGGCTCTCCAAGGGGAACTGAGGCCCACAGCAGGGGCCTCTTGCAGCCCTGGTTTCCCTCATCCTCTGCCCCTCAGCTGCTTTCCCCAAAAGCTGCCCCACCTGGCCAGGTGGCTCGGCCCAACTTCTCCCCCAGCCCACAGAGAGATGTGAAAGCAGGTAAGTCTGCCTGCCCAGAGCTTACATCGTCCAGCAGTTTGCCTTCCACCCGCAGCTCCCAGGAGGCGATGCTGCCATCTGAGTCGTCTGCGTCCGACTTGGCCGGGTTGAAGGTGTTGGAGATGTAAAGGCGCAGCTTCCGCTTTTGCTGTTGGAGGGAGGAGAGTCTGAGCTGGGGGGGAGGCAAGGAAGGAGGAAGGCTCCTGCTCAATGGGGCACCTCAGGAGGAGTGGGGCCAGGCGCCTCCTCCCCACCCCTTCCTGCCTGCTCAGATGACAGCAGCGAGCCAGCAGTAAATCACACCAAGCAAGTTGGAGTTAACTCTTTATTAGCAAAACCAGGATCTGCCCAGGTGGGTCAGGCCTCATGAGCACAGCAACTCATCTTTGGCAAGTCTTGCTCCCATGAAGCAGCTGTCAAGTCCCCAGCTCCCCACAGCCGTCTAAGTCCCCTCCTCTCCGGGGGTTTCTCCAAGCAACTGGAGACTGTGGCATGAAGCCAGCCTCTCCTTCGCCCTCTTCACACCTCTCTTGGTTCTGGGAGACAGACTAGAAGCAGAGCTTGTCGCAGCAGGAGGGGGAGACACCCACGCCTCTTTGTGGGATGTAACGTCACTGAAGCAGTCAGACACACAGGGGAGTGTTGCTCCAGCCAGGAGGACTTCCTGTCACACCTGGTCTGGAGCATCCTCCCCCTGCATGTGACCAGGTAGATGGATGTGACCCTGGCAGACACTACAAAAGGGTCAGTCACTCAGCCTTCTTGATCCCTTCTCTCCATTTTGCCTTTTGCTGTCTGCTGGCTCTCTGTGAGGTTCATCCCTCACAGAGGATGAAGCCACACTTTTCTCTGTAACTATGAGCCAAAGCCTGCCTTCAGGACTATACTGTGAACTGAATGTAAGTAAACCTTATCATTACTTTCAAAAGAAGACTGTTGTGTCATTTTTGTTTTTAAGAGGGAACTAAAGGGGAAATTTACCAGGAACAATCCAATCTGGACCAGCCAGACTGGATTGCTTAACTCAAACGGTTCTAACGAATCCATCAACCAGCTTCCTGCAATGTGCAAGGGAATGTGCTCTGCGTGCGTGAGTGAGGAAGGATAATATTAATCAATATATCCTCTCCTACTATCCTCAGCGTTCCCACACTCTTCACTAGCCAGACCCATCTCTGCCTCTTGGCCGCCCTCCTCTCCTGCCTCAGCTTCTGCCTCTGAGTCTGAACTTCTCTCTGCTACAGATTCTCCCTCCTCACTAAGCCCTGTTGCCTCTTCAGCTTCCAGCTTCTCCTCCTCTTCCCAATCTTCTCCATCTGACCATTCATTGTTGCCCCACCACCACTCCCTGGGCTCTGAGCCTTCTTCCCTGTCCCCGCCCCCATTCCTCTGTGTCCAGCCAGTCCACGACATCAGAGGGGACTGTGCCGGGCTCTTCTCCAGCATCGGAGAGGCCCATCTGCTCCTACCTTCATGGGCCTCTTCAGGGCCTCCTGGATGTCCACTCGCTTCCTCATGATGGTCTGGTCCAGCTTCCGCTCGAACGCCAGCAGGTCCATGTAGGCCTGAGACTCTGGCACCAGCTCCCGGATCTGGGAAGAGAGCAGAGCGTCATAGAGGGACCCCCTTGGCTTGCAGGAGGTCTCTGGTTCAACCGCTCTCCTCTCAGGGGGAATGTCAGGGAAGAGGCCTGGGCAAGGACCCTGGAGGGCTGCTGCAAGTCAGAGCTGGGCCAGGTGGAGCGCTGGCCAGGCTCAGGAGGAAGCAGCTTCCTTCGTGCAGAGGAAGAGTTTCCCTTCCAGAGGGCGAAGCAGAGCCAGAAGCAAGGAGGTGGAAGATGCCCCCCCCCAATGCAGGTGGGGAGCATTTATGCATCGGTTTATTTGCTTTCTTGGTAGCTTAATGCAAAAGAAAAAAGGCCTCTAAGTGACCTGCAAAATATTAACACTGCAAGGCTTTGTCAAGGGATTCTGGAGGAAGCATAGACAAACTTAATGATTTTGGAACATGTTTATTGAAACCACAGCAACAAATACTGGAGGGAAACAATAAGAGTATCCATTTACATAAATATTATATAGTTCTGTAACCTTGATTTGTTGTTGTTTTCCTCTGCCTTTAAAAATGTTTTTTTTTAAATGTAACCCTTTTCTTTTCCCCTTTTCTTATTTATTTTAACTCACTGGAATACTTTGACTTAAATATAAATATTTTTCAAAGGGGGGAAAGGAAGCACTTTCACCACTTAACGAGCATGAATACTTGCGTGAGGGAGGGGAAAGGTGAAGCAAGAGAAGAAGGACTTGCTTGTGCTTCCCTTTAACTTGACACACACAGAACACAGGGAGGGCAGTGCTCAGGTGAGCGAAAGGCCTCCCACCTGGGAGACAGTCAGGTAGACAGACACCTACCTCCTCACAGTGGAGAAGCCAAAGGCCTGCCTAACCAGTGGGCTCCTAGCATCATTCAATTGGAAGGGACCCCAGGGGTCATCCATCCTGACCCCCCGCAAGGGAGGAGTTCTTGCTGTGCTGGCTCCAGGTCACCCACAAGGAGCCAGCAGACCTTCCTTCAGATGGGGAGGAGAGCCTATCAGGGTCTGATGAGGAAGCAAAACGGGAAAGAAAGAAACTCACCCTCTGTGGGAGAATCTTGTCAGCCATCTTCCTCCTCTTGGCACTGCAGGTTTGTTGAAGGGGAGGGAAGACACACGTTACCAAGGCAACTAGCCCAGGTCACCGGCTAAATGATCCTCTGCTGGAGGTCTCCCCACCCACCCTGAGTCTCAGGAGGCTGGCTCTGCTTCCTGGGAGGTACCGGTACCTGCCCACCCCCTCCCTCGGCCAGGAGGGTCCTTGTGGTGGAAGCCAGGGCCTTTCCCCACCCCAGGTTGCCCTGACTGGAGCGCTTTGGAGCACTGAGCACTGAGACTTGAACCCGGGCTTTAATGTGAGGCATCGTGGAGGTCAAGAGGCAGCCTCAGGAATGCTCTGCCACAACTGTATATATTTGTATATTTTGCACAAGGGTGTCACCAGATATGGCTTAACACTTGTTTTGCTTTGTGTTTATGCACTTAGCTTGCTGGGGTTGGGGTTTTGTTTTTTGTAATGTTGAATTTATTGCGCGCTTGCCAAATTGCTGCTTTTTGCCGTTTTTTGAATTCACCGCCATGCTCTGCATTTTTGTATTTCCAACGCTCTGCCTTCAGAGGTTCTGGATGCGTGCTGTGAGCCCCTTTGGGCACAGCTCCTTGTGGAAAGAGGCAGGTAAGTAAACTCACTCCATCCCTCCATAAATGCGGATGTGTTTGCTTAACACCTTGCAGTTTGCAAGAAGTTCGGAGACCCTTGGAGAGTCTTCCAGTGTTGGGCTGCAGGCTGCCTCACCCTCTCTCTTCCCCTCAAGCCAACTCCTCTCCCAAGTGGGGTCCAGCTCACTCACTCTCCCCCCCCCCCATTGCCAGGGAGGAGGTCAAGCAAGTGGCCAGCCTTTGCTCAGGGAGGGGCCTTCTGCCTTCAGAGCAGGGCTGCTCAGCCGCAGGTACAGAGGCCAAGAGGAGGAGACCCCCTTCCGTAGCCCAAGGCTGGCCAAGTGGCCCCCAAGAGACAGAAGGAAATGCTGCAGGTGCCCCCTCAGACCCCAAGCCTCAGACCCCAAACTCCTATCCTGACAGGTAAATCAATATTAATATTTGTATATTAATTTAAATCTTATTGTGCTTTATGTCGGAAACAGTTCAGTTTGGTTGTGTACTTTATTGTTTATGCCTACTTTAGCAATCAGGCAAACTTTTATGTTGTGAGCCGCCTTGAGCGTAGTTTTAGCTCTGGAAAGGCGGCATACAGATCAAATCACAGTGGGGGCGACGATGCTCCGCCAGCTTCTCTGAGCGCCGAGGGCTCTGCGGAGACGCGAATCCGGTCGGACAAATCCCCCCCACCGACCACAAGGGGGCCTCCTCCCCTGCGCGGAGCTGCGAGAGGACAGCTGCGCAATGCGAGTCGGATCCTGAAAGGGCGCCGGGAGGGATAGAGGCGCTGCCACGGAGAGGGAGGCTGCGTCCTCCAGGTTGCTGAGCGGAAGCCTGCCTGGGGCGGAGGGCTCCCGGATCCTGCTCCACTCACCTCCTGGGCCGGTTCTGCGTGGCGGCCCCCGCCTGCTGCTGCTGCTGCGCTTGTTGCTGCGCCGCCTGCTGCTGCTGCGCCTGCTGGGGCGCTGCCCGCTTGCGCGTGGGCTCCATCACGGCCTGGGGCATCCCGGGGCGCACGGAAGGGCTCCCGACGTAGGGGGGGCCTGGGGGACCCATTGGAGCCCCCTGGTGGGGCATGCGAGCGCCTGATGGCATCCCAGGACGCTGGAGGGAGGGAAAGAGGAAAGAAGGGAAAGGCACAGATGAACGCTTGCTCCAGGAGGTCCGAGCCCGCGCAGGTCCTCTCCCCTGGCGGGGGGGAGGGGGGAGGGCAGGTATCCAGGCTCAGGGCAGCAGGGGGGGGGGGAGGCCCAACTTTCCTGGGTCAACAGGACATGAGGTCATCTCCTGCCACAGCTGGAGGCGGGATGCGTCTGCAAGCCAGTTGCAGGAGGCGAGAGAGGTTGTGCTGGCGTCCCTAAAGCCTACCCAGCTGGGCCCTGAGAGAACAGGATGCTGGACTACATGGGCCACCTGCTTGGTCCCTGGCTAGATCTCACCAACCAGTTGTCCCAAAGCAGGCCCTGAGCCCCACAGCCTCTTCCCTCCTTGCCCTTCCCATCAGCTGCTACCCAGGAGCGTCCTTGTCTCTGATCCTGGGGGTAAGCCTTGGCTTAGCCAACGACAGCCCTCTGCTCCTCCATGCATTTAATCCTCTTTTAAAGCAATGGCTGGCTCCTGAGGCAGTGAGTTCCACAGTTTCACCCTGAGCTATGCAAAGGACTTTCTTTTATCCATCCGGAATCTTCCAACATTCAGCTTCACAAGTCCGAGTGTTAGGAGAGGGAACTTCCCTCTCTCCACTGTCTCCATGCCAGGCACAGTTTTATAATTTCTTGTTTGCCTTTTCCCTAAACTAAAAAGAAAAGAAAAGCAAGCCCCTTTGGTCATTCTGGCTGCCCTTTTCTGAACACTTTTCCAGCCCCACAATATCCTTTTTAAGGTGAGGCAACCAGAACTATTCACATTATTCCAAGTGTGGCTTCGCCATAGATTTCTATAATGACCTCATGGTATTGGCATTTTATTTTCAGTTCCTTTCCTACTGATCCCTAGCATGGAATTTGCCTTTTCCCGCAGCTGCCACATGCTGGGCTGACCGCTTCATCAAGCTCTCTTCAGTGACCTCAAGGCCCCATTACTGGTCATTCACAGTGTCCAGGGCGGCTGCCTACCAGCTCCAACTGGTACGCAGGATGTGACCCTGCCCACAGACTGTCTCGCCAGAGTGGTGCATGCTCTGGTTGTTTCCCGTTTGGACTACTGCAATGTGCTCTATGTGGGGCTACCTTTGAAGGTGACCCGGAAAGTACAACTAATCCAGAATCTCAGCTAGACTGGTAACTGAGTGGCTGCCAAGACCATATAATACTGGTCCTGAAAGACCAACATTGGCTCCTAGTACATTTCCGAGCACAATTCAAAGTGTTGGTGCTGACCTTTAATGCCCTAAATGTTCTTGACCCAGTATACCTGAAGGAGAGTCTCCACACCCATCAATTCAGCATGGACACTGAGGTCCAGCTCCGAGGGCCTTCTGGCGGTTCCCTCCCTGCGAGAAGTGAGGTTACAGGGAACCAGGCAGAGGGCCTTCTCGGTAGTGGCGCCTGCCCTGTGGAACGCCCTCCCACCAGATGTCAAGGCAATAAACAACTATCTGACTTTTAGAAGACATCTCAAGGCAGCCCTGTTTAGGGAAGCTTTTAATGTTTGATGTTTTAGTATGTTCTGATATACTCTGTGAGCTGCCCAGAGTGGCTGGGGAAACCCAGCAAGAAGGGCGGGGTATAAATAATGAAATTTAATAATAATAATAAGGATTATTATTATTTTTTAGGACATGGGGACGTAGTAGCAACCCTTGTTGTTCTGACTGTTGAAGAGGTCGGTGGCCCCATGGCTGACCCACAGAGTGTGGGTGAGCCTGCAGTTTAAGAGCTGCCCCAGCTGATTCAGACCAAGGAAGTCTTCACAGGAGGAAGACCCTGTCAGTGCATAACTCCTCTGCTCAGAGACCTGCACAGGTCACCCATTTGCTTCCAGGCCAAGTTCAGGGCGCTGCTATTAGGATATTGTAACCAGGGATTTTTTTCAGCCGGAACCCAGATTCAGCATCTCTCAGGTGGGCGCCATTGCCATTATAAGAGAATGGGGGAGGCGTTTTTGGTGAGATCCAGCACCTCTTTTTTTTAATAGAAATATAGCACTGTTTGTAACCCACCCTGGGACCTCAAGGTGAAAGGCAGATAACAAATAAAGAGCTTGGGACCAGTTTACTTCTGCATCTGCCTTGCCTTTATATTTCTAATGAACTGTTTTGGTCTGTGGAACTGATGCTGCAGCTGGTGCCACATAATGCTCATTCCAATCTGTTAGTGTGGCCACACTTGCACTACGGAACTCCCTGCCACTTGACGTCAGGCAGGTGCACCTTCACTGCACTCTTCTTGGCACCGGTTTAAAACTTTTCAGTTTAGGCACCCCTACGCAGACATGGGGAAATTACATGTGCTTTTTCTCTCTTTGAACACTTTTAATACCTGCTCTTAACTGTATCAATAATTTTTAATGCTGGCCTCCTTTCTCCTTTCCACCTCCAGGCCCCTGAAGCCGTTTGCACCCAATTTCTCCAAAGCCACCTTCCCCCACCCCCACCCCCCCAAAACTGCAAAGGAGACTAAAGAGAAGCACGACCCCTCTTGGCCACGCAGCGCCACTTGCCCACCACAACCGGCCTCCATGGCTTGACAGTCCTGGCCTTCACTTCCCTGCCCTGTCAGCCTTCAGACTGCAAGCCCCTTGGGGCAGGGACCTGTCTCTTCTCCTTAGTTGCTGCGTCTGGCACCGTGTTCATGGGCGGCACCATAAGGATATAAACCTCATCCTCGCCCCCCTCCAACGTACGGAGAGAGCCATGGGTGGGAGCTGCGAGGCAGACAGGGGGTCCTTTCATCCGAGGGCACCTGTTGCAGCCACAAGCCCAGCACCACGGGGGGGGGGGGGATGAATGAGGCCCCTCCCAGCCAGCCAAACATCCCCACCCCCGGCAGCAACTGACCCTGCAAGCATGCCTCGCATTCAGGGCCACCTGCTGCTGTCTCTCTGGCCCCCAGGCCTCCGCCTCCCCCTGGACACTCAGCTGCTGCCCGTCAGTCAGACCAAGAGGCCGGCCGGCCAGTGAAGTATGGAAATCAAATCATGGCACACTTTCCCCCCAGCTCCTCGCCTTTAAGGAAGACCTTCTTGCATCCCTTGCGGGGGGGAAAACCCTTTCAGTTTGTTTAAGGTTTTCTCTATTTGGCCCCGGAACCTCTGCACAAAGATGCCAGGAGCAGACGCACAGGGGCTCCCCTGACTGCAAGGGAATGAATTGTTTTGAGCCAGTTTTGCTGCAGAAAAAAATGACAGAGGAAGCAGAAGGGATTTCTGTGGGGCGGAGGAGGCCAGGTCTAAAGGCCAGCGTGTGCTGAATGGAGCTTCCCCCCACTCTTAGTTTTCCAAAACCTGCACAAGAGGCGGATCAGATACTCGTGAAATTACAAAGCCGGAAGAGGTTGTGGAGATCATCTAATCCCTGCCCCACAGAAGAGGCAGCAATGCAGGAGGCAGCTGCCCCATCCCTGACACCTGACCCCTCCTTCAGCCTCTGCTTAAATATCTCCAGCCCCAAACAGACCCAGCAGATGCCTGCCTTGTCCTGCTACGGCCTGTCATTTTGGGAGTGACACTTTTTTTTTTTTGAAAATTTCTTCCATGAGGGGACTTTAAAATGCGTTTCTGGGTGTGAGGAACTAAAATCTGCTATTATATTTATGATTTAGCAACATTTAGCTTGGTAGTCTATGTTTGATGAAGAAGCATATCAAACTGCTTTCGGAAAGCCAAAGAATTTTAATTCTACCTTCTGAAAATGTCAAGTAATGCTAAATATTAATATATACTGCAACTGCAAGTACTTGGCAACCATTTTTATGATTTCTATGCAAGGTTACACACATTTCACTTACCAGGCAAAAAGAAATTGTATTAATTTAATCACACTATATTTTGATTTCCCAAATCATGTTACGACTTTTTAGCATCCCTCAGTTTTGGAATTTGAAAGTTGGAAAATTCAAAACACCCGACTGCCCTGCCTTTTGTTCTAGTCCTGCCCTCAGGAGCAACAGGCGTGAGCACCCCTGCGTCATCTTCTGTGTGACTGCCAGCCCTTCCGGTATTGGAAACGCACCTCTGTCTCTCCCTTTAAGCTTCTGATCACCACCCTGAACGGGAGGAGAGCCCTGCGGCTGGATCAGGCCCATCTAACCCAGCCCCTGAAACTACAGCAATTGTGGGGAGGGGGAGAGGAAAGGGGGGCCATGCGCTGAGTCTCCCCTTCCTGGAAAGAGGGCAAAGTTCTTTCTTTAAATCTATCCATAAGGGCCAAGAGGCAGCCATGAAGGGCTAGACCAGGGGGGACCCCGGTGGGCTTGGAACAGTGTCTGCCTGAGTCCCTCTCCAAGGCAGAGGAGAACTTCCTTCTCTGGTGCTGGCAGGAACTGGGTTTCCAGGGACGTCTCCATGGAAGTCCACAAGAAAGACCTGAACTGCTGCTGCTGCTGCTGCAGCTCCTTCTACCGTCCATCACAGGACTTGGTCTGCAGAGCTTCCACCATTCCAGTTGCTCTCCTTGACACACACTAGCTGGTCAATGCCTTCCTCAGAACTGGACACAGCCCTCCAGAAGTGACTCAGCCAGGACAGAGCCCTGAGCTCCCAGCAGTTGCCCTCACTTGTGTCTTGTGTTGTTTGTGTGTGTGTGTGTGTGTGTGTGTGTGTGTGCGCGCTCACTCCTTCATGATCTGTTTTGAACTGAGCTCATTAGCAATGAATTCTGAGCACCACCCTTTTGACTTCCTTGGACAGTTTCTGTCTGTTGTGCTTCTGAAACACCTGCTGAGCTCCAGGGTCAGGAGCAGTACTGCTGAAAGGCTTGGGCCCACTGAGCCTCGCGTGAGATTCCCAGCCAGGACCAGGAAGATACAACCACAATCAAGGCAGGAAGGCTCGTTCAAGGCTCCTTCTTCCCTTCTCCACCACAAATAATCCTCTCCCTGCCCCATTTTGCCAGGATAAAGAGCCCTCGCCTCTTTCGCCTGCCCTTCCCCACTCACAAATATTGCAGTCACCCCTCTTTCTTCCCCGTTCCCTCCAACCCTTTTGCATTTCAGGTATCCAACCCCACCTGCATTTCAGGTATTCCAAGTGAGCCAGATGCCCTGATCTAAGAAATTCAGCCAAGGGTTCGAGAGGAGGGAATGAAGGACTGGGGAGGGGGCGGCCAGCCACTTTTACCTTTGCCCCAGGGAAGAGAGATAACCTGTCACATTACCAGCACATGTCATTTCCATCTGGGTGCTCATTTTTATGAAGAACCTCAGGAAGCAGCTGGGTGCCTGGGCACTTTTTGTTGTTGTTTGCAGCTACCCACAAGGGAGGCTGAGACGCCTCAGTCAGGCAGGAGGTCAACTGTTCTTGCCTTTGGGGGGGGGATCTCTTGCCCAAGTACTATCAAAAACTTGGCACCATGTTGTGCCAGTTGGGCAGGACTCTCCACACCACCTCCTCATAGAATCATAAAACTGTAGAGTTGGGCGGGACCCCCCAAGGTCATCTAGTTCAACCCCCTAAAATGCCGGAATCACAACTAAGGCATCCAGGTCAGATGGACATCCGGCCTCAGCTTAAAGGTAAAGGGACCCCTGACCATTAGGTCCAGTCGTGGCTGACTCTGGGGTTGCAGCGCTCATCTCGCTTTATTGGCCGAGGGAGCCGGCGTACAGGTCATGTGGCCAGCATGGCTAAGCCGCTTCTGGCGAACCAGAGCAGCGCACGGAAACGCCGTTTACCTTCCCGCCGGAGTGGTACCTATTTATCTACTGGCACTTTGACGTGCTTTGGAACTGCTAGGTTGGCAGGAGCAGTGACTGAGCAACGGGAGCTCACCCCATCACGGGGATTCAAACTGCCCGACCTTCTGATCGGCAAGCCCTAGGCTCTGTGGTTTAACCCACAGCGCCACCCACACCCCTTAGAGACCCTCAGCTTAGAAACCTCCAAAGAAGGAAAGCCCACCACCTTCAGAGGGGGTGTCGTCTTCCCCACCGGGAATCCCCTAGAAGCACCAGGCCTCGTGAGACCAACACTGACCCACCTGCCTGATGCTCCAGGGAACCTGCGGAAGAGACCTCAGGACAGGGGTGCAGCCCCCCTGAACCCACAGCAGGGGAAAGGCTACAGAGAGGCTCCCTGAGGGGACATGGGAAGATGTCTGGGGTGGAGGCAGCAACGCTTGCCGCCCTCTCTCACCCTCAACACTCAAACCCAGCAGCATCACCCAATGAAGCCGCATGCTGGGAGACTCAGCACAGACAGAAAGAAGGGTGCCTTCACACTCAGCAGTGCTGGGTTCAAGTGAGGCACAAGTGTTCGGGGCAGGGAGATTTCAGGCTTGGGGTTTCTAGTTTGTTTGTTTTGCTAGAACTCCAAAGCCAGGCACCAAAGACAGAATTAAAAGACAGGGTGCCTCTAAGCATGTTCTAGGAATTTGTTTCCAGTGCCAGAACTGAACTGAGTTCACAGTCCTTCCACACAGAAGCCCACTTCTGCCTGGCTTTCTTCAGCAACATAAAAGGGAGGGGGGATTTTGTTGTTTGACATACAGGATGTTGGCTTATACGGAGTCAGAAGACTGGTCCATCTATTGCTCAGCAGTGTCAACACTGACAGGATTTCAGGCAAGTGGGTCTCCCCCAACCCTACCTAGAGCTGTTGCTAGGGTTGAACCTGAAATATTCTGCAGACAAAGCAAGTGCTCTTAGAATCCTAGAAGTATCCCAGCCCTCATGTTGGAAGGGAGCCCAGGGGTCATCTAGTTCAACCCCCTGCAATGCAGGAATATTTTGTCCAACCTGGGACTTGAACCCACAGCCCTGAGATTAAGAGTCTCATGTTCTACTAACTGAGCTATCACAGTGAGCTACGGCCCTTGACACCCAACTGCTGCTACTGGGAGTCAGAAACACAGCCCATAACTCACCCATAATTCTGCAAGGAGGCTTCTATCTACCACCTGCCCACCCCTGAACTCTGGAAATCACTGCTGCAGGAGGCAGTGGAGACCACTAACCTGGGCAGATTTAAAGGGGGGGGGGTGTGTGTGAAGCAAATATCAGAGGGAGAGCAAGGCTCTGAATGCGAGTTGCTGGGGAACACAAGGAGGGAGGTGGCAGCTCTTGCACTCAGGTCCTGCGCACCTGGGGGGGCTTCCCTCTGGGGCCCCTGCTTGGTCACTGAGAGAAGAGGACGTTGAGCTGGGTGGTCCCTTGGGCTGATCTCCAAAGAAGACTCTTGGAGGTGGTCCCCCTGCCTGTCTGTGAAAGGGAGCTGCCAGGTTGTGCCACGGGGCAAGGGAACTCTCTGGGGATGGGGGCCTGGTAGCCAGAGCAGCCAAGGTTTTGCTCAGGGACCCTCCCAGTCGGCAGCCAATGCTGGGGGCCACATCCTGCCTGGGGCCCTTTGGGAGAGGGAGCCGAGAGTGGGGGGGGGGGGTGAGGCACGCTTGGGATGCCAACCTACAGTCCAGAAACTCTGAAGGTCCAGAACACTTGGAGGGGTCATCACCAACCCCCTGCCACCCACATGGCGCCCTTGATGGGCAGGGGGCCAGTGGGGCGTTCGCCACACTCCCCCTCCCGCGCCCTAGAGGGCTCCCCAAGCCCCCTGCCCCCCCGAGGCGTCCCGCTCCACCGGCCTCTTCCCCGAAAAAGGAGCGCCTTCAGACAATGGTGCCGGAGAGCCCTCGCGCCAGGGGGGATTCCTCGCGCGTAGCGACGTGAGAGAGGAGTGCCCGGGGCTGGCACGGGGGTCGTGCCACCCACGGGGGTCCAGCCAAGCCCGCCTGGAGACGAGGGCCTGGGATACCTCCGGAGCCCGGCCCCTCCCCCCCCCGGCGCCTTGCCCAAGTGGCCCCTCGCCGCTCCCTCGGGGTCCGCTGTGCGCACCTGTTTCCGAGCCAGGCCCGGAACCTGCGCACGTGCTGGGGGGAGGGGGCGTGTACCCCCCCCTACACCCCCCCCCACGCGGGCCTGGGCGAGAGCTGCCCCCTCCTCCCCCCCCCTCCCAGGCCGGCTTTCCCGCTCCTCGCCGGGCAGCCCGCAAACTTTCCCCACTCACCACCCCATGGACCAGAAACTCAAAAAGTTTGCTTTTCGTCGCCTTTCGCGCTCCGCCCGTGACTTCCTCCGCGGCCATCGGGGTCGGGTCTGCACTGCTCCGCCTCCCCTTCTCCTCCTCCTCCTCCTCCTCCTCCGTCGGTCCGTCTGTCTGCCTGCCTTCCTGCCTTCCTGGGCTCGCCGCCGCCTTCCCTTCTGCCTCCGTCCTCCCTTTCTCCTCCTCCTCCTCCTCCTCCAACTCTGCCCGCGCGCTCCGTCTTTCTTCCCTCGGAGCCCCGCTGCGCGCTCCGCTCGCTCCGCTCACACTTCTAATAGCTCCGCCGGCCGACGGGGGAGGGGGCCCGGCAGGGCTCCCGCGACGGCCCACGGCCGGATTCCTCCGCCGAAGCGCCGCGGCCGAGGCCGGCTGAGCCCCAGCGCCGCCCGCCGCCGCTCCTTGCCGCGTCCCCGCGCAGCCTCGCCCGGCGCTCCGCCTGCCCGTCCCCGGCGGCCGCGCAACGCCTCGCCGCCGCGCCCCTCCTCGCGCCGCTTCCAGGCCGCATCCCCCGGGACCCTCCAGGCGGCCCGGCTACCGAGGGAAGCGGAGGGAAGGAGCCCGCCTCCCCCCACCCGTCGGAGGCTGGACGGGGGCGGAGGAAGCGAGGAGGGGCGCGGGGAAGGCCGGGCGGCGCGGGAGACCCTCTTCCCCGAGTGCCCGCAAACCATGACACCGGGGAGACGGCGGGGGCCCCCACACGGGATGTCGCGGGTCCTTCCCCGCCGCCCCCCACCCGCTCCACGTCGAGCGGCCCCTGCGAGGCCGGTCTGGGCTCCCTCCTCGCAGAGACGTCCGGCGGAGGCGTCACCGTCGCCTCGTCTTCCTCCCCCCCCCCCGCCTGTCGGTCACTCTCCCGTCCTGCCCTGCGTGGCGCTGGCAGGGAATGAAGAGCCGCCGGCATCTCCCGGTGCGCGTCTCCCTGGCAACAGAGCCAGTGTTGCCAGGTAACGGGCAGGGCGTGGTACCCAGGAGAGGCTCCTTCTGCACCCGGCGCAGCCCGATGCGGAGTCGTGAAGAGGGAGGGAGGGAGGACCAGCGGGGGGAGACTTCCTCCCAATGCGTGATGGCGGAGCGGCGTGTTCACACGTGCAGACGAGGGCGCCCGGTTGCCCCCGGGTCTCCCCCCTCCCGGCCAGGACCAGGAGAGGCGGCGGGGAGGCGAGGGAGCCCCTCCCCCGCAGGCTCTCCAGTACCCCACCGGGGACGCGACCGCTGGATCCCCCTGCCCAACGGGCTGCGGTGGTGGGGAACCCCCCCGGGGGATCCCCGCCACCCTCCTGGTCCTGCCCCCTATGGACGGAGGGAGGGGAGGAAGGCCGAGAGGAAAGGACCGTGGCCCCTCCCCCCCAGAATCCCGGGGCTTCACACTGACCGACCCCCCTTCTCCCCCCCCCCCAGTTACCGGGCTCCTCCCGGCGGGGAGGGGGCGCGTGGGGCGCATGCGCAGCGCTGCCTTTTTCCCCTCTCGCCGTGAAGGTCAGCCGAGCGGACTGAGGGAAAAGGGGCGGGTGTTAACTCCTTCCGCGCCGCTTCAGTGGAGCCGCGCCGCCGAGCGCAGCTCTCCCTCCCCGCCTCTCCGACAGCCGCCTCCGCCGCGCAGCAGACGCGCCGCCGACGTCGCGCCGCTTCCCCGCCCCTTCGGAGAGCGGTCGGCGGAGGAGGGAGGGAGGGAGCGGCTGTCGTTGTCACCGGCTCCGGACTCAGCGGGGCCGGCCCGACGGAGGGAGCCGAAGGCGCGCGGGGCTCCCGTCTGGCCGGCCGGGGCCGCCCCAGGAAGTAACGCGAAGAGCCCCGCGCCCTCCGCACGCGCTTGCCGAGCCTTCTCCCGCCGCGGGTGCCCGAGCCCCAGTCGGGGGGCTCTCCAGCTTTCCGGGCGCGGAACGGGGCCCCCGGGGCAGGAGCCAGCGAGCGAGCGCCCTTGCCGGACGTGACCCCCGACGGCGGGAGGAGCTGCTGCGGGCGCCCGCTTGAGCCTGGCGATGTCTGAAGCGGCTGCCCCCGGGATGCAGGCCTGAAGGGCCCCTCAGCCCGGCCCAGGCGCCCCTGGTACCCGCCTCGCTCGCCCCCTCCTCGCCGGGAATTTCAGAAGAGCAGCCGCCGCCGCCTGGGCCGGCGCGGACGTCCCATGCGACGGAGCTCGCTGAGACTCCGGAGGCGGTGGACAGGCGGTGGACCCTCTTTCCCTAGAGAGTCGACGGTCGCCTCTACCCAAGGGGTCTCCTAGTGGGTCCAGGATCCCTGCGGCGACCCCAAAAGCAGCCTCGCCCCCAAGAGGCCAGGCGACTCTCGCTCTGCTGCTTCGTCTATGTGGGCTACTGATCCAGTTTGTCTTTTTCGCGGGGCGGGGGCCCCTGGAGCAGAGCCGAGTCCGCCAGCCTGAGGCAAATTCTCCTGCGCCCCTGAAACCCCAGCTCGGCGAAGCCCATCCTTTGCATCAGGAGGAGGTCCGAGAGAGGCCCCCGGGTGCTGTGCCTGGGGAGTCCTGTCGGGGCCTGGGTGGGTGGGCAAGTCTCTGCAAAGGCAGCCTGGCACTTGCACCCCCCTCCCTAACCTGCAGAGGCGAGGGTCTCTCCCTCTCACATGCGCACATGCGACTGACCCACAGCAAGGCAAGGTCCACCAGAGCCACAAGCGGGGTCTCCTTCTGCTGGGGGGCACCTTTGTGCCTCCCCTTTGGGGGGACAGGGGTGCACGTGCGGCCAGTTTGGAGCCCACCGAGGGGGGAAGCTGCACCCCCCCCAACCAAAAGGCTGCTTCCTCCCAAATGGGCCAGGAGCAACCCGGGGGGGCGCTGTTTATGACACTCTCTTGACGTTCCAGCTGTGTTCAGGGTCCCCAAAGAACTGGAGAGCCCTGTGGCCTTCACCAGAAAGGGCTTCTTGGAGAAAGGGCACCTGGAGGCTTTGAAGCGGGGGCTGTGGCAGCCGGGACCCTGCTCAGCAGGAAGAGGCTGAGCCAGGAGACCTCAGAGCTTCCCTCCAGCTCAATGGGATGCTGCTGGGTTGCATTTATCTGGCTCTTCGGAGTGATATGGCTTTTGAACAGCTTTATTTTAAGACCTCTGGGGTCTGATTCTGATGGATCCCAGCCCACATTCCCAATGGATCCCAAAGGCCGCTTGGGAATGGGTGTGTTCGCACAAACCCCTTGCAAGGCTTGCAGAAGCCCAGCTGCTCCCAGTGCATTTCTGAGGCCACTGAGGGGGACAAGGCTGGACGATGAGCAGCCCACCTTGAACTCTCTCCCTCCTGGATGCTCCTTCAGAAGGAGGAAGTGCTGCAGCAGCCAGCCAGTCACTCTTGGCAACTGGGGAGACAGACATGGCCCTGGGGAAGAGAGGGAGGGAGGGAAGGAAGAGCCCCCATGGCTTCTCGCAAGTGCACACACAGAGTTAGGAAATAGCCATGCAGGTAGGCATGAACCTAAACGTTTTCTTGCAAGAGC
Organism: Podarcis muralis; assembly: GCF_964188315.1. Classification (NCBI taxonomy): domain Eukaryota; kingdom Metazoa; phylum Chordata; class Lepidosauria; order Squamata; family Lacertidae; genus Podarcis; species Podarcis muralis. Next base: position 1,418,348 of record NC_135666.1, on the reverse strand, counting down.
CTTCTGTGACTGGGGCTGCAAGTATTCCAAGTGCTGTTTTGTCAAAGCTCTTGGTAGACATAATAAATATGTGATTGCGAAAAAGAATAGACTAAATAACATGCCCTCGTTTTCTAGCCCACCTCTCCCTGCAGCCTCTGGCCTGATCCAACAACCCACAGCGCAGGGGCAGGGAAATCCCCTTCTCGTTCATTTAGCCTGCTTGCTAACTGTAGGCTGCAAACCCCAGATTCCCTACTCCAACCCCCCCCCCCCATGCCTTGCCTTGGGGAGAATGGGATGTTCTACTCTGGTTCTCTTTGAGGGCTTCTTCCCTCTGGGGCTTCTGGTTGGCCACGATGAGAACAAGAAGCTGGCCTGATGATGATGATGATGATGATGATGATGATGATGATTTATTATTTATACCCCGCCCATCATGCTGGGTTTCCCCAGCCACTCTAGATCTAGCTAGAGCCAGGTTCTTTTGATGTTCTCCTCATCCCCCAGGAGGACCAGGCTTAGAAGAAGCTTGATTAATTTGTTTTGGGGAAAAGAAAGGGCTCCTGCTGGCCTCTCTTCTTCCCACCCCTTGCAATTCATGGTGGATCCCCAAATGGTGTCATCAGGAAGAGTTTGGCTTCTTGGACCATGGTCTCCGTTTCCACAAGGAAGGCCTTCTGGCAAGAGATGGGCTGCACCTCACAGCGGTTGGCAGGGAGACGGCATTACAGATGACAGAAGAACACCTGGCACTGGGGATAATGCACAGGAAACTGAAGTGGTGCTCCAGAAACCTGCTAAAGGGCAGGAAACTACAAGAATGAAGCAGCTGGAGGGAATGACTCACGGTTTCAGTTGACTCTATAGTAATGCACACAGTTTGGGAACAAGCAAGAGGAGCTGGAGTTCTTAATACAGGATGGCAAATATGACCTAATAGGCATTACTGAAACATGGTGGGATGAGACTCATGACAAGAATGCAAGAATTGAGGGCAGGAGTGCCAGCTTGGCCCCACGGCCATGGGTGCCCGGGGCCATCAGTGCCATGCAGCGTGCATGGACTTGGTACCAAAATTTGTGGGTGCCCGGCTCCTTCATGGAGAGTTTTGTGGGTGCTTGGGTACCCAGAGCCCCAGGGAGCCAGCAACTATGATTGAGGGGTATAACCTATTCAAAAGGAATAGACCAAGCAGGAAGGAAGGAGGGGAAATTGTCGGAGAGAGAAACAACCATGAATTTACTGTGGGTGTCTGCTATAGACCAGTGTTCCCCAACCTTGGGCCTCCAGCTGTTTTTGGACTACAATTCCCATCATCCTTGACCACTGGTCTTGCTAGCGAGGGATGATGGGAGTTGTAGTCCAAAAACAGCTGGAGGCCCAAGGTTGGGGAACACTGCTATAGACCACCAAGCCCGACTTGGATGATGCCTTCCTAGAGCAGATTACCAAACATTTAAAAAGGAGAGATATAGTAGTCATGGGAGACTTCAACTCCTGTTGGGACACAAACTCTGCCAAGAATGTAAGGTTCAAATCTTGGACCTGGTCCTCATCAACAGGGAGGAACTGATCAGCAAAGTGGACATACTGGGAAACTTGGGAGGAAGTGATCATGCTTTCCTGGGTTTCATGATAAAACCAGCAAGAGGAAGCTGAGTGTAGTCAGACATGCACTCAGGATTGGTGGATCAGGGGAATGCTGTGGACATAGTGTATCTTGATTTCAGTAAGGCTTTTGACAAAGTCCTCCATGATATTCTTGTGAGGGAACTGGTAAAATGTGGGTTGAACGAGGTAAAATGTGGGTTGAACTGTTGATGTTCAACACCTTTACAAATGAATTGAGGGGGTGCTCTTCCAATCTGCAGATGATATCAAGCTGGGAGGGGTAGCTAATGCCACAGAACACAGAATCAGGGTCCAACAAGATTTTAGCAGACTGGAGAACTAACAAAATGAATTTCAATAGGGACAAATGCAAGGTTCTAAGTTAAAGGACACTTAGGCAGAAAGAACCAGCTGCACAAATATAAGATGGGGGACACCTGCCTTGGCAATAGTACATGTGAAAAGGAACTAGGGGTCTTAGTGGACCAGAAGCTTAATGTCAGTCAACAGTGTGATGCAGCAGCAGCAACCGAGAAAGAAAGAGCGAGCGAGCGAGCGAGCTAATGCTATTCTAGACTACACCAACAGAAATACAGTGGTACCTCGGGTTACATACGCTTCAGGTTACAGACTCTGCTAACCCAGAAATAGTACCTCGGGTTAAGAACTTTGCTTCAGGATGAGAAGAGAAATCGTGCTCCGGCAGCGCAGCAGCAGCAGCAGGCCCCATTATCTAAAGTGGTGCTTCAGGTTAAGAACAGTTTCAGGTTAAGAACGGACCTCTGGAACAAATTAAGTTCTTAACTTGAGGTACCACTGTATAGCATCCAGATCAAGGAAAGTCATATTACTGTTCTATTCTGCCTTGAACCACACCTGAAATACTGTGTAAAGCTCTGGGTGCCACAATTTAAGAAGACTATTGAGAAGCTGGAACATGTGCAGAAGAGATCAAGGGTCTAGAAACCAAGCCTTATGAGGAATGGTTGAGGGAACTGGGGATGTCTAGCCTGGATTAGAGGAGATTGATTGTAGCTATGATAGCCATCTTCAAGTATCTTAAGGGCTGCCCCATGGAAGATGGAGCTAGCTTGTTTTCTTCTGCTCTAGAGAGCAGGACCTGAACCAATGGATTCAGACAACAAGGGAGGAGTTTCCAACTCAACATCAGGAAGAACTTTCTGATGGTAAGAGCCATTTGACAGTAGAACAGACTCGGGAGGTTGTGGACTCTCTTCACTGGAGTTTTTTAAACAGGTTAAATAGCCTTCTGTCATGGATGCTTTAGCTGCAAATTCTGCATTGCATGGGGTTGGAGTAATGACTTGGGGTCTCTCCCAACCATACAATTCTGTGAACTCACATCCAGAGAGTCTCTGGCCACCTTGAGGAAAGATGCCATCATGATAAAGAAGAGAGGGCTCAACTTTTGTTTTTGTTTCCTGCCTGGCCCCCACCCTCCTTTTGAGTGGAGATGGCTGAAGGATGAGGGGGAGGGGCCCCTGGCCACTCATGGTGGAAACTGACTTCAGAAGGCAACTGCCTCTCTTGGGAAACATCCATTTGTCCAGCCTTGGGGAGATGCCAAGGGACAAATCCACCAGTTTCCCTGCATTTATTTCTCATCCTTCCTGGGCTAAACTCCATCATTTATGCATCTGTCGTCTCCTCTCCCCCCTCCCCCCTTTTTTTAGTGAAATGGACAGTCTGCTACGATGGTGCCTTCTAGGGACCCCTCACTCTTCTAAGCCCTCCATTACTGTCATCAAGCATTGATTAGGAATCGGACGTCTGCATTGCGGGAGGTTGTTCTAGTTGGTTGCTGGGACCCCCCCAACTCTGCAAGTCTATTATTCTAAGAAGCTTATCGCTCCAATGGGCGATTGGAGGTCAAGCCACAGCCCCCTCCCCCCGCTTCCTTCTGGGCTGGGCTTCCTTCCGATTCCCTAAGAATATAATCAAAGAACTGTAGAGTTGGAAGGGGCCACAAGACTCATCTAGTCCAGCCCCCTGCAATGCAGGAATCTTTTGCCCAACACAGGACTCGAACCCACAACTCTGAGGTTGAGAGTCCAACCGAGCTATTCCAGATCTGAAGCAATGCTCCTGAGGGTTACTCTCAGGGTTAAGGGGCTTAGATAGCTACTGTTTACCAGTCTCCAGCATTTCTGGAATATTTTGAATCTGTATAGAAGAGAGCCCCAGGGAGCCTCCGTGGGTCAGGGGAGTGAGAAACCACAAGTCGGTTGTGACCAGTTGGCAAGGCATTTTGAAGGCCAGGCTGCTGCCTGAGCACTATTGTTAATCCAAGCCCCAGTGAGGCGTCCGCTGCCCCCATCTTGTCCGGTTTCCATGGGGTCAATTTCAGTTCTGTGCCAAGGGTGTGGCCAAGCCCCATGCTGTGGTCTGACTGACCAGATGCTCTCTTGCCCGTTTGCCCAACGTGGCTCATGGGCACAAACCCAGGGATGGGGCCTGAACAGATGAAAGACATACTTTCATACTTTCAGTGCAGTTCAACGTCTGTATGGAGCCGTTGGGAGTGGCCAGCCGAGACCTTCAGTAGCGGCCCTGTTAACTGCGCCACCTTAGGATGCTGTGGGAAGGATCCCCCCCCCCCCGGGAGAATAGGCAGGCGCCAACGGTTAGATGTTAACTGTTAGGGATGCGGGTGGCGCTGTGGGTAAAACCACAGAGCCTAGGACTTGCCAATCAGAAGGTCAGTGGTTCGAATCCCCTTGATGGGGTGAGCTCCCGTTGCTCGGTCCCTGCTCCTGCCCACCTAGCAGTTCAAAAGCACGTCAAAGGGCAAGTAGATAAATAGGTACCGCTCCGGTGGGAAAGTAAACGGCGTTTCCGTGCGCTGCTCTGGTTTCGCCAGAAGCGGCTTAGTCATGCTGGCCACATGACCCAGAGTACGCCGGCTCCCTCGGCCAATAAAGCCAGATGAGCACCACAACCCCAGAGTCAGCCACGACTGGACCTAATGGTCAGGGGTCCCTTTACCCTTTACCTTTTTAACTGTTAGCTGCTTCCAGCATGCATTAAAAACACATTTGCTTAGGCATTCCCAGGCCAATGATGCTAGTTTTCAGCATCCTAGTCACTGTAATAATATATTTTACTGGTGTGGTTTGTTTTAATTATTATGTACTGGTTATTTCACTGGTTACAAATATTCTTAGTGCTCTCTGGAGAGAAAGGCGGCATAAAAACAGTTTTAGAAAACCAATAAATAAAACAGGCAGCATAATTAATGCCTCTGGCCACCGGGAGGTGTAGGGTGGGGTGGGGGAACACAGGATGAGGAGGCCCCCCCAGCCAAGCATGGACCTGTATGTGTTCTCTGGGTCAGAGCTTCAGGTTCCTGGCTGTGCCCTGGGCCTCCTGCGAAGGATTCATTCTGCACTGAAGAAATGTCCTACTGAATTCCTAAGAGGCCAAGCACAGTTGCATCACCTTGGGCTGCCTGGGAGCCCCAAGACAAGAGCTCACCTCTCAAGGAGGGGAAAAGGGGTTTAATGTGAGTTCAACGTCCAGTCTCCCCAGGGTGGGGCGGGGGAACAGCAGCAGCTTGACCCAAACAAAGGCGACAGCCGGAAAGGCCTCACTGCACCTCTGCCTGACCTCCAGGGTCAGACTCTGGCCCGTCTCCAAAGGCAGGAACCTCATAAGCTGCAGAGAAGCCCTAATGAGTGGTTCTCAGGAGCACAACATTTTGGCACATATCGGAGCCACGCTCTTCTCCAAGCTCAGATATTGTTGTGAGATGCACACACAGTAAATCAGAGTTGGGGGAGGAGGAGCCCCAGGGAGGCAAAGCAGCCCCTGACTCCCAGGTGTACCTGAAAGGGCAGCCTCAGCCAGCAGGGGGTCCGGGGGCCCACACAGGAGGCGCTGAAGGGGGCTGCTGGCAGAACTTACTGTCATCTACCAGAGGGCCTGGAGCAGACCTCTCTGTCCTTGCCACTGCCTCCAGACTCCCTCCCCCAGGCCCCTTTCCTGCCCCTGCCTCTCAAGGGGGGCAGTGACCATCTCCACTAGCTCTGGTGGCATCAGATGGCAGGCTGCCAGCATGGGAGAAGGATGCCACTGGCAAGGAAACACCAGGTGCCAGGTGAGGTTCTGGACTCTGAAGCAGATATTGCTTGGAGACTGCGCTGGGTGATCCGGCCACGGAAGTAAGTGCTAGAGGGCTTCATCTCCCTGCCTTTGCCCATCCCCACTGGACTTCCAAAGCCCACGGAACAACGGGGAAGGGGAACTGAGCTGCTCCTGCCCACCTCCGGTTTCAACAGGTAGGTCTCCCATGAAAGTGCCCGGGGCTTGGAGACAATGTGGAGGACTCGTTAGAGGCACGGATGCGCTCAGTGGGATTGTGTTTCTTTAACAGCCATTAGCGGACCAGGATTGGAACCACGGTGCATGGGGAGGAGAGAGGGGCGCCCCTTTCCCCCACCCCCGCTGTCGCAACGAGATTGCCCCCCCCATAAGTTGGAGCAGGCAGGGGTCCTGCGTGGGGCTGACCATTGCAGCAGGCAGGTCTTCTCCAAACTGAGGGCGGGGATGCTCAGCCTGCCCAGGAGGCTCTGTGAATGTGCTGGGAGGGGGGCGGGGGGGGGGCACAGCGCCAACCTCGCCCTGTCCGGACGCCAAGAGCTCCGGCATCCATAATACCCGCCCCCTCTTCCTGATTGCCAGCCTCACACACCAGCGTCCGAGCAGATGGAGGTGTCGGGGGGGGGGAGGCAGCAGGTGAAGGCACTGTGGGGGGGGGGTCACTCACTCCAGGCAAGTTTACCTTGGGCACAAGCAAATGAGCCGCGGGGGGAGTCCAAGACGCCGCCTCCTCCTCCGAGAGAGAAGCGGCAACATCTTAGTAGCAGCCCAGCCGCGGAAGCCCCCCTTTGGGCCAGCAAATGGCTGCCCTTCCGTGCCCCCCCCCCCACTCCCCGCATGGCTGACCCATTCCTCCCCCTCCCCCGAGGCAGCCCCTCCCAGGGCATCGGCCGGCTCTTTCTGCGGCCGCGCCCCCGGCCGCCTTGTGCACGTGGGCGCGGAGAGTCTGCGGAGAAGGTGGTCCCCCCCCCGTCCACACACACTCGCACTTACCCGGCTGCCCCGGTCCTCGTCCGGTCCGCTCTGGGGCTCGTGGGTGCCTCCCTGCCTCGCAGGCCAGGCGCGGTAATGCTCGTGCGCTCCGCCGCCTGCAGCCAGCGGCGCCCGGGACTGGGGGGCTGCGGAGAGGCGGCGGGAGTTGCCGGCCGGGCGCGCCGAGGGGCGCCTCCCCAGGAGCCGGGGCTGCTGCGCCTCTGCCCTGCCGTCCGTGTGGGCCGGGAGGAGACAAAGAAGCTCCGCCGCCGCCGCCGCGACGGGGCTGCCAAGACCCACACGGCAGCTTCCTTCCTTCCCCTCTTCCTTCCCAAATGCTTCTGCCCGAGTTTCCATGGGAACAGTATAATGCCTTTCGCGTTGCTGGGGAGATGCAGAGGCTCAGCAACCTCGCCAGGCCTGCCAAGAACCTCGCGGGCTTCGGGGGGCTGGTGCGAAAGCCGGGGGAGGATTTGGCACCGGACGGGGCGGCCGAGGCCATCTCCATCCGCAGCAGAGCGTCCCAGGAGCCTGGCTGCCGGACCAGGCCAAGGGGCCACCTCTGGTCCAGCACCCACTTCTCACAAGGGCCACCCAGGGGCCTCGGAGGGGGGCGAACCGGCAAGCAGGATCCGGCCCAAGAGAAACTCTCCGCTCCGGCGGTGTTCCAGCAAGCGGCATTCATAAGCGCAGATGCCTCTGACTGTGGGAGCTGGACAGAGCCAGGAGGGAGAAGTCTCCCTGGGACGCGGTGGACTCCCCGTCAGGGATGCTCGAGCTGAGATCCCTGCATTGCAGCGGGTTGGGCTGGATGACCTTTGGGGTATCTCTAGCCCCCTCCTCCACGATATAATAAAGAGTTTGCTGAAGAAGAAGAAGAAGAGTTTGGATTTGATATCCCGCCTTTCACTCCCTTTAAGGAGTCTCAAAGCGGCTCACATTCTCCTTTCCCTTCCTCCCCCACAACAAACACTCTGTGAGGTGAGTGGGGCTGAGAGACTTCAGAGAAGTGTGACTGCCCAAGGTCACCCAGCAGCTGCATGTGGAGGAGCGGAGACGCGAACCCGGTTCCCCAGATTACGAGACTACCGCTCTTAATCACTACACCACACTGGCTCTCTGGATCTTGCCCAAGGGTTCCTGTTCTCCCAGTGGCCAACCAGATGCCCATTATGGGAATCCAGCAAGCAGGATTCCAGCGCCAGAGCAACTTTCCAGCTAATGGTCTTCAGAAACACTGCTGGACAGAATCATAGAGCTGGAAGGGACCCGAGGGTCATCTAGCCCAACCCCCTGCAATGCAGGGATCTCAGCTCAAGCAACGCCGACAGATGGCCGTCCAACCTCTGCTGGAGAACCTCCAGTGAAGGGGCGTCCACAGCCTTCCTAAGGACAGCCCTCTCCTGCTTCATGAATTCGTCCAACCCTCTTTTCAAACCCCCCAGGTTGGTGACCATCATTGCCTCCTGTGGGAGAGAGTTCCGCAGTTTGCACAGAGGAGGACGGTCTTTCAGCCGCCCTGAATCTTCCAGCATCACCTGTCACCGCGGGAGGCCTGCTTGCGGCTGGGGTGGGTGGGGGCGCTTGAGCAAAGGGCGCCTTGTTCTGGAGAGGGAGGGAGAGCAAACGGATCTCGCTGGCTTCAGGAGAAAAGGAATGGAAAACTACAGCCAGGTCCTGGCGTGTTTTCACGTGGCTCTTGCTGGGCGCCTGAAGGAAGCGCGCGAGGGCCCAGCCTCGGAGAGAGACTCGGGCAGCCGCTTCCTCCATCCTCCCCGGCGAACCCGCGAGGCTTGCACCGCCTGCCTGCCTGCGGCACATGACGGGGCGCTGCTGAGCGCAGATCATTCGCCTCTTTCGCTTCCAGGACCCTTTTGCAAGACGCCTTTCAGTCGCTCAGAACATCCGCCCTTATCGCTCCCTCCTAATAATTAACCTGGTTCCTAAGGCTCGGGTTGTAGTCACAAGAGAGGACGAGGAAGAAACAAAGGGGAGCCCCCGACGCCCTTGGGGAGACCTGAAGTTTGCAGAGGGAGGAGTCCTCTCAAAAGAGAAAACTTGAGGGAAAAGGACCAAACTTCTGATTCTTCTCCTTTTTTTCTCTTTCCCCCTTTTGGGTTTGCGTTTTTATTTAGTTTTTCTTATCTTTGATATCTTTGATAAAAAAGATATTCGATATTGTTCTTTTTAATATATTTTTTTTCAAAATTTAAAAATAAAACTTGAAAAAATAAAAATAAAAAAAAACTTGAAAAAATAAAATAAAATTTATTGGGGCGGAAAGCTAGAGAAAACCCGAGAGTGCAAAAAACAGGGAGGCTGTGTGGGAATCGCCTCACCCAATCCCTTTCTCCCAAGAGCCCCCATGGGGGGGGGGCGGGTTCAGCAGTGGCAGAATAGAAAGACAAGCCTGCAGTCTCACCAAGACAGAGAAGGACTTTGTCCTATACTTCTCATGTGCTCAGTTCTGGTGCTGCTGGCCGCCTGGTGCAAGGATAGATCTAGAATGAAACTAACGATGCTTAAGCATCAAGGCCCCTAATCCTGGAGGATTAGAAAACTTTAGTCCACAGTCTGGAGCTGCAGTTGGTGTTGACAGGACTGAGCCCTGTGCTCAAAGATCTGCATCAACTACCAGGCTGAGATCAAGGTACCGTATTCCTATTAGTATAGAAAGCCCTTCATAACCTGGGACCACCTTACCTAAGACGTTGCCTTACCCCCCCCAATGCACCCACTCAACTGCTTTGATTGGCAGAACAGGCATGGCTCCAGGTGTCACATAATGCCCATTTCCCGCATTTGTCAGAACATCATTTATTGTGGCAGCGCCTGCCCTTTGGAACTCCCTGCCTCTTGACATCAAGCAGGTACCTTCCCCGTACTCTTCCCAGCACCTGCTATAAATACGCTGGTTTCAACAAGCCTGCCCGGATGCTTTGAAAGTTTATGTGGATTTAAGCATTTCATCCGTTTTAAACTAATGCATTTTTCCTTTTGGTTTCCTTATCTTTTTCCAAACTGCTTTGAGGGGCGGTTTTGACCATCGAACAGTGTGTGGGTTTTATGAAATAAATGAGAGAGAGCAGACCTTGCTCCAGCAGCGGAACTACTGGGAGCCCAGTCTAAGCCCCCCGGTTGTTCCTTTGAAGCCCTGCCCTTAGCTGCCCCACACCTGTTGGCATGGCTAGGAGGTTCCCCACCCCACCTGTCCTAAGGGTGGGAAGACACAGCTACATTTCCTTGCACACCTGGCTTGACATGTTTTGTCAAGGACCTGACCAGATTGGTCCTGGATTTCAAGGACTTCATAGCCACCAAAGGGTCTGCCACTTTGTCTGTCAGCCAAGCAGTGGCGTAGCGTGGGTTGTCAGCACCTGGGGCAAGGCAAGTAATTTGCACCCCCTAACCCGTGGATTTGCGCCCCCTAACCTGTGGATTTGCGCCCCCTAACCCTAACCCCCAGATGTTGCGCCCGGTGCGGCCGGCCCCCCTTGCACCCCCACGCTACGCCACTGCAGCCAAGCCAGGTCTTTAGGAGTGCACTGAGGAAGCTGGAACACACACACACACACACACACACACACACACAAAAAAATGCACCAGATAATGAGATGCTCTCCACCCTGAAGCAACATATCCTGGTGTCCCAAGAGCAAATAAATGCTCAGTTGCAGCTCCTGCCTTAACGTCGGCACCTCAGAAGCGATAAAGGCAACTGACAATATTTTTGTGTTGGGCTTGCTGAACGCTCCGCTTCCCTGCAGAGATGGTAGAGTTGGAAGGGACTCCTGAGGATCATCTAGTCCAACCCCCTGCAAGGCGGGAATAACAACTAAAGTATCCATGACAAATGACCATCCAGTATCTGCACTCACTCATACTTCCCCTGGGTCTTTGGGCCCCGATCCTTTTCCCCTGCAGACTGGGAGACACAGCAAAGAAGAACTCCTGGGACGGAGGCAGTGGCGGACGCTGGGCTTTAAAATTTCTGCGGCACTCTGTGCGACACCAGAATTTGGCACACCCCCCCCCTCACCTCTTGCATTCTGTTGTTCATCATTGTTGCAGCGGCCCCTGCGGTGCTCTCTGAGCTCAGCACCCGGTGCTCGCGAACTGGTTGTGCTCCCCTCAACCTGCCTCTTGACGGAGGGCTCCTTCACAGTACGTTAATCTGGAGAGGGGGCTTCTCCTGCGCTCCCCACCTGCAGCCAGCAAGGAGGCCAGCCAGTGCCAACAGACCTAGATGCCCAGGAAGGTGTGTGGGGCAAGGAGAAAAGGGGCTACGAAGAAGCAGTCCCTCCATGGCAGAAGCGTAGCATGGGGGGGGGCAGGGGCACCTTGGCCCTGGGCACACACTTCTGGGGGGGTGCAACCAGGTGACCCCACGACAGGCTCCCTCATGGAAGGGGAAGCCACGGGGAGGCAAGCCCAGCTGTGCCCAGGCCTGGCCTTTGGGGCTGGATGGCAGCTCCTTCTCCTCGTGGCCTTCTCAATGAGATCACGGGAGAGAGGTTTGGGGATTTCTTTGTTAAGCATTTTATGCGCCCATTTTTTTAATTTTTATGTTTCAAACTGTCCTATGATATTTGGATGAAGGGTGTCATACAAATTTAATAAATAAGGATGCTGCTGAAGTTGGGAAGCCAGTCTAGGATTGGGAAGGATGTGCGGTGTATCCCAAAACCCCACCCAGCTCCACAGGAGGCAGCGAGACATGGGTTTGCTCCCAGCAGGTTCATGAGAGAAGTTGCTGCTCCTCAGCATCAGGTGGAGGAAGCCTGGAGGAAGCAGACCCCCCCCCCCCCGCAACACACCTGCCTCCCTCCACAGAGCACGGCAGAACCCAAGAGCCCAGCCAGTACCACAAAGGGCTGCTGGATCAGGCCAATGGCCCGTCCAGTCCAGAGTCCTGTGTAGTGATCAGGTGGGATTGCTATGAGGAATTATAACAAATATAGAGTAATCCATCTGTGTCACCAATGAAAGCATTGCATTCACTGGGTTTAAACTATTTTGATAGGATTCTTGATCAATCCACACCTCTGCATCCCTGGTCCATTTCTCTTTCTTCACAAGTCACATACACACTTAAGACAGGCAGGCGTCCTGAATCATTAAAGACAGTGGGCAAGTTTCTTTGATGTAGCTTTTCTGATATGTTAATCTTAGGGCCAGGAAACAGATCTCACCTGAAGGTGACAATGATCGCTGTCTTCCTGGCCATCCTTCTTATCATATATTTTGTTTGTTTATAACCTCAGGGGTTGCCAAATGCACTCCTTTGTAGTTCTGTTTTGTTTACCCCAGAAATATGTGAGCTTAATTAGTTTTGGTAGTTTAACTCTGTCCCCACGTGGGGTTTGTGGAAATGCTCAGAAGAAATCTGATTGGTTCTTACGAACACTCTGTAAAAAGCTCTTTTGTGAATAAAACGACCTGGGCCAGGGGCTAGAGGGAGAGAGACGATTATAGGCACCCTTCCCAGAGTCTTGGTGGTTCAAGCCTCTGTGTGTATTCTTATTAATCAGAGTTCAATCCTTACGCCTCAGTCCTGTTCTCACAGTGGCTGACCAGATGCCTGTGAGAAACCAGGGAGGGGAACATGAGTGCAAGAGCGACTCTCCCCTCCTGATGTTTCTTGCAAGTGGGATTCGGAAGCATTTCCTGCCTCCAGCTGTGGAGGGCAGAGCATGTGATGGCCTGGGACTCAGAACCAGAGGAGTCTCAGTCTGCACTGGCTCCTTTGCCTCAGGCATCATCTGAACCAAGTCTGAGGCCTGGTCCAGAAGAGTCCCAGTCTGCACAGGTTCCCCTGCAACAAACCCCAGCTGGGCCGAGTTAGGGGCCTGAGCCTGTCCTGGCTCCAGATGCAGGGATGACCTCGTTGCTTCCAGCTGGGCCATCACTTACAGCTGCTCCACTGCTGGTTGGGTCAGGGGAGGCTGAGGCGGCCTCTGGGTCTAGTAACCCACCAACGTCTCCTGAGCTGCAGAGACTTAGGTCTGAGAGAAGGAGAGACCTGAGTACTCGCAGGAGGAGTGCTCGCCTTCGGGGAAGACAGGGAGGTGAGTCGCCGGGGGATCAGGACCGGCAATTACCCCAACAGAAATAAAAGGCTGTTGGACCCCGCCCCAGGTTGTGGGAGCAACATTGCTGTGTGCCAGATCCTGCCTGAGATCCTGTACCTGTCCTTGCCTGGTTTCCTGCCTCGTGTCCTGCCTTGGCCCTGTCAGACTCACTCCTAGAGGAACCTTTGGATTCTGGACCGGTCCTGGACCGCGTTTCACGGGTTACGCCTGTGCCCAGTACAGAGCACACCCATCCTGGCTCTTCCCCCCCTCCATGAATTTATCTAAGTCGTCCAGGTTGGGGGCCAGCCCTGCCTCCTGCCACCCACCCACCTAGCTTCTTCCGGCCAATCAGAGAGAGCTTTGCCAGCCTCCCACCTTATCAGCTCTCCTCCGTCAAGCCCAATCCAAGGCTATCCCTGCTGAGTCAGAGTCTGGACTGCTTGCTCACAGCCTTTATAAATGCAGCAGCAAGGAGGACCCAGGAGAGAACACTCACCGACTCTGCAGCCGGCAGGGGGCTGGGCAGGAAGGCGGCCTGTCCTCACTCCCGACTGGACTTGCAAAGTCGTGATACACACACACAACTTCTGCTATGGCAGAGATGCAGGATCGGCCCCAGCAGTGCCATGGGTGCCCGGGGATGTGGGTGCCATGCAGCATGCATGGCCCTGGCACCAAAATTTGTGGGTGTCTGGCCCCTTCACAGGGAATTTAATAATAATAATAATAATAATTTATTTAAACCCATCTGGCTGGGTTTCTCCAGCCACTCTGGGCTGCTTCCAATGGAATATTAAAATACAATAACCTATTAAACATTCCTTCCACACGAAAGCTCATACCAAGAACTAACTTAGTTGGTCTTTAAGGTGCTACTGGAAGGAATTTTTTTTGACTATGGCAGACCAACACGGCTACCTATCTGTAACTGGAACTATTAAACATTAAAAGCTTCCCTAAACAGGGCTGCCTTCAGATGTCTTCTAAAAGTCTGGTAGTTGTTCTCTTTGACATCTGGTGGGAGAGTGTTCCACAGGGCGGGTGCCACTACCGAGAAGGCCCTCTGCCTGGTTCACTGTAACTTGGCTTATCGCATGGAAGGGAACCTCTTGGCCACCCAGGGAATCGGCACCTAGGATAGGCCTGCTCTGTGGTCTCTTCCCCCTCCCCACTTCAGTAGCTGAAGCTTAGTCAAGGCAGGCAGGAACTCACCCCCCCCCCCCGCCCCGGCAAACACACATAGAGGTCAGACCGCTGAGGACTTTTCCCTGGAGTAGCAGGAAAAGAAAGACAGACCAGGTCCAGGGGCGAAAGGACCCCAACACTGCTGGCTTAAGAAGGCTGGACTGCACCTTCCCTCCTGCATCAGCCCCCCACCCCTCCCTGCCTTCACCCCCCCCCCCATTTCAGACAAGGGAAGGGGCCACACAGAGCAGGGAAGCCTCTCTTCCTTGCCCCTCCCCTCCACAAAGAACCAGCCAGCTCCTACAAGTGGATTTAATTTTCTTTCTGCTCAGTGGCCGGGGGTTTCAACTGGAGCTAGGAGCCCAAAGCGGAGGTGGTCAGGATCCTGCCTGCAACCAGGCCAGAGAGGTTCGTTGCAGATTTGCCAGGCACAGACTCGCTCCCATTCTGCTTCCACCAACCCGGGAGGAGTGCAGGGCATCGGCCTTCAGAAAAGCCCCTGGCTTCACCCAAGGCAACCAGGCACCCAGCTGACTCCAGGGGTCAGACCCAGACTTGGGGGGTGGGGTGGGCAGCCCCATCATTGCCACCTGGACCAGTCTGCTGTGATTTCCCAGGAGCGGGGGGGGGGGGGCACGACTCACCATCAGGCAGAGGCTTCCAAGAGATGAGTGGCCTCCTTCGGAAACTTCATGCAGCTGTGATGGCAACGCAGCAGGGAAGAGAAGCCCCAAGGAGGAGGAGGAGGAGGAGCTGCTGGAGGCAAAGGCCAAATCATTCCCACACCCAGGGACACAGTGGCGGTGGTGGGTCACAGATCCCCGGGAAAACGGAGTCTAGAATGGTAGAGTTGGGGGCACCCAAGGGTCATCAAGTCCAACCCCCTGCAATGCAGGAGTCGTCATCCAACTGCTTGGCTGACTGTGAGGCCGAGGGAGTCGCCCAGCACCCCCCACCCACCTGGCAGAATCAGCACCCACCTGCAGGAAGGAGGCACCCACCAGGGGGCATCGTGGGGGGCAAGTCGTAGGGGTGTCCAACTGAACCCTCCTGGGGGAAAGGGGAGTTTGCCAGCACAGGAGGGACGGATTGGCTAGGTGTTAATAGTAGTAGTAGTAGTAGTAGTAGTAGTAGTAGTAGTAGCAGCAGTAATTTATTTACACCCCACCCATCTGGCTGGGTTTCCCCAGCCACTCTGGGCAGCTCCCAACAGAATATCAAAAACAGAAAAAAAGATCAAACATTAAAAACTTCCCTAAATAGGGCTGCCTTCAGATGTCTTCTAAAAGTCGGATAGTTGTTTATTTCCTTGACATCTGATGGGAAGGTGTTCCACAGGGCGGAAGCCACCACTGAGAAGGCCCTCTGCCTGGTTCCCTGTAACCTCACTTCTCGCAGTGAGGGAACTGCCAGGAGGCCTTCAGCTCTGGACCTCAGTGTCCGGGCTGAATGATGGAGATGGAGACACTCCTTCAGATATACTGGACGGAGGCCGCTTAGGACTTTCAGGGTCAGCACCAACACTTTGAATTGTGCCCAGAAACGTCCTGGGAGCCAATGTAGGTCTTTCAGGACTGGTGTTATATGGTCTCAGAGGCCTCTCCCAGTCCCTAGTTAATGCTTGCAATTCCTGCATTGTAGGGGGTTGGACTGGATGACCTTTGGGGTGCCTTCCAACTTTATGCTTCATACAGGTCCCAGGATATTTGAGACTTTGTGGGGGTTGGTACTGGAGTCATTCCAGGGCCTCCCCAAGCGCGGAGGAGGAGGGGACGGCTCAGCCGCTGGCATTTTGTGCTCCCCCCACACATCAGAACGTAGGAAATTGCCAGATACAGAGTCAGACCCCCTCGGTCCAGCTCAGCATCGCCTCCTCTGGGTTTCAGGCGGGAACTGACATTCTGCATCCCAAGCAGCTGCTCTTTCCCGCTGCGCTCTCCGGATCTGCCGAAGCCGGCAAGTCGCGCAGGCAAGAAAACACGCGCAGCCAGGGAGCAGGAAGAGACCCCTCCGACCTCCCCTCTGGAGAGCCCGGCTGCGCTTTCGAACCACGGACCACCCCCCCCCCGGCCCGCGGGCGCCCCCGGGGTCCCTGCAAGGCGCCGAGCCTACCTGCTCCGGGCCAGGTAGATCTCAAAGGTCCGGCGGCGGCGGGGTCGCTTAGACTTGAGCCGCCCGGCGCCCCCATTTTCTGACGCCGCGGCGGTGGGGCCGCGCTGGGCCGGCGCGCAGCGGAGCCGCGGGATCCATTTCTGGAAGGGAAAAAGTAAACAGGGCGCAGGGGCAGTGGAGCAGCCTCTCTTCGGCCAGGCGCCCCCTGATCTGCCCGGGCGGGAAGAGGCCGATACCCGCCGCCGGCTCGAAAGGGGAGCCCAGCTCGGCGGAGGCGCGCAAGATGCGCGCAGCGTCGGAGGCGCGCAGGAGCGCGGGGATCTTGGCGGGAAGGCTGCGCCCCAGAAGGGTCCCGGGACTCCGTCGGCCCCAGCACAGCCCTTCTCCGCCTCGGGAATGGGAGTGGGGGGCTTTGTCTCGGCCCCTCCTGGGCAAGGGGCGCGCAGGGTGAGAGACAGACGACTGGCCCGCGCGGAGAGGAAGGCTGCCCTCCCAAACAGCCCCCCGGGAAAGCTAAGCGCGAAGGGCCGCCGCCAGCGCTGCGCCCCTCTCCCACCTCGCCGGACCCGCGTACCTGGCGGGGTCTCCGGCGCGGCCGGCGCCGGCTCGGGCACACGCGTTGCTCTTTCGCCAGGCGCCTGCGCGGTGCTGCGGAGAGAGGGGGAGAGGCGCCCCCCCCCAGCCCTTATATGCGCCGCTCTCACGGCAGGGCAGCCCCACCGCTCGGAAGTGGGGCGCTTCTGTGGCACGTGGGGATGGAGGCAGCGTCAGACTCCCAACCCGAGGCGCCCGCGGAGATGGGACGCCCCCTCCTAAAAAAAAAAAAAATAGCCAGAGACATTCCCCGCTCAGTTGCTGAGAAGAGCGGATTTGCACCCCACCCAAGGCAGCTTAGCCCTGCGGGCCATGTGCTCAACAGTCCTTGGGGAGCTTTTGCTCGCGAGGAGGACAGCGGGAGAAGGGGCGATGGAGGATGGCGCATGGCCACCAACGCTGGGAGTAGCCAACTAGGGAGCAGAGAAACCGTGGACAGTGTGGGGGCAGATCTTCTTTCAGAATAATGGCTGCCAAGTGCTGGGGCAGCGCAGTCGGGAGAGATCAACACCCTCCAGATCAGGGCTCAGCAACCTTTTCCAGCTGGTGCGGTCCACCTCCCTCAGACCTTGTGGGGGGCCGGACTATATTTTGAAGGGGAAAAAAATGAACGAATTCCTTTGCCCCACAAATCACCCAGAGATGCAATTTAAATAAAAGGACACATTCTACTCATGGAAAAACACACTGATTCCCGGACCGTCTGCGGGCCGGATTGAGAAGGCGATTGGGCCGCATCCGGCCCCCGGGCCTTAGGTTGCCTCCCCCTGCTCCAGATCATAGGTTCACATGGGGCAAAGAGAGACCTGCACTGCCAGGGGTTGGACTAGATCACTCATAGTCCCTTCCAACTCTACAGTTCTGAACCTATGATTTTAAGGGGCTGATTTTAAGGTAGCAGCCCATCTAGGAAAAGGAAAACTCTGATCTTAAACCTCTGCTGCCTTGCGGGATATCTTCAGGAGAAGAGACGGCTAACAAATCCAAAGGCTAACAAATCCAGGGTGGAGTCCTTAAGGTGGTTGGATAGCGTCTTGTCCGCCTCCTTCCAGCAGCTCCTGCAGCCCAGCTGGTGCCAAACGTCTTGCTCTGCTTTCCTTTGGACCCCATCAGCCAGGCCAAGAGGCGGGTCTTGCAGTCTGGGCAACCCGCCCCCCCCCCCATGCACACAGCCCAGGCTTGCACCCCAGGGGGAGCCCACTTCAGTGCCGATAACTCAGCCGTTTGACTTCACCCGTCCCCCACGCGCAATGCCAATCATTATTCTAAGTCCCCCCCCACCCATGAAGGACTGAGCTGTTGCTGTTGCTCCGTCCCTCTCCACCCCCCAACCCCCAAAGAGGAGGAGAGACCCAGGTGACACAGGCAGGGCAATTGCAGCAGCAAGGAAACGTTTAATTGGTTTTCTCGTTTTTTGTAAAAATTGGGTCAGTGGGTCTTCTTTTCCGGCCCCCCGCCAGCCACCAAGCACAGCAGCCTCCCTCCTTGTGCCCCCCCCCCGGTCAGGTGCTGTTGGCCTGCTCTTGCTCAAAGAGCGCCATGGCCAGGTGGGATCGGGAGCCGAGTCCTTGCAGGTTGCTGAGGACACAGCGGTGGTAGAGCTCCTCGCTCAGACGGGGGTTGCAGCCCCGCAAGACATACTTCTGCGCCAGCCCCGGCTCCGCCGCCCGGAAGACGTGCAGCTCCGAGTAGCGCAGGAAGACGTCAAAGGCCTCCAGGCCCTCCAGAGCCTCCTCGCGGTCCAGCACGTCGGACGCCAGCCTTGCGCGGGCCGCCATGTAGTCCGCGTTGTAGAAGCAGGCCTCTGAGAAGGCCTGCCGGTCAAAGCGCCCATCGCGAGGGAAGTCGGAGGCGGCCGAAGCGCCCCCGCCGGCCGCCTGCTCGCCCCCACGGAAGGCCAGCGCCGGGTTGAACTCCTGGAAGTGGACGGGGAAGAAGACCTGCCAGCTGCTGATGGCGTTCATGCGGCAGCGGTTGAGGACCTCGGCCGTGACCTCCGTCCAGACGCTGGCCATGAAGAAGAGGGTGTCCACGGGGTGCTTCTTGGAGACGATGTCCATCAGCTTGACCTGGGAGGGGACCTCTGTCTTGACGCTGATCCAGGGAATCTTGACGTCCGAGTAGCGCCTCTCCAGCTCGGCCACCATGGCCTTGGCCCCGGCAAAGACGTCCACCTGCCCCACGCGCTGGGCGTCGTAGGGGTCGTAGACGAAGAGCAGGGTCAGGCGGGAGTTGTCCCTGGCGTCCAGGGCGTTGGTGGCAAAGGCGTCCAGGAAGCCCCCCAGGAAGTCCAGCTCCGGCACGGTGAGGGGCAGCACCAGCTGCAGGCGGGTGGCCTCCGTGACGTAGGGCATGGGGATGATCTCCACCTGGCTGAGCGGGCGCAGGAGCTGGACGCGCTTGGAGAGGAGGTGGCTGTGGCCCTTCTGCGTCACGGCTTCCAGCAGCAGCTCCAGCTGGTACTCCATCCCCCGCGTGGGGTCGAAGCGGCGGTAGCCGTTGAGCAGCCGGCGCTTGCGGAAGCGCAGCTGCGGCTGGTAGCGCCGGTTCAGCTGCTCCAGCGCCGCCTGCAGGATGTCGCCCACGTCCGCCTTGCTGGCCCCCTGCAGCTCGCACTTGGGGGCCCCGTCGGGGCAGGAGAAGAGGTGCTGCTCCGTGAAGTAGTCCCAGCCAATCACCTCAAAGCGGGACTTGGGGGAAAAGGGGGCGCTGACCCCCACGGGCCACGACAGCTCTGCCTCCCCCGACGGCATCAGCGCTGTCAGGTTGCGGATCTGAGCCTGCCGGGGAGAGAGGAGGAGAACCCCCGTTAAGACGTCCCCCGACCTTCTCCTTTGCCGCACTGAAGGAATGGGTTTCCCAAACCCAAAACTGACTGTGCAGGCAGTTTGAAATGGGCACCCAAATCCCTATTTTTCTTTAGCTAAAATCCATTAACTTGAGCTCTGAGTCAATGTACAAACAAAAACCCGGCTGTATAATCAAGGGCTCAGAGCCCTCTCCTTTATCAGTTTGTGACGGCAAGGATGACCTTGGCTGTTCTAGTGGAGTAGGGATGACATGTCTAGGTCTTATCTTATGTCCTGACGCACAGACCTAGTCCGGGAACAGCGCCAGAGTGTGTTCTTGGAGTTGGTGACCTCTTGCTCCAAGATAAGAGTAGGAACAGGAATACCCTTGTATGGTCAGAAGTACAGGAAGGAAAACCCTTTTATGGTTAAGAGTACCGGAGCAGGAACATCTGTGATGTCAACCTGCGTGTACAAATTGACGTGGCTGGATTCCTGGGGAAGGGGGGAGAGGGTGCCTGGAGGAGATCTATACTGCATGAAATCTCTCATTTCTTTGGACTTGTTGTGGACTGACCTCGCAAGTGCCTTTCTGCTGTTCCGGAGAGCAGAAATAAAAAACTCTTTCTCTGAACCAACCCTCGGTGTCATTTGACTTCCTTCCTCCTGTCCGGGAGCAACGCAGACCCAATCGGTGAACTCCAATAAGGCTACAGCACAGCTCGACCACCCCGTGGCAGGGGCTGGAAAAGGGGGTTTCCAAAAAGTATAGCTCAGCTCGAAACAAAGGATGCTGAAGGAATCTGCACGGCCTGGTGTGTCATGGACTGAACCAGTTGGGGTCAGAGGGAGAAGAAGGTGTGGGAAGCTGAAGAGGGGACAGGGCTTAGTGAGCAGGGGGAGTCTGTGGCAGAGGGCAGTCCAGAATCAGAGGCAGAAGCTGAGGTGGGAGAGGAGGGAGGCCAAGAGGCAGAGAGGAGTCTGGCTGGGGAAGAAGCACAGGGTGTCTCCTCCTCCTCCTGCTGCAACACACTCCCTTCCCACCTTGTCTCCCAGAACCAGAAGAGGGCTGAAAAGGGCAGAGCAGCAGTAGGCTGCACACAGGCACAGTCTCTAGTTGCTTGGATAAAGCCCTGGAGAGAAGGAGAGTTATAGGTGGCTGTGGGAAGGCAGGGACTTTCAGTCTTGGTAACTGATATAAATTATTGTGACTTCTATGCTTTGGATCAGATTGTCATTACGTGTATGATCTTTGCTGTCTGTTTTGTTTGTTTCTTCAGCTTGTAAACTGCCTTGTGCATAGTAATATCCAGAGGCAGCATACAGATTAAAAGTGAATTGAAATGAAATTCATGGGGGCAGGACCTACGGGGGATGAAGCGCTGGGCTCATTAGGCCTGAAACTCATGGTGTTCTTGCTAATAAAGCGTTAACTCCTTCTCTGAGTAGTGCCACTACTGCTGGCTGGCTCTTTGCAGCTAGACCCACCCGGGGGTCTCCAGCCCACCGGGCCCAACATGTGATGACTCTCCTTCACTGGAGATTCCGATGCAGAGGTTGGGGGGCCACCTGCCAGGGGTTCTGGAGCTGTGGCTCCTGGCCCAGAAGGGGGCTGGACTGGATGACCTTGTGGTCCTGTCCAGCGCTGCAGTTCTGTAATAGTAGTAATAGTAATTTATTATTTGTACCCTGCCCATCTGGCCAGGTTTCCCCAGCCACTCTGAGCGGCTTCCCACAAAGATTAAAAATACATTAAAATGTCACACATTAAAAACTTTCCTAAACCAGGCTGCCTTAAGATGTCTTCTAAAAGTCAGATAGTTGGTTATCTCCTTGATATCTAATGGGAGGGTGTTCCACAGGGTGGGTGCCACCACCAAGAAGGCCCTCTGCCTGGTTCCCTGTAGCTTAGCTTCTCGCAATGAGGGAACCGGCAGAAGGCCCTCGGCGCTGGATCTCAGTGTCCGGGCAGAACGATGGGGGTTGAGATGCTCCTTCAGGTCTACTGGGCCTTTGAGGCCGTTTAGGGCCTTAAAGGTCAACACCAACACTTTGAATTGTACTCGGAAACGTACTGGGAGCCAATGTAAGTCTTTCAGAACAAATGTAATGTGGTCTCGGCGGCCGCTCCCAGTCACCAGTCTGGCTGCCACATTCTGGATTAGTTGTAGTTTCCAGGTTACCTTCAAAGGTAGCTCCACGTAGAGCACATTGCAGTAGTCCAAGCTACTGTGATTCTATTACCGCAATACATTTCAGGGTGGGGGATGGGGGAGGGAAGGTGCCAAATGGTCTCGGCCAGTTCATGTTCTGCTCCCAGGGGGTGCGCCTGAGGCACCTGGGCTGGACTGCAGAGCCCAGAAACCCCCGAAAGGCTCTCCTCAGTCAGGAGGGCAACTAATGCCTCTCCCTGCAAGTGCACTGGATGAGAGAGAAGAGCCAGCAGGTCTTTCCTGGGCGGCAGCAGGCCAGGCCAGACAGTTCCTCACCCCTGAGCCCTTTTGCAGAAGGGGCAGCAGGGAAATGGCCCAAACTAGCCTTGTCTGCAGGCAATCTAAGAAAGAAGCCAAGTTGCAGGAACTCCAGGCTCTCAGCCGCCAACCCCACACTCCCAGCCTGGGCCCAGCAGCTGCTGCACCTTCATGCACCCCACCCCCAACTGTCAGCCCCTAGAAGCCTCCAGCTGCCCATACTGGGAGATCCTCAGCTGAAGAAGCTTGCAGGGTCTGATCCTGCCCAGCAGCTTCTTTGTAGTCTGAACCAAACAAAAAACAACAACAGACTTTCCGTTACACCAGATGCTGTGTAGAGAGAACAGTGTGCAAAAGGATGACTTTGCGTCCCCCTCCAGGGACACCCTGAGAATCAGGGACGCTTGGAGCCCCTGGTGTCACCCTGTTTGCTTCTTTGGAAGTGACCCTGCCTTAGAAATCCCAGGATGCCGGGGGCCCCTCCCTGCCTTGCCGGAAGGTGACCCACAGCTGCTCCCCACCCTCCCTGCCTGAGACCAGCACCCAGTGGCCTCCATCCTCTCCACCCCCAGCAGTGAGAGAGACTGTGGGGGGTGTTGGGGGGTCTCTCCCCTCTTTACCTGCAGCTCCTCTATCTCTTGGTAGGTCTGCTCCAGCTTGATCCGGCTGAACCTCTTATGCAGGCGGTACATGAGGGTGGGCTCTGTGACGGGGTGCACGGCAATCGCTCCCCAAAAGTCTTCTCCCTCCTCCTTCTCTGGGTCCGCATTCTTGGCCAATTCATAGGACAGGTAATTCTGACCCTAAGAGAGGGAGGGAGGAAATGATGGTCTCCTGGTCCTTCTCTGCGGAAGTATTTGCACCAAAGACTTACTATCTGCTCCCTCTTTTCCCATCCCCAAAAGCAGATGTGCCGCAGATGTTTCATCCTCATCACAACCACCCTGCGAAGCGGGTTAAGCTGAGAACACGTGACCCAAAGTCTACTAGCCTGTGCTCTCAATGAATGGGAATTCGAACTCACTTCCTGGCTCCAATCTCCCGACATGCTCCCTGCAGCCACAGGGCAGGGAGAGCCGGACGAAGGCCTTTGCTCTTCTGCACAAATCCTTCCCTGCTTTTCTCTCTCCCGACTTAAACTTCTCAGAATGTGGAGGTTTGCCTTGGGACTAGCGTTGCCCCCTAAGCCCAAGCAAGCCACTACTATGGGGCTGTTGGGCAAAGGCAGTCCTCTTTGAAGCAGACCAGGAAGCAGGCCAGGCCTGCCTTAACCAACCCCTGTCTCCCAAGTCCCCCCTCACTGCCTCCCTAGATATTGAAAAACCCCAGAGAGACAGAAGTAGCAAGTCAGAGGCTGAGTGAGCCCCACATCATTCGCTCAGGTGACCCGCTGGGAGGGACTCCAAAGCGTAAAGAGGGCACTGGCTTCCCTGGAGCAGCTCTGGCTCTGTGGGACTCCTGCCTGCCTGGCCTCATCTCCTAGCCTCTTCACCCTGTGGGGCTCATGCCTGGCTTCATCTCCCAGCCTCGGCCCTGTGGGAGTCCTGCCTGCCTAGCCTCAACTCCTAGCCTCTTGGCCCCATGGGACTCTTGCCTCTGGACCTGTGGGACTCCTGCCTGCCTGCCTACCTGCCTGCCTTGCTCCATCTCCTAGCCTCTTGGCCCCATGGGACTCTTGCCTCTGGACCTGTAGGACTCCTGCCTGCCTGGCCTCATCTCCTAGCCTCTTGGCCCTGTGGGACTCCAGACTGCCTCCCTCCCTCCATGCCCCCATCTCCCAGCCCTTTGGCCTTGTGGGACTCTTGTCTCTAGCCCTGTGGGACTCCTGGCTGCCTGCCTGCCTGCCTGCCTCCCTCCATCTCCCAGCCCCTTGGCCCTGTGGGACTCTTGCCTGCCTCCCTCCCTCCATCTCCCAGCCCCTTGGCCCTGTGGGACTCTGGTCTCTAGCCCTGTGGGACTCCTGGCTGCCTGACTGCCTGCCTCCCTCCCTCCATCTCCCAGCCCCTTGGCCCTGTGGGACTCCTGCCTGCCTCCCTCCCTCCATCTCCCAGCCCCTTGGCCCTGTGGGACTCTGGTCTCTAGCCCTGTGGGACTCCTGGCTGCCTCCCTCCCTCCCTCCATCTCCCAGCCCCTTGGCCCTGTGGGACTCCTGCCTGCCTGCCTCCCTCCCTCCATCTCCCAGCCCCTTGGCCCTGTGGGACTCCTGCCTGCCTCCCTCCCTCCATCTCCCAGCCCCTTGGCCCTGTGGGACTCTTGTCTCTAGCCCTGTGGGACTCCTGCCTGCCTGCCTCCCTCCATGCCCCCATCTCCCAGCCCCTTGGCCCTCTGGGACTCCTGCCTGCCTCCCTCCCTCCACCTCCCAGCCCCTTGGCCCTGTGGGACTCCTGCCTGCCTCCCTCCCTCCACCTCCCAGCCCCTTGGCCCTGTGGGACTCCTGCCTGCCTCCCTCCCTCCACCTCCCAGCCCCTTGGCCCTGTGGGACTCCTGCCTGCCTCCCTCCCTCCATCTCCCAGCCCCTTGGCCCTGTGGGACTCCTGCCTGCCTCCCTCCCTCCCTCCATCTCCCAGCCCCTTGGCCCTGTGGGACTCCTGCCTGCCTCCCTCCCTCCACCTCCCAGCCCCTTGGCCCTGTGGGACTCCTGCCTGCCTCCCTCCCTCCCTCCATCTCCCAGCCCCTTGGCCCTGTGGGACTCCTGCCTGCCTCCCTCCCTCCCTCCATCTCCCAGCCCCTTGGCCCTGTGGGACTCCTGCCTGCCTCCCTCCCTCCACCTCCCAGCCCCTTGGCCCTGTGGGACTCCTGCCTGCCTCCCTCCCTCCATCTCCCAGCCCCTTGGCCCTGTGGGACTCCTGCCTGCCTCCCTCCCTCCCTCCATCTCCCAGCCCCTTGGCCCTGTGGGACTCTTGTCTCTAGCCCTGTGGGACTCCTGCCTGCCTGCCTCCCTCCATGCCCCCATCTCCCAGCCCCTTGGCCCTCTGGGACTCCTGCCTGCCTCCCTCCCTCCCTCCATCTCCCAGCCCCTTGGCCCTGTGGGACTCCTGCCTGCCTCCCTCCCTCCCTCCATCTCCCAGCCCCTTGGCCCTGTGGGACTCCTGCCTGCCTCCCTCCCTCCCTCCATCTCCCAGCCCCTTGGCCCTGTGGGACTCCTGCCTGCCTCCCTCCCTCCATCTCCCAGCCCCTTGGCCCTGTGGGACTCTTGTCTCTAGCCCTGTGGGACTCCTGCCTGCCTGCCTCCCTCCATGCCCCCATCTCCCAGCCCCTTGGCCCTCTGGGACTCCTGCCTGCCTCCCTCCCTCCACCTCCCAGCCCCTTGGCCCTGTGGGACTCCTGCCTGCCTCCCTCCCTCCATCTCCCAGCCCCTTGGCCCTGTGGGACTCCTGCCTGCCTCCCTCCCTCCCTCCATCTCCCAGCCCCTTGGCCCTGTGGGACTCCTGCCTGCCTCCCTCCCTCCCTCCATCTCCCAGCCCCTTGGCCCTGTGGGACTCTTGTCTCTAGCCCTGTGGGACTCCTGCCTGCCTGCCTCCCTCCATGCCCCCATCTCCCAGCCCCTTGGCCCTCTGGGACTCCTGCCTGCCTCCCTCCCTCCACCTCCCAGCCCCTTGGCCCTGTGGGACTCCTGCCTGCCTCCCTCCCTCCATCTCCCAGCCCCTTGGCCCTGTGGGACTCCTGCCTGCCTCCCTCCCTCCCTCCATCTCCCAGCCCCTTGGCCCTGTGGGACTCCTGCCTGCCTCCCTCCCTCCCTCCATCTCCCAGCCCCTTGGCCCTGTGGGACTCCTGCCTGCCTCCCTCCCTCCACCTCCCAGCCCCTTGGCCCTGTGGGACTCTTGTCTCTAGCCCCGTGGAACTCCTGCCTGCCCACCTGGTGCTGGGAGGTGCAGCTGGTGCCCAGGAAGTCTGCGAGGCAGCGGCCCAGCCACTCATCCGGCCGCAGGCTGAGGATCTCGTTGCGGCAGCTGTCCAGGTGGGGGTGCAGCTTGAGGAGGAGGCTGCGGGAGAGCAGGTAGCCGAAGCCGCCGTGGCAATAGCGCGCCTGCTCGTCCCCGCCAATGAACTCCTCCGCCCGGCCCAGGTAGACGTCCTGGTGGATGCTCAGGTGGGCCACCAGCGCCTTGAGCCGCTCCGGCTGGACGTAGGTGTCGTCCTGCATGACGAAGAACCAGTCGAAGTCGCCCCCAAAGTGCTGGTGGACGTAGCGCACCGTCTCGTACATGAGCCACACGGGACGCTCGTCCCCGTGCGACACCAGCGCCAGGCCATGGGGCACCTTGGCCCCTCGCAGCCCCGTGAAGTAGAGGAGGTGGGGGAAGTGGTGGGCAGCCGTCTTGTTGACGGCCACGGCCAGGGTGCCCAGGGTGGCCTTGGAGGTCAGCACGGCCACAAAGAGCCGCTCGCGGAAGCCCAGCTCCGTCTGGATGTAGCGCGTCCTGTGAAAGGAGGAGGAGAAGGAGAGCTTTTTGTCTCAAGGGGAAAGCGACAGAAGTAAAAAGGCGCTTGAAACTGTGATACGATGCAATGCAACATACAGGTACGGTCCGGGCTGGAGTCAGGGGCAGGTCACCAAGAAAGGAAGCAAATCTCCAGTGCCAGGGAAGGTAGTAACAACAACCACAACCACAACCACAACAACAACTCATTTACTCACTGCCCATCTGACGGGGCAGCTTCCAGCAAATTATAAAAGCACAGTAAAGCATCACACATAAAAAACTTCCCTGTAAAGAGCTAACACTTTATTCAAGGAAACTAAATGCAGTGGTACCTCGGTTCTCAAACAGCTTAGCTGATGAACAAATCGGCTCACGAATGCTGCAAACCTAGAAGTAAGTCTTCCAGTTTTCGAACATTTTTTGGAAGCTGAACGTCTGATGCAGCTGTCGGCTATTCTGATGACGTTTGAGAACCAAGGTACCACCGTAGACTCAGCCTAGTGGTCTCAGCAACCATCCCCAGTAGGTGTTGCCCCAATGGAGCAGTTGCCAGGACTTAGGGGCCCTGCTCCCCCCCCCATGGCTCCTCCCCTCCTGGATGTTTCCCTCCAGCTGTGCCTGGGTACCTCTAACCTCTGTCTGACTCTCCTCAGTATCCTGCGCGTTCTTGGACACCAGGGAGGAGCAGAGCTTGTCATTGCGGGACAAGGAGACTCCTGGATCCTTTCAGTGTTAGAAACTCAAGATATATAAGCTAGGCACTTAAACCAGGGTTCCAGTCGCCCAAACAGAATGCCTAGTTGCCATTTTGGGGCAAGGAGACCGTTAAACATCTGGCTAGTTCAGAGGACCACCCTGATCTCGGTTAGGAGCTTTGAGAACTTAAAGAAGGAAAGCCCCATCGATATTGGCCTGGAGAGCGCTGAATGGGCCTGTGTTTCTGGCCTCTGCTCCTTGACCGCAGGCCACCAACGGGGCCAGAGACCTCTCTGGTGCAGCTGGGAGCATGAGCTACCGCAACTTGGGGGAAGACTTACAACGCTGCTCCTGGGCACTTGCACATCACAGGTTCACTGGGGTACAGACAAAAGGAGGGAAAACTCCTTGTGAGCATGAACGCTCCTCCCTCCCCACAGACCTGCATCGCAGCAGCAGCCCCTGGATAAGGGTGCATGGGGCACTCGGGCCCTTCTCCCGGGAAAAGGGCACCACCAGCTCACTGTTTAGGGAAGCTTTTGATGTTTGATGTATTACGGTATTTTAATATTTTGTTGGAAGCCACCCAGAGTGACTGGGGAAGCCCAGCCAGATGGGCGGAGTATAAATAATAAATTATTATTATTATTACTGCAGCTGAGCAGCTGCTCTCCCTGCCTCCACTCCCTCCTGCAATGTGGGGAGCAGCTGCAGCAGCAGCCAAGTGGGGTTGTCCCCAGCGCACAGGAAGCGCACCAAAGGAAAGCCCTGACCGAAGGTTTTGAAATCATGCGCGGCATGGGGAAAGTAAGAAAGGAAAAGTTTCCCTCCTTAGTCTCATGACACTGGAACTCATGGGAATCCCAAGAAGCAGAATGTTGGTCAGACTCAGGGCAGAGAAAAAGAAGTATTTATTCACACAGCACCGAGTTAAACTGCGGAACTCCTGGCCACAAGAGGCAGGGATGGCAACCAATCTGGGTGGCTTTAAAAGAAGACTGGACGAATTCATGGAGGAGGAGGAGAGGGCCATGAAGGGCTCTTAGCCAGGATGATTATGCTGCGCCTCCCGTGGGAGGGAGCAGGTGGTCTTGTGTTCAAATCCTGCTTGCAGGCTTCCCATAATAGGCATCTGATTGAACCCTGTGGATGCTGGACTAAAGGGACCAGGCAGGCAGACTCTTCTTCTGGAACCTCCAGGTACAGAGGCAGTCTATCTAGATTCCTAGTTCTCTTCTGAGAGTCTTTGCTTCCCCCAAAGCCAGAGGGCTTTGACCTGGCCACTGTCATCCACACAGCGGTCACCTCCAGGCTTGATTATTGTAACTCGCTCTACGTGGGGCTGCCCTTGAGACTGACCCAGAAACTCCAGCGGGTGCAGAATGCCGCGGCGAGACTCCTTACGGGGTCCTTGCCACGGGATCACATTCCCCCAGTGCTTTACCAACTGCACTGGCTCCCGGTGGGGTACAGAACCAGGTTTAAGGTGCTGGTTTTGACCTTTAAAGCCCTTCACGGCCTAGGACCCTCGTACCTACGGGACCGCCTCTCCTGGTATGTCCCACGGAGGACCTTACGGTTTTCAAACAAAAACACCTTGGAGGTCCCAGGCCACAACACTGGTTAGGTTGGCCTCAACCAGAGCCAGGGCTTTTTCAGCTGTGGCTCCAATCTAGTGGAAGGCTCTGTCACGAGAGACTAGGGCCCTGCGGGACTTGACATCTTTCCACAGGGCCTGCAAGACAGAGCTGTTCCACCAGGCCTTTGGCCAAGGCACAGTCTGACCCCCTCCTTTGGCAATCCTCGCAGAACTCTAGCCCAATGGTTACCATTAATCTGATTTGAATTGATTTTAGAATGCTGTGTTACTTTTATTGTTGTTAGCCGCTCTGAGCCCAGCTTCGGCTGGGGAGGGTGGGATATAAATAAAGTATTATTATTATTATTATTATTATTATTATTATTATTATTATTATTTGGGACTGTTGGCAAAAGCCTTGCTTACCTCTGGCACGACAGTCCTCCTCCTCCCCAAAGCCCCTGGAACCCAGCTGTGGGGAGAAGGCTTGCCCCCTCCAGCCTAAGCGCCTTACCTGAGCACCTTCTTGTAGGGCTTGCTGGGGTCCCTGTAGTAAGGCACGATGCGCGGCTTGAACTCCTCCTGCGACTCCTCGCCCTCCTTCCTGCCCGGCCCCGCTCCTCCTCCGGCCCCCGGCAGCCCCTCTCCGTCGGGCTGGCGCCCATGGCCCAGCGCGGCTCCGCCGGCCGCGTCGGCGCAAGAGTCTCCGGCGTCGCCCTGGATCCAGGAGACGCGCAGCAGGCTCAGGCTGCAGCCCAGCGAGAGCCCCAGCAGCAGCGGCAGCGCCGGGCGCAGCACCGCCAGCACCGTGGCCACGCGCATGGCCGGCGGCGGGCGCCCGGACGGGGCAGCCGGGGCTCCGCGACCATGGAGCGGCGAGCCGAGGGGCAGCGGGGCGCCTTGCCGGACGCGCCGTCCAGGGCCGGGGCCAAGCGCAGACCTGGGAGCGGGGAGGGAGGAAGGAAGGAAAGGGGTCACCATGGAAGACAGCGGCACCCACCCCACGAAGTGCCCCCAGGAGGAGGGCAAGGGGACCACCCCCACCGCGCCGTCTAAGGCCGGGGCTAAGCGCAAACCGGGGAGCGGGGAGGGAGGGAGGGAGGGGGTCACCACGGCGCCCCTGGGCAGCACGGAAGACAGCGGCACCCACCCCACAATGCGCCCCCCAAAAGGGAGCGAGGAGACGGTGCGCCCGCCCGCGCCGTCTGAAGCGAGGGCTTGGGGCAGAGCTGGGAGGGAGGTCAGGGAGGATGGGCGCCTGGACAGCAAGGAAGACAGCAGCACCCGCCCCCACGAAGAGCCCCCGGGAGGAGGGCAAGGGGGACACCCCCACCGCGCCGTCTAAGGCCGGGGCTAAGCGCAGAACTGGGAGGGAGGGAGGAAAGAGATCGGGACGGGTGGGCGCCGGGGCAGCATCACCCCCGCCGGGACGCGCCCTCTGGGAGGGGGCACGAAGGGGCCATCGGGGGTCCCTTAGCAGGAGGGGGCAGGCGCCGAGGAGACGCCCGCGCGCGCCCGGTGGGGCAGAGGCCGGAGCGGGGCTGGCCGGCTGCCCCGACGGGGCGGTCTGCCCCTTCCCCTCGGATGGAGGCGGCTTCCCCCTCGCTCCTGCCCCGGCTCCCGGGGCTCACCTTCCGCCCCCGTCCGCCCCTTGCCCTTCCGCAGCTCGGCCCCGACACGTGTCTGGCGTTCACACGCTCCTCCCGTCCCCGGCCTCCCGCGCTTCCTCCCGCTCCTCTTCTTCCGCCCCAGCGGCGCCTCCCTCCGGGGAAGAGGGCGGACTCCATTTCCCAGGGTGCCCCTTCCCAAGGCGCGGGGCATGCCGGGCCGGGCCGCAGTCCGCCCAGACTCGCCTTCCCGGCGTGCCCCGGGGCCCGGCGGGCGCTGACGTCTCGGGCGGCCATTGGCGGGGCGGGGCGGGGCCTAGGGTGCACGCGGCGGCGGCAGCTGCTCTGTTGCGACAGGAGGGAAAGCGCGGCCGAGAGCGAGCGAGCGAGCGAGAGAGCGAGAGGCCGGCGGAGTCCAGGCAGGAGGGAGCAGCGAGGCCGGGTCTCCTCCTCCCGCGATGCCGTCGGACCTGGCCAAGAAGAAGGCGGCCAAGAAGAAGGAGGCGGCCAAGGCCCGCCAGAGGCCCCGCAGAGGCCCCGAGGAGAACGGCGAGGACGCCGGCGGGGAGCCCGAGGCCGCCCGGGGGGGCCGCCAGGACAACGGGGCCGACGCCGAGCCAGGTGGGCGGGGAGGGGGGCTCAGCGGCGCCTCTCCGGCAAGGCGCCAGTCCTCAGCGAGGAGCCGCGGGGAGGTCGCTGCCCTCTTCCGCCCTTTCCCCCTCGCCAGTCCTTTTTCTGCCCGGAAGAGCCGCTCCTTCCTCTCGCATGTGGGGCAGGGCTCCCCCATCGGGGTGATTCAGCGCCTCCTCTCAAGCAAGGCTCCAGTCCTCAGTGAGGAGCCGCCCTCTTCCGCCGGGCCGAGCCGGGTGAGCATCCCGGAAGGGCCGCTCCTCCCCCTCCCCCCTTCTCTGGCACGTGGGCCGGCGTGTGGGGCACGAAGCTGCCCTTAAGGGGGCTCCCCCACCGGGAGGATTCATCACCTTCTCTCAAGCAAAGCTCCAGTCCTCAGTGAGGAGCCACGGGGGTTGTTGCCCTCTCCGGGTTTTTATCTCTCCCCCCCCCCCTTTGTGCAGATGTCACACACCCTGTAAAGCAACCTGTGGGTCCCCAGATGTTTTTGAACTACAACTCCCATCACCCCAGCTAGCAAGGCCAGAGCTCAGGGATGATGGGAGTTGTAGTCCAACAACATCTGGGGACCCACAGGTGGAGAACCGCTGTGTGTCATTCCAGAAGGCAGCTTTCCTTCTCTCTCTCCTGTGAAAGGTAGGGGTTTGGCACGGGGGGGGGGGGCGCCCAGTTCTCTCTTCCCTCCCCCCCCCCTGAGAGGAGCCCTAGGTTCTCATGGGGCTGTGATTCCCCCTCCAGATGTGGACACCATCTCCAAGGCCATTGAGGACTTTGAGCTGAAGAAGGCGGCCGCCCGCGCCGTGACGGGGGTCCTCGCCTCGCACCCCAACAGCACCGACGTCCACATCATCAACCTCTCCCTCACCTTCCACGGACAGGAGCTGCTGAGCGACACCAGGCTGGAGCTCAACTCGGGGCGGCGCTACGGCCTCATTGGCCTGAATGGCACCGGTGAGGCCAAGGGCGGGGCGGCAGGAAGAGGGCATGGCTAACAACGGGGGTGGGGTAGGCAAATGTTCAGGCCCAAATGGAAGCGAGAGGGTCAGTGGAGATAGCTTCAGCGCTGGGGGTTGGACTAGATGGCCCTTGGGGTTCCCTTCCAGCTCCACAATTCTGTGAGGTGGCCAGAGCACAAATCCCCCCCAGGTCCTGAGGCCCAGGTGGGTGGGTGCCTCTCCTTTCTGGAGCAGGGGCCAGACTCAGCCTTCCAGCCCTTGCCAAGGTGGCACTGATGCCAGGGGAGGCTTCTGGGGGCCCCCACTGGTCCGCTTGCCCTTCTGCCAAGGCGCTGACAGCCTGCCAAAGGGGAAACTGGCACCTCTCCCTCAGAGGCTGTTGGGGTGCAGTGGGAGCTCAGTTGTTGGGCACTGCCTGGCCTCTTCTTGGCAGAAGATCGGCCTCCTTGGCAAGCGTCCGAGGAGCAGCTCAGTGGCCCTGGATCCGTCTCCTGGGGACTGTTTTCATTGCCTGCGATGCGGAGTCCGTTGGGCAGCAGCTCCCGTCAGCCCCACCCCCAGCCAGGCAAGAGGATTTGTGCCTGATCCTGTCATCTCCCTCAGGTGCCGCCTCAAACTGATCTGGTCAGGCAGTTTGCAAAGATGGAAGTTTGGTGCCCACGTAGAAGTTCTGTGTTTTTGCCCTATCTTTTCTGTCATGGCAGCACAGGAAGTCCTGGGTTTCGTTGACTCAGTCATTTGGGGGTCTTGCTGCCCAGCCCCCCCCCCTGCCACCCTTTCTTTTTTGCTTTCCAAGCAGCACAGCTGGCCATCAGGGCCAGAGAGACAACATCAGCCCTGATCACCCACTCACCATTTCTATTTCTGTTTCTCATCTGGTACCTGTATTGCGGGGGGTCAGTCCAGATGAGCCTTGGGGGTCCTTTCCAACAGTTCTGTGGTTCTTTGGTACTGCTTTTGTGTGTGATAGTTTGCGTATGTGAGGTCAGTCAGGCATTTATGTGGGCCAATACCAAAAACTTCCTTCCCCCAACTTTTAAAAAGTTACTTTTAAAAAATACTATACCTGCATTGTTGTGTTCCAAGACGATTATATATATATATAGGTGTTGAGTCTTGTACACAGTCGTCCGCATGGCATTTAAATAAACTTGGGAAGCTTCCTTCCTGAATATTCATGCCGTGGCGTCATGTGTCTTGGGGCTGCCTTTCTTTTTGGGGGTTCCCCGGCTGGGGGTGGCACTATGTGGCAGCCCTTTCCCCATCAGGGCCCTCTCCTGCGGGGGCCGCAAACTCCAGGTATAGAGGGGCACCTGAAGGACACCTCCCAGTTCTGAACACTGCAGCACCACAGAGGCGGGTTTTACAGGAATCTCTGGGGCTGGAGTGTCAGTTCACCAGGCATCTAGGAGTGGCCTTCCTTGTGGCTCCCTTGCATTGCTAGAGATGACCAGAGGGGTCTTGGAATCCTGGAAGGGACCCCGAGGGTCGCCCAACCCCCTATAAGGCAGGTATCGCAGCAAAAGCACCCCTGGGTCATTTCTCTAAGGTAGCCTATTTTAAACTTTTTATGTGTTTATATGCCTATCACACTTTTAAACTTAAAATCCATTGTTCTATATTGTTCTAAATGTTTGTTTTACTATTGGGATTGTAGTTCTATTTGCGTTTGTCAAGCTGGTCTCTGACCGTAATAAATTTCATGTTCATGTTCACCCCTGACACTCCGACTCCTGATTGAAAAACTCCAGGGAAACAGATCCCCCCCCTTCCACTTCTGAGGGAGTCTGTCCCACCATCGAGTGGCTCTCGCCCTTGGAAGGTCCCCCTGGGGTTCACTGGGGCCTTTTGCTTGCCTTCCTTGCCCAGGGAAGTCCATGCTGCTGTCGGCCATCGGGAAGAGGGAGGTGCCCATCCCCGAGCACATCGACATCTACCACTTGACCCGCGAGATGCCCCCCAGCGAGAAGACGCCCCTGCAGTGCGTGATGGAGGTGGACACGGAAAGAGCCATGCTGGAGCGGGAAGCAGAGCGGCTGGCGCACGAGGACGGTAACGGCTCTTAAATTGGTCCAGTGCCCTAAAACCGCAGGCCTCCCAGTGGAGCAAATCAGGGGGGGGGAGCGGACACACATCTCCCACTGCAGCAGCAGCGCAGGGGCCCAGAGCCAGGTGGGCTCACCTGCTTTCTCTCTCTCCCCCCCCCCCCAGCTGAGTGTGAGAAGCTGATGGAGCTGTACGAGCGGCTGGAGGAGCTGGACGCTGACAAGGCGGAGATGCGGGCGTCGCGGATCCTGCACGGCCTGGGCTTCACCCCCCTCATGCAGAGGAAGAAGCTGAAGGACTTCAGCGGCGGCTGGCGGATGCGGGTGGCCCTCGCCAGGTGGGTGCTGGGCGGACGGGGTGGGACGGGCTCCTCTGCGGCTGGGCAGGCTCCCTCACACCAGCCTCCCCTTCTCTCCCCCCCCCCTCGCAGGGCGCTCTTCATCCGGCCCTTCATGCTGCTGCTGGACGAGCCCACCAACCACCTGGACCTGGACGCCTGCGTGTGGCTGGAGGAGGAGCTGAAGACGTGAGTGCAGGCCCCTCACACCCCACCCCCTGCCCCTTTGAGCTCGGCTTTCCCTTCCAACTCCCCTTTCCGAGGGGTCAGGCCAAAGGGGGCCCACCCACTCCAGCATCCTCTTCCAAATGCTTGTAGGAAATGAGGGATCGAGATAGACTGCCTCTGGACCTGGAGGTTCCATAAGAAGAGCCTGGCTGCTGGATTAGGCCAGCGACTCACCAGAAGCCTGCAAGCAGGACTTGAGCCCCAGAGCCACTCTCTCCTCCTGCTATTAGAAGCATCGCTGCTTCCAGGTGTGCAGGCAGGGCAGAGCCATCCTGGCTAGCAGACTTCCATAGCCTTCTCCTGCTCCATGAATTTGTCTAATCTTCTTTTAAAGCCATCCAGGTTGGTGGCCGCCTGCAGGAGGGAGTTCCACAGTTTAACAAAGCCCAGTTGGTTTTATCTGTCCTGGATATTCCAAGTTTCAGCTCCATGGAATGTCCGTTGGTTGAAGAGCTATGAGAGAGGGAATATTAATAGTAATAGTAGTAGTAATAATAATAATAAGAAGAAGAAGAAGAAGAAGAAGAAGAAAAGTTTTATTAGCTATACCCCACCCATCTGGCTGGGTTTCCCCAGCCACTCTGGGCAGCTTACAGCATATCAAAAAACATAATAAAAACAACAAGAATTAAAAGTCTCCTGATACAGGGCTATCTTCAGATGTTTTCTAAAAATAAGTTGTTTTTAGACAACTTGACATCTGATGGGAGCGCGTTCCACAGGGCGGGCGCCACCACCAAGAAGGCCCTCTGTCTGGTTCCCTGTAACCTCACTTCTCGCAATGAGGGAACCGCCAGAAGGCCCTCGGAGCTGGACCTCAGTGTCCGGGTTTAACGATGGGAGTGGAGACGCTCTTTCAGGTATACTGGACCGAGGCTGTTAAGGGCTTTCAAGGTCAGCACCAACACTTTGAATTGTGCTCTGAAATGTACTTTCAAGGACCAGTGTTATGGTCTCGGTGGCCACTCCCAGCACCAGTCTAGCTGCCACATCCAGGTCACCTTCAAAGGTAGCGCATGGCAGTAGAGCGCATGGCAGTAGACCAAGCAGGAGATAACCAGAGCATGCACCACTCTAGCTAAAGACAGGTGGGGTCTCATCCTGCGTACCAGATGGAGCTGGTAGGCAGCTGCCCTGGACACAGAATGGACCTGCGCCCCCATGGACAGCTGTGAGTCCAACATGACTCCCAGGCTGCGCACATCTTTTCTCACACTTCTGGCTCTGCTTCTTCAGGTTCAAGCGCATCCTGGTGCTCATCTCCCATTCTCAGGACTTCCTGAACGGCGTCTGCACCAACATCATCCACATGCACAACCGCAAGCTCAAGTATTACACGGTGAGCAGGAATCGGGGCCAGGCGCTGGGCGGTGAGGCTTGCTGCCGCCTCCTGAGAGAGACTGGCCCTGCTTCCAGAATCAAGGGTGGTGGGTCCTCTTTTGTGTGCCTGCCCCCTGGCTGTGGTGGCTGGGCCTGGAGGGCTGCAGGATGAGCCCCAGGCCAACGGGGATATCCCTCTCTCCTCCTCCAGGGTAACTACGACCAGTATGTGAAGACCCGCCTGGAGCTGGAGGAGAACCAAATGAAGCGCTTCCACTGGGAGCAGGATCAGATCGCCCACATGAAGGTAGCCATCCCAAAGGGACTCTTGAAGGCCACCATCCACGGGGGCTCTGCCCTGCCCTCCGCAGTGGGAGACAGTTGCTGGGCATCACGGGAGAGGGGAGAGTTTATTTACGTTTACTTATTTACTGAATTCGAATGCTGCTCTTCAGCTGAACATCCCAGGGCGATTCACAACAGAAAAATACAAAATGAGAGTATAATATACAGTATGAAACAAGCATATTTTAAAAGCCATAGAATGTTAATTGCTCTTGTGCTCCCCTCCCCCCCCCCCCGAAAAAAAAATCTGGGGTGCTGTTGCTGGTTGGTGCTGAGCTATATGGAGCCAGGGGTGTTGTTGTCCAGGTATGGGGGACAGGATCTGGCCAACCCCACCATGATGGGCATTTTGGCAAGTGGGTCCCTCTGACTCTAGAATTCTTGGTGGCCCGGCTTCAAAGGAGACCTCGTCTGAGTCTTCTGTCCAGATTTATTCCCTTCCTTTCCCTGCTCCCTGTGCCCTCGCCTCTGTGCCCACCGCTGACCTCTGAATTGTTGCAGAACTACATCGCCCGCTTTGGTCATGGCAGCGCCAAGCTGGCCCGCCAGGCGCAGAGCAAAGAGAAGACCCTCCAGAAGATGATGGCCTCAGGGCTGACCGAACGGGTGATCAATGACAAGGTGAGGTGGGGAGATGGTCAGCCTGTGCCCCCACAAGTGGGGGCTGAAGGGGCTGAGCCGGGGGGCAGGGGCAACTCAGCTGCCTGTCCTGGGGCTCTTGTACAGGGATGGGGGGGGTAGCTAGAAGACCAGGACTTTGGGTCCTGTAATCAATGCAGCGGGTTGGTCTGGATGACCCTTGGGTCCCTTCCAACTCTCCACTTCTGTGGTTCTCTGACCAGCTACCCAGGACCCCCCTGGGCGGGTCTATTTCCTTCCCAGGCGCTAGCCGGCCTGGGAGGGGAGAAGGTGGCAGCGGCTCCTGGCCTGGGGTGCTGCAGGGAGGAGAAACCAAGGTTGCTGTGCTTGCTTCAGCAGCGCATATATTAAAATTGGAACAATACAGAGAAGATTAGCATGGTCCCTGAAATATTTTTTAAAATATTTGTTAAAAAACCTGAAGCATTTTTGTTAGGGATAGTAGGGAAAGACCTGCCAAAGAAAAACATTTTTATGTACACAACAATGGTGGCGAGAGTCTTAATAGCACAAGGATGGAAAACTAAAGAAGTATGGCAAGAGAAATTGATGGACTATGCAGAACTGGCAAAATTGACACATAAACTACGGGACAAGGATAACTTGATGAATGGGAACCTTTTACAAAGTACTTAAAGATGCAACAAAGTGAATTGGACTCCTTGGCAGGTTTTGAATAAACACTCACAAACTTTTTATTGATAACAACCAGTTAGACAAATTAAGGAAACCAGGGATTGGAACTGAGGGAAGCCAGGGAAGGGGGGGAAATGGGGAATTAAGGATCATATGTTTTAAGATAATATGTTTTGTTTAAATTCCTAATAAAAATGTAATATAAAAATTGAGAAACCAAGGTTGCTGACCTGGACCCCCCCCCCTTTGTTTCCCTCTTCTTCCCCAGACACTCTCCTTCTACTTCCCCTCGTGCGGGAAGATCCCACCTCCTGTCATCATGGTGCAGAACGTCAGCTTCAGATACAGCCAGGACGGGGTGAGTGGAGGGGCCGGGGGCTGTCAATATCGGAATTTCATTTCACTCTTAATTCGTACACCGCCTATCTGTACTGTGACACACAAGGCGGCTCACAAGTTGAAGAAGCAGCAAAATGTACGAATGAGAGAGAAGGCCAGGAAGAGGCCGCAGGATCAAGGCTTATAAAATTATTCCTGGCATAGAGGAAAGGGGGTAGGGAAAAGCTTTCCTCCCTCTCTCCTAACACGGAGACGTCCAATGAAGCTGAACGTGGGAAGATGGAAGGGAAATGTAAGGAAGTCTTTCCTGCGGCAGAGGGTTAAACTGTGGAACTCCTTCCCGCAGGAGCCAAACTAGGTGGCTCCAAAAGGGGATTAGGCAAAGTCATGTAGAAGAATTGGTGACTCCTAGCCAGGATGGCTCTGCTTGGCCTCTGCAGTCGGAGGCAGTAAGTGCTTCTGAATCCCAGTTGCTGGAAACCAGAGGAGGGGAGAGCTGCTCTTGCACTCGGATCCTCCTTCTGGGTTTCCCAAAGAGTTATCTGGTTGACCAGTGTGGGAAGAGGACTAGATGGGGCGTAGGCCTGGTCCACCAGGCTCTTACTGTTGTGATGCTGCTAAGGAATCAGGGGCAGTTGGCAAGCCCCCAGCTGGCTCCAGCTCAGCGGCCGATGTGCCGGTCGAACTCCAGTCCTTGGTGCAGCATGAAACAGTGACCCACAGCTTCAGAAGCCTTCAGAGGCTAGAGCACGCTCTAATCAGCCCAAAGTAAACACTACGCCACAGAAGTGGCAGGAGACGGCTGGGAAGAGCATATTTACAGGCAGTGTAATCAGCGTAAGGTAAAGGTACCCCTGCCCGTACGGGCCAGTATTGACAGACTCTGGGGTTGTGCGCCCATCTCACTCTAGAGGCCGGGAGCCAGCGCTGTCCGCAGACACTTCCAGGTCACGTGGCCAGCGTGACAAGCTGCATCTGGCGAGCCAGCGCAGCACACGGAAACGCCGTTTACCTTCCCGCTAGTAAGCGGTCCCTATTTATCTACTTGCACCCGGGGGTGCTTTCGAACTGCTAGGTTGGCAGGCGCTGGGACCGAGCAACGGGAGCGCACCCCGCCGCGGGGATTCGAACCGCCGACCTGACGATCGGCAAGTCCTAGGCGCTGAGGTTTTACCCACAGCGCCACCCGCGTCCCACGTAATCAGCATACATCAGGACAAAAGGAAAAACATGTCTTCTCCCTTCCGCAAGCAGCATAAGCAAAAGCTATACACACAAACGGAAGTTCCCAGCAAGCTGTGCTGGAGTGTAAACAGACATGTGACACACAGCAATTCCACACGTCTGTTAAGGTGGAACGGAATATCGTAACACTTATGTTATCAAGTACCTTCTAACAGTCCAATCCAGGGCAAAAAAACACACACAAAAATCTGACTTTGAAATAAGCCGCTGATACCAAGTATTATTCAGTAATACATTACAATATAATAGCGCACAATAAGATTAACTCTCAGAATATCAGTAAACAATAATTAAACTGAAATCCACACTCAATGAATCATTACTACGCTATAACTGTTCAGAAAAAAATTAATAACAGTATATTTAAAATATCATGCAAGATGATTGAACTGAGCAGACAAGTCATATAACTTAAAACGTTAGAAATAAAGTTAGGAAACTTACTTATCTGCCTCCCTCTCTATCTCTCCCCTTCAGCCCTGGATCTACAACAATCTGGAGTTTGGCATCGACCTGGACACTCGCGTGGCCCTTGTGGGGCCCAACGGGGCTGGGAAAAGCACGCTGCTCAAGCTCCTCACAGGGGAGGTGAGGACCTGGTGCCCGTGGCTTGCTTGGGGGGGTTGGGGTATAGAAATGGCCTTTTTTCCTCGGCTGGAGTCTCTGACCGGCTTGTCCTTTCCCTCCAGCTGCTGCCCAGCGACGGCATGATCCGCAAACACTCTCACGTCAAGATCGGCAGATACCACCAGGTGCTGTTTATTTGGGGGGTTTCTGGCTCCTTCCCAGGGCACTGCTAAGGACCTGGAAGGGGGGGGGCCCTGCTAGTTCCCTGTGGGTGCAGAGAGCCAGTGAGGCCTAGTGGCTACAGCGTTGCCCTAGGGCCTGAGTTCAAATCTCCACCCGGTGTGAAGGCTTTTGCTGGGTGTGACTTTGGGGGCCAGTCCCTGCCTCTCGGCCTAGCCTACCTCAGTTGTGGGGGGCAAAATGGGGAGCGGCAGTGTGGCCTCCTCCCCTCACATCCTCCCTCTCCTCTCCCCACCCCTCGGCCTCCTCAGCACTTGCAAGAGCAGCTGGACCTGGACCTCTCCCCGCTGGAGTACATGATGAAGTGCTACCCTGAGATCAAGGAGAAGGAGGAGATGAGGAAGATCATCGGCCGCTATGGGCTGACGGGGAAGCAGCAGGTGGGTCTGGCCTGGGGGAAGAAGGAAGGAGCCCCAGGCCTGTGGTGGCTGCTGTGGGGCGGGGGGTGGGGAGCAGAGTCTGAGGGGCAGCCCCTGGCAGGACACAGGAGACCAGGGGCAGCCCTGGGGAATCCGAGGCAGGCAGGGTGACATCATAGAACAGCAAGGTCCAAACGCAGGAATCTCAGCTCAAGCGCCCCTGACAGATGGCCACCCAGCCTCTGCTTAAAAGCCTCCGAGGAAACAGCTATTGCTGTCAAGATGTTGAGAACCTGAAACTGCGCCAGAGTCCTGGGTCCAGTTCTGAGCCTTTCAAGCGAAGGCGCCTTTCGGGGCTGGCATTTAGGGGGTTTCTGTGTGCAAAGTCGGTCTCCCCCACCCCCATGAGCTGGGGACCCTCTCTCTGCTTAGACCAGCGCAGGAAGGGGGAGCGTTGCTCTTGAGCTCAGACCTCCCTTGTGGGTTTCCCCTTCGAGCCCCTGAGTGGCCCCTATGAGAACAGGCTCCTGGGCTGGCCGGGCCCCTTTGGCTCTTTCTCTTCTGACACGGTCGTGCCCGGCAGGTGAGCCCCATCCGGAACCTGTCGGATGGGCAGAAGTGCCGCGTCTGCTTTGCTTGGCTGGCCTGGCAGAACCCCCACATGCTCTTCCTGGATGAGCCCACCAACCACCTGGACATCGAGACCATCGACGCTCTGGCAGACGCCATCAACGACTTCGAGGGAGGCATGATGCTGGTCAGCCACGACTTCCGGCTCATCCAGCAGGTCAGTGGAGGGGGCAGCCCCAGACCTCTGGGGACCTCTGCTTCACCTGCGCCAAAGGCTGCCTCTTGCCACGCTGGGGGTGGGGGTGGGAAGAGCCCTCCCCTTCCTGCAAGGAGGATGAAGCAATCCACCAGTTCCGGTGCTGGGTGGGGAAGGTTCCATAGTGAAGGAGTTTATGGGGCCCGTTACCCCCTCCAGGTGTTGCTGGACTCTCCCATCAATCTGACTGGTGGGGGCAGGAAGTTCAGCAACATCTGGAGTTGTGCCAGAGGGCCTTCTCGGTAGCGGCGCCTGCCCTGTGGAATGCCCTCCCATCAGATGTCAAGGAAATAAACAACTACAGTCATACCTGGGGATAAATGTGCTTCAAGTTAAGTATTTTTGGGTTGCGCTCCACGGCAAACCGGAAGTAACGGAGCGCATTACTTCTGGGTTTTGCCGTGCGTGCATGCGCAGACTGTCAAAATGACATCATGCGCGGAAGCGGCGAAACGTAACCCGCGCATGTTAAGACGCGGGTTGCGTTCGCTTCAGGATGCGAACAGGGCTCTGGAACAGATCCCATTCGCATCCCGGGTACCACTGTATCTGACTTTTAGAAGACATCTGAAGGCAGCCCGGTTTAGTGAAGTTTTTAATGTCTGATGTTTTATTGTGTTTTTAATATCCTGTTGGGAGCCGCCCAGAGTGGCTGAGGCACCCCAGCCAGATGGGCGGGGTATTATTATTGTTGTTGTTATAACAACAACAACTATTATTACTATTCCCCAAATAACAACCACACGCCCATCATTTGGTGAAGAAGTAAAAGGAGTATTTACTTACGTAACTTAGGTCTTGAAGTAGCAATGACAGTAGCAAAATGAAGGCAGTTTTATAACTGCTATCTAAGTCATAAAGTACAAAATGCAAGTTCCAAATGGTGTCTGAGTTGCAGAGTGTGTGCTCGACTTGGAGGCATGAGGAAGGTGCCCAGGCAGGAAGGCAGGATGCTGTGTTACCGCTTCCTGCCACGGCAGGCGAAGGAAGTGATCTCGCAGAGGTCACTATAGCGAATTTTTCAGGAAAGCTCTGTGACCC
This sequence comes from Podarcis muralis, assembly GCF_964188315.1. Taxonomy (NCBI): domain Eukaryota; kingdom Metazoa; phylum Chordata; class Lepidosauria; order Squamata; family Lacertidae; genus Podarcis; species Podarcis muralis. Next base: position 1,376,379 of record NC_135666.1, on the reverse strand, counting down.
TCAGCCCCTCCACGTGCCCCTCTGGCAAAACACACATTGTTGCTTTGGACTCGGATGAGGTCCCGCACTTTCCCTGACGCAAGAGGCCGCCTGCTCTTCCTTCCAGGTGGCCCAAGAGATCTGGGTCTGCGAGAAGCGGACGATCGCCAAGTGGCCGGGCGACATCCTCTCCTACAAGGAGCACCTCAAGTCCAAGCTGGTGGGCGAGGAGCTGCCTCCGCAGATGGCAAAGAAGACTCACAGTGCCTGAGGGCCCTCTGCCGGCCCGGTGGGTCAGCTGAGCCGCTTCCCCCCAGAGACTGGTGCCAGCCTCCAGCCCACCTGCTGCTCCTCCGCCTTGCCAGGGGGAAGGAACAGGCAACAACGAATCTTCTCTTCTGTTCCTGAGCTCCTGCCGCCGCCGCTGCTGCTGCTGCTTCTTCCTCTTGCACATCCACCACCTCTCCACTCTCCTTCCCTCTGCTCCCCCCAGCTGGACAACCCCTTCTCCTCCTCCTCCTCTTCTTCTTCCTCCTCCTCCTCCTGCCTGCAGAGGGAACTTCTCCACCCCTCTGCACCAAGTGGGAGGTGGGGTTCTGGGCTGACACCTCAGGGCTGACTCTCTGCTTTCATTTCCAGACTTCACTCCTTGGGCCTCCGTTTGTTTTTAGCAATTATTATTTATCGATGTAATTACCAGACCTGTTGGAGAACTTATCAGCCAGTAATAAAGAGGAAAAAGTGTTTCAATAGTTCTCCTTTCTTCTCGCAGAGGCGATGGGAGGGGCAGGAAAGCTCTGTGTGCCTCAGCTCATCTGGGAAATAATGTAAAAGCAAGAGTTGACATCTCGGCTGGCTGTCGGGTTGGCTTAAACCGTGGCAATGCTCTCCTTATTCATGTTTGGGTCTGAGGGGAGTGGCGAGTGCCTTCTCAAAAGTGACTAAGAGGGAGGCCAGGTGATACTGAAATGCCCAACTGCACTGAGTGCTCCTCTTTGTGGCTCTGAGCATCCCTTGCCAGCCTCAGCTCATGTGGAGCTGTACCCACTCTCCCACACTGCCCTACAAGCCTGTCTCCCTTCCCTGGCTTCTTCAGGTGATGAGACACATAGAATGGATGCTGGGCCCACCAAGGCTACTGAGAAGTATGTCGTCCCACTTTTTTTTTTGGGGGGACCCCTCCCAAAAGATCAAAGCCACCGCCAGAATCTCTCCCACCCAACACGCATTCTATACTTCCTTTTCTGGAAAGGCTGTGTCACATGTTCCCTGAAGCGGAAAGCCGAAAGGGGCACAATCCCATCTTTGGTTGGCTCTGGCCCCCAGGCAGCAGACTCACAGCTGGGTTGCCCCACAGCCCTCATGTCCCCCCCCCCCCCGCCTTACCAAGATCTCTCCCTGGTTGGCCCATAGGTGCCTGGAGCAAAGCGGGCAGGGAAGGCCTGTTTCCAGAGGGTCTCCCCTCCTGGGGGGGCCAGCAAGCTCTCCCCGCCTTGGGAGGTCCTCACTGGGCAAGGCAAAAGTCTGTCCACCCCCTGCAGCCCAAGGCACAGTTGCCCGCCCTCAATCACTTTATTTATTTATTAAAAATATATACTGCTTTGTCATTTAAAAAAAGTATCAAAAGTAGTGGTTTGCAGCAATAAAACTCTACAATAAAAGGCATTTAAAACGTCAAAAACATACATAAGTGTATTCTTAGCTGGGGGAATAGAAAAGGTTTTCATCAGGCGTTTAATAGTTGGCCCAGAATTTCCAGTGGCAGAGAGTTCCATAGGACTGGGCCGTGTCACTGAAGGCCCGGTTTCTCATTGTCATCAAGTGGGTCTTGCCAACGATGCTCCTGCAGCATCGGAGATAGTATAAGGGTCCGGGTGGTCCCTGAGGCACCATGGCACTAAGTTGCTCAGGGCTTTGGAAATGAAGGCAAGCCCCTTGAACTCTCCAACCTGGCTGGGGAGCAGATGGCTGCTCTCCTTTCCTCAGCTGCCCTCAGACATCTCCTCAGGCTGGATTAACCATTAAGCAAAATAAGCACTTGCTTAGGGTATCAAGGGGGCACCACATAAATTTCCCATTGCCCGATTTTTAGCATTGTCACAAAATGCTCAGCTGAGCATTGACAGGTGAAGTCTTCTAAAAATCCCTACAGAACAACTGCAACAAGGCAGGTGCCTTATTGTTACCAAGTATAGAAATGTGTGATGCAAGGTTCATTTTGGTCTTAAGTTCGTTTTTATTGAAAGATTTTCATGGATAACAAAGGTACATAGAATGTTTTCAAATTATAGAGCCCTTTTTACAGGTCAGTTACAGCTCGAAAGCACATCAAAGTGCAAGTAGATAAATAGGTACCGCTCCGGTGGGAAGGTAAACGGTGTTTCTGTGCGCTGCTCTGGTTCGCCAGAAGCGGCTCAGTCATGCTGGCCACATGACCCGGAAGCTGTATGCCAGCTTCCTCGGCCAGTAAAGCGAGATGAGCGCCGCAACCCCAGAGTCGGCCATGACTAGATCTAACAGTCAGGGGTCCCTTTACCTTTACCTTTACATTTGGAGTGCAACTGCTGCCATAGGCATTGCAAGGTTGGGTGTAGAAAGAAGGGGGGAGAATGATATTTCATTCTTTTGCATAGTGTATGTGCAGTTGTGTGGTTTTTTTCAATAAAGTTTTATTTGGTTTTACAAGTTGATTCACACACACACACACACAAATTCTTGCAAATATTAAAATTATAACAAGATTCTTCCAAATCTTAGGGCTTCCCTCCTCCCCTTCACGAGTTCTTTAAATACCTTTGTAAACTGCATATTATAAATTCATCCAAATTACAGTCCTCCGTTATATCAAAAGTCTTTGTGACATTGCAAGAGTTATTTAAAGCCTGCCAAAGAGTTCAAGTGTTTACAGTGGTCTTTTAGATACAGTCTGTATTTGCCCCATTCTCTATTGAAGTTTTCCCGGTCAGTCTTGCCATCTGCATAGTTTCATCTGCCAGGCCGCTTTTGTAGGTATCTTATCATCCTTCTGACTCTGGGTAACCATCCTTGCAGCAGCCGCCGCCTACATGAACAGTCTTTTGTGCAGTTTTGTGTCAGGTGTGCAGGTTCTTGAGGATCTGATCGAAGATTTTGCAATTGGAGAAGGACATTTATCAAAAGAAGTGAAAGTATACCAGATTAAAATATTATTTTCCATCTTACTGTAGGTTTTATTTCGAAAAATAACATTGTGTTGCACAGATTATCGTTTATATTTTGAACCAGATATTTATGGGGGCACCAAAATCTTTTAAGTGCTTAGGGACTCCAAAAGTATTTATCCCGCCTGGCATCTCCTCCAAGGTCAGGAGCATCGGGGGCTCCTTCGTCAGCGGCAAGGGAGGGGCTGGCTCTCACGGCTCTCCAGTAAGGGATGGGGCTCTGGGCAGCAAATAGCTCCTTGGACGTGCCAAGGATCTGGGAGGAGCAGGTACCAAACGGAGCCCTGCTGCTTGGAGCCTCCTTTGGTCCCGGGAGTGACCCCCCCCCCCTTCCAGGCGGGCCCTGCGCTCTTCTGCAGGCGGGCCAGCCGGCCCCTTCCCTGTTCCCTCGTTTCTATGGGAACTGGCCCGGACAATCGGGGGTGGGGCCTCCCCGCCTTTCACCTGCGAGGAACTCGGCGCCCGGGAGGCAGAGGGGGCAGCATGGCGAGCAGGTGCGGCTTCTTGGGGGTAACTTGCAAGAGCCGCGCTCGCTGAGCCCTCCGCTCGGCCGTCTCCGGGCTGCCCCGAGGAAGCCCCTCTGGGCAGGCGGGTATTCGGAGCCGCTCCCGGGGCGCGCGCTTGCCTGTAGGCGACGGGGCGCGCCCAGAGCTGGCTTGAGCGGCGCTGGCAAATCTGCAAAGGGGGCCGGGAGCACCGGGGCAGGCTACGGAGCAGCGGCTGGGGTGGCTGGAGGAGGGAGGGGGCGCCAGGGGCGCGTGGAAGGAGAGGGGTCTGGTGTTCAGGACCCCGAACACCCACCCGCCCCGCGCGCCATACAGTTCTGCCTGGTCAGATCTGATCCCCGGGTTTTGCCTGTTCGGGAGGGAAGTGGGGCCCTCCATCACTCATGCATCAATGGGGGGGGGGGTTTAGACTAGATGGCCCTTGGGGTCCCTTCCAGTTCCACCCTTCTGTTCTATGATTCCATGAGCATCTGATCTCGCCATGGACGGCTTCCCTCCTGCCCTTTGCATTGGCCCAGGTGCGTCGGGGCGCCCCTTCCATCGAGGGCTGGGCTGGGTGGTTCCAATTCTCTTGGCGCCGGCCAGCCCAACGCCTTTCTCGACGGCGGCCGCCCCTTCCATGGCTAATTTGCCCCTCACAGGGCCGGATTTATGTTCGATGGGGCCCTAAGCTACTGAAGGTAATGGGGCCCTTTATATGTCCAACTGTCCTTTGTCAACAACAAATTGTCGCTGTTTTTTTGTGTTGAATATATGCCATGCAACCTGTCCATGCAAAATGCAGGCACGCTATATACAGAAATGAGCAGACAATTGATATTTGAGGGAGCAGGCTAGCAGGCGGGGCCCGTTCCGTACATCATAGAAGCCTACACAACACAAAACACTGTTGCTGGATGTAGGTTTTATTTTATTTGTTTTTTATCTTATATTTTGGAAATGTACATCCAGTTTTCCCCCCCTTTAATTTTTTGTGAGGCCCTAAACTATGGCTTGTTTAGCTTAAACGTAAATCCGCCACTAGCCCCTCAGCAAGGGAAGGCAACCTCCTTGCTGCGCGTTCCTGGCCTTCCCAGAGCCGCCCGGGCTGCGGTGCGGACTGGGGACGTGGCTCTTCCTCCCTCCCTCCCTCCCTCCCGCAGCACGTTCGGGAAACTGTGGCAGGAGTCCCGGGTGGCCCTGAAGGAGCTTCTGGCGCAGGAGCTGCCGGCGCAGCCGACGAAGCCGGAGCGGAACCGGGCGGTCTTCTTCCACACGGTGGCCACTCTCTACCTGCGCTACATTCAGACGGCGCGGCGCCTGGAGGTTTGCTACGACCAGATGGTGCAGCCGCAGAAGCGCCTGGTGCTGCGGCCTCTGCTGGAGGGCGTGCTGGGCCGCATCCTGGAGCTCAAGCAGGAGCTGGTGGAGCTGGACCTGTCCGAGTACCACTACATGGACCAAGTGCTGGAGGAGCTCAAGCTGACGCCGGTCAGTCCCGGGCGGGCAGCGGGTGGGGGGGACGGAATGCGCGGGGGAGAGATCCTGTAGGGTTGTGGGGGAGGGTGTTCGTCCTTGCCCTCCTTCCAGGGGCCCCATAAGAAACACCCCTGCTCTGCTCTCCTAGACTGGGCCTGAAAGGAAGAGCCTCGAAGGAGCCCCCCGAGGGCTGGGCGAATCTCAGGCTGCCTTTCGCGACAAACAGGCGAGGTTCTGGTCCTCGTGGTTTAGGCCGGGAAGGGCTGGAAGAGCGGGAGAAGGTGGTCTGGGCGGGGCTACTGGCCAAAGGGGGGGGGGTTCTCAAGAAGGGGTGGCGGGAGAAAGGGGTGCCTCGAGCGCAGTGGCATCCAGGGAGACGCTTTGCGCAGGCTGGCTAAGGGGAGCTGGTCGCCTCCGCTCGGGACCCTTCCTGCCGTGCGCGGTGCCACCGGTGGCAACAGGGGGAAGGGACCGCTCCGTGCAGCCCACCCCGACGGCGGGACGCTCCCTCCGCGGAGTCTGCGTGGCGCTGACCTTGATGCCATTTCTGTGCCAGGAAAAGCCTTGTTTCTCGAGGCCGTTTAAATCTTCCGTAAGCTGCTTTTAAAGTGATTAAAGCTGGCTTTAATTCGGCTTTTACGCTGCTCATTTATATGTATCCCGGCGTTTCGTGGCCTTCTTTCGGGGCTCTGTTGCCATTTTAACCCTTTGTCAGCGGCCGAAAAGCAGGGTAGAAATCAAGTAACCGAAACCCCAGGCCACGATTGCACAACGTGGGGCGCGTTTGGACGAGCCACCTCCAGGGTCCAGCCAGCCTGGGACTCCGCGGAAGAGGGGCGCCACCAACCCCCTCCCGCCCCCATCTCCCCCTCTTTGCAGGCGGACATGGAGGTCCCCATTCCCAAGTACTTTCTCCACGAGCGCGCCAAGATCCTCCAGGACCGCCAGGACCTGTTGACCGGGCTCCTGAATCAAATGGGGCCCACCAAGAGTCAAGTGGGGTCCGCCGTGAGTGCCCCCTCCCTGGGAACGGGCCTCTGATCGGGCGAAGGGCTCCTCCTGGCGCTGCCGGTGCCAGGCTGGGCTTGGACCCGAGGAGGAGGGGAGGGCGGGTCTGCAGGTTTTTCCTGGGGGGCGCCTGGCGCAGGGCCCAGACCGCGGGAGCTTTCTGCACTCGCTCACGCCCTGCCCGGCCGGGATCCTTGCCCTCCGGTTCCTGGAGGAGCCCGGCGTGGCGGCCAGCGGCGTCCGACGGCGCCCTGCGCTGGGGCTTCCCGTGGCGGGCGCTGGGGCCCCGTCTGAAAAGGGCTGCCCCCTTCCCCCAGCCTCCGCGGCCCAGCATGCCGCGGGAGGAGGCGGTGCGGCTGATCCAGATGGCCGAGCGGATGCGCCAAGGCCGCCTGCGCGCGCGCTTCATGTGGGAGATCCGGAGGGACGAGGAGCGCGAGAGGAAGGTGCGCGAGAGCGGCTTCTATGAGCCCAACCGAGACGTGGCCGCCATCACCATCCAGAAGGTGAGGGGGGGGGCATTGCCTCCAGGGAGGAGCGGGGGGGGGGCTGTTCCCCAAGGACCACAAGGCGAGGAACGCCCGTTCTGGTTGGAGGCTAGGACGGATCCTGGAGAGAGGCGGGGTGGTCTTTCGAGGCGAGGGGGCGCAGACATCCCTCTTCCCCAGCGCAAAGAGACAGGACTAGCCTCTCCTGCCTTACTCCGCCGCTCTCCAGCTGCGACTCAAGGCGCTGGCGCCGTCGGGGGTGTGGTGGTTATGTTGACACCAGCTTAATCAGAAGGCCGAAGTCATGAATGTAGCCGAGGGACGCGCGTTGATCCCCCAAACCCGCCTCGTCCCAAAGCTTTGCCGTCCGCTTTCCGCCCACCAACATATTGTAGAAAGGCGCCTTGAGGGCCTTTTTTGGGCGCGATGGCGCGCGGAGCCATGGCGAGGCGGGTGTCCTCTTGGGGGAGTCGAGTGTCAAACTGTGAGGCGCCTCATTGAACTGAGTTGTTCTTCGAAGTGGGCTTTCATAGGCTCGTGGTTGCCCCCCACCTCACGCCCCACGAGCCTGGGCGGATGAGCTCCTTGGTCAGTGCGGAGCGCAGTCCCGGGTGGGTCCCGATTCACGTCCCCTCTTCCTCTTCCTCCAGATCTGGAAAGGGTGCGTGCAGCGACGACTCATTAAACTATCCCGGCAGATGGAGATGGTCTTCCTTGGCATGGTGAGCGCGCGCCCCGCCTCCGGTGCCGGACTCTTGCCCTTGGCGCTACGGCCCTCCCGCCCCCTTTTTCCAAGCACCGCCGGCCGGCCGGCTTGGAGGGCGCGGCCCCGACGGGGCGGGACGAGGGGTCGCCACTGGGACCGCCTTCCCTTCCCGCCGGGGCCAGCTCGGCTCCTGCGCCGGGAGCGGCTTGGCCGAAGCACCGCAGGAGGGTTTCGAGGGCCGCCTCGGGGATGGCGCGGGCCTGGCGCAGGAGGGGAGGGACGGAGGGAGGGCGCGCGGCCTTGCTAACCCCGAGCTTCTCGCCCTGGCGCGGCCCGGGCAGCCCAAGGCGCGTCCGTCTCCTGCGCCAAGCGGGGGTCTCTCCGTGTCCCCCCCGTCCCGTTTCCGCCGGGGCTCTTCCCGCCTCCTCCCCCCCATTAGCGAGTGTTTAGTTCAGCGTTTTAAATAATTGTGTCCTCGGAATGATATTTAAAATCCATTTGGGGGGCAATGAGGCGGGAAAGTGCCTGGGCGCCGCGGCCGCTGCCGGGCAAGGAGGCGCCGCGCGCGCATATTACAAACTCATTACGGGGTAATTTACACGGCCGCGCTCGGCGCCCGCCTCCCATCTCGCCTAATGGCCTCGCCTGTGCCGTCGTATCTCTCCCTCCCTCCGGCTCGGCGTGGGGCTGGGGAGGGGGGAGGGAGAGGGAAGGTCGCCCCCCCCAGCTGCTCACTGCCCACCCCGCGCAGGAGCTGGAGCCGGAGCTGGCGGGCCCCACGCCGGCCATGATCCGGGCGCAGCTGGGCGAGGAGCTGCGCCGCATGCGCCAGGCGGACTACGAGGCCGAGTACCAAGTGGCGCTCGACAACATCCGCGACACCATCTACGAAGTGGAGGGGCCCAGCATGTGCGAGGCGCTCAAGGACCAGCTGCGCCAGTGGTTCATCGAGTGCCGGTGAGCAGCAGAGGGAGGGCAGGGCGGCCCAGGAGAGCCTCGAGGGGCCCCGGGAAACAGCGGGAGGCTCCTCGGGTCCAAGGCTGCAAGGAGCCGGTTAGTGCCAGTAGGAACAGTGGAAACCCGCAAGCAAAACATGAGCAGGAGAGGCAGTCTCTAGCCATTTCTAGCTCTCTAATCTAATCCTTTTTTAAAGCCATCCATAATAATAATAATAATAATAATAATAATAATAATAATAATAATAATAATAATAATCCCTTCTGACTGGATTGTTCCAGCCACTCTGGGCAGCTTCCAACTGTTAACGGAGAAATCTGAGGGCTCCCTTGGACAAAAACCAAGGACACCAGCCAGGAATACCAGAGCAAAACAGCAGTCAGGAGGCTTGGTCTTGATTGAAGACTGTCCGGACAGAACTCCTACCTGCCACAAGGTGGAACAAGATGGAAGCCCTGAACAAAAGAGAACCCAAACATTTATTAGCTGCTAATCCCCATGCTACATCACTCATACATCACGGTTACATCATGAAAGGGGAGGTCTGGTGGCAGGAATCTGAGCATCCTGGACCCTGCCCCATGGTTCTCCTTGCCCTCCACCAAACACCCATCAAGTGGAACAAAAGAGATCTTTACATTTCCCTGTTTCCCGGCTAAGTTAATCACACCCTTTTGTCTTCATCTGGGTTTGTTATTTCTGGAATGGCTACCTGTCTGGCACTCAGGTATCAGGATGCCAGGAATTATCACTCAGGCAGAGGGGCTGCTGAGGAGCTGAGCTCACAGGTCTATAGGAATTTCTGAAGTTTTCCCAGTGTGCCAGTACATAGATACTTTTATCAGTGAATTCTTACATTTGGTATCCTGCAGCAAAGGCCCTTTGAATAGACAGGAAGAAACAGTGATGAAGTGTTTTGTGGGGACAAATCACAAAAGTGATGCTGCTGGTTTTGGTAGTGGGCTCCATGTGTATGATATCTGTTGGAGGGGCATCCCCCCCCACCTATACATAAATTCCTGCAACAGAACATACAAAAAAACAATAAAACCATAAACCTTAAAAAGCTTCCCTGTGCAGTGCTGCCTTCAGATGTCTTCTAAAAGTCATCTCCTTGCCAGTGGATGGGAGGGCATTCCACAGGGTGGGGGCCACTACGGAGAAGGCCATTTGCTGGCCATAGGTGCAAGGGACGAGCTGGTTGGCTCCTCTCAGCGGACCATTGATGCTCACCCCCCCATTCTGCCTCCCACAGCGACCTGGTCGGCTCCTTCCCCGACTACCCTGATGAGCAGATGGGGGGCTGCACTGTCCTCTTTGCTCAGAAGACCCCTGAAGAGGTATTGGATGGAAGGGCTGAAGAGGGGAGGGGGCTTGCAGTGCCCCTCTGCCTTAAGGAGGAGCCTCCTGGAGGCTGCCACCCCCCCTAAGATACCCTCACTCCCCCCCAAGTCCATTCCTCTTGGAGTCACACGTATTCCCCCCGCAGGTGCAGAATGAGCTGGAGCTGGCAGAGCTGAAGGCAGAAAGCAAGAAGAAGGAGAAGAAGAAGGAGGAGAAAGACAAAGGGGAGAAGGCGAAAGGGAAGGAGAAGGAAAAAGGGAAGGAGAAAAAGAAAGCGGTGAGGAGTGTGTGTGTGTGTGGGGGGGTTCCCTGCCCTGGCTACACCACACCAGTGTGGTGTAGTGGTTAAGAGCGGTAGTCTGCTAATCTGGGGAACCGGGTTCGTGTCTCCGCTCCTCCACTTGCAGCTGCTGGGTGACCTTGGGCCAGTCACACTTCCTTGAAGTCTCTCAGCCCCACTCACCTCACAGAGTGTTTGTTGTGGGGGAGGAAGGGAAAGGAGAATGTTAGCCGCTTTGAGACTCCTTAAAGGGAGTGAAAGGCGGGATATCAAATCCAAACTCTTCTTCTTCTTCTTCTCTTGGAGTCCATCTGCTCCCTGGGAGGCCACAGCCCAGCCCACCTGTGCAGGGATGGGGTGGGGACACCTTAGGGGTCTGCTAACATGCTGGGTTTGAGGTTCTCCTCAGGAGGAAGATGAAGGCCTGCTGCTCCACCCCTCCAAGTTCCTGCCAACCATCAACCAGGGCTACCTGCGCTACACAGGTGAGGCAGGGCACAGGGGAGCCCAGTGTGGGAGGGAAGGGGTTGCAGGCAGGGGGCTCTTGGGCCACTTTGACAGGCAGAGCTGCCAGCAGTGGGTCAATGTAGGGTCCATTGCATGGGGGGGGGGGAGAGAGAAGGAGCCCACACAGTGCCAGATTAAACCTTGTGGAGGCCCCTAGGCAGTCAACATCTCAGGGCCCCCCTTGCAAATTATCTCCAAATACGCGCTTGATTTTACCAACCAACAATTGGATTACACAAAACAGACAGTATCTGTTTTGATCCTTTGTCTCGGGGCCCCTAAAAGGCGGGGCCCCACAGGCTGGTGCCTACTCTGCCCATTTGTAATCTGGCTCTGAGGCCACCCCATGGGGACAAGCGGGCATCGTGGACACTCTAGGAGCTCCACACCCTGCCAAGGATGGCAGAGCACCCCACTCCAGACATGGCTAGGTGTTGGGCCAATCACAAGACCCCTGCATTGTTGGGGGTTGGACTAGATGACTCTTAGGGGCCCCTTCCAAATATGCAGTCCCATCACTGAGCCCCAGACGTCCCTCCACGGTGCCTTCTGGCCCAGACCTCCTGTCCTCAAGCGGGCACTGACCGCAGCCATCATGGGAAGCTGGGCAGGGCTGCTGGGCGCAGCGAGGGCTGGGGGTGGGCAGCACGGGGACATCAGCACTGCCTGCCCCCCCCCCCCCCAGGCTGCTGGAGTGACCAGGATGAGGCCATCAACTTTGAGCAGCGCTACCAGGAGGACCTGATCAAGGTGGACAAGCGGAAGGAGGTGGAGGAGGAGATTCGGTTGCAGGTGGGTGCCCAGGTGGAGGGGCCGGCCCTTGTCCTCAAAATTCCAGGGGCCACAGAAGCTGGGCCCCTGCAGCCCTTTTCTGAGGCCCCCTCCCCTCCTCTCCCTTCCCCTGCTCAGGTGGATGAGCTGATGCGAGAGGAGCTTCAGCAGCTCAAGCTGGCCATTGACCAGGAAGTAGCGAGGCCGGTCAAGGCCAAGGCCAAGAAGAGTGCCAAGGTCAGTGCATGGGGGGCGGGGAAGCCTTTTATCCAAGGAGCATCCCCTGGGGGGGGATGAAGGAGGAGCCTGTCCTTCTGCCCCCCATTCACCTGCCCAGAGCTGCAGAACAACTTTCTCTGACCTTTTTTTTTTGGAGCAGAAAAAGGGGAAGAAAGGGAAAAAGGAGAAGGACCTGACACCAGACAGGACCCTCGAATCCCTCTATGAGGAGCTTGTGCGCGAGGGCATCATTAAGAAGCCACAGAAGGTGCATCTGGCCGATTACACAGGTGAGTCATCTTGCCTTCCACCCTGTCTTTATTTCTCCATGGAACTCAAGGTGGCATCCATGGTTCTCCCTCTCTGCCTTTAATCCTCACAACTGTGGCATGTGAAACACAAGAGCAGTCAAGTGCAACCTTCCTAGAGTGAACATGTTTACACATGGGGAGGAATGTTTGTCCAGCCAGAAGGTCAACTTCCTGTTTCCTTCTGGGCTGGGACAGACTTCCTCTGCATGTGACTAGAGGTGGGTGTGGCCTCACCTGTGCAGGTAATGACAAAAGCACAGGGCAGGGTAGCCATCTCTCTCTCCTTGACTACATGCATTGAAGAAGCAACATCTGCTTAGCCAAAGATGCTCTCTTGGCCTCTAGCCAAGAGAGGACAAAGGGACTGTCTCCTTACGAGATAGTTTCCAGGTACAGTGGTACCTTGGGTTACATACGCTTCAGGTTACATATGCTTCAGGTTACAGACTCCGCTAACCCAGAAATAGTATCTCAGATTAAGAACTTTGCTTCAGGATGAGAACAGAAATCGTGCTCCAGCAGCACGGCAACAGCGGGAGGCCCCATTAGCTAAAGTGGTGCTTCAGGTTAAGAACAGTTTCAGGTTAAGAACGGACCTCTGGAACCAATTAGGTACTTAACCCGAGGTACCACTGTATATGTTACTTTTCTAAGCTAAGTCTGTTTTCTGGGATCCAATTGTGAACAGAATGTGAGTAAACTTTTTTTATACTTTTATAGAAGACTGTGTTGTGTCTTATCTTTTATGAGGGAATAAGGGGGAAACACCAGAACAGTTATTCTAGAGGCTTTAGTGAGCCTGAGCAAACGCATCCACTGCAAGTTTTAAAAGGGGAATGTTACTCTGCTAAATTGTGAAACTTGTTAACACAAGTTGGAAAGGCTATAATCAAACAATATATCCTCTCCTGCATCCCTGAACATTCCCACAACAACAACCCTGTGAGGTTGGTTAGTTCAAGAAGCAGCAAGCCGCCCAAGGTCTCCCAGGGAACTTCATGGCCGAGGGGGAATTGAACCCTGGTCTCTCCCAGGTCCTAGTCCCACACTCTAACCCAGGCATAGGCAAACTTGGCCCTCCAGATGTTTTGGGACTACAACTCCCATCATCCCTAGGTAACAGGACCAGTGGTCAGGGATGATGAAAATTGTAGTCTCAAAACATCTAGAGGGCCAAGTTGGCCTATGCCTGCTCTAACCATTACACCATCTCTTGGACATAAGATACAACAGAGCAGCTCCTCCTCCTCCTCTCCTTTGCTCTGCTGCCATTTCCTCAGCTGGTCTCCCTCTGGGGGGATATGAGCAAAATCCCCTTTATTCCACCTCAGCCATGGAATGGTGCCACTGGGCATGTACAGAGAACCGTTGCTCACAATCTGCAACCGTTGCTCACAATCTGCCATAGAGTGGTAGGGCTGGAAGGAACCTCCTGGGGGGCTGCTGGGTCCAACCACCACCAACGCGAATAGCGGGGCCTGTTTGCCTGACCACAAATGTCCCACCAAACCAGCCTGCCAGAGAGGGGGGGGGACTGACAATCCAGAATGCGGCAGCTGGACTGGGGACTGGGAGCAGCCGCTGAGACCATATAACACCGGTCCTGAAAGGTCCTACATTGGCTCCTAGGACGTTTCCAAGCACAATTCAAAGTGTTGGTGCTGACCTTTAAAGCCCTCGGCCCAGGACTTCCGGAGGCGGCGCGAAACTGTAATGGCGGTCCTCTTCGTTCTCTGAAGAGGGGCTCCGCGGAAAAGGGTCGCACGCTGCGGCATAGCGGCGACCCACTAAGAAAAACCACGGGTAGAGTGAGCCCGTGGCCATGGGACTCGGCGGGCACCAGAAGCGACCCCGAAAACGCAGAAGGAACCCCGTAAGGGGCTCCGGAGTGTTGAAGGAGTTGCGGTGCTGTGAGTTCATCGCTCTTTCCGCGGAAGCGAAGCCGCGTGGCTGTTACTGATGAGCGCCGACCTTTCTTCCTGAAAACATCAGGCTGCAATCAACATACCCGTGAGTAAGGGGCATTAATTCGGAAACTAAATTGTTGAATTTGGCTAAAAACGGGAGACGAGAAAAAGGAAGTCCGTCTCCCGACCTTGCTAGCAAGATCAAAGCAAAGACTTTGAGAAGCGGGAAGCGCTTTAAAAGGGAGCTGTCAAAGTTGGGGCTTTCGTGCGTTCATGGACTTGGCTTCTAAAAGGAAAAGAATAGAACCTTTTTTAAGCTAAAAGGATTTTAAATTGGAGCTATCTTCTTGCTGTGGATTACAAAAGACAAAGAGCCAGATCGCTGGGCTGCCAGACAGGAGTGAACTGTCAAACTGCGGAAACTGTTACTGTGTTACTTTTGAGCATAATAGACTGGATTTGACACTGTTGCAGACACCTTTCTTGAAACTTTGTTAATCTTAAAAAGAGCTCTGGGGAACCTCTCTTTTGCTCCGGGACTATAGAGCTTTTGGACTGGGACTATAGGGACTTTAAATGGTGGAAAAACTTCCTTCTTTTTTCTGAACTCTGGTGGCACTCCCCCTAGAGGATTTTGGAATTATAAAAGCCTGGGAACTGCTTTTTATTTTGACTTTCTCTCTACTGATTGTTTACAAACTGGATCTGCCTTTCCCATGGGACAATAGTTAAGTTGACCTTGAACATTGACAGATGTGGAATGAGCGGCACAGGAAGAACAAGAGCAGCTAAAGCCAAGGAAGCAAAGGAAAAAGAAAAAGAAAAAAAGCCTGGGCAACTGGTACAAACAACTTTGATCCAAGGACGTAGATCATCGGTCCCAGCCGTACTGGTACCACAAAAGGCGGAAGCTGAAAAGTTTGCAGAGGAAGATATGGCAGCAGGAGGATCCGAAGCAGTTTTGAAACAAATTTTGGAACAACTGTCAACTTTGAACCAAAAGGTGGACAATCAATCTTTAAAAATAGACCAAGCTACATCCTCGATTCAGAAATTGACGGAGCAGGTTTCCCAGCATACACAAGCAATTGGAAACCTACAAGGAGCAACAGCTGAAAATCGTCAACTAGCTGGGGAAGCCACTCAAAAAGCTGAGCAAGCGATAAAGGAGGTCGAGGAGATCAAGGGAGAAGTCAAGCCTCTGCGCAAACAGATTGGTGAACAACAAGCCTATCTGTCAATGGTGGAATTGAAAAACTGTGAGAACAACCTCAGACTTAGAGCGATTCCAGAACTGGAACAAGGAGATTTGAGTGGTTATCTGACAACAGAATTTTCCAAATTCTGGGGTTTAAAAGAGGACACAGACTTCAAAATTGTATCGGCATTCAGACTGGGAAGACTGGTAAGGAAGGACAGATCCAGGGACTGTTTGATAATTTTGAGAACAAGAGAGGAGAGAGACAAGATATTAGGCCTTCACTTTAAAAATTCACTTGAAATACAGGGTAAAAGGGCCGAGATCTACAGAGATATACCGAAGCAACTATTGGACCTTAGAGCGGCCTACACAGAACTGGCAAAACTGTTGAGACAAAACGGAATTCCTTATAGGTGGGAATTTCCACAAGGACTATCTTTCACCTATAAAGAAAAGAAGGTCAAAATCAAATCGACAGAAGACCAGCAAAAGTTCCTACACGAACACGGAGAAGACCTCCAAAAAGGAGCCCTAGCAGCTTGGCCGATACCGGGCCTAACATCTGGAGCTGGACCATCGCCCATACCCTCGGGAGCAGAAGAAAGGAAGGAGACCCCACAATAGGACCAACAAATTAGTACAGGATGTCTCTGCAGCTATTAAGTTGGAATATAAATGGTGGAAATTCCCCAGAAAAAAGAAGGAAAATATTTCACATCTTGAAAAAAGAACATTTGGACATTATTTGTTTGCAAGAAACCCATGTGACTAGGCTCCACAGGAAAGTACTAATTAACAAAAGATTGGGCCAGGAATTTATTTCATCTGACAGAGTCAAGAAAAGAGGAGTGGTAATCTACGCAAAGGAGAGCCTTTCACCGAAATTTTTATTTAAAGATGAACAAGGAAGAATCTTGGCGATCGAAATTCAGACACAGGGAGAAAAATTCCTGATATTAGGAATATATGCACCCAACGACGGGAAATCGGAATTTTTTAATAAGCTGCATGAGACTATGCTGGACTATTTGGATTATTCCAACATCATTATGATGGGAGACATGAATGGGGTGGTATCTACAAATATGGATAAGTCACAAAACCAAAATTTGTCAAAAGATGGCAGACTGCCTAAAACCTTTTTTGAACTTACTGACAATATGGACTTGATTGACATATGGAGGACAAAGAACCCCTTAGGTAAAGAAGGAACTTTCTTTTCTGAGGCCCACCTGTCATGGACAAGGATCAACCAAATCTGGACAACTAGAGGGCTGGCACCTAAGACTAGAAAAGTGGAAATCTGCCCCAAAACCTGCTCCGACCATAACGCCTTGAAAGTGGAATTGAGACTTACTCCAACCGGTTCCTTCAGATGGAAGATGAATGACACCTTACTAAGAGATCAGGAGGTGGTGAAGAAGGCCAAAAAAACCTTAATAGATTATTTTGAAATAAATTTGAATACTACGGTAGAAAAAAGAACTATCTGGGACGCAAGTAAAGCAGTTATGAGAGGGTTTCTGATACAACAAAATACGATCAAGAAAAAACTCTGGAATGGAAAAAAGGAGAAGATTTTGGAGAAGATAAGAGAAGGAGAGAAAAAATTGAGAATTAATCCAAAATCGAAGGAGGTGCTGAGAGAAATTAAATTCCATCAAGCACAATATTCGAAATTGATAAACCAAGAGGTTGAATGGAAAATTAAACAAATGAAGCAAAAATCGTTTGAATCAGCAAATAAATGTGGAAAGCTGCTGGCATGGCAGTTGAAAAAGAGACAAAAACTGAATACAGTTACAAATCTAGAGATTGAAGGGAGAATTGTTCAGAAACCGGAAGAAATTAGAAAGTGTTTCCAGAGATACTTCAAAGAACTTTATGCACAGGGGCCACAGAAAGAGTTTGAGATAGACCGATTTTTAAAAACCAATGGACTACCAAAAGTAACTCAGGAGAAGAGAACAATCCTGAACTGTAAAATAACGCAACAGGAAATTGAAGGTGCCATTCAGAATATGCAACTAGGCAAATCTCCAGGCCCGGATGGACTTACCTCCAAATACTATAAGACTTTGAAAGACTACTTGACACAACCTCTGATGGAGGTATGCAACCAGATTATGGAGGGGAAGAAGGCACCGGAGTCGTGGAAAGAAGCCTTTATCACATTGATTCCAAAAGTGGAAACTGAAAAGACTCAACTTAAGAACTACCGTCCCATCTCACTCCTAAATGTGGATTACAAAATTTTTGCAGACATTCTGGCAAGTAGACTTAAAAAAGTTTTGAATGAAGTAATTCACAAAGATCAGGCCGGCTTTCTCCCTGGTAGGCACTTGTTTGATAACACTAGGAACATTATTGATATTTTGGAACTTTTACAAACAAATATCAACACGAGAGCAGTGTTAATTTTCATTGATGCGGAGAAGGCCTTTGACAACATTTCTTGGATGTTTATGAAGAAGAACTTGGAAGGGATGGGAGTGGGACGGGGGTTTGAAAATGGTATAGAAGCAATTTATTCAGAGCAAAAAGCCAAATTGATAGTGAACAATGTGGTGACAGAGGAGTTCAAAATTGAAAAAGGGACACGACAGGGGTGCCCACTATCCCCTCTTTTATTTATTTCAGTACTGGAGGTCCTTCTGAACATGATTAGGGAGGACCGGCTGGTGCAAGGTATACAGGTCGGAGTGAAACAATATAAATTGAAAGCATTTGCAGATGACTTGGTTTTAACATTACAGGAGCCAGTATCTAGTACAAAAAGAGTTCTAGAACTGATTCATGAATTTGGTCGGGTGGCGGGATTTAAGCTAAACAAGCAAAAGACCAAGGTTTTGGCTAAAAATTTGACACACACAGAAACAGATGGGTTCCAGAAAGAAACAGAACTAAGTGTTGTTAAAAAAGTGAAATACTTAGGGGTTCATTTGACTGCCAAAAATTTGAATTTATTCAAGGACAATTACGAAAAATGTTGGTCGGAAATTAAGAAGGATTTGGAAATTTGGTCAAGATTGAAACTTTCCTTGTTGGGTAGAATTGCAGCTATAAAGATGAATGTATTGCCGAAAATGCTATTTTTGTTTCAGGCCCTACAGATCGTGGACAGAGTGGAATGTTTTGGAAAGTGGCAGAAGGATATATCTAAGTTTGTCTGGCAGGGCAAAAAGCCCCGAATAAAGTTTAAAATACTAACTGATTCGAAAGAAAGAGGGGGGTTTGCCCTGCCGGACATGAGGTTGTACTATGAATCTGCAGCCTTCTGCTGGTTGAAGGATTGGTTTTTGCTGGAGAACACTGATGTCCTGGATCTGGAAGGGTTTGATAATGCTTTTGGTTGGCATGCATATTTGTGGTACGACAAGGTTAAAGCTCATAAACTTTTTAAAAACCATATTGTCAGAAGAGCAATTTTCGCGGTCTGGTTAAAATATAAAGACTTACTGGAGAGCAAGACCCCGAGGTGGCTATCACCGGTAGAGGCCAAGGCTAGAAAAAGACCCAATATGGAGGCCTACTGGCCAAAATATTGGGAAATAATTGAAAAAACTGGAGACAATTGGAGGCTGCAGAGCCAAGACAAGTTAAAAGATAAGGTGCGGGACTGGTTACACTATGCTCAAATTCAAGAGGTGTTTAAAATAGATAAAAAAGTTGGTTTCCAAGTGGAAAAATCGAAATTAGAGACAGAATTGTTAGAACCAAAAACTAAGATATTATCGAAAATGTATAATTTGCTGCTTAAGTGGAATACACAGGATGAGACAGTTAAATCTGCCATGATAAAATGGGCACAGGATATTGGACACAACATTATGTTTGAAGACTGGGAAAGGTTATGGAACACCGGTATGAAGTTTATGGCATGTAATACCTTGAAAGAAAATGATATACCGGTGGTACATGACCCCAGTCAAGTTAGCTAAGATATACCATCTGTCTGATAATAAATGTTGGAAATGTAAGGAGGCAGAAGGGACATTCTTTCACCTTTGGTGGACCTGCCCAAAAGTTAAAGCCTACTGGGAAATGATTCATAATGAGTTAAAAAAGGTATTTAGGTATACCTTCCCTAAGAAACCAGAGGCCTTCCTATTGGGCATGGTGGACCAGAGGGTGTCAAAGAAGGACAGAACTTTGTTTATGTATGCTACCACAGCAGCAAGAATTCTTTTTGCAAAGCACTGGAAGACTCAAGATCTACCTACGTTGGAGGAGTGGCAGACGCAGTTGATGGACTATATGCAACTAGCTGAAATGACTGGCAGAATCCGAGATCTGGGAGAGGAAACAATGGAAGAGGACTGGAAAAAATTTAAGGACTATTTGCAAAAACATTATAAGTTGTATGAATGTTAAGAAATATGCACGATTAGGAAATTTTTGCTTTAGTAACTTGATTAGGTAAACTGAAAATTAAGACAAGAAAAAAGAGGTGGTAATATGAATCAACTTTATTATGTTAATTTTAAATGTACAAAGTTTGGGATATGAGATTGTGAATTCGGAAACATAATAACTGAAAGATACAGTAAGTTAAGAAACAAGGTAACAAATTGCTGAAACTTTTATTGCAAAGAACGCAGGGTCTGGAGGATGTGGGGAAGTCCACCTGGAATACTGAAAAAACTATTGAAAGTTGAACAGAAATAACCTTTTTTTTGTTTTTTATTACTTCTTTTTGTATTTGTTTCTTGCACTTTCTTATTGTTATCTTGTGTTTATGAACCTAAGAAAAGAAACTCAATAAAAAATATTTATAAAAAAAAATAAAGCCCTCGGCCCAGTACACCTGAAGGAGGGTCTCCACCCCCATCGTTCTACCCGGACGCTGAGTGCCTTCTGGCGGTTCCCTCCTTGCGAGAAGCCAAGCTACAGGGAACCAGACGGAGGGTCTTCTCAGTGGTGGCGCCTGCCCTGTGGAACGCCCTCCCTTCAGATGTCAAGGAAATAAGCAACTATCTGACTTTTAGAAGACATCTGAAGGGAGCCCTGTTTAGGGAGGTTTTTAATGACTGTTTTACTATGCTTTTATATATGCTGTAAGCCCCTCAGAGTGGCTGGGACAACCTAGTCAGATGTGTGGGGTACACAGCATATATTGTTGTTGTTGTTGTTGTTGTTGTTGTTGTTGTTGTTGTTGTTGTTACTTGCTGAGGGCCTGTTCCTCTCGCCTCCCCTTTTCCACACCAGGTGACTTCTGCTACCTGGGCACCTACCTCCGCCAGCAGGAGATCGAGCCAATCCCCTCCACTTTGGACGTGCGCCAGAACATTGCCCTGTATGCTGTCCTGCGTCTGGGTAGGGCTGCAGCCAGACCCCCATCCCATAATGTGCCCCGGGTGTTGCTTCCAGACCATTGCCCTGGGTCTTGCCCTCTTCCTCTGGGTGTGGAGACCCCCTTTCTCGCCTCCCCCCGCAGGCTCTCAGGCTGTGCATGAGATGGCCCCCCTGGTGAAGTCCCTCCTCCTGGCCGGTCCAGGGGGGACTGGGAAGAAGATGCTGGTCCACGCCGTGTGCACAGAGACAGGCGCCAACCTTTTTGACCTCTCCCCAAGGAACCTGGTTGGGAAGTACCCAGGCAAGGCCGGCCTTCAGATGATGATCCACCTGGTGTTCAAGGTATGGCCTGGCAGGGAGGGAGGGGGCAAGCTCCAGCAGAGGCGGTTTTAGGGGAACGGGGATGGGCCATCAAATTATGGGATCGCACAGGGCGCTGGGGAAATCTGAGAATCCAAAGTCCTCCGCTGGATCCTGGCATTGTACCTGGCGAGGGTCGCTATAGGGCTGGCTAGAAGGAAGAAGGGGAGCAAGGAAGATTTATTTATTTATCTCATAAAACCTATACACTGCTTGATAGGTGTTTGTTTTTTCAAAAAACACACCTCATGTGGAAATGTTGTGGATAGTAGGAGAGGATATATTGATTAAATATTATCCTTCCTCACGCAACGCTAATGAGCTAGTAGCAGGGCACATTCCCTTGTACATAGCAGGAAGCGAGTTGATGGATTCGTTGGAATCATATAAGTTGAGCAATCCAGTCTGGCTTGTCCAGATGGGATTGTTCCTGGTAAATTTCCCCTTTAGTTCCCTCTTAAAAACAATACAGTGGTACCTTGGGTTACAGACTCCGCTAACCTGAAAGTAGTACCTTGGGTTAAGAAGTTTACCTCAGGATGAGAACAGAAATTGAGCGGAGGCAGTGCAGTGGCAGCGGGAGACCCCATTAGCTAAAGTGGTACTTCAGGTTTGTGGGAATGTTCAGGGATGCAGGAGAGGATATGTTGTCTGATTATAGCCTTTCCAACTTGTGTTAACAAGTTCACAGTTTAGCAGAGTAACATTCCCCTTTTTAAACTCGCAGTGGATGCGTTTGCTCAGGCTCGCTAAAGCCTCTATAATAACTGTTCTGATATTTTCTCCTTATTCCCTCATAAAAGATAAGACACGACACAGTCTTCTATAAAAGTATAAAAAGAGTTTATTCACATTCTGTTCACAATCGGATCCCAGAAGGCAGACTTAGCTTAGAAAAGTAACATACACCTGGAAACTATCCCATAAAGAGACAGCTGGAGGCCAAGAGAGCATCTTTGACTAAGCGGATGTTGCTTCTTCAATGCATGTAGTCAAAAAGAGAGAGAGATGGCTGCCCTGCCCTGTGCTTTTGTCATTACCTGCACAGGTGAGGCCACGCCCACCTCTAGTCACATGCAGAGGAAGTCTGTCCCAGCCCAGAAGGAAACAGGAAGTTTACCTGCTGGCTGGACAAACATTCCTCCCCACGTGTAAATATGTTCACTCTAGGAATGTTGTACTTGACTGCTCTTGTGTTTCACATCCCACAAGGTTAAGAACGATTTCAGGTTAAGAAGGGACCTCCGGAATAAATTAAGTTTGTAACCAGAGGTACCACAGTAATGACACGACAGTCTTCTTTTAAAAGTAACCGTAAAGTTTACTTGCATTCAGATCACAGTATTGTCCTGAAGGCAGACTTTAGCTTGTAGTTACAGGTACATGTGTAGAGAAAAGAAGTCTGAGGTGGGCCTGAGCATTAATTAAGCCTTGTGGCTTCCATCCTCTGTGAGGATGAGCCAAGTGCTGGTGGCTAAGAGCCAGCAGAAGATGGCAAAAGAGCAGCAAAAGAGGAAGATGATTGGTCCTTTTGTAGGGTCTCCCAGGGTCACGCCCATCTACCTGGTCACATGGGGAGGATGCTCCAGAGCAGGTGTGACAGGAAGTCCTCCTGGCTGGAGCAACATTTCCCTGTGTGTACACTCTAGGAAGACACGGGTGGTGCTGTGGGTTAAACCACAGAGCCTAGAGCTTGCTGATCAGAAGGTCGGCGGTTCGAATCCCTGCGACTGGGTGAGCTCCTGTTGCTCGGTCCCTGCTCCTGCCAACCTAGCAGTTCCAAAGCATGTCAAAGTGCAAGTAGATAAATAGGTACCGCTCCAGCGGGAAGGTAAACGGCGTTTCCGTGCGCTGCTCTGGTTCGCCAGAAGTGGCTTAGTCATGCTGGCCACATGACCCAGAAGGTGCACACCGGCTCCCTCGGCCAGTAAAGCGAGATGAGCGCTGCAACCCCAGAGTCGGCCACGACTGGACCTGATGGTCAGGGGTCCCTTTAGCTTTACCTTTTACACTCTAGGAAACAGGAAATGTTGTGTTTGACTGCTTCAGTGAATGATACATCCCACACCTCAAAGGGGTTTGCAAAAAGATGAGCCTCAGCCCCTTCATGTGCCCCTCTAGCAAAACACAAATGGTTGCTTTTGGCTGCAGCAAAGACCCACACAACCCTCCTCCATCTGGCCAACTTCTAAACGGAGCCTTGGTGGTGCCCCAGGGCTCTGCCGTGGCCTTCCTCTCTGGAGATGGAGCGATGCAGCAGTAGTTTGGGAGCAGCTGCACCAACCCCACCCCACGCCCCCAGCCTCACCTTGCAGACCTTCTGGTCCTAAAGGCGGGGTCGCTTTCCAGCAGCTGCCCACAGCTCTTTTTTGTGCCCCATGTTCTGCAGGTGGCCCGTCTGCTGCAGCCATCCGTCATCTGGGTGGGGGACACAGAGAAGACCTTTTACAAGAAGGTCCCCAAAGAGGAGAAGGAGGTGAGTGAGGTGGGACAACAATAGCCTTGATGTCCCATAACCTGGAAAAAAGCAGGCTGAAGCTGGCTGGGGGGTCACCCCTATCTACTTCCCTGGTGGAGAGGCTCACTGCCATCTTTCTCCCTGGCCTGGGGCTGATGGGGTGGCTGCTGCCCCACAGCACGACCCCAAGCGGCTGAAGAAGGACCTGCCCAAGGCGTTGAACCTGCTGAAGGCTGAGGACCGCGTCCTCCTGATGGGAACGTCCAACCAGCCCTACCTGGCCGACATCAAGGGCCTCTGCAAGACCTATGAGAGGATCCTCCTCATCCACCGTCCAGACTATGCCTCACGCTACGGTGAGGAGAGGGGCTGGGGCTGGAGTGGGGGCACAGGGTGTGTTTTGGGAAGGATCCAAACACTCAGCCGGTCTCCGGGAGGCAGGAGCTGTGTTAAATTCCAGGAACAAATCCTGAACTGCTGGGATGTTGCTTCTTCCTGCCTTGACTGACCTTTGGGGTGGAAAATGACCCCCAAGCAGGATCTTTCATGGGGCTTAAGGACCCCACTAAGGAGGACAGAGGGTAGAGGATGCAAGTCATGGGTGGCCGTGGTCTTCTGAATCATGGACCTGTCATTGCACAGCAGCCCCTTCAGGTCAGGGAAGTTCAGGGAAGTTTTCAATGTGTGACTTTTTAATGTATTTTTAATCTTTGTTGGAAGCCGCCTAGAGTGGCTGGGGAGGCCCAGACAGATGGGTGGGGTACAAATAATAAATTATTATTATTATTGCTATTATTTATTATTATTATGTGGGTCACCCTTGCTGATTCCAGCATCCTTCTGGTCAGAGCTTCCAGAACAGTTCAGCCAAGCCACCCATAGCCGTTTTCGGTTTATACATTTTGTAAAATATATACACCGCATGCTTGTTTAAAGAAGCATCAAAGCGGTAGATAGGATACTAGAAAAAAATTGCAGGGAACTATCAAGGAGTTCCGCTCGCTGCATCAGTCCAGGCACCGGGGGCTGAGGCCGCGAGACAGAAGGGGGCCTGACAGACCCCCTTCCCCCCTTTCCCCAGTGACGTGGAAGCGGCTGGTCGAGAGGCACGGCGGGGTCGTCACCAGCACCCTGGACCTCAGTGCGCTGGCGAAGGTGTCAGACGGCTACAGCCAGGGCAGCATGGCTGAGGCAGTGAAGTCCGTGCTGAGCGAGAGGCGCCTCCTGCAGCTCCCCAAAAGGCCGCTGAACGCCGGGGAGCTCCTTCAGATGCTGGCCAGGGCAGACCCCATCTACCCCGCGGAAGAGGCCATGCTCAGGGTGCGTAGCCTGTCCTGCCCCCGCCCCTAGGTGGCCTCTGGTGCCCCCTGCTGGGTGGCTGGCCTCGCCCTGAGGCTCCGGGAGAGAAACCCACCAGCCTCTTCCCCTCCCCTTGTGCTGTGGCCACCCTTTGGGCTGGGGGTGGCCAGACGAGCCCCGTCCCCCCAGTGGAATGGGGTCTGAACTCGGAGCTCAGACATGCAGATGAGCGGGAAAAGAGAAGGGAGCACTAGAAAGAGAGGGAGCCCAGGCAGGTAGGAGAGTATATAGCTCTGTGCTCCCCCTGTCAGGGCAAAGTGGGGGCTCTCTCTAGCAAGTTTACAGGGAAACTCTATGAGCTTCAGCTCCTATCTAGCAAAACAAGACTTGTTGCTGTGACTGCGTTTTAAACACAGGAGCCAACTCCTGAGGGCTGAGGGGTCTTCACACACCCCAATGAAATATTTGAGGGGGCCGGGACCCCCCAAAGTTGATGGGCATTGCCATTCAAATGGTGTGCATGCACCATGTCATGTGATTGATTATGTAGGGCAGTGCTTATCTCCCCCCCCCTGCAATATTTTATTCAAGTTGGCACCCCTGGTTTTAAATATCCCACAAGCATTGGGCCTGTAACACAGAAACATGGAATTGAATGAAATATTTATTGCTAAAAGCTATAAGCTGTTGCAATTGGTCGCAGTGCCTAAAATACAAATAATTAATTTAAAACGGAACAGCAACAGCAGCAAAGCAAACACAGAGAAATGCGAAAATCACACCTGCATAAGTTAAGCTCCCCACGTCTCACACTCGCCCTTGTGATACTTGCCTTGGTGCCTAGCGCTCAACTTACTTGCAGCCAAGGCAAATTTTAGAGCCTGTGCAGTACGAAATACATTATTGCCAGCCAACAAGATAGAGATTTGCTCAAGGGGAGGTTGGCTGGGGAGAGAGCAAAGGATGTAATCAAGTAATTTTTGTCTAGGCGGAGTGGTGTCCAAACATTTTTTTTTAGGATTTTACCCCAGGAAATAAACTGCCACAGTGGCGGGATTAAATTGACCAGCAGGCCGGATTAGACCCCCCCCCCAAATGGACTTTGGACATGCCTGGTCTAGGGGATGTATATAAAGAGCATCGTAACAAATAGTGTGTAGAGTTGGGCCCAGTCCCCTGCAAGGCAGGAATAGGCAGCTGGGATCGAACCTGCAGCCTTGGCCTTAGCAGCACCAGCCTCTAACCCACTGAGCTATTGTTCCACCTGCTCTTTCTCTGAGCCCCGCCTTCCTCCACCCCCTTGGGCAGGATCCCTTTCCTGAAAGTTTCCCGCCTTCTGGGCCTCCTCCTGCAGGATTGGTACAGCAAGACCCCCCTGGGCAAGAAGAAGATGCTGGCCGAACAGGAGAAGCTCAGGGCAGCCGATGCGAAAGACAAGAAGAAGAAGAAGAAGAAATAGGAGGGGAGGGGAGGGGAGGGGAGGTGGAAGCAGACACTTTGCAGCTGCAGCATAAATGAGTTACGTGCAAAGGCTGGCATGGCGCACGTGTGTGGGGAAGTGGGTGTCTGCGACCCCTAGGTGTGCTCCCGGGAATCATGGAATCGTGGCATTGGAAGGGTCCCCCAAAGCGCATCTAGTCCAACCCCTGTCATGCAGGAATCTCAACTGAAGCATCCATGACAGTTGGCCATCCAGCCTCTGCTTAAAAACCTCCCAAGGCAGGACAGTGTGCGCAGGGGTCATGGGAGACACGTATGGGTGCAGGATGAGGCCTGGACAACCTATCATTGGTAGGGAACTCAGCCCACAGGAGGACTGGCTTGCTTCTGGGCAGGTGGGCTTCATGGTCCAAAGTGGTGAACCGGGCCTACTGACCACAAGGAGTCCTGGAGGCCAAGGGGCGTCAGTTCAGGGAGCTTGAGGGACAGGGGCTGCCCCACACTGGGAGGTCAGGTCTGATGCCTCTCCCTGGCCTTGGACCTCTCCAGAGTTAGGCCTGCAGGACCCCAGAGCTGGAGCTGCTCTTCATCCTTGCTCAGGCCAGACTGATTTGGAAGCTACGTGAAATAGCACTGGGCAGCCCCCTGCCCCCCAGGAGAGTGATCTGGGGCTGACCCTTGAGCCACATCCAGCCCCTGACCTAGTTTGGGGACCTTCCAATTCCATCCATTTGGTGGGGAGTCAGGCACAGGGCAATCTGGGGCTGCCTCAGCCCCACCCAGGCAAATCAGCCCGAATCTGCCCCACTCAGTTTGTACTCTGTAATCTGGCTGGATCCGGTGCGCAGCCTAAGCATTTAGCCATCTCCTGGGGGCTGGGGAGGCACCAGTCTTGTACTCTGAGAAATTGGCTCTGCAGGGGGGAAGTGGCAAAACTGTCTGGGGGTTGAAGTACTGTGTATTGTGATGCCGTTTGGGGTCAAGCAGGGCTCTTAAGCAGCGGGGGGGGGGGCTGCCTACAGAGAGCAGGTCCTCCTCAAGTAGAACATAGAATCTTGGAATGGTAGAGCTGGAAGGGACCTTGAGGGTCATCTAGTCCAGCCCCCTGCAATGCAGGACTCTCTTGCCCAGTGGGGTTTGGACCCACCACCCTGAGATTCAGAGTCTCGTGCGCTCCTTGGAGCAAGCCAGAAGGCGAGTGGCTCTTGACTTGACTTGTCGCAGCCGCATGCAGAGAGAAGCTATAATCATAGAGTGAGAAAACAACCAAGTTGCTTGTTGCAGTGTGGTGTAGTGGTTAGAGCACTGGACTAGGGCACAGGAGAGAGCAGGGATCAAATCCCCCAGTAAAACATGAAGCTCACTGGCTGACCCTGGGCGAGTCACTCAGCCTAACCTACCTCACAGGGTTGTTGTGGGGATTAAATGAGGAGGGGGAGAGCCATGTGTGCCACCTTCAGGTCCCTGGAGGGAAAGGTGGGATAGAAATGTAATAAGCCAATTTGGAGAAGGAAGTTTCTGGGACTAGCCTAACCAGCTGATCTGGTGGCCCTGAGAAATAGAGAGAGAGAGAGAAAGAAAGAAAGAGGGTCAGGCTAAGAGGTTGAAGATACAGGGATTGTCTGGAGGCCCCTAACTCTCTCTCTCTTAACACGCCTCTTCTGCAAACTGAGTCGCACCCAAAATGCCAACCTCTTTCCCCCAGGCTGGAGAAGCAGTTGTGCCACTTTTCAAAAAAGGAGACTGAAATGTTGGGGGAACTTTTGAGGAAAGTGCAGCAGTGCTAGTGGAACGAAAGGGGGGTGGACTTGGGAGTGTGTTAAAGGGCACCAGCCGAAGCGCCTGCCAAAAAACTTTGCAGAATTGTCCTGCCTGGAGCTCTGGGTGTCCTCTTGCTTCAATCTATTGTGTGCTTGATTGGAAATAAAAGACATGGATGTCCTTAAATAGAACATAGACTCAGTGGTTTCCTTTTGTATCTGAGGACCGCCCGCCCCCCTCGGCAGAAGGAGATGGCAGGTCCCTAAGAGAATGATGATGATGATGGTGATAATTAATAATAATAAATTTATTATTTATACCCCACCCATCTGGCTGGGTTGCCCCCACCACTCTGGGCGGCTCCCAACAGAAAATTAAAAGCACAACAAAACATCAAACATTAAAAACTTCCCTAAATAGGGCTGCCTTCAGATGTCTTCTAAAATTCAGATAGTTGTTTATTTCCTTGACAACTGATGGGAGGGCGTTCCACAGGGCGGATGCCACTACTGAGAAGGCCCTCTGCCTGGTTCCCTGTAACTTGGCTTCTCGCAGAGAGAGAACCGCCAGAAGGCCCTCAGAGCTGGACCTCAGCGTCTGAGCTGAACGATGGGGACGGAGACACTCCTTCAGGTATATTGGGCCGAGGCCGTTTAGGGCTTTAAAGCTCAGAACCAACACCACTTTGAATTGTGCTCGGAAACGTACTGGGAGCCAATGTAGTTTTTTCAGAGCCGGTGTTATGTGGTCTCGGTGCCCACTCCCAGTCCCCAGTCTAGCTGCCGCATTCTGGATTAGTTGTAGTTTCTGGGTCACCTTCAAAGGTAGCCCCACGTAGAGCGCATTGCAGGCGCATTGGCTGCCTGATTTCATCCCTGTATTTGTTGAATCCTGGCAAGACTTTTGAGGCGAGTAAACCTTATATTTTTATTGTTTACTTAAACGGAATGAGAGTGATTTCTTGGTTAAGAGGGAAACATAAAAAGGGAAAAGGTCATTCAAGTCTGCCTAAGCATCCTTGGACGTCATAATTGTTCTCAAAGATTATCCTAAAATAAGTTGTGCGTGGAAGGAGATTTGCAGCTCCCCAAAGGGCACTTTGGGTGGAAATCTCAGAGGATGACCATTCCCTCACTGTCTGTCTCCAGGGTGAGCATTTTCCTCACTTTGGAAAGGGGCCTTATTGTCCAGAATTGGGTTTGCTTTTTGTGAGCTGAAGACAAATGTGCGGGGAACTTTCGGGAAGGCACTCTGCACATGCTTGCAAACATTCGGAATCTCCCCAGGTCTGCCACAGAACACCTCCCTTGGCTCAAGTGCCGAAATGTATTTTGGGAGCTGATGATAAAAGAAGCCAGCAGCAGCAGGCAGGCAGGCGGTGTCTGCCAAGAGGACTATTTATAAGCCCTGAGTCAGGCCTGGGTCCTGCAAGCACACAGCTCTCCAAGGGCAGAAGACCCCCAGCCGCTGTCTCCGCTGCCAGCAGTCGAAGGCGCTGAAGGAGAGCCGTCTCTCTCAGAGGAAGCTCATGTCAAGGTCCCTCCCCTCCTCCTCGTCTCCCTCCTCCAGGGCCTCCAGGTGGCGTTCCTTGGGGCTGGATGCGGAGCTGAGATGGAGGTGGGA
Organism: Podarcis muralis; assembly: GCF_964188315.1. NCBI lineage: Eukaryota > Metazoa > Chordata > Lepidosauria > Squamata > Lacertidae > Podarcis > Podarcis muralis. Next base: position 1,347,301 of record NC_135666.1, on the reverse strand, counting down.
AGGTGCCAAGAGCCACGTCTCCTGCCAAGGCCCGGTGGCCGCCTGGGGCAGGAGGACCTACAAAGAGCCGCCCTCAGAGTGCAGGGACATGGTGGTCCAGAACGCCCTCTACACGGGGGACCTGGACGGGGTGCAGAGGCACTTCTCAGAGCGCGCCGAGGTCAACCTGGTCATCCACTCCAAGAGCCAAGATCTGCGCTGGACCAGCCAGAAATGGGGTAAGGGAAGCTGTGGAAGGCGGGGAGCAGAGGTGGCTTGGAGCATGGGGGTCCATGTGCCCTGGGGGGTCCCTTTTCTATGGTTCTATTAGGCCGCTCAATTGAGAAGTGTAGGCCGAAGGAGCTAATGATCCCTGTAGAATTGGAAAGGGACCACAGGACTCATTTAGTCCAACCCCCATCTTTTGCCCAACAGGGGACTCGAACCCAGGACCAAGGTTAAGAGTCTCATGTTCTCCAGCCTGAGCACCCCACGGAGCAAGAGTGATGGGGCTGTAGGGAGAAGGGGCAAGTCCCCCACAGGAAGTGGCCCAGGAAACATGATAGATGGCTGGTTTGCAATCCAGGGGCAAAGGGAGGGGTGGACACTGCAGCCTCCAGACCTCTCCCCTCCCCCCAGGAGGGGAAGGTAATGAGACCCTCTATAAAATGCTTTGTTTATCCTTGACACTTTTGAAACTCCCACACACATAGAGTTTATATATTATTATTATATTATTAATAATAATTTATTATTTATACCCCCACCCATCTGGCAGTTCATTCAGTATGATGATGCAATGTAGGGAATAGGTTTTTTTCCTTTAAAATACGTTGTTTGTCAGTTAAAAATGATTCTTCACAAACAAACCTTTATTTTGGAAACATAACAAGAACTGACCACTCTCTTTTATACTGTCACTTTAAAAACAAACAAGCAAAAAAACCAACCCCTGTCTCTCCCTTCCCACTTTCAAATTGGCAAAACCAAACGGGGATTATGAAAGTTGTGCTTGCAGAAAGGTTACAACGTTTTTAGAAGGGGGAAGGGGCCGAATGGGTGGGAGGGAGACTGGGAGCAAAAGGCCGTTCAAGCCACAGCTTTGCAGCTAGAGATTGTGGTGATCCCTCATTTTAGGCGGCTTCATAGATCCTAGAGGTGGAGAGTTGGAAGGGACCCTGAGGGTCATCTAGTCCGACCCCCTGCAATGCAGGAATCTCAACTAAAGCATTCTTTAAAAGGGGGCTAGGCATGTTGGCAGAGGACCAGAGGCCTCTGAAGGAGACCAGTTGCTGCCCCCCCGGGGGCGTGTCCCGCTTACGGCCTCTGTCGTGGGGAGCTGCTGCCTGGCAGAAGGGCGGAAGGTCTGCTTCCAAGTTAAGGCGCGGAGAGCGCTCCCACCTCCGGCCTGTTGCTCCCGCGGCCGGGCGCGCGCCTCACATGCTGCTGACCCTCCCCGCCAGCTGGGGCTTGCCACCTGCTCCTGCGGCCCTTCCCCCTTTGCAGACGGGTTTCTCGTGCCTTCCTTGTCAAAACAACCCTGCCAGGTAGGCCACCACCACCGGCCCAGGTTGATCGTGCCAGGGGCCACAGGGCTGGTCTGGTGGGACCGAGCGGGGGCGTTGCGCAGCCCGTCTCGCTAAGCACGTGGAGATCACCTGCCTTCTCCCCTCGCCCCGCTCCCAGTTTCTGGCGCGGCGCTTCCCCTTTGCACCGGCGCTGCTGCTGAGTCACAAGGGAGCCCCAGAATAGCTCGGGCTGCGACTTGACACCCGGGCACGCAGCCCTCTGTCCCGGGCAGCCCAGCTGCAGCCTCTGTCCCGCCGGAGAAGCCCCGAGGGTCCCGTCCGCCGGGGCCATGGAGCCCATCTCCACGCGCAAGGCCGAGGGCCCGGCGCAGGCCTTCTGGCAGGCGCTCTTGGCGGGCGATGGGTGCGCCATCCTCTGCCTCCTGGGCGACCCCGAAAGCGGAGTGGGCCCCAACTCCGTCTTCGACACCAGCGACCAGGACGAGTGGAAGAACTACCGATTCAACTCCCGCTGGTTGAGTGCGCCCAGAGATCAACAGGGGTGGGGGAGAGGCGGGTGTAGGAAAAGCGCCTTGCTGCCCCCAAGGAAAACCTGCCGCAGAGCTTGGGGATCGCTCCTGCGCCCTTCTCGCGCTTGCAGGCTTCCATTGGAGCCTGCTTTCCGCGCGCCATCGTGCGCCCTTGTGTCCGCCGCACGGCCCTTCCTGACCCCGCGTCTCTCCTCCCTTCCACAGGGCTCTGGTCGCTGACCTACGAGCAGGAGCTGACCACCCCGCTGCACATCACGGCCAGCCGCGGCTACCTGGAGTGCCTGCGCCACTTGCTACTCCGCGGGGCGGACGTGGATCTGGCGCCGGGCGGCCGGACTGCGCTGCACGAGGCGTGCGCGGCGGCCACGACGGACTGCGTGCGGCTCCTGCTCTCCTTCGGCGCTGACCCCCTGGCCGTCTCGGAAGGAGGGCTCCAGCCGCTTCACCTGTGCCGGAGCCCCGCCTCCCTCGAGTGAGTGGCACAGCCCCGACGGGGCGTCTCCTGGGGCGCGTGGACTGGAAGAGGCGCCCCTCGCTTGGCCCTGGGCTTCGGGCAGGGGAGAAGGGCCGCGTGGGGTGGGGAACACAGCCGTCCTCTCCTGGCTTCCCAGAGGAAGGTCAGTCCTGGGGTCTTGGAAGCAAAACAATCGGCAGAGGGCGCCCCCCCTGGACCCAAACGGGGGAAATGCCCGTAGCTGCCGCCCGACCCCAATTTTTCTCCCTGAGCTGCAGGGTGCCCGAATACAGGAAACGGAGAATCCCACAAGCGCCTCTCCCTGTCTGAAAAAAAAAAAAGCCACAGTAATAATGATTAATTAACAATTCGCTGCCCTTTCAAGAAAACGGGCACCAGAATGATCGAGGGAACGAGCGACTCCCCTCTGGGGGAAAGTGGCCGCATTTGGGGCGTTTTACTTTAGAGAAAGTGCAAGTAAGAGGGGACAAGATAGCGGTTTATAAAATTATGCGTAGCATGGGGAAAGCGCGTAAAGTTTTTGTCCCCATCTCATAACACGAACTCAGGGGCATCCAGCGAAGCCACATGTTGGACGGTTCAGAAGAGCCTATAGAAAGTCATTCGTCGGGCGGCAGCGCGTAGTTAGCCTACGGAACTCCCTCCCCCAGGAGGCAGGGATGGCCACCAACTTGGATGGCTTCAAAAGAAGAGTAGACAAATTCTTGGAGGAGAAGCTGGAAGCTAGGAGAGAGAGAGAGAGAGAGAGAGAGAGAGAGAGAGAGAGAGAGAGAGAGAGAGAGAGAGAAACTGACCACAGATTACCTGTTGGAGGCGCACACTTTACCCAGGATAAAATCAAACAGACTAATGGGGAGGCGGAGAAAACTCCATTTATAGCAGGAAATACACACTTGATACTAGGACTAAAGAGGATTCAGAGTGGCGCTTGTCTCTGCGATGGAGAGACATCCCAATTGAGATGTCTCCTCCCGGCAGAAAGTATCAGCCCTAGCCGGAAGGAAGGTCCCACGCAAGAACGCGAGAGCCGCCCGGCTCCGGATCAGGCCAGTGGCCCATGTGGCTGCGCCCAAGCAGATGCCTCTGTTGGGAAGCACCCGAGCAGGATCCGAACACAACTCTCCATCCCGCCGGGTTGCTTCCTTCCAGCAACTTGCATTCAGAGTCAGGCCAGGAAGGAAACGCGAGGAAGGGAAGAAGGGCCTTTTGCCGGCTCCTCTTTCTCACGCCTTCAGGCCAAGCTGAGCAGCATGCCAAACTTTTAGGCCTCTTGCTTCATGTGAGCCGCCCTGAACTTTCCTAAGAGCAAAACAAGCCCCTAGTCTAGGGCAAGTTTGAAAACCCACCACCCCAAGAGCCAGGCTTGGCCGCGGCCAGGAGAGCTCAGAGGCTGCCCGAGTAGACCCTGGGGGAGCAGAGCCTGGGGAGGGCGGGGGGGGGGACCCAGGAAGGCGCCGGGCGACCCCTCTGCTTCTCCCCGCGCAGGTGCGCTCGGCTGCTGCTGTGCCACGGCGCGCGGGTGAACTGCGTCTCGGAGGAGGAGGAGGACACGCCGCTGCACCTGGCGGCGCGGCTGGGCCTGGCGGGCCACGTGCGCCTCTTCCTGAGCTACGGCGCCAGCCTGGAGGCGCGCAACGCCGAGGGGCAGACCCCGCTGAACGCCGCCTGCGCCCAGGCGCACCCTCCGGAGGCGCTGGGCGACTGCTACGAGGTGTGCCGGCAGCTGGTGGAGGCGGGCGCCAGCGTGGACGCCCCCGACGCGGACCGGCAGCGGCCGCTGCACCAGGCCTGCAAGGCCGCCAACCCCCGCGTGGTGGCGCTGCTCCTCGCCCGCGGCGCCAACGTCAACATCATGAGCTACAGCGGCAACACGGCGCTGCACAACATCCTCCAGGTGGCCGCCTACAAGCTGGAGCACCGGCCCGAGCTGGTGGTGCGAGACCTGCTCAACCACGGCGCCGTCCGCGTCTGGCCCGGAGCCCTCCTCAAGGTGCGCGCGGGGTGAGAAGGGTCAGGGGCGCCTCAGGTCCTGGGGGTCCTGGGACGAGGGGGCGGTCTCGCTGGCAGCCCCACAAGTCCACGGCTCCTCTGTCTGCTATGGGAGCGGCAGAGGCGAGGAAGGCGCCGGGACTGTCCAGGGCACTGCATGCGCCTCACCTGCCTGGTTTGGCACCTGCGCCGTGGCCTCCTCGGAAAGGGCTGAAGTCTTGCTGGAGTCCCGCCATAGGAACCAACTCCTAGGGGCCGAGGGGGCTTCAGCCCCCCCATAAATGCCCCCTCCAAGTGGGTGGGCATTGCCATTCAAATGGTGTGCGTACATCGCTTCATATGATCAATTATGCAGGGCGGGGCTTACCTCCCCAATCACACACACCCCAAGTTGGCACCCCAGAACCCCGCAAACGGGTTTAAGAACGTGAGAGCTTGCTGTATCAGGCCAGTGCCCCCCCCCCCCGTCCAACATGCTGTTCTCATTGAGGCTGAAAGAGTTGCCCGAGCAAAGGCCCCACGGGGCCGCTTGCAGAAAACGAGCGCCCAATGCTGCCTCAGGTTGCAAGCAAAACAGTCCTTGCAAGACCTTTCAGAGGCCGGCAGAAATTGCAGCCGCCGGCCGTTATAATTACGGCGCTTCCGTCGCTTTGAGACCAGCAGCTGAGTGAAGCCGGAGCTCCAGAGCGCCTAAGAGCGCCTGCGGGACGGCCTGCCACTGGGTCCCCCTCCAGGGTTGGGCTTGTGAGCCCCGAAGGACCCCGCCCTCCGCCTTCTCCTCGGAGCTGCAAGGAGGCGCTGCAAGCGGACCCTGCAGGCGGCAGGAAAGGCCCAATGCCCTCTGCTGGGGTGGGGGGGGGGGCGAAAGGGGTATTGTGGGGAGGGAATGGGCCTCTCTTCTCCCCTCTCTGGGCAGAGCCCCCGGCAGCCCCTGCACCTGATCCCGGCCACCTCCCCGCGCAACGGGTTAACCATCTGTCTTAATTCCCAGGCTTGGCAGATTGCTCTCCCCTTTGGGAAAATGCAGGAAAATCAACAATTAACACTAATTAATCTCCTATTAACACCAGATAATGAGGATGGAGCTGCTCCGTGCAGCCGGCTCAGGCGCTGCTTCAGTCCAGTCCCAGAGAGAGGGAAGCCCCGGCTAAGGGGCGCCTGAACCCCAGGGAGGTGCCGGGCCATGAGACCCCCGACGTGGGATTTGGCCTGGGGACTAGCGCAGCAGCGAGGGGTGGACCTGGGGCGGAAGCACAACGCCCGCCAGCCCAGGGCCCCCCAAAATGACCGCCCAGAAAGCAGCAGAGGGGCCCCGGGACAGCAAACAGAAGGAGCTGTGACGCTTCAGTAAAACACAAGCCCTTGGAAAACATAATTTGCAGGGCGGGGGCGAGGAAAGCTAAATGCACATTGCCTGCATTGCTACTGAAGTAACGGACATGGGCGCCTAAAGGTCGTTACGCCCGGGGTTTCAGCTCACCTAATGGGGCCATTCCCGTCGAGGCCCTGCTGCGACCAGAAGACAGAGCAGGGCCCGGCAGCGACTGGGCTGGAGAAATCGAGGAAGCCGTCCGTTGCTCCATCTAGCACAGCATCACCTACACTGGCTGGCAGCGACTCTATCGGGAGCATCTTCTGACTTCAGAAGGCTACCTGGCTGCCGGGGGGGGGGGGCGGCGGCTCCCAGTCAAGGGGCTCTAGATGGGATGGGTCCCGCTGCTCTCCTAGGTTTACCGAGTCTAGAAGAGCAAAAGTGCGCAGCTCAAAGGAGCGACTGGCTCGCGCGCCTCGGCGGGGCCTCCTTGCGCTGTCAGGCTCTGGCGTGGGCCTCTGACTGCTGCCTCCCTTCGTCCCTCCCGTCGCAGGTCTTGCGCCACTGCTGCGCCTCCCCGCGCACTGTCGAGGCCCTCATCAACTGTTACCCGCGCGTGCCCGTCACGGAGGATTGGGCCGAGGCTGTGCCCGCCGAGCTGGTGCAGGTAAGTGCGCGGGATCCTGTGGTGGGGCGCAACAGCAAGAGTGGCTCGACGGGGCCCGTGCTCCTCAAACACCGCGAGATTCCTCCAGGCCGCTGCGCTCTTGCTGTCCCCGCTACGAAGGGCCCCGGTGCTCCCGCAGGCTTTCCTTGCCCAGCCCTTGCTGGACGGTGTCAAGTGCGCAAAGGAGGACCCTGGGGAGAGCCCCCCTCCCCTGCGCGGCTCAGCCCATCGCCCCCCCCCCCTTTCTGACCGCCTCTCCGCTTCTCTCTTGGCAGCAACACCCGCGCCTCTTCCAGTCGCTCTTCGCCCTGGGCCGGGGTCCGCGCGCCCTGCAGCACTTGGCGCGCTGCGCGATCCGGAACCACCTCGAGGACCGCCTGATCCGCGCCCTGCCGGAGCTGCCCCTGCCGCCGGCCTTGCGCGACTTCGTGCTGCTCCGTTTCGAAGACGTCCTGTACTAGGCGGGGAGAGGGGCAGGCTGGCTCACTCCCGGAAGTCAGGAGGCGGGGGCAGGCGCACTCCGAGGTGCGCAGCAGCTGAAGCCTCGGGGTGGGTCAGCGGGTGGGGCTGGAGTCCGCTCCCCCAGCGCAAAGGCTCCTTGCGGGTCCGTCCCGTCGAAGCGGGCAGCCCAGGCGACCGAGGCAACCGCCTGCAGCTGCTCCAGGCCACCGGCAGAGGGCGCTGGAGGCAGCGCAATGCCCGAGCTAAACTGCCGGGAAACTTTTCCAGAAGTGCAACTTGCCAACGCCGTTTTGGGCTCAGGAACCAGGAGGCTTCCTGGGCCGCGGGCGGGGGCTTCGCTAAGGAGCGCTGCGTGGCCCCCTCGCGTGTATTAAATTGGCTTAGACCAATACTGTGGCTAATACGTTGATTTGAGCACCAGCCGCAGATTCGCGTTCTTGAGATGCTGTTTCCCACGTCTCTCCATTGCTCCGCTTGCAATACTTATTTCCCCCATCGTCCCCTCTCCTCCCCAATTGCAGGGTTGCCTCCATTGACGCGGCAGAAGCGCCACCGGATCCACGGGGGCTTCTGAGCCGCCTCCCGAAAGGTGAGGCTCCCCGGAGGGGCGACGCCAGGGGGCGCAGCTCCAGGACTCTGCTCCCAGCCGGAGCGATGACGTCATTCACCGGAGCGCCAGAATAACTGAAGGGACACCCCCCCCCCCGCCGCCCCCCAAAACACCCCGCTTTGAAGGCGGTGGTCGTGAATGAGGGCACTGTTTGCATTTCTAATTAAACGTTAATTGTTGCATTTCAGCTGACTGAAAATCCTTCAATGTGTTTTATAAGTTGAATATAAGCAGTGATTGATCCTGTTCTTCGGGTCGGGAGGAGTGTATCTGTGGCTGAGCATTATTGGACTGTACTGCGGGCCTGGCTTGGGGGTTGTGGACTATGAGTCTTTACAAATACGCCACAGGTTGAATCACCAGGTGGAGGGTGTCACGCAAGCTGCACCGGCTGCAGCTTCCCTCTTCCGCGCACAACTCCTGAGTCCTGATGGTCTCCTCCGTTTGCATCTGCCCGCCTCAGGGAAATGAAATGAGTAGAGGGACCCCTGTGGTCTGAAGAGGCGGGTTGCTAAATCGTCTGACCCGGGATGAGGGAGCTTCTCATGCCAGCTGATTTTCTCTGGTCAACTAACAGCATAAAGTACAGTTAGAGCCGCAATAAAATAACAATTCGCAGCATACAACCATTCCAGAAAAGGGCAATAAAGCCAGTTTTACAGGATAACTAAAAATACACAAACGGTGTTTCAAAATATTGGGTAACAGAATATTTGAAATGCCTGAATCTTTCTTTATATATATATATAAAAGTCTTCCGGGCGCCGAAATTACCTTAAAGAAAGCGCCGTGTGGAGAGAGCATCCCATGCCCACAACTAGGGTGCGCGCGTGCGCGTGCACTGCCTCACTTTTCGCCCCTTGCCTCCTTCCACGGGGCAAAGGACCACCCGGCCAGAGCAAGGGGCCACACGGGCAGAAGATCACAAGGTTTGGGCAGGTCTAGGACCACCCGGAGCTTTAAAGGTGGAGACCAGACCAGCCTCTTCACTGAGCCTCGAGAGGAACCGGGAGCCACGCAGGTGACGCAGCGACGACTGTCTGACTGGCGCCGTCCCAGTTAGCAGCCTCGCGGTCCTGTCTTGGACCAGGGCACCAGGCGTAGTTTTCAGGCCGCTTCCAAAGGCAGGCCCGGCGCTTCCAACGTGCTGCAATAATCTAAATGGCGGAGAAGGATCCTTGCCAGAACATGAAGCGACGGTGGCCAAGCGACCTCCGTCCTGTTATGGTCGCGGTTGGCGCGTCAGTCTAAGGCTGTTCGGAGGGCCTCCCAGCCCCTGAGACCCCTGGGACCTGGAGGGATAATGGTGGGGCAACATGCGCACCCAAACTTCAAACACCCCCAACGCACACATTGGTTTGAACACCTCTCATTGGAGAGGGCGATGAACCAGCCGCGGACGACCTGGCCTCCCTTCGTCTGAAGGGAGCTTCAGCTGGTTAAATGAAATCTCCTCCAGGGCGTGGCTGCGTCCACCTCGCGGGTCCAGAACTCACAAAGGCTCACCTGAGCAGACGTGGATCTGCAAATGTGGCTGCTGTAGGCGGCAAAGGTCTGCACGGTCGCTCACCTCTCTCCGAACTCCAAACGACAATTTTGTTAAGTGCACAAGCTGCCTTTGGGAAGCCCTCCATGTGGCAGAGGCTGGATGGCCACCTGTCACGGATGCTTTAGTTGAGATTATTTCTGCATTGCAGGGGGATCGACTGGATGACCCCTGGGTCCCTTGCAACTCTTCATTTCTAGGATTCTATGAAGACCCCCCCACCGCACCCTTGTTCAGCTTCCTGAACATGGCGACAGCTCTCTCCCCGGCCCTGCCACGAGCCCTAATCTCAATAGGAGCAGTCAACTTACTCCCAAGTAAGCCTGAGGGCACCCTCCAGGAGAAAACCACCCACGGAGGGATGTGGACCCGCAATCAGTATCCGAGCTCAAGAGCCTTCTCCCGTCCTGTGATTTCCAGCAACTGGTATTCAGAAGTTTGACTGTCTCTGACAGAATAGCGGCCATGAATCTCTCTCATCCTCTTTTGAAGCCATCTAGGTTGGTGGCCGTCCTGCGGGAGGGAGTTCCGCAGGTTAACTCTGCTCTGCCTGAGTAATCCCTTTCTTTTGTCTGTCCCGAATCTTCCATTATTCAGCTTCACTGAATGCCCTCCAGTTATGAGGGAGGGAGGGCAACTTTTATCTGCGCATTTTCACCACGCGCAATTTTATAAAATTCTATTGAGTCGCCGCTCTCACTTGCCTTTTCCCTAAACTAAAAAGTCCCAAACGCTGCAGCCTTATAGGGGAGCTGCCCCTCCCCCGCCGCACGCCCTTGATCCTCTCAGTTCCTCTTTCTTCTACACTATCCCTTCTGAGGGGAGGTGACCAGAACTGTGCGCAGGACTCCAAATACGGTCGCACCATAAAATGGTACAAGGGCCTTATGACATCGTCCATATTCCATTCCTTCCCTAATGATCCCTAGATCCCACGGAATGATTTCCTTTTTCACTGCCGCCACACACTGGGTCCACATCTTAATAGAGCAGCCCGCTAGGACCCCGAAGTCTTGTTCCTGGTCCGTCACCGCCAGTTCAGACCTCATGAGCTTGTAGGTGTATGAATAATAATATTTTCACCAAGATGCATCACTTTACACTTGTGTACGTGGAATTGCATCTGCCATTTTATTGCCCATTCACTCAGTTTGAAAAGGTCTTTTTGGAGTTCTCCCATTGTTTCAATGAACCTGAGCGATTTAATATCATCAGAAAACTTGCCCCCCCTCACTCCCTTGAATGAGGCAGGCCTTAGAACTGGCCTGCAGCCGGAGCCCAGAGCGAAGGGGCGCTAGAGGTTCTCAGGATCTTTCCCTGCCGGTTCATGCGTGTGTGAAACAGCCGGGGGGCGAGAACGAGATCCTGTGGGAGCCCAGAGCGAAGCCGCCACTAGGTCGAGCAGGAATCTCTGGGTGCCCCCCACCCCGGAATTCAGAACCCCTGTCCAGAGTGCCTCTTTGCAAAGCCGTCGTTGGGCGACCCTCTCTTGAGCAAAACGGTGGGTGGGGGACACACACACACAAAATGTCATAGAATCTTAGAGTTGGAAGGGATCCCAAGGGTCATCCAGTCCACCCCCTGCAGTGCAGGAATCTCAGCTCCATGACAGGTGTCCATCCAACCTCTGCTTAAGAATCTCCAGGGAAGGAGATTCCACCACCTCCGGTGGGAGTTCGTTCCACTGGAAAAGGGGTTGGGTTTCAGGAGGGGTCGGGAAGTGACCCCACAGGAGCCCCCCCTCCTCTCCAACCACCCCCCACAATCCCGCCGGGGAGGCTTCGGCATCTCCACCAGGCCGCCCCGCTTCTTCGAGAGGAGTTTTGTTTTGAGCGGAGAGCGGGCTGCGAAGGGTCTCAGCCCAAAAAAGAGCCGTCGGAGCTTTTGGGGGTCCTACATTCCTGAGCAAGAGAGGGCGATGCCCGGCCCAACCGGCGCCTTTGACCTCGGGTTCTCGCCCCCCGCAATGGGCGCCGGCGGAGGGAGGAGCAGCAAAAGGTCCTGTCGGAGGAATCAACCCCGTCGGGCCCCTCCTGGCTCCTTGGCGCCCCACGGACGCGGGGGTCCCATCCCATGGCCCGCGCCCCGACCTCCCGCGGGGCTCCTGTCCAGGCTCTGGGCGGCTCAGCGGGCCAAGAGACGACGGGGCGTCCCTGGTCCCGTCCGGGTCTGAGCTCCCCGCCCCCTCCCCCCTCCTCCCCGCGGAGCAGCTGGTCCCGCCTCACCCGACAAAAGGCCCTTGTGCGCCCGGCCGGTAATTGGCAATCATCAATCACCAGCCATAATGGCTGATGAGGCGGGAGGGGGCGGCGCCTTCCCAGGGGCCCCCCTCGGCCTCTCCAGTGGGAACCCGCCGGCGCTCCCTGGCCCGGCCGTTGGGCGGGCGGCGCTGGGGGGAACTCAAGCGGAATTTGAGGAAGATGGATGAGCCCCGAGGCAGGGCGACACCCCTTTCCCCCTCCCCTGCCATCTCCTCCCCTCCTCCCTCTCTCTCGCCCGCCTTCTCCCTCTCTCGGCAGAAAGCGCCAGCCCAGCGCCAGGCGCGGCAGAGGCGAGCAGAGGCAGCGCGGCGGCGGCGGGGCCAGGAGCGGAGGGGAGCGCAGCGCAGCGCAGCGCGGCTCGTGGGCGGCAGCGGAGGAGGCGCCTTCGAAGGCAGGAAGCCAAAGCAGGCAACGTCGTCTCCTGCCACGACCTGCGCCGCGCGCGCCGACGGACAAAGTGCCTGTGGCCGGGCTGGACCGACGGCGCGTCCGGCGCCCCTCCGACCCGCGCAGAGTCTGGCGCCCCGCGGGGCCCAGGCCGGGCAGCCCGGCTAGCAGCTGTCGGGGGCCGCGGCCATGCAGAGACCCACCGGCCAGGGCGCCGCCTTCTCCATCGACTCGCTGATCGGGCACTCACCGCCCGCGCCGCGCTCCGGCCCGCTGCTCTACACCGGCTACCCAATGTTCATGCCCTACCGGCCGCTGGTGCTCCCCCACGGGCCCCTGCAGACGGCCGCCGGCCTCCCTCCGCTGGCGCCTCTGGCCTCCTTCGCCGGCCGCCTCACCAACTCCTTCTGCGCCAGCCTCGGCCAAGCTGTCCCGTCCATGGTGGCGCTCACCACCGCGCTGCCCAGCTTCGGCGAGCCCCCCGACGGCTTCTACCCGGCGCAGGAGCTGCCGGCCGCCGGACGAGGCAACGCAGAGCCGCCCTGCCGTCGACGGAGCGCGCCTGACGGCGTGGAGAGCGACGAGCTGCCCCCGGGACGGGACAAAGGGCCGCCGGAGCCGCCCCTCCACTTCCCGGAGCCCTTCCCGGGCCTGGCAGGTAGGCGGGCGGGCGGGGAGGCGGGCGGGCGGGCGGAGGGAAGAGGCCCCGGTCGCCCTCCGAGCGGGGCTGTCCGAGGCGCAGAAGCGTCCTGTGGGGCGAGAGGGCGGCGAAGTGAGGAGGAAGCTGCCGGAGGGAGTTGAGAGAACTTTTTTCGGAAGGGGGAAGTTTCCTTCCAAGCGTTTGGGGCAAAGAAGGAAGGATGAGCAAAAGTTCGCCCACGTCCGGGCCAGAGCAGGACCCCCCCGACCCCCCCACCATTCCTGCAATAATTCCATCGGCCCCCTAAACGCAGGGACACATCGCAACAACACCCCCTTTGGCTCTGGGACTTTTAGGCCAGGCATGTGGTGGTCCTGCTGAGACCCCCCCCGAACTTCCGGGGTGGAACTTTGATTCAGGGTCTCACTTGGGGAGTCCTTTCGTCCCTCCCCCCCGTGGGAGCTTCACTTGTGGTCCAGCAAAGGCGCCAAACATGCTCACGGAAGAAATTGAAGGGCGCGCGCGCTAGGGAAAGTATTTTCCATCACAAACACACACAGAGACAATCCAAGCCAGCCAAACTGGTGCAGTCAGGGGCCATCTGTGTCAGGAGTGGAGCTCCCCCCTTCTCTCTCTCTCTCTCTCTCTCTCTCTCTCTCTCTCTCTCTCTCTCTCTCTCTGTGTGTGTGTGTGTGTGTGGCGGGGGGGGGAGGGATTCCACGCTGTGGGGTAGACGCATCGGCTTGGGGGTCCCCCTCCTCCCACCCTTCTGCGAAGTATACCCGGGCAGCGAGGGCGCGGAGTCCTGGGAAGGAGCGCGGTCCGCTGGACACCCCCGCAAAGAACTGTCCTCGGTGCTGGGACTTCTGTGAGCCGGCTTGGCAGGGGGCGGCGGAGCCCTGGCACTGACCCACCTGCAGGTGACCGTGGAGGCGCCTCTTGTGCCCCGCGGCACCTGGGGGGGGGGCGCGACTAGCAGCAGAAAGGCCGCCTCGAAGGGCACCCAGGAACTGGGATCGGGCGACTGAGAACCCCGGCTTGGCGGCCGGCGGTGGTGCGCGTTGGGGGGAGAAAGCGGCGCCTGGTCCACTCCCGGATCTGCCTCCTCTTCGGCCGCGGGGAGCAGGCGTCTGTCTTCTTCCGCAAAGGCACCCCGACGCCCGCGCGGGAGTTTGGCGCCCCCGAGCAGGACAGAGCGCGCAGGGAGCGCCGGTCCAGTCGCGGCTTCTGCCTCCCGGTTCGAAGGGGCGTCCACAGATTTCCTCACTCACTCACTCCCGCCTCAGCCTCCCCCTCAGTTCCTCCGGTGGCATCTTTCCTCCGGAGCGACACCCCTTTGCCATCCAGCTTTTTCGGGGCCCCGGAATCCGAATTCTCTCCCGCTGACCAGCTGATCCTTGTGGTCCTCGCAGTGGGCAGCCTGGCTTTCAGAAAAAGCGTGAATCAAATCACTTTAAAGAGAGAAGCGTCGCAACTCAGTCCTAGACACGTTTATTCAGAAGTCAGTCTCAATACGCTTAATTGGACTTACTTCCACTTAAGTGCGTGTAGAACTGCAATCTCCTTCCAATTGCAGCAAACTTGGGTACCCTGTGGCAAGACGTTTCCTCTCGGGGAGGCCCGCCTTTCTGCCTTATTCGCTTTCGGAGAGAAGCTTGAAGACCCCCCAGGAGGACCCAGGACAGTCTCAATCCCGGCCCAGATCCTTCGCCTTCAGAAAGCCTCAGGCAGCTGGCATAGTTATTTTATTTTATTTATTAAATCTGTATACCGCCCTTCACCCGAAGATCACGGGGCGGTTCACAACATCAATACATTTCAATCACATCTCTGCCCCCAAGAATATTTGGAACTGTAGTTTGCCCCTCACAGAGCTAGAATTCCCAGCACCCTGAACAAAATACAGTTCCCAAGATTCTTGTTAGGGTGCTTTAAATTTATGGTATGCCTTTACCTGGAAGTAAGCCCTCGTGGAAACAAATGGGATTTGCTTCTGAGTCGACGGGTGCAGGATTGCTTCTGGGGCCTGCAGCTTATTAATCGAGAGCTGGGTCCGTTTTAATGACTGGGGTTTCCCCAACACCACGCAACTGAAGGGCCCAGGATTTTACCTTCCCTGAAACGCCTCCTTGGTTTTGGCCCCTTCGCTGCGCTGGAGAAAGAGAGGGAGCCCCGGGTGGCGTGGGCTTTCACCGCCAGCGCAGGGCGTCGCGCAGGGATTCTCTCAGCTTCCAAAAGGACGCTCATATCGAGGTTTGGGTGAATTTATTTGATTTTTAAAATATTTTTCGGTTAATCAACTGAAAATATTTAGTTGGGTTAAGCCCTTCTCTGTATTGCGAAAACCCAGAAATGAGGAACGCCTCCCCGTTGACACTGGGGCCCCTTCCTTCCTTCCTTCCTTCCTTCCTTCCTTCCTTCCTTCCTTCCTTCCTTCCTTCCTTCCTTCCTTCCTTCCTTCCTTCCTTCCTTCCTTCCTTCCTTCCTTCTTCCCAGAGCTTTCCTGCCCATGCCATTTCTGTGCCAGGCGCACCAGCGGGTGCCATTTCCCCTGCTTATAATTGTAGAGTTGGAAGTGGCCGCAAAAGCCATCTAGTCCAGCCCTCTCCGATGCAGGAATTTCAGCTGAAGCATCCCTGACAGGCAGACCGATAGCCAACTTCTGCTCGTCTCATGCAAACTTCTCAGGGCCTTGAAAGGCAGCTGGACATGGCTGAGCGGCAGCGGCCGGGGCTCCCTCCATCCTTTTGGCATGGAGGGGTCCAAAGGCGGCGGCAACTTATTTATTCCGAAATTAATTTGTATACCGCTTTTAAAAAAACACACAGCGGCAAATAAATGTACAGGTATGTGTCTCTTTACGTTTATTTATTTATTTATTTTAAAAAATAACACGTGTCAATAAAAAATTCACCTGGCCCTCTCTTCCGGGACTGCAGCTCATCTTGGGCAAGGCCAGTTTCCCGAAGGCGAAAAGTTCTCCTCCCGCAAAGCGGTTTCGCAGCCCCCACAACTAGAGAGGGGCGCTGATCAAGCAGGGCGAGGCCTAGGAGACAGTGAGCCATGGGGCGCAGGGGGGATTCGTTGTGCTGGGGGGGTGGGTCATCCGTCCACCCTGCTTCCCTTTCCCCTCAAAATCGCCGGTCTGTCGCTCCCCAGAGTAAAACGGAGTGACCGAGGTGGCTTTACCAGGGAGTCACGGGAAGGACTCTGCCTGGCTTCCTCCAAGGCGCGGCATCCTGCTGGATCCCCAGGGACCGGAGATGGTGGGCGGGCAGTGAGATCGCGTGGGGACAGGAGGCTGCCCCAAGGAGCCCAAGAAACGCAAATCGCCCTCCTGCCCAGTGACCCCTGCTCACTCCTAGTGGCCGGAAGAGCGTCTGCGTCCCCCGAGGGCGCGTTTCCTTCGCCAACAGCCACTTCTGGGCGCTTCAGACCCATCGGTCCCACTTTTCCTAGTGACATGGAATTGCAGAATTGGAAGGTACCCGCAACGGCAGTCCGGTCCACCCCATGCAAGGCAGGACTTCCAAGAAAATAATCTCTGGCAGGTTGCCCCCCAACCTTCGTTGAAAAACCTCAAATGACTCATAGAGCTGGAAGGGACCCCAGCGGCCATCTAGCCCACCCCCCGCAATGCAGCGGTCACAGCTCATGAATCCCCGACATGGCCTGGCAGGGGACTCTTAATTCTGCGCGCCAGGCCCACCTCGCGGGGCTCCTCTTTCCCTCCTATGGGGCGCACAGCCAGCGCTGTTCCTCTCCGCGGGACCCCGGTGAGGCAAGGGCGTGTATGGGGTGTGAGCTTCTCTAAGGTGGGGCGGGCCCCTTGCACCCTGAGAGGAGGTGGCACCTGCAGCAGAACAGGATCCGAAGGGAGGAGCAGCGGAAAGGGCACCGGGAGAGCCGGGAAGACGCCAGGCGGGAAAGCTGAGCGCGCTCGGAAAGTAGCCATCGCGGTTTGGAGTCATCAGCATCTCCTCCATGAATTTGTCTCCATGTTGGTGGCCATCCCTGTCTCCTGTGGGAGGGAGTTCCACAGCCGCTGCTTTGTGAAGAAGTCCTTGGATGCGTCTCTTCCGACGTTCCTTGGACGTGACCCCGCTCTTTCCCCGAGAGGGAAACTTCCAGTCCCTCCGCACCGCCTTAAACGCTTCTATCAACGCGCACCCCCTTTTTCTAAATGGAAAAGCCCCCAATACTGCAACTTATTCATAAGTGAGCCACTGCTGCAGCCACTTGAGTTACTCGTTTCAGTTCTTTTTTTGTACGGAACCTTTTCCAGCCCTGCCTGCAATCCCGTTTCTTGATAGGAACGTGTGAAGCTGCTCTCGACTGAATCAGACCCGTGGCCCTGCAGGTCTCGGGCCTCCCCTGGACTTCTCTGCCCGTGTGAAGATGTGAACCGGCTTGCCTCTGCTAGTGGCTGCGAGTCCTGCTTTTCAGAGCGTCGGACTGCATGACCCTCGGTGTCCCTTCCGTCTCTAAAACTCTAGGATTCTGTGTTAATCCTGGAGGGGGTGCCGCGGGGCGGTGTGAGGGGACGGCCTCGGGCGGCAAGATTCCCAGGGGCAGCAGATCCCAAGCTCGATCTTTATTCACACCTGGGGCGTCATTTCGGGGTTCGCCTCAGGAGCCAACGTGTCTTGGGCCAGCCCTGCCCTCCCTGGATCCCCAAAATTGGCCGCACTGCCCCCCCCAGTCGACCCGCAGCATCGCTTGCTTGCCTCGTCCCTTCTTGAGAAGGCTGTTCCAAACCGAACTGTAGAGTGGGGGTCTCTTTCCTATTTTAATCTCCTCTAATTGAGGGGGGGCGCTGTCTCTGGGCGTGGGGTGGTCTTGCCCACCTTTTAATTGGCCACGCCCACCACTTACGTGCCATCCGGGAGGTGGGGGGGGGGGGCGTTGGCTGAGAGTAAAGCCCCACCCGTCGACCACATTAACTGCCACCGGCTCTCGAGGACGACAGACACGAGCCTTTCCCCGCGCGGTTTGAAGGGCGGGCTGGGGGTTCTCACTTTCTTCTCCGAAAAGCTCAAGGCGGGGTACATGGTTCTCCCCTGCATAATCCTAAATTAATCCCCACAAAAAAAAAACACCTGTGAGGTAGGTTAGGCTGAGAGACAGCGACTGCCCCCCCCCCGCAACCACACACAGGGAGCTTCATGGCCGACAGGGTTTTTTTGAACCTTGGTTTCCCATGCCCTACTCTAACCACTACCCCATACTGCCTCTCGACGGCTCCTCTCAGGGCCGTGGGGTGCTGGGCTCTGCGCACAGTCAAGAGAGGAGCCGCGGGGCAGGGTCTGGGCAAGGCATTCTGGTCCCCTCGCTTCGCTCAAAAACCCTGGAAGCGGAGCCAGGACCAGGCAGGACGCCTGAAGAAGCCCAGACGTCGCCAGCCGCCCGTGGTCCCTTCAGAGCCACATCTTGCCCAATCCACGCGTGTGGCTAGACGTGGCCGTTTGAAGCAGGTGGCTGCGCAAGGCCAAAGAACGACCTGGTGGAGGGTCCCAGGCTCAACGCCTGGCATGCAGCCTTTCTCAGCCTTAGGCCACAGTATTGTAGAATTGGAAGGGAACCCCTGGGGTCATCCAGTCCACCCTCCTGCAATGCAGGAATCTCAGCTGAAGCATCCATCCCAGATTACCACCCAACCTCTGTTTAGAAACCTCCAAGGAAGGAGAGTCCTGAACCATAGATGCCCCAGAGGGGCGAGTTGGACTACAACTCCCATCACCTCTGCCAGCTAGGGATGATGGGAGTTGTAGTCCAACAACATTTTGGATTTCAGGTTGAGAAAGGCTGGTGGCTCAGGCCCAATCTATCGGAAAGGTGGTATTCCCTCATCGGAACCTGCCCAGGTGCTCAGATTGGGGGGGGGGGGATTTGTGCGAGGAAGCCCTTCTCTCAGTCTTGGGACTCTCATGGGGGGGACGTGGGAGGAAGCCTTCTCAGGGGCAACTTTGGAACTCCCTGCCGAGGGAAGCTAGACTGGTCCCTCCTTGCTGTCCTTCTGCCGGCAGGTGAAGGTTCCAACAAACTTTTGGGAGCTGATTGCTTTTGATATCTATCTATCTCTATCTATCTATCTATCTATCTATCTATCATCTATCTATCTATCTATCTATCTATCATCTATCTGTGTGTTTAATTTTTTTTCAATGATTATTCCCCCCCTATGTTTTAGCTGTTGTTCTTTTTATCTGTAAACTGCCTTGTCAGGGAGAAAGGCAGTAAATAGAATAATAACATAACCACAATAGGGAGTTGTGAGAGAAATCCTGGAGGGTGGTTGCTGCCAGCCAGTGTAGACAATATTGAGCTACACGGAGCAATGGTCTGGTTCAGCATAAGGCAATTTCTTCTGCTCCTTTGCCCACTCTTACTCCTCTCTCTCTCTCCCCGCCCCAACTGCCCCACAAGCTCAGCCAAGCCAGCTTGCCAATTTCCCGTGACCACCAGAGGCTGCCCTAATGCGGGGGTCTATCATGGAATGTGGGCTGCTGTGCAATGCCCAGCTCTGGGTGGCAGCTGCATGAGTTTATTCATTTCAGATGCAGAGACAGAAGTAGGGTTGCAATGAGTTGCAGTGCAAAGACCAGTTGCCTCCCCAGCTGGGAGTGGTGGGAGCAGTGGGGTGGCTGTCGCCTGACTCAGGAACTGCTGCCCCTGGCCTGTCACAGAATCAAGGAATCATAGAATAATACTTAATAATTTATTATTTGAACCCCGCCCATCTGGCTGGGTTTCCTCAGCCACTCTGGGCAGCTTCCAACAAAGACAAAAAATACATTAAAATGTCACACATTAAAAACTTCCCCAGATGTCTTCTGAATGTCAGGTAGTTGTTGTTCTCTTTGACATCTGGTGGGAAGGCGTTCCACAGGACCTGTGCCACCACCGAGAAGGCCCTCTGCCTGGTTCCCTGTAGCTTTGCTTCTTGCAATGAGGGAACCGCCAGAAGGCCCTTGGAGCTGGACCTCAGTGTCCGGCTGAACGATGGGGTGGGGAAGGGACACCAAGAGTAATTCATTCCTGATACTGCCTCTTCTGAACTGAAACACCCCTCCTTTGCTTTTTATTGTGGGAGGTGGTGATGGGCCTGGGACATAATTTTAAGAACGAGAGTGCCTCTGAGCATATGCAGATTGCCCTTCTCTCACTGACTTGCTTTCCTGTGTTATGCATGGAAGCAAGTCAGAGCAAAGTTTAGCTGTGACCACCTGGGATGGGGCCTGATCCTGCCAAGGGCAGACAGGCATCACTCTCAGGCAAAGAGTCCCGCTGGATCCATCCCACCCACAGGGGCCTCTGGCAGCCTGCCTTCACTGTGGCCCCCTCCCCAGGAACTGGCACCCAGGGGGTCTGCTACCCCTGAACAAGTTTTTTTTGGAGTGGGTGGTCTATAGAACCATGGATATTATTTATTTGACCTTATCAGTCACTTTTTAAATGAAAAGTAACTCAATGAGATTTACATATAAACAAACAAACCCACAGACACTGAAGCCATCTAAAAGTAAAACAGTGAGTGGCCAAGCTGAAAATAGCATTTATTTATATATAAAAAGCAGGATTAAAACATCCCACCCACTGAAAGAAGCCACAGATGATTAAACAACAAAGGCCCAGAGAAAAATAACTCTTGCTCCTCCTCCTCCATATAATTTTCTCATCCCCCTTTAAAGCTGCCCGTACATCTTGTGGTAGTGAGTTCCGCAGATTAAGGCTCCTCTAGCTTCCTCCAGGCTCAGGGTGAGCCCACGGCTCTCAGGCAAAGGGGAGGGGCGGCTCAGATGTGAGGTCTCCCACGGCCAAGCTATTTGCCAGGTGGGGGCTGCGTGGGGGGGGGGGGGCAGGAGGCACTGCCTAAGCCCTTGCAGACCCTCCTCAGCCCACCACTGGTGTGGACGAAGGTGCTCTGCCCAGAGTTAGGCCGTCTGCAGACACTGGCTGGCAGCAACGGCTCACCCAAACACCCTTCAGGCTGCTTGTCACCTGACTGCAGCCGTCGGAGGTAGACTGCGTCTGAATGAGGAGGTTTCATCCTGGGCAGGCAATGCTCTTGCCCACTGGTGGGCTTCTCCTGCTGCAGTTGGGTTAGAGCCCTTTCCCAGGCCAAGCCTGGGTGGGGGTCTGTGAGGGGAACCCCCACATTCTTTGCTGGCCAGGACTGGGGCAAGGTGGGGTGAGTTTAATGACGTGGAGCATTTGACTTGCAGCCTGTTTGTGTTTGTGTGTGTGGAGGGGATCCCAGCGGTCATCTAGTCCAGCCCCCGCTTTGTGGTTTGGCTTCCTATATGCAGAGTGCTTTTGGGCCTTCCTTCCCTGGAGGTTTATAAGCAGAGGCTGAGATTCCTGCATTGCAGAGGGCTGGACTGGATGGCCTTTGGGGGTCCCTTCCAACTCTACGATTCCCCGATCACACAAGAGCGGTTCCCAGCAGCTGGTATTTGGGAGCACTGCTGCCTCCAACCCGCAGCCACTGGAACTCGAAGCCTCCCATAGCCCTGTCCTATCGAAGCACATTCAGAACACCCACCTGTTCCACACTTGGAATCATAGGAGGGGATCCCAAGGGTCATCTAGCCCAACCCCCGCAATGCAGGACTTCTGGGCACTGCAGTTTACCTCGCACAAAATGAGTTTCCAGAAACCCCTCAACTAGCTAGAGCACCCAGAATTCTTCGGGGTGGCGGAGGAAAAATGCGCTTTCGAGGCGCGCGGTGCCCCCAGCTGAGCCCCGCTTCCGCTGGCTTCCTCCCGTGGCGGGCAGTGTGTCGTGCCCCGACCCCCATCCCCTGTCCCTTCGCGCAGTGGCTGTGAAGGAGACCCGGGGCAGGGCTGGCACGGCTGCTGCGTTTTGCAGCTGTAGAAGTGCAGAGTTGGGCGGGTCCCGGGGGGTCATCCATTCCATCCCCGCGCAATGCAGGAATCGCAACTAGATCACGGGCTGGTGGGCGCGCCCTCCGGGTTCCCTTCGCCCCCCTCACGTCTTCTCTCTGCCTGTTTGTTTCCTCTGAGCAGAAGTGAAGGCCTACAGTTCCGACGAGGAGAAGCTGGACGGGCGGCCTGGCGAGGCGGCGGGCGGCAGCGAGCGCGAAGAGGAGGAGAGCTCGGCCGAGAGCGAAGAGGAGCCCTTCCTGGACGGGGCGGGCGGCGGCGGCGGCGGCGCTCTGGGCACGGGGCCCAAGGCCAAGGCCAAGCGGGTCCCCGGCGAGCCGGCCTCGTCCTCGGGCTCTGCGCCCTCGTCGTCGTCGTCGGGGCCGGGCAAGAGCCGCCGTCGGCGCACGGCCTTCACGAGCGAGCAGCTGCTGGAGTTGGAGAAGGAGTTCCACTGCAAGAAGTACCTGTCGCTGACGGAGCGCTCGCAGATCGCGCACGCGCTCAAGCTCAGCGAGGTGCAGGTCAAGATCTGGTTCCAGAACCGGCGCGCCAAGTGGAAGCGCATCAAGGCCGGCAACGTCAGCGGCCGCTCCGGGGAGCCCGTCAGGAACCCCAAGATCGTCGTGCCCATCCCCGTCCACGTCAACCGCTTCGCCGTGCGCAGCCAGCACCAGCAGCTGGAGCAGGGACAGCACCCCTGAGCCCCCCCCCGCCCCATGGACGGACTGCGCGGACGGGGAGGCGGGCGCCCCCGGCCGCCCCCGACCCTCTCCCTGCCCCCCGCCGCACGCGCCCTTGTACCATAGCCCTTATTTATTCGGTGTAAAGTCTATACAGAGGGGCGCTCCTTCCTCGAGGCGGGCGGCGTCGGGGGCCCCGCACAACCCGCCCCCCCCCGCCCGCGTCAATGTGTCAGTTCCGTGCAGAGTCGTGATGAAAGTCAATAAACTTACTTTTCTATTGGCGTGGCCAGCGGCTCAGTGTGGGGGCGACGGGGCGGGAGGTTGCCCCCCACCCCGAAGCAGGAGTCTTTCCCGGCTGCTGCTGCCGTCGTTTCTCTCGCAGAGCCCCGCCGTACTGCCCCATTTCCTGACCCGCCCCAACGAGGCGGCCCCCTGGGGTCTCTGCCCCCCCCCGGCCCCGCCTCGTTAGGCAGCACGCAAGTTCCGAGGAGGCCTCCTGCTTCTTGGGGGGCGGGGCGCGCGCGGTCCCAGCAGAGTTTTGCAAGTCAGATGTGCGGACGGGGACCTCCGACGAGGCCCGACGCGCCGAAGCGCCCACGAAGGCCAGGCGGCGTGTGCTGCTCGCTGCGCAAAGAGGACAAGCCCGCTGCTGCCCTTGCCGTCCACGGCAGGCCCCACTGGCCCCCCGACAAGCCCAGTCAGTGGCTGGCAGACCTGGGCCCATTCCGGCCACGTTGGAGAAGCTGCACAGGGCAGCCGGACCAAGCCTGGCCTGCTGCTCCCACCAAGCCTCCCGCGCAGAGAGGCCACAGCCGCTCAAACGGCAAAGAACACATCACATCATGTAACATGGTTTTAATAGCAGCAACCGGATCACACGATGCATGGTCCTGCTAGAGTTGTGTGCCTGCTGCCTCCGTGTGCGGGGTGCAAGTGTCACCCACCCCCTTGAAATGGCACCCACAATGACACGTCCACATCAACAGGTAAACAGCAGCGCCAAGACCCTCATTGCGCTACAGACTCTCACCCAAAGCCAAGCAGTTCCTCCCATTTGCAGGCAGCAGGGGCTCTTCTTCACCCCCCTTCACAGGTCACAGAATTTGAAAGGGCCCCAAGGGTCATCCAGTCTGACCCCATGCAATGCAGGAATCCCAACTCAAGGTCCTTCCCCACAGGCAGGGCAGGACAGCCACTATGCCCTGGAGGAGGAGGGAGCGTAACTCTTCTGGCAGGAGAGGTGGAGGGAAGTTGTTGGGACCCCTGCAAGGAGGGGGGTTACCCTGCTCCTGCTTGTGTCTGGACCTTCTTGATGAAGCCCCCTGCTCCCCAACAGGTCTGCCCCCCACACACCCAGATCCCCAGAGCGCAGGATGTGCTGTGGCTGAGCTTCTGCCTCCTCCCTCAGATGCCTCTGCTGTCCCAGGCAGAGCACAGGCAATTGATGCGCCTCCCCTGACGGACTGTGCCTGCCGACCCCCTGCCCTTGACCTCCCCTGCCAGGGTCCCCACACCCTTGATCCACTGAGTCGCCCTCCCCCGCCCACCTTCCAGCTTGTCAACATCCTTCTTAAATTGTGGCGCCCAGAACTGGACACAGGACTCCTGGTGTTTGACCACGGCAGAAGAGAGTGGGACTATGACTTCCCTTGATCTGGACACTAGACTTCTGTTGATGCAGCCTAGAATAGAATTAGCTTTTTTTGCTGCTGCATCTGTGGACTCATGTTAAGCTTGTGGTCCACCAAGACCCCTAACTCCATTTCACACGGCCTGCTAGTTTGCCCAGCCCCTGTCCCTGGTCCCCCCACAGCCTGGGGGTTACTGGGCAGGTGGGGGCCTTGTCGGATTGCTTGCCAGCGGCCAGGCTCCCCTGCCGCTCCCCTACCCCAATTCAGCCCGGCCTCTCTGCCCCCCACCCCGTCCAGCCTCCCCTGGGCTGGGGGCAGCCCTGGCCCTGCTCCACAGAGGAGAAGAAGGAGAGAGAGCCACACTGTGTGGGGCAGTTGGTGGGTGAGGTGGGGCAGTTCTTTTATTGGGTAGCTGCTCGGTTGCTGCGGCAGGTCTTCCTCTCTCTCTCTCTCTCTCTAGCTCACACACACACACACACAAACGGCAAAGAAACCTTATTTACAGACCGTCATATAAATATTTCCAATGTACATTTTATACACAAGTGGCTGAGACGGGTGGGAGGCTGGAGATGGGGGAGCAGCATCCAAAGTGGGGGGGCCACCCCAGGTCTGTCCCGGAAAGGCTGCAGCGGTGGACGCAGGGGAAGGCGGGGGGGGGGGCTCTATAGTACTGACACACCACAAGTGCAGCCAGGGGGAGGGGAAGGGGGTTCCCTTTGCTCTGGGGCCTCTGGGGGCCCGTGTTCCCTTTTTCCTGGGGGTGGGACGGAGGGTTGCCCATGCGGAGGATGCCTGGCCGCCAGGATGGCAAAGGAGAGGCCCCTCGGGTGCCCAGGGCCGGTGCCTTTGCCCCACGCCCGTCTACCGCCAGGACCAGTCCCCGCAGCGCTGCCAGAGGGGCTCAGTGGGCCGTGGGGGACGGGGGCTCGGGGGAGAGAGCCCCGGAAGGGGAGGCGTTGTTGTTGACGTTCCTGCGGGGCAGGCTGGGCGTGAGGGAGCTCATGGCGGCGTCGCTGGGGCACCCGTGCTGGAGCAGGATGTCCACACATTCTTGGCTGCCGGCCCGGCGGGCGTAGGCCATGGGGGTGAGGCCTCGGGCGTCGCGGCTCTTGACGTCCACCCCGTACTGCAGGCAGAGGAAAAACAGCGGCAAGGACGCCGGTCAGGGAGGGGGCAGCTGGGGGGTCCTCTCCTGCCAGCCCCCTGCCCGGCCTCCTCTGTCCCCCCACCCCCCTGGAAGGCCCTCTGTTACCCAGATGAGGAGCTGCGTGAAGACCACGTTGGCCATGGCGCTGGAGAGGTGCAGGGCGGTCCGGCCGTCTCCGTCCCCGTAGGTCTCGTTCACCTCCTCCTTGGTGCCGTGCGCCAGCAGAGTGACCACGGCCCGCAGGTCGTCCTCCACCACAGCCCGCAGCAGCTGCTGCCCCAGGGGCACGTCCGAGTGGGGCAGAGGGGCCAGGAAGAGCTTCTGCTCGTACTTGGCCCGGATCCAACGCTCCTTCTCCTCCCTGCAGAAGCAAAAGCGGGCGGCCGCCTGTCAGGGATGCTTCAGCCGCAAGTTTCGACTAGATGACCCCTGGCTTCCCTTCCGCCCCCACCATGCTGCGATTCCAGGGAAGGGGGCACTGCACAGAGACGTCTCCATCCCACACGCCCCCCATAAAGGCGGCCTGCCCCCCGGGATCGCCATCTATCACACAGCCCCAGCGGAAAGGCCAGCCCCCACGCCGGAGGGCAGGAAGAACGGGCTAGACGCCGACGGAGTCGCGGCTGCGGCATTATCGCCAGCGGCGTCTTGCCGCCCGCACAAAGGCGCTGGTGCCGAGGGGCCCCCGATCGATGCTGCCGGCACCCCATTGCTATCTGCTGGCCATTCTATCCATCTGCATCTTGCCCGGCGCGATCAATACTGGCGGCAGAGCATGCTCAGTGCCTCCTGCCCCCTGACCTGCTCTTATCCGCTGATAAGGCAGCAGAAAGGGCTCTTGTCTGGGTGTCGGGATGAGTGAGTGACAGCGCAGGGGCTCCGATAGGGACACACAAGGCAGCCTCCCCAGGGGCCAGGGCAGCCATGCAACCGCCTGTAACCCCTTCTTCTCCAGGCGCAGAATCGGCTCTCCTACACACTCCGCGCCTCCTGACTCTCCCGCAGGCAGAGAGGCTACTGAGAGGGGACTTGCTCTCTCCCCCCCCCCCCCCCGTGGCCATGGCAAAGGCAGGGGACCAGCTCTGCCCCAGCGAGCGCTTCAGATCCGTAACACACAAACAGTGTCCCAGCCAGGCATTTGTGGGAAGGAGCAGAGGCATTTGGCATGCAAAAGTGGGTCCTGACTGCCACCCCCCACCCAGGCGGCACCAGCCCCTCTCTGAATCATTGGGAGCTCTGGCCAAGAAAAGCCACCCAACTCATGGGGCAGCCAAGCCCTCCACTGACAGGAGAACCAAGCGTCTTCCTCCTCCAAGGGCTTGCTGAGAGATGGGGGGCCTGTGGCCTTTTCCAGATGCTGTGAGGCTCCAGCTGCCAGCTGCCCCCTGCAGCCAGCATGGCCAATGGTTAGGGCTAAGAGGGGCAGCACTCTAGCAACACATGGAGGGCCTCAGGCACCCCCACCCCCAAGCCCTGGCAGAGGAGAGCCTGCGAGAATGATCCTTGCAGCTCCTGACAGAAATAAAAACAAACCAATAATAATTATAATAATAATGAAACCACCTTCCACCCACGTCACCACCTCCAGGTCTGGCCTTACGACGCCTCAGAGGAAGCGCATCAGAACTTCAGAGACGGGATGATTCCAGAGCGTTAAGCAATCTCCAGCATTTGCATTTCCTCTTCCTGCCTGGCTGTGCTAATTGCGGAAATTAAGGCTTTACCTGTCTGCTTGGAGCGGGAAAAGAGCAGCAGCGCTGCCTTCCCAGGTCAGCTGGAGAGCTGGCCCTGCCGCGGTGGAGGCACACTGGGCTCTAACGAATGCAGAGATCTCCCTCTCCCTGGGGGTGGGTTTCCCCCTTGACTCTGCTGCCGCCCCCTTAGTGGCTGAGGCTGCACCTTGAACATCATCCTGAGCCCCATGCCAGTCAGCGAAGAAGCATTGCCACCCCAGGCTGGAACCTGCCTGCTCTCTTGCTGGCTCCCATCATACGGAAAACAGCTTTGACTCTTGAATGTTGAGGAAACTCCCCTTTCAGAGTCTCCTGGGGGTCTGGCCGTCCTGGGCCTCACGTCCCAAATGCCACCTTGCTAGTTAATGTGGAAGAGCCACAGCCGATGGGGGCCCTGCAACGTCTGTCACAGAGGACGAGGGGGATAGCTGGTCCCTCCCAGATGAATGGGGAGGAAGGACTTCGGTCATTTTGAGGTGCACAGGGAGTCCCCATTTTGAAACAAAATTAAAAAAATCCTTCCAGTAGCACCTTAGAGACCAACTAAGTTTGTTATTAGTATGAGCTTTCATGAGCACGCGCACTTCTTCAGATACCCATTTTGAGAAAGCAATATACAAACGGCCTGTTTTCTAGGTCCTCTATAGATCTGAGTGTCTTGGAGAATGGGTGTATCTGGAACCATTCAGAGACTCTTGCTCTCAGTCACAAAATTGTAAGCAGCAACCTATTATAGATTGTAGAGATTATTATTAGTGACCGTTTTATTATGTTTGATGTGACTGCACTGCACTGCAGAACTGGGCATTTTGCAAGGCAATTTTTCGCTGTGCAATAAAGAGATATTGACTGATTTCCCCCCCCGAGTCCATGCACGGGGCTGGGCTACTGCTCCCTGGATGAGACTGCAAATGTTCGGTTTTCAGACTTGCCTAAAAACCAGAGATGCCCATGAACCAAATTTCAGATTCCTAGCTTAGAATGGCTCTGCTAAGTCTATGAACGTCCAGTTCTCAGACTACATGTGTTTGAGGTCACAGAGAAGTACTCTTGCAATTCTGATGCCTCTTTGTGAGTGTGCGCCTTTTTGGGCCTTTCAATCTGAGTTTCTGGTAGGTCCGAGATGCAAATCCATGCCTTCAAACGGTCAACTATTCCTCCTATAACCTCCACCCTAAACTTACAGCCTTCTGGTTATTGCAAACTGGCTAGATGTTTGCCCCTCTCAGCTACCTTAGGCAGAGGTGCTGGGGGAGGGTGCCCCCCGCCAGTCCCTTAAGTTTGCTAGCCTGCTGCCTCCTCGGTTTTGCCAGAGGGTGGCTGCCCCCTCACCAGCGCAGGAGTAAGATTCAGTGGCCAGGCTAGTTGGCCGCTTGGCCTTGGCCTCAGGCAGCCAGATGTTTTGAGCCTCTCCTTTTTATTCATTGAAAAATGCACACACCACATTTTCGCTTGCCATCTCAAACAAAAAGCAACTCCCACTGGACCTGGAATTCCTTAAGGTTTCACCCCTTTTTCTGAACTTAGTCCTGCCCCCCCCCCCGGAAGGGATTCTTCTCCCAGGCTGAGGCTGTTGCCCCAATCCAACACAAGCACTAGAGAAGCGAGAGAACAGGGTGGGGGGCACCTCTGGCCCCCTTTCTAGAACCAAGCAGAAGACCACGTTCCCCCCACCAAGCACACGGAGGCACCCATGGGGCAGCCGCCCGAGTGGCGAGTCCCGGGAGCCCTGGCCGCGGGGGGCACAGCGGCCTCAGCCAGGCACAGCCTACCTGCAGCTCTCTGGGGGCGGCTTGGGGTAGTTCTCGATGGCGCCTTCCCACACGGAGTTGGCCAGCGTGTTTCCGATGGCCGTCATCACCATCACCAGCTCCAGGGGCCAGTCGTCCAGGTCGAGGGAGCGCACGCGAGAGAGGTGTGTGCCCAGGTTGCGGTGGATGCCGGAGCACTCGATGCAAATGAGGGCGCCCAGGTTGAGGCTGGCCCAGTCAGGGTCTGCGGAGGGGCAGGCAAATTAACACCTGAAAGGGACCCCCGCCCTCATGGGCCTCCTGCCTGCCTGCCTGTCAGAGAGTGGCTTCTGCTGGCTCCCCCTCCCTCTCTCCCCATAGAAACCAAATTCAGGTGAGATTTAATGGTCCAGATGAGGACAGGGTGTTATGGAATGCCTGGAGACCCCCCAAAGGACCCACTCAGCACCCCAGTAGTGATCTGCACCTGAAGCTGACCTTCCCACTGTGTCCCTCCCTCCGAGGGCAACCAAAATGGTCAAAGGCCTGGAAACGATGCCTTATGAGGAACGGCTAAGGGAGCTGGGCATGTTTAGCCTGGAGAAGAGGAGGTTAAGGGGTGATATGATAGCCATGTTCAAATATTGAAAAGGATGTCATATAGAGGAGGGAGAAAGGTTGTTTTCCGCTGCTCCAGAGAAGCGGACACGGAGCAATGGATCCAAACTACAAGAAAGAAGATTCCACCTAAACATTAGGAAGAACTTCCTGACAGTAAGAGCTGTTCGACAGTGGAATTTGCTGCCAAGGAGTGTGGTGGAGTCTCAGTCTTTGGAGGTCTTTAAGCAGAGGCTTGACAACCATATGTCAGGAGTGCTCTGATGGTCTTTCCTGCTTGGCAGGGGGTTGGACTCGATGGCCCTTGGGGTCTATTCCAACTCTATGATTCTATGACCCAACACCTTTGGGAATGGGCTGCAGAGCCAGCAGCCAAGACAACAGCTCCCTCCCTGCCTTGGGTTTTTTTTTCTGGGCCCCAGACTCCCCCTGCCCATGTTTGGCTTCAGACAGAGATGCGTTTGGTGAGGGCTGGCCGTTGGCAGCAAGGAATCATCGCAGGGCAAAAGCGCCCCTCTCCTGCCAGAGCCATCCTCACCCAGGCTGGGCAGGTGGGGGAGAAAAGGGTCTGGGTGGGTGGGGGCCTCCTGGCTGCAGCAGGCGGCTGACAAAACCCAAGAAGCACTTTTGGCGCAGTGCTTTCAGGAGCCGCTCTCTTCTGCGGGATACAAAATGCCCAGAGTGCCCTGGGCACACACTGGCAGGGAGCTTTCCCTCACCCCCCAAGGCAACAGTTTGCCGCCTCTGGTTGCTCTGTCCAGACCTGTGGAGGAGCTTCTGCCAGCAGGAAAAGACACCCCTGCTCCCCCCCCAACCGCCACCACCAGGCCGTCACTCACTGGGCGCATCGCAGTCCACACAGAAGCTGTTTCCGCGCACGGTGCGGATGGACTGCAGAGCAAGCGCATCGCTGTGGCTGCCCAGGCGAGCCTGAAAGAAAGGCAGACATTGCGTCCTGTGAGGGGTTCCTGTCTCCCCCCATCTGCCTCCTCCCTGCTCAGGGCCACTGGGGAGGGAGGGGGAGGCAGCAGGAGAAAGTCTCCCCCCAGCCAATGCACAGACTGCAGGGGCTGATACTGGGGCTGATGCGCCATCACGGTGAACATCTCCTGCCCAATTTCCTCGGGTACCATGAATCAGAACTGCCAGGATCTTTGGACCTGGGTGCTCCCAGCCCCCCGCCCCCCCCCCCGCTTTCAGATCTGCTTGTGGACCCCCAGCAGTGAGAGAAAGCAAGTTTGCCCATGTGCAAGGACACTCCGGCAGCTGGGTCCTGCCTCGACGGCCAGGTGTGCTGCGGGCGTCTTGCAGGTGCCAAGCCAGAGAGACCCTCCTCAACCCAGACAGAGGTTCTGCCCCAAGCCAGGGCTCTTCTGCTGCTCCTGCCCTCACCCCATTGCTCCGCCTCTCCTGTCCCCCTAGGAGCAGGGCAACCCCACACCCCTGCTGGTGACACGGGATGGCAACCCGGCCCATGATCCCCTCCCAGCAGGCCGCGGATCACAGCCGCTTTGCCCCCCCCCCCCCGGCATACCTACCTTGTTCTTGCTGCTCTCGCAGCCCTGGAGACTCGCCAGGATCTGGCTCTCAATGGCTTGCACCCAGAGCTCCCTCTCCTCTGCCGTGGAGGCCTCAAAGAGCCACGACTGGCCCGTCAGAGACACAATGACAAACTCAAAGGACTCGTCTTGCTCTGGAGGAGAAAGAGGGGAGAGGCTCACTTGAAGTGAACAACTACCTGACTCTTAGAAGACATCTGAAGGCAGCCCTGTTTAGGGAAGTTTTTAATGTTTGATGTATTACTGCATTTTTAATATTTTGTTGGAAGCCGCAAAGAGTGGCTGGGGAATCCCAGCCAGATGGGCCGGGTATAAATAATAATAAATAATTATATTATTATTATTATTATTATTATTATTATTATTATTATTATTATTATTATTATTATTATTATTTGCAGAGGGCTGAGTAGATGGCAGCTGCCAGATGGCCAAAGCAGGCAAGCTCTTTCTCCAACCCAGTCCCTTGTCTCCAGCAAAGGGGAGACACGTCACAAACCTCGTTTCCTGGAGGAGAGTCGGGTGGTGCGAGGGATGGCAAAGCCCCCACGCCATTTAGGCCCCAAACCTTGACGTGCAGCCCCTGTCACTGACTCCCAGGCAACCTTTGTCCCTCTATAACTCCCCTCCTTTAGGGAACCACTTAATCCATTTCTACCCCACCCTAATCTTCAGATGGGCAGCATCAAAGTCCCATCAAACGCAACACAACTCCTTAGCATGCAGTGCTGTGTATGCAATGTTGCAAGCCGCCCCTTATGAAGGGTGGTCTATACAGTCCGAGTGACGCTGAGGGAGCCCAGATCCAGCCCTCTCTGGGCAGAAGGGTCTCTCCCCACGACCGGCCGAGACAAGCATCATGAATGGGCAGCAGCATCCAGCCGACGGGTCACAACCCAGAAGTGCCTGGTGGCCTGATCCAGGCTGGACTGTACCACCAGCAGCAGCACCTTGGGGAGAGGCACGGAGAAAGATGGACAGAGAAAGGGAAAGCAGCTCCAGGGGGATGAGAGAAGCAGCAGTAGGCAGCAGACTGTTCTCACCACCTGGTACTGCACTGCAACGCCCACCGGACCCGGCACCAGAAGGAAGGCAGGCCGAGGCGGATGGGAGTGGTGGTCCAGAGCTGATGTGTGCAAACTGGTTCAGAATCGGGGCATCCGCACTCAGGAAGAAGCACTTCCCAGGATCAGTCCACAACCCACTTCGGCCAGGACTCTTACCAGCCATGCAGTGGAGAGCAGTGAGGCTCCCCTGGCAGCCACGACCTCTGTCCTGCCCACGGCTGTGCCCAGGGCCTGGCTGCACCCGGGAGGAGAGAGGCAGCCGCTCCTCAGGAGGAAGCCTGGGCCCCTGAGCAGCAGCAGCAGCAGCACTGCAGGGTCACCTGAGAAGGGAGGCCCCCAGGGCCCCACACAGCCCAGGAGGAGCAACTGGTGGCCTGCAGGGCGATTAAATGGCCTCAGGCAAAAATGATGGAGGGGGTTTTTTGGGCATGCTTTTATTTTAGGACCTAGTCCAGTTTGGGGAGGAGGTGCGCAGCGGCCAGAGCAAAGCAGTCTCTTGACCTTTCCTGCAGGGGCCTCCCAGAGTGGCCCCATCCGGAGACAGGACAGGGGCCAGAAGATGGGCAGCTTGTAGGGGCTGTTGAGGGGAGTTCCCCCCCCCCAGGGCAGATGCCTGCCCAGCTGCTGCTGCTGCTGCTGCCCTGGAGGGGAGTTGCTGGGGGCCAGGAGTAATCATCCCATGCGATGTCACAGCCCACGCTCCAGCTCATAGCAAAATGATGTGTAATTCCCTAATTAGTGTTATGCAAATAACATCCTCAGCTCCATAATGTGGCTTCCTCACTCTCTGTGAGAGACAGGCAGGCAGGGCAGAGGAAAAGCCAGGCCCCTTCCCCAGGCCCCACGCTCCCTCGCCCCCAGGGGCAGCTGCCTTGCTCCCCCCACACCCAGGCAGGTCAGGCAGGGGCCTTCAGGGAGGGCCCTTGGGAGCCCCCCCCCCCCCGCTCCAGGGAGCACCTCTGCGCCTGCCAAGCCACAGGCCTGGCACAAGCACCTTCGTCCCTGCAGCTGCCCAAGGCGTCCTCCCTGCAGGAGCAAGGCAGCCCTCCGATCAATGGACCATTTGCCTGGCAGGGGCTGGATCACGGAAGCCTGGAGCCACAGAGCCGGAAGGGTCATCCAGCCCAACCCCCTGCAATGAAGCCAAGGACAGGCTGCTGGGTTAGGCCCATGGCCCACCTAGTCCAGCCTCCTCTTCTCACAGTCAACCGGAGGGGAACCAGCGAGCAGAACAGGCGCCCAAGAGTCCTCTCCCCCAGGGCGCTGGGAGCCCAGAGCCCAGCCTCCCTCTCCAGATGGCGCCCGCTCAGCTAGGGGTTGGGGCTCCCAGCTCCCTCCTTCCAGCACCACTCCCTCCCCCAGTGCATCATGGGAAAGCTGCCAAGGCTGTAAACCTGTTGCCCACCCACCTCTTGAGGGGAAGGGGCAGAGAGAGAGACAGGTGGGGTTCAGGGGAGAAAGCCTTGGCCAGCCCTTCTCCTGGCTTCCCACACCTCAGTCTCTGCCCTGAGCATCTCCCCAAGGATTGCCAAACCCTTCCTGACCCCCTTGTGGCTGTCCTCTGCCCCTTCTTAGACAGGAGAGCGGGCATCGCTGCAGGCTCCTTGGTGCCAGTCACAGGTGCAGCAGCGGGAGGCACTGCTTGGGGCAACAAAGCCATGGCGCTCTGCCCACATTTCCATGCCAGCCAGTCGTCCGTCTCCGGCCATCCCTGCCCTGGCAGGTGGGACCTTGAGAGCTGCAGCAGGACTTGGGGGGCCCCGGAGGAGACCCCTGGAGGAGGACATGTGGCCTTACGCATGCCAGTCCCTTGCCCACCTCGCCCCCCAAAGTCTGTGCCTGGAACAGAGGAGGTTTCTGTGCCATGAGGGGAGGTGGCAGCAGCCTGGGCACCTCCCCCCCCCCCAAGGGGTCCTCTGCATTTCTGCGGGACTCCAATGCGGAGAAACAACGGGGAGGGGGAAGAGAGCTCAGCGCCTCGCCATGCAGCCCCCCCCATTTCAGTGCATTCCTCTGGGCCCAGCAGCTCACTCCCCCCTCCCCAAACTCATTAGCTCAGTGACTGACCAACTGAGAAATTAGAGGAGCATTTGGGTAATTTGACGAGAGACTGGGATGGGCTTCTGCGGAAAGGCTGGCGAGGGGGCCGTGGGGGGCCTGGCACGGAGAGTCTCCTGCTCCGGATCTCTCGCTTGCCGTGGGGCTGGCCAGGAAGGGTGTGAGAAGGGGGGGGGTGCGGCTAAGCCACGTCTGCGTGCGGCTCCCCAGGAATTAGTGGGCAGTGGAATGAGCGAGTGCGTCTCTTGATTATTTTTTGATGATGTTTCGCAGGCTGAACGCTCTGAAGTACTCCTGAGCAAGCCAGGCAGCCTCCTCGCCGCGGCAGCGGCTGCTAATGGGTGTTAACCCCGCGACCTCGTCTCCAACGCTGCCTGGGCAACAAGCCCTCCAAATGAGAGGGAAATTAGCAAGGCCACGAGGGGAGCAGGGGAGCGAGGCCAGGAGGCCCCCCCGCCAAGCCAGACCCCCCCCCCCGCCTGCACCTGCTCCCCAGGGCATCTTTCGAGGAAGGAGCACGTGCCGTAGGAGTCCTGGGGGGATGTCCCTTGGCAGGCGCCGTGGGAGGAGGGAGAGATCCGCCACCCCACTCGCTATGGGGCTGGCCCCATGCCACCCTCCGCTGCTCCACGGCAAAGCACCTGCCCCCTTGCCTTCTTCACACCAGGGCTGCTGGTGCGAGCGGGATCCGCAGCCGGGCCCCTCTCTGGCCCCTCATGCCCAGGGACCCCCACGAGTGAGGCTGCCCCCTGGCATCATGGCAGCCCCTCATCGCTCCGAGAGGGACTTGGCACCTCCGCAATCGAGCAGGCGTTGTGGGGGGGATGCACGAGGCGGGCGCCATTCGTAAATGTCATCGCGCTACCGCCTCATTTTGCAGCTCATTAAACCCAATATTCCTAACCTGTATTAGTGCATCAGGGACAGCCCCCCCTCCTCCCCCCCCCACACTGCCAGGCAGACGGAGGGAGCCCACAAGCACACGGCTGAAGGCCGCCCCACAGAAACGGAGCAGGGGGGAGCCCTCACAAGCAAGGAGTGGGGCCTCCCCCTGGCACAGCCCCTGTGGTTGGGGGCTAGGAAGGGGCAGCCAGAAGCAGGGGATTGGGGGGCTGGAGGGGGGGGGCATGGCAGCTTCCTAGCTTGCCCCTCCATTGCAGGAAGTGGGGGGGAGGCAAGGTTGCCAAAGGGACATGGGGCAGGGTGGGGGGCAAGGATCCAGCAGGGCTGTCAAGGAGCAGGAGGCACACGGAGACGGGCGTAATCCCTGGCAATCTGGTGGGGGCCGCTCAGGAGTGGGGTTCTCCGACAGGCCCTGACAGGCAGCATTAATCACAGCCACCGCCCCAAAGAAACTCTTTGCCAGCCGCCGGTTTCCCTGCTTGATCTAAGCGACAAAAGCACATCACTGGGCTGCTGCTCAGGAAGGTGCTGAGCACCTCCCTCCTTAAGCCCAGGAAGACTTCGTTGGCCAGGGACAGACAGACAGCCAAGGGATCCTGGCTGGGAGGAAGTACCTGAGGAGGAACCCTGCCCCGATCCCTGGCACCCCAGCCCCACCGGCCACGTTTTGCTCCCAGGAGTTCAGCTGCCAGGCACCCAGCTGGTTGGGGAGTTTGCAAAAGTTGGGCGGGGGGGGGGCTGCTCCGCCGCCCTCTGCCACGGCAGCCTGTCGCGCCCCGGTGCACTTTGCAGACGCTCCCTGAGCAGTTTGACACAGTGGCGGCGGCGCCTCGCTCTTTAACATGCGGCCATGTAAAAAAGCAACAGCTCCGTGCGTGATTTATGATACTTCAGAACAACGAAGATTCAATTGCGCCGCACGTCCTCGCCTCTGATTACCTCCTAAATGAGATAAACTGATGGCAATTCATCCCGAGGCCTCACCCACTCTCCCAGGGTGCCAACCTGAGGCACTGGGGCCTGCCTGCCTGCGGGGAGCCCCCCTCCCCAGCCCCAAATGCCTCTTCCGCTGGGGGAAAGGGGGCCCTGGCGTGGGATAGGGGGAGGGGGATGCAGCGAGTCAGCAGATTCCTGGGCGCTGCAAAATGAGGAGCAAGCAGAATGCCAAGGGGGCTGGGGGGGGGCACATCAAGCTGCAGGGAAAGAGGGCCAGGTCTGCCCTCCCCCCAAGTCTGCCCCAAATCGTCATTCTGCACAGAAGGTGCAGCAAGGGATAAATAGGTGCTGGAGTTGAGAATGCAAAGCCCCTCTTCCCCCGAGAGGCCCTGGGGTGTTGCCAGAAGGAGCCACGGGGGTTCCTGAGCATGTGAAGAGATTCACTAACCAATGCAAATGCCTTTCCTCTGCATTGCCAGCAGATCAAGGGGGGGGGAGATGGCCTCATCCTTCTTGCTCCTTCTGCGCAGAGAAAGGGCTCACTGACCTGCACCCCTGAAAGCCTCAAGGATGTCCTAGCCCCCCCGGGATATTGCTACGGTTTAACTCAGCTCCCCCAGGACACACAGCTCACAAGCCTAGGCAAGGGGAACACGAACACACCCACCCACCCACACACCCACACCCAGACCAGGCACGGCACAGACTAGGAGGAGACAGGCTCGGCTGAGGTCTCCCCCTCCGTCCTTGAGGACTAGCGGCCTCACTGTCAAGGCAGCAGATATTTATGTCTCCCCCCTGCACAACCCAAGCTGCCCCATTTAACTCAACCTGGGCAGTGTCTCCTCCTTGAGCCCAACGCACACCCCCCTGAGCAAGCGAGAAGCCCCTTCCCCACAGACCCCGAAGGCTGCCGGGCTTTCCTGGGAAGAACAACGCCCCTGCAGGCCGGCCCCGGAAAGGCCCAGGCCTCGAGGCTCAGGACAGGCCCCAGCCCTGACCGCTCTCAAGGCCCTCCCAGCCCTTCTCCCCACCCACGGCCCTCCCAGCTGGACTCTGCGCATGCTCTGGAGGCTGAACAAGGGGGCTGGACTAGGTGCCTCTTGGGCTGCCTCCCAAATCTACAGTTCTGTGATTTCACGCAGCCTCCCAGGAACCAGCGGCTGCGTGCCTGGGATGGAAGCCCCCACTCCGTTGCCCTCTCCTGGGGGCTCCTGCGCCTTGACGGGGGAAGCCGGCCCACCCTCGCCCTACCCAGGCCGGTTCCCCAAGGTACCTTCGGCCACCGTCCCAGCCCCGTCTGGCCGGCTGGTGCCTGTGCTCTTTTTCCGGCGATGCTTCTTCCTGTTGGCGTGGGGGGAGGGCGGGGGCTCCAGCTTGGGGCTGGCGGTGCTGGACACGTTGGGGCTGGAGCTGAGGGAGTCGGCGGTGCCGTTGGCTGGGGGCGGAAAGAGGAGAGAGAGCGTCAGACGCGCCGTCCGCGGCACACCCACCCCACCGACCCCCAGGCCCCACGCAAGCGGGGTTGGTCTGGATGACACCTGGGAACCCCCAACTCTACAATAAAAGCAGGCAACGCACCCCTCCACTACCTTCCTGCCCCTAGGAAGGCACCCCCTTTGGGGGATATCAATGCCTCCCCTGCCCCCCCCACTGAAAGGGCCAGGCCACCCCCCGAGGGCAGAGCAGATCCCCCCCCTGCCAATGGGGCAGGAACGGGAGGGTCTCTGCGAGTGCCTCCATATCCCTGCCTGCCACGCGCCAAATTTATCCTCAATCATACTGTTCCTTACAATTAATAGCAGAATTAGAAACAATCAGGGAGCTGGCTAATTACTGTCAATTAGAGTGCGCTAATCAAGCTCCGATCACACACACACGCACACACGCCGCCGCAGCTCTCACCATTAAATGTCAAATTTCATTAGAGACCAGCAACAAAATCAGAAGCCTGACATTCAATTCCAGCCGCGGAGCAGAGAGCGCCGGCTCCCAATCAGCGCAAATGCGGAAGCCCCCCCGCCAGGCGCTCCTGACCCCCCCCGGCCCAACCCCACCCTCCTCGGCTAGGGAACCCGGGCAGTGCTGCCCCTGCACCCCCCAAGGGCAGGGGCTTTTTTGGGGGGGGCGCTCCTCCAACTCCAGAGAGACATTGGGCTCCCTTCACTGGGAGTGGGGGGAGTGGGCTGCCCCCGCCCTTCTGCAAACAGACCCCTGGCACAAACAGCAGTTACTAAAAAACCCCCAACGTCCCACCACCCAACGTTCATTTTGTTGGTTTCCTACAATCAAGGGGCGTGCAAATTTTACAAAATAAAATGAATGAAACGACATCAAGTTGCGCACAGGATGAAACGCACAGAGTAGGAGCCGATGCCCTTAATGCCAACTGTTTTGTGAGCAGGACTTTGGGGGGTGGGCCCTTAGAGTTTGGGGGAAGCCCCTCTTGCTTCTGAACCCCTGCCATGCCATGGGGCAGGGAAGAGAGGCAGGTGGTGGGGGGGATGGACTACCATTGGATTCTGCCCTGCTCAGGATCCCGCCCCCCCGGCTGCAGAAGTTAGTGAGGGAATCAGGGCCCTGCAGAGACAAGCCAGCAGGGCCTCAGCCACAGGCGGAGAGGGGCAATGGAAGGTGCAGTGGGACAGAGCCCCACACAGAGCATGGAAAGGGGTCTGTCTCAGCCTCCTCTGCAAAGGGAAAGGGGCCTGTCCCCCCCAGCCAGGCTAAGGGGGGGAGCAGGGGCCCAATCACCCTGGGCGATCCTGTCCTTGGTCTACAGACCCATCCGTGCTCAGCTGTGGGACTCTTGCCGCAGGAAAGGCCTGCCCATGTGACAGCCCCACGTGTCGCAAACCCAGCCAGGGCCGATGTGGGGAAGGGGCAGAGCTTGGCAGCAGAGGAGACGCCCTGCAAGCCGGTCTCAGACACACACACCCCAGGCATCACTGTGCGGCGCTGGAAAAGGCCCCTGCCTGTCCGTGCAGACACCACTGAGCCAGATGGACCAAATGCTCCATCTCAGAATGAGGAGACTGCCTCTGTTCCTAGCTTGGCTGCATGAACTGGCCCCCTTGCCAGGGGGTCTGGATGGGGCCCAGCCACGGGGACCACACCAAGTCAACGGCTTCTGGGCTGGCGTCCGAGTAGAGGAGAAGCCCTGCCCTTCCTATGCTGGCCCTGCAGGATCCGCAGCCACGGCGAGTCCTGCAGGGCCAACCTCAGAAGGGCTCCTTGCCCCTCAGCCCCCACCCAGGACAGGCGCCTGACTCACGGCCTCCTCCCCACCTCTCTCCTCTGTCAGGGCCCTTTCTCCTGCCAATGCCTACCAGTCCCGGGGGCCACACGCCACCTCTGGGACCAGGAGAGCAGGCGTTGGGCATCATAGGTGGCAGAGAGCTCCTGCCCTGTTTGCCAGCCTCCCAGGGGCATCTGGCTGGGCACTGGGGGAAGCAGGAGGTTGGGGCAAATGTGGCAGGAGGCTCTTCTTATTCCCAGATTTTTTGGGGGGGGGGGGCTTTCCCTGCCAGAGGGCCACATTCTCTTCTGGGGGCATGTGTGGGGCAAGAACGGGCAACCAAAGTGGGTTTCATCAGCTGGGCAAGACTCTGCCCACGCCCACCTGCCAAGCGGAGCTCAAGGACGCCTTGCAGCCGGGCAGAAGCTCCCTATGAGGTTGCAAGGCAGGGCTGGGGAGAGTCCCAAGGGCCAGGCGGAGAGAATGGGAGGGCCACATTTGGCCCCCCGCTTCCCCACTCCTGCCAGCTGTTCTTCTTCCCAGAGGTTGAGCACCACGGGCAAGGAGGGGGGTGTTTTGGAAACTCTCCTGCACCCAGGGGGACCAGGGTGGAATTCGACACCTGCCAGGGCTGCAGGAAAAGCCCTGGGAACAGGGCCGGGTGGTAGCGGAGGGCACCTCAAAGGTCATCCAGACCAACCCGCCTATACGGGAAGAGACTCCTCATCCCAAGCGACGCTCACGCAGGCAGAGCGGTGAACTTTCCCATCTGCCAAGGGCTCCCAGAGCCATGGGGCTCTCCGGCCACTGCCTGCCCCCCCCCCGGCCTGCTAAAAGGACAGCCTTGCCCAGGGGCCAGAGCCCCACTTCCTCTGCTGTGGCCTCCGGCCAGGGCAGGTCCCGGTGGCGCAGGCAGGGCCCTCCCCACCTGGGCGATGGGCGAGGAGCCCTCTGCCATGCCCCACATCCACTGGCTGGCTGACTCCCGCCCGCTCACTCGTTCTCTCTCTCTCTCTCTCTCTCTCTCTCTCTCTCTCTCTCTCTCTCTCTCTCTGCCCCATCAGCAGTAACAGTCTGATTAATTCGCTTCCAGCAGGGAGCTGATGGGGCCAATGATGGAGGCGCTGCATCAGGCGCGCCGAAATTGATAGTTTTTCACAGTTACAAATGAGGAGCCTCCCCAGCTCCAAATGGCGGCGGCGCAGTCGGACTCCGGTAATGATCATAAAGAGGCTCTCTTTAAACTGCGAAAGCCCCTGGGAGGGAGTGGGGGGGCGGCTGCCGCGCTAATGAGAACGACAAGGGGGCGAGCAGGCATGGAAATGGCTCCTCCACTCTTGATGTGCATTTAACTGCTTTTTTAGTGCGGCGGCAGAGCCAGGAAGCACCGAGTGATGGATGCCGCACAGAAGCATTTATTTTCCAATTCGGCAAAGTGGCTACGTTGGGAAATGTATGAATTATTTTAATT
Organism: Podarcis muralis; assembly: GCF_964188315.1. Classification (NCBI taxonomy): domain Eukaryota; kingdom Metazoa; phylum Chordata; class Lepidosauria; order Squamata; family Lacertidae; genus Podarcis; species Podarcis muralis. The sequence goes on along the minus strand of NC_135666.1, from coordinate 1,307,248 downwards.
CACTCAACTGTCCTGAAACACCCGTGCAGGAGGGAGGGAGGGAAGGAGGGAGGGGGGAGGCAGGAGAGATTTTTTGCTGGGGCTCCAGCTCGTTGCAGCCAGACAACGGGTGCAGCACATCCGCAGGCAGGCAGGCAGGCGTGAGAGGGTGGCCAGAGCCTTCCCCTGGGAGGCAGAAGACCCTTGCCGCCCCTCTGCCCCTCTAGGCCTGACCTCCGACCTCCCCTGGTCCTGGGCAAAGCAGGGCCTTGCCTGGGGTGGCCCCTTTTCTCCTGCCTTCTCCCCTTCCCAATCCCTGTGGAAACACTTTGAGGCCCCAGGCTTGGAATAAAGAGCAGAACATGGAGAGGGCAAAGAGGAGTGAGGCAGAGGGGAACCCCCACCTTCCTGGGAGGGGGGGCAACTTCTGGCCTGCATTATGGCAGCTGCCCCACTCCATGGGCTGAGAGATGGAGGGGCAGCTGCAGGGGCAAACCGCAGCAGGTCTGCCCACCTCCCACAGCACAAACCCCTTCCCTGTCCCCCCCCCACACGCACACACACACACACACACACGCACACACACACACACACGGCTGCTGCCACTCACTCACCTGGGTTTGGGATGTTGCTAGGCAGGACGACGGCCTCGTTCCACTGGTCTGCGCTGGAGACAGAGTAGGACCGCTGATGCATGCCCCCTCCCCCGCCGCCATCCGGCTTAATGCTGAAGCCCACCAGGTTGGTGCCGCTGCCCGAGCGCTCCGAGTGCAGGGAGGTGCTGCTGGCCGAGTGGGGGGCACCTGCAGGAGAGAGACAGCCCCGGGTGAGGGGGAGACCCACCTGGGCATGTGGGATCTGCAGCGGAGGGATGGAGCCAGGCCCAAGGATTCGGAGGAGGGAGGCCAAGACCCCGTGGAGGACGCTGGGACCTCTGAGGACAAGAGGAGGCCAGCAGGCAGGTGGAGCCACTGTATTTGGGCATGGGGGGCTGGCTGCCCTGATGCCCCCCCCATTGTCTGGCGCTCCAGCCCCTCTGCCCGCAAAAAGGCACCTTTGCCCCTAAAGGCTACAGGTAAGTTGCTAAGTGGCGCTGCTTTACGATGCCTTAAAAACACCTTGTCGAGGGCAGCTTGGGGAAACAGCTTTGTTGAGTCACCCCAGCTTCCCACCCCAGCCACCACCAAAGGGGGGCAGCAGCAAGCTGTGCCCCCTCCCTCTGCCCCCAGTAGGTGGTCCTTGGGGCCACTTGCCCGAGAGACCAATGGCCGTTTCCTGTGGTGGGGAAATGGACAAGGGAGCCAGACGGAGGCAAGGGCCAGGGTGAGAAGGGGGCCACGCTCCTGCCAGCCTCAAGTTCTGACCTGCCTGCCCGTCTGTGCCCGCAGCGGCCAAGCCCACCCACCTCTGGCCTGGCACCTCCTGACTCATCTGATGGAAAGGGCAGCAGGAGGGGCATCAGTGGGAGACAAGACAGACAGACAGACAGACAGTGGGGTCCTGTGAGGGACCAGCCTGAACCCCTGGCCAGAGAACCACAGAGGGGACATTGCAGAGTCTGGGGGCAGAGGGCTTGTCCCCCTGCCCTTCTTGATGCTTAATGCCTCCCTCCTGCTCTCAGGATTCCCCCCTTGGCACTGCCAACCCCTTGGCACTCTCACTCTGCCGGCGTGTCCTGGCATTGATATCTTCTTACAATACGGGAACAATACTTTTGGGCAAAAGCCGTCAGCGCGGACGCTGCTCCCCGTCCCATTGTTCTCCGCAAGGGGGCCAAGCAGCCCCAGCCGGCCAGCCCATCGCCTGCCCCATTTCAAGGAAGCCACCCCCCATCTTCACAGCCCTGGGCACTTCCAGAGAGAAAGGGGGAGAGGACAACTACTCCTTCTGGGCCCAAGACTGATCCGGGAAGGCAAGGCCTGGGAGACCAGGGCCCACCGCAAGGGAGGCAGGGAGCCACAGGCCTTGAAGCCCCCCAGATGGACGGGGCAAAGGGGAGGGGGCACAGAGGCTGATGGGGAGACAAGGGGGCACCATCCTGGCTAGACTCCCTCCTTGGAAGGGGGCGGACTCTCCTCCCCTGAAGGTTTTTAAAGAGAGGCTGGACAGCCGTCTGTCAGGGATGTGTTGGCTGTGATTTCTGCATTGCAGGAGGTTGGACTAGATGGCCTTTGGAGATCCCTTTGCGACACTACGATTCAAAGAGGAGCGCAGTGTGGCTGCCCTGGGGCTGCGTCAGCCTGTGCCAAGGCAGCCCCCGAGCCCCTGCTGCCCACCCCACACAGCTGGGGCTCCAAACAACCGCAGCTGCTCTCAAGCCAAACCCGGCCAGAGCCTTGCGCTGATATTTATCTCTGTGCTACAGGGAGCAAGCCCTGGACTTGACCATTGCCAGGACAGGTGTAAAGGGGGCTGGGGTCCGAGGGGAGCCTTGTTGCTCCGCTGGCCCCCTCCCCTGCCCCACCCTGGGATGAGTGACAGGGCCGCCCGCTCTCTGCTCCGCTGAGCTCCCCCTCCCTCTGGCGGTTCAGCGCCTGAAAAACACGTGTAAAACCATGACACTGACTTTGCCTCTAATTAGCCCTTAATTTACAAGACATACTCGGAAGGGTAATTAGCTGGTGCTCGGCTCCCGGCTGCCACATCCATCTCTCTTGCTGCCTTCCCTGGCAGGAGGGGAGGGGCCGCAGCAGCAGCAGGCGGGAGCAGCCATGGTCAAGACCCCCCCAGCCAGAAGCTGGAGACGACGGGGAGCCGAGAGGTCCCAGCCAGGGCTGCCAGGGAGGACGATTCACTGGGGCAGCAGATCCCAATGTTAAATCTTCCTTCCCTCCTTGTTCCTAAGGCAGAACTTCTCTCGCCCCTTCTTCCCTGGTGGGGAGATGGGCATCATTCTGGGGTCCATCTCAGGGGGCAAAATGTCTTGGACCTGCCTCTAGCAGCGGGAGGAGCAAGAGGAGGAGGGCAGCCTTCTCAAGACCTCGACTCCCCCCACCAGCCACCCTCCCACCTCTGGGCAGAGCAGTGGCATTGTGGGCACAGGCCCTCTGGAATGCCCACCCGGCGTCTCCTGGCCCCCCACTCCTGACTTCCATCCTAACACAAGGTGCAACAGGCACACAAGTTTTATGCAGGGAGGGGGAGCTGCCATTCACAAAAGGACTGTATAATTAATAATAATAATAATAATAATAATAATAATAATAATAATTGTTATGCCCCAGCCACTCTGGGTGGCTCCCATCAGAAAATTAAAAGCACAATAAAACGTCAAACATTAAAAACTTCCCAATACAGAGCTGCCTTCAGATGTCTTCTAAAAGTCATATAGTTGTTTACAGTGGTACCTCAGGTTACATATGCTTCAGGTTACAGACTCCGCTATCCCAGAAATAGTACCTCGGGTTAAGAACTTTGCTTCAGGATGAGAACAGAAATCGCGCGGCGGTGGCAGTGGGAGTCCCAGTTAGCTAAAGTGGTGCTTCAGGTTAAGAATGGACCTCCGGAAGGAATTAAGTACGTAACCAACAGGTACCACTGTATTTCCTTGACATCTGATGGTTCCACAGGGCGGGTGCCACCACTGAGAAGGCCCTCTGCCTGGTTCCCTGTAACCTCACTTCTCGCAGTGAGGGAACCGCCAGAAGGCCCTCGGTGCTGGACCTCAGTGTCCAGACAGAACGATGGGGGTGGAGATACTCCTTCAGGTCTACTGGGTCTTTGAGGCCGTTTAGGGCTTTCAAGGTCAGCACCAACACTTTGAATTGTGCTCGGAAACTTACCGGGAGCCAATGTAGGTCTTTCAGGAGGGATGTGACTCGGGGTGGGGCATAAAAACTTAAGAAGAAGCCTGCTGGATGAGGCCAGGGGCTCCTCTAGCCTAGCATCCTGTTCTCAAAGGGGCCAACCCATGGTGGGGAACTCTGCCAGCAGGACGTGAGCCCAAGATCAGCCCTCCTTCTGCAGGGAGCTTCCAGCAACCAGAAACGTTGCTGCCTCCAGCTGGGGATGTCAGAGTCCGGCCATCGTGCCTAGGAGCCATTGAGAGCCCTCCTGTCCAACCCTCTTTTCCAGCCACCGCAGCTTTCTGGGGGAGAAAGTTCCATCGTTCAACTTGGTGCTGCCCGAAGGAGGACTTCCTTTTATCTCCCCTGAATCTTCCCACATTCAGCTCCCTAATTTGGAAGTCCACCTGAGATAAGCATCCTTCCTGTCTCTCCTTTATTTTTTAAAAAAGGACCCTGGTGTGGGATTTGAGAAGAACTCAGGTGAACTACACCTGCTGAGAAGAAGAGCTCCCAAACTGCTCTGGACTAAAACGACTCCAATTTGTCACTCTCCTGAGATGCCAGACAGCCAATACCTGTGACACACCTGGCGGGGGGCTCAGAACATCAGTTAGGTTAGCTGAAGTTCTGTGCTGCTGCAGGCAAGGATGCCCCCCAACAAGCCATAGTTAACAGCGCCCCCCCCCACACCAGCCAGGGTCCTGGGATCAGCTCAAGGCATGCCCCTGACCTGCCTGTCATGATGGACGATACCCTCACATCCCAAAAGCCCCCCAGCAGATTCCAGACACTTCCAAGCTACAGGCCCCACGACCCGGGCAGACCGAGTGGATCCAGACATTCAGGTTCAGTAGGGGCTCGTAGGTGGGAGGCAGGAGCCAAACTGCCAGCAGCTCATCATCCTGACCCGTGGTCATTGCCTGGCGCTGGGGGGCGGGGCAGCAACTTGTGTTTGTGGCAGCAGCTCTCCCTCTGAAGGTTCCCGGTCCTTGGGAGCTGGCATGCGCCAGGCAAGGCGGGTGGAGCAGGGGGGCTTGGGCAGAAGGAAGATGGAGGCTGAAATTGCCCATCAGGAGGAAAGGGAAGGGGGCACAGCTGCCCACACAGCCACAAGCTCATTCTGCAGTGCTGCAGAAAACGGGCCCAGCACAGTCCTCAGATGGAGGTCCAAGGGGGTGGGCGCTCAGAGGACTCACAGGGGCAGAGCCTCCCCTTGAGTCCCCTGTTTGGGTTTCAAGTGAGGAATTCTGGATAAAGTGAACAACACCCCCCCCCCATTAATTTGCTGCTGTCCTTCATCCAGCCAGCCAGCCACTTGCTGTGCCAGTTCAAGGCATGCAAGTCCCTTTCCATTGATGGGGAATCAGGCTTTGCCTCCCCCTGCAAGAGTGGGCCTGGAGTGTGTGTATTTTTGTGTGTGTGTTGGGCTGGGGAGGGGGGCAGGTGGAGGCTACTCCACAGCAAAAGCCCCCTGGAAGGATAGCTCACTCCCTGCACCCCCTCTGGGCTAGGCTTTGCCGACAGTGCGTTTGGGAGCAGCAGCCAACAAGGGCAGGAACTTCCAGCCCCATGTGCCCCTGGCAAAACAGGGGCCCACAGCAAAGCATTACGTGGCACCCCTGCCAGGCTCCCTCCCTGCCTGTCGTGCAGGGAGGCCTGACGGTTGACAGACAGAAAAGGCCCCACAGCGCTGCTGGAAACTTGGGGCCACCCAGAGTTTGCCCGCTAAACTGGCAGGCTGCAGCCCACTAGCCAAGGCACCAGAGGGTCCTTTGCCGTTGTTCCCTGCAGGTGTCCCGGGAGGCGGCTGAGGGCCAAGAGCAGAGGCGGGGGGGGGGGGGGGGGCTTCTCTTGCAGGGAGAGGGAGGGAAGGAGGGAGCTTGAGCAGAGAGACACCTCGGAAAGCTATTTCACAGAGCTGTGCAGCTGGAAATGGCATGGCAGGCAGGCAGGCGAGGAGTCACTGGAGCAGCCCCTGAGTGTCAGGCCCATCAGCACAGATCTGGGCGCTGGGAAGGGAGCAGCTAGGAGCCAGGCTCAGCTGGCAGAGGACAGGGGGGGCCTTGCTGAGGGAGAGGCCCTGGGACAAATGACCCCCACCCCCTCTTTCTCCTCCAGGTGAAGGCAGGAAGGTCAAGGTCAAGGTAAAGGGACCCCTGACCATTAGGTCCAGTCACGGATGACTCTGGGGTTGCGGTGCTCATCTCCCTTTATTGGCCAAATGAGCTGGCGTACAGCTTCTGGGTCATGTGGCCAGCAGGACTAAGCCGCTTCTGGCGAACCAGAGCAGTGCACGGAAACGATGTTTACCTTCCCGCTGGAGCGGTACCTATTTATCTACTTGCACTTTGAGGTGCTTTCGAACTGCTAGGTGGGCAGGAGTAGGGACCGAGCAACGGGAGCTCACCCCATTATGGGGATTCAAACTGCCGACCTTCTGATCGGCAAGTCCTAGGCTCTGTGGTTTAGACCACAGCGCCACCCGCGTCCCTGAAGGCAGGAAGAGGCTGTGCCAATTGTCTTCTGCTGCTTCGGAGGGGAGGACGCGAACCAGCGGATTCAAAGGACAAGAGATTCCGACTAAACCTCAGAGAAAGCTTTCTGAGGGTGAGAGCCGCTTGCTGACGGGACAGACAACCTTGGAAGGTGGTGGGCTCTCCTTGCTTGGCGGTTTTTAAGCGGAAGTTGGTTGGCCACCTGTCAGGGATGCTTTGGCTGGGATTGCTGCATCGCAGGGGGTCAGACTCGATGACCCTTGGCAGTCCCTTCCAACTCTGCAATCTTGATTCTAGGATTGCTCACAAGGACAGATCCCAATAACTGCTGAAACACATCAAGGCAGCTGATGGCTCTTGCTCCCCTTAGAGGGGCTGTCTCTGGCAGAAACTGGCACACCTGCGCTGGCTCTGTCTGAGCAGGAGGCAGCTGGGGGGACCAGCTCACCTTGAGCTCCTTGGCGAAAGGTGAGGGGCAAATGCAGTGAAGAAAGCAAACACCCACAAAACCCCTCCTCCAAAAAAGCCCAGCCTTGTGGGGCTCAGGGGCTTAGCTTTCGATACGATATCTTTATTGTCACTGCCCCATACGGAACAATGAAATTGAAACATCTACACAAGACATTCAAACCCCCCTAAAAACTCTGAAACCCCATTTTAAAATACAATATACTATAGAGAGACTCCTTACACTGAATTTAAAACAAGAATTGTATTTGGGTAGAAACTGTTTCTCAGGCAGCTAGTCCTGGTCTTTATAACCCTGGACCTTCTTCCAGAAGGCAGAAGCTGAAAGAGATCATTTCCGGGTTTCCAAGCTGTGTCTGATCGGGAGGGACAGGTGATGCTTAACAGGACATTGTGCTCTTTCTTATCCTATGATGCTCATTTTGCATCAAATGTGCAAGTTGCTCCTCAACTAAAACATGATGCACAACAGCGCAGGGAGCTGCCTTCTACTGACACTCCGAGGGGCCACCGAACCCAGTCCGGCCAACACCCCCTGAAATTCCCCTGGCATTGCTGCCAGAGACCTTTTAAGCAGGAAATGCTCTGGGAACTGAGCATGGCAAAGCCTGAGCTCCCTTGCCTCCGCCACTGACCAGACTCCTCCCCCCCTAAGGCAGGAGCAGCGTTAGCATTGACGGCGATTCATTCATTGCCTCCTAAACCACAGTCTCAAGGCGATTCACATACAAAATAAACAGTTAAAAACACAAAAAGCCTCAAGCGCATTTGTCCAAAGCCCTAACAGGTGAACAGTGGTGGCAAAGACCCATTTCTGCAGCTGGCAAAGCCTGTTGAGAGTCGAGAGGAAAAGGCCCCCACCCTCTCTTTGTTTACTTGACCTGTGCCCCCCCATCAGTGGAACTGGCACCATCCCGGGCACCCCATAATACCCTTTCCACATTGGCAAGAACTCAATGATTCCAGAGCTACCCTGTGGAACTCCCTGCCTCTTGACATCAAGCAGGCGCCTTCACTGGACCTTTCACAGAGCCTGTTAGAAAATATTCTTGCTTAAACCAGCCTCCCCAAACTCTTAGAAAGTTGCTGTGAATCTTAACTGGTTTTAGTATTTTAATTTTGTGTGTGTCTTAAAACTATTGAAATGTTATCCTGGCATTCTCATTTTATGCTATTGCAAACCACAACCAGGCGGTGTGCCATTTTACGAAATAAAAAAAATGGAACAAATAAAAATGGAGACCCTTTCAGAATAAAGAGCAGAACAGTAATACTGGCAGGGCGTTTTGTGAGGAGAGCTCTGCTGCCGCCAGATTGCTCTGGATGACCGAAGCAGCAGCACTCTGAGGGAGGCGCTGGAAGGAACACACGCAAAGGATTTTAATCTGTTTTAGTATTTTAACTTTTGCACGCTTTAAAGTACAGCTGTATTTTCATCTTGATTTCCTTCCTTTATCCTTTGTAAACCGCTTTGAGGTTTTTGTTTTTAACAAGCAAGCAGCGTACAAATTTTTATGACACAAATCAATATATAAAGGTGCAGCCCCCCCCCCCGAATGAGCGGCTGGTGCGAGCCAGGCAGATCTGCCAAGCAGACACCCCCCCCCATACAGTGCTGAGGCCGCTGCTGGCGCCTCCCGAACTCAGGCCCTCTCCACCCACCGGAGGATGGGGGAAGGCTTGGCAGGACCCCTGGGAACAAAGCCGAGGGCCCGGCCAACGTGTGCCAGCTCCACGCTCAGATCACCACCTGAATTCTTAAAGCAAAAACAAAACTTTAAAAAGCAAGGGGGGGTGTGTGCTGGGGGAAGAGACACCTTTTCTCTCCTAAACTTATTTTCATGACCGACACCTCCCCCCCCAACCCGCCATGGCAATCAGGGCCCAGGCAGAAAACGGGTGCCTGTTCCCAGCGCCGGGTGCGAGGGCATGGGGAATTTAGACAAGGGAAGGGGAATGGCAAGTGGGAAAGGCTGAGCAGCCCCTCCCCAGCCGCAGCTGCAACCTTCCAAGTCAGAACTGCTGCCTCCTGGCCTTTGCCAGCCCACCTTGCTGGGCTGTTTTTCAATTTTACAAAACACACGCAGAGACGGACAGAAGAATGAATCCCGACCAGAGAGGAATGGCAAACCAAGCGGATGGACTATGCTGAAATGGCAAAGTTGACTGGAAAGCTCAGGAACCAAGAGGACAAAAACTTTTAAAAAGAATGGGGGGAAATTATAATCTATTTAGGAGACCACTGCAAGCGGATGAAAACATCAGCAGGATTTTAATCTCACTTGTAACGTAACAAACATTATGGATAATATGGATGGGTTGATTATAGAATAATATACAGTTTTAAATGTAAATAATAGGACCCATGAAGGGGATGGGGGAAAGTCTGGAGATTCAGAGCAATCTCTATATATGGATGTCTACAGTCATACCTTGGGTTGAAGTAGCTTCGGGATGAATATTTTCGGGTTGCGCTCCGCGGCAACCCAGAAGTAACGGAGCACTTTACTTCTGGGTTTCGCTGCTCGCGCATGCGCAGACACTCAAAATGACGTCACGCGCATGCGCGGAAGCGGCAAATTGCGACCTGCGCATGTGCAGATGCACGGATGTGGGTTGTGTTTGCTTCTGGATGCGAACGGGGCTCCGGAACCCACTACCACTGTATTTGGACTGTTATAAAATAATAGTTGCAAAATCAAATAAAAATGATCCATCAATCAATTTTACAAAACATCAAGAGATCCATGGATCTTCCAGGCATGGATTCAGCAAAGAGAAATGAGTCCATGCCAAAGGTGCTGTGTGGGGCAGGTGTAAAAGAGACACACCTGAGTTAAGGGCAGCTTCCTTTGACCACAGAGGGGGCGGCACCTGCTGCAAAGTGTCCTGGGGGTGGGGAGCACAGCCCCCCCTTTCCAGGAAGGCTTCCTCAATGCCACAGAGAAGCCTTTTCCATCCTGGGGCTCTCCAGGTGCTTTGAACCACAACTCCCATCAGCCTCAGCGTCATGTAGCCCTTGGGCTGATGGGAGTTGTAGTCTGGAAGGCGCCAGGATGGGGAAGATGGCATGAAGTTCAGCGGAAGAGCTGAAGGCACTGCTGCTCATTACCGATTACATGACGGAGCGGTTTCATTCTCCGAGCCTTCAAACTTAAAACGCAACTTTCTACAAGATTATCAGGTCTGCAGGCTGCTTCTAACCCCCCCTCCAAATAACACCTTCCATTTATGTATGACAGTTGGGTTTGCTAAGGAGTCATACACTATATCATTGCATGCTTTTAAAACAGTAAAGGCCTTTGGCTAATTAAACCATCTATGACCTTTTAGACTGTGTGTGTGTGGGGGGGTGTTATTGTTTTTGTTATTATGGTATATATTTTTGTGTTTTTATACTGTAAACCACCCTGTGATCTTCGGATGAAGAGTGGTACAGAAATTTAATAAATTTAAAAACCTTTAAAAATAAAGTAAGGTTAGGTTTGGCGAAAACGATGATTGTACGCTTCTTCCATTTTTGGTCATAATTCATTATTGATGCTGTTACTATTATTTATTTGCATTTCTGATAGATTTCAACACAAGAAACTTTATGGAGGCAGGTAGGAAGGCCACAGCTAATGGGGCATTTAAGTAAGCAGCAAAGGGGATGTGCAGGGCTGCCTGGACAGAGAGCAGGGGCCGGCCAAGACCCAGCGGGGAGCCAAGTAGACATTTCTGCCAGGAGAGGAGCTGGTTTTGCAGTCAGGCCTCTCACCTGAGGCCGATCAGCCCTGGCACGGAAGAGACCCCTTGAAGAAGGCTGCCCCCATTCCCAGGGCAGGGGAGTCCAGAGACCCCTGCTTCCAGAGGCGAGGGAGGGGTCTTGGCTCTGCCTGCCTCCCTCCCTTGCCCAGCGCCCCCCGCCTCTCCCCCTGCCTCAATGTCATCACCCCCGTAGTGAGCAGCAGAGCAGCAGCCAAACAGGTTTCCCTTTTCTTTGTTAATTCTTCCCTCATTACATTTGAAATTCCACAATCAGTGTGCACTGTAATTGTCGAATTTGATGCTAATGATTAATGAATTAAACATGGATCCATCAATTAGTCCTTGGAGAATAATTCTGCATAAAGCAGCGGATAATGTAATTACAGTAACAAAGATAATGAGATGTTAACATCGACAGAGCCCGACGTGACATGATCACAGCAGGCAAAGCAACCGGGCTTGGGGGAGCCAATCGCGCTCTCTGCCCCTGCAGTGCGGGCGGGGGGACGGGGGGGGGCAGGGCACGTGCCTGGCCGGGGCGAAGGGCAGAGCACATGCCAGCCATGCGCGCTTAAGAGGGGAACAATCAAGCCAACGAGCCGGCCCCATGCGCACCAATGACGCCACGGGCGGAAGGGCAGAGCCAGCCCCACAGTCCGTATGCACTCTGCAGCCCCCCTCCAAGGCCCAAACCTCTCCTTCCTCTGGAACCCAGAGCAGAATTCCAGATGCGCACCAGGCAAGGTGAGGAGCAGACCCCTCGTGGAGCCTGGGCAGGCATCCCGACCCGTTCCCCTAGGACCTTCAGGAGGAAATATGCCCTTCCATCATACCACCGACTCCCTTCCAGATACACTAAGGTCTCCTCTTCCTGTGCACCAAGCGCCCATCTGTGTGCCACCTCCCTTTGCCCTGCTGGGGTGGGAACATTGTGGCACTGACTCTGCACAGCACCGGGCACTCCAATGTTCAGCAGCACCACCTGGCAAGGGCAGGGCATGGCAGAGGCTGCCTGGGGGCCCAGCCCCAACCCATCTTTGGCACGTGAGGCTGGCCAGGACCGGGCTCCGAGCTGCAGCGCTGAGAGCCCCCCCCCCCCAGAAAGCCAGCTGGAGGGAGCTGGAGCCATGAATGCCAAACATGCGCACTGGAGCAGAAACAACAAGGAGATTTGTTGTGGCTGCAGCTTTTGTGGGATCTCTCCAGTTCTTGAAAAGATTCCGCCACCAGCGGCCAGTGGCCCTTCGGAAGGGCCAGAGGGGACTCCATTTCCATCGCCACCCATTAAGACCCTGGGTTTGCTCCTCGGGCAGAACACCAGATTTTCCCTTCCAAAGGATTTCTCCCCAGCCTCCAACTCGCCAGACGGAAGGGAGAGGTTCAGCAGGGCTGGCAGGGGAGGCGGGCAGAGCTGGGCAGGCGCCCCGAGCCGGGGGAAACCGCTCCTTGCTGGCACACTCTGTCCACCCACCACCCACCTGCAGGCAACGGCTGCGTTCGCCCGAGAAACAAAGCCCCCACTTTGCAAACTTCCCAACTTTGGAGGGCTTGGATGCTCAGCCGTAATGGGGCTTTAATGCTAGTTATTTGCATTTAATTAGACACTGAAAACCGTTAATAGAGCCGGCACTTTGCTCATCTTCTCCCTTCCCTCCATCACTCCATCTACATTCCATTAGAGGAACATTTGAGCTGCGAAGTCAAGCGCTCCAAAGTTGGGCAGCGGCGGCCGTCCTCTTGCCAGGGGGTGGGGAGCAGGCAGCGGGGGTGGGGAGAGAGGGGCTGGCCTGTAGCCCTGTGGCCCATCCTCCTGCAGGCACGCAGCAGGGGCAGGCAAGGGGCACCCAAGAGAGGCTGCAGATCAAGGGAAGGGAGGTCTGGGCACTGGCAGGAAGCAGTCCTTGCCAGGCTCCTTGCCAGTTTTGGGCAAAGGGCACGGCAAGGGCAGGCCGCCTCTCCTGTGGGCCTCCCACTGCACCAGCACCTTCCCCCCACCCACCCGGGTCTTTGTGCTTTTGGCTCCCATATGCCAGCCCCACAGCATTTCCTGACTGCCCAGGCCACGCTCCCCCCGCCCATCCATAGCCTTGCCCCATAGCCAACGCGCCCCGCTCTTACTGGAGCCTCCGGGGAACTGGATGCTGCTCCTCTCCTTGGCCAGCCCGTTGGTTTTGGGGCTGGCGCTGGGGGCAGCGGAGGTCGTGGCCCGCGGAAGCCTCTTGCCTGGCACCTTCACCGTCGTCCTCAGCAGGTCAATCTCCTTCCCGTGGATGTTCTGCATGTAGTCCTGGGGGGGGGGGCAGAGGAAGTGGGGCTCAGTCGTCTCTCGCACCATCGGTCTGGCAGCTGCCCCCCCCATACTCAGGTTGCCTCCCCCCCCCGACCTTGAAGGGGCCTTTCTCTCCCCACCACAACCACAAGGGAAGCAATGTTCGTGGCCCAATAACCGGGCAAAGCCCAGGACCAAGACCAGCAAGGCCCTGGGAAGAATTCTTTACCCAATGGCAGCTGGTCCCTGGACTGCTCCTGCGACAGCCCCCTTCCTCCTGGGGTGAGAGGGAGCGGTTTAAGCGAGGGGGGTGTCTGTAAATACCCTTGGGAGCAATGTGGCAGAAGTGGCTTTCCGTGAGCACAGAAACGGGAGAGAGACTCCCCTTCCCACACCATCTGGCCACAGGAACCAGGAATGGGCCGGGACCCAACCACAGAAATTCTGCCCCCCCCCAGCACTTGCTGATGGAGCTCCCTCCTCCCTCCCATGAGTCTCTAGCTTGCTCTTGCTCTCCCCCCCCCCCAATTTCCAAGCATCTTCTAAGGTCGGACCAAGGAAGCACTGCTGAAAGAGGGAGGGGTGTCTTCCCCCAGCGCTGTGTCCCCATGTGCACTCAGTCCCTGCAGCCCGTCCCCAGCGCAAGGCAAGGAGCGCAGGGGGGCAGGAACTTCGCCTCCAAGAGAGAGGCGGCAAGGGTCCGCTCCAGTTCCCAAGGAGGTCACCAAGCCGCTTAGGCAGAGTCAGCAGCACCTGCGGCAACAGCACCTTGAGACTCCGGCGAGGAGGAAGAGGAGGAATGATCCTGAGACGCAGCCCAGGAGAGAGAGGAGGAGGCCTCAAGGCCGCTGCGGCCTCAAGTCACAGGTCTCCACCTGCAGCTGTGCCCCAAGGCCTCCCTGCTCCGCCCCACGGCCTCTGCCCCCAGCGGCGCCCGCCCAGCGCAGGGACCCCCAGGAGCCCGAGGATTTCCCCTGCCTCAGCAGAACTGCGTCCTGGCGCTGGCTGGGCTGCCTGCCTGCCTGCTTGCCGGAGAGCAGCACCGCGGTCACCAACGCACCGCATTTATTGCCTGCCATAAAACAGCAATTCCTTCCCAAGCCTCCTCGCTAATTACCCAGCCAGTTCTCTCATTTCATTTTATTACTGGAATTAACAACGAGTTCAAAGCGTGGAAAGCTATTAAGATGTGTGATTAAGCCACATTCAATTAGCTTCTACAAACAATTTAATTGATGTTGCAGATAGAATTAACAGAAGGTGATTGTGTGAATGGCTTCAATGGCTGCAGAATGGGAGGCGCCTCCTTCGTGCGGGGGGGGGGGGGGGAGAGGGGGGAGAGAGAGGGAGGGAGGGAAGGAAGGAAGGAAGGGCAGAGAGGCAGAAGCTGTGCGTGGAGAGATGCTCCGGTGCTCAGCCGAGGCAGAGAGAGCCAAGGGTGACCCCCCTGGGCGGACAGAGGCTGCCTGACGAGCCCAGGAGGGACCAGGGCACTCCCAGAAGAAGTGGGAAGGGTGCCGGTGCCCCCTTGGCTGCAGCGGCCACAGCCCCCCCCCATGCCCACCCAGTGAAGTTGTGAAACAACCTGTCCCCAGAAGGTCTTTGACACTTTCTCTGCCCCTGCCCCTTTCCCTCTGTGCTTGAGAGCCATGTTTGGCAGAACGGTTTCCCTGCTCTCCAGATTTTATGCCCTTGAGCATTTGATTTATGGAGTGGGGGGCTATATCTCTTTGTCTGCCGCGGAATCCGGAGTATTCTGGTCAGCTGACGAGAGAAGGAAGACTGGTGGGAGTTAGGGAGGAAGAGGCAACCAAGAGGGGAGCCCCCGTCTTCCGGAGCGTCTCCATCTTCCAAGAGCAAACTTTGCTCTGCAGCTTTGAGATCTAGAACCGGGCTCCCTTCTTTGGAAGGGAGGTCAGAAAGCCAGATTCCAGGCAGGCCATGTGCGGTCCATGCTCTCATGCATCCTGGACGTTCTGTGGCCACAAAACGGAGGGCTTGCCACTGGCCCACCCAGCTGAGGAAATCCAGAGTCCCCTGAATGACTGCTGGGTGGGAAAATGGGAAGAGGGACGGACAGGAGGACGTCACGCTCTTCAGGGCCCAAGCTGTGGTTGCCCAGGGCCCTCAGGAACCAGGGTCAGGAACCAGGGTGGCCAACGGGCACAGGCCGCCCGGCCTGGGGCAGCCCAGAAAGTGCCACCCCCCCGCTCCCCGTCCAAGGGAGCCACGCCTTGGGGCGAGGCGCCACAGGTTCCCCCTCTGTGTCCGTGGTGGTTCTTCATCTCAGCAGCAAACTGTGCTCAAGAGAGAGAGCGCAGGAAGAAGACGGGGAAGAAGCCATTAGCGCCCCAGCAGGGAAGTGACAGAGACGGATGGGGCGGCCGCCACACACATGTCCCCCCCCCCCTTCTCCTCTTGGCACTGGTGACAAAGAGCTGAGCAGCCACGCAGCAGCCCCCCCAGCCCCTTAATCACAGGCCAGGCCAGCCTGGGACCCCGCGGCTCTCCCTGGCGGAGGGGACTCACGTGCAGACTGGGGTGGTAGGTCAGGACTCCGTTGTCGCACAAGGTCACGTACTTCTTCTTCCACTCCTTGTTGAGGGATTTGCTGCTGCGCTTCAGGAGGACGCCCTGGGGGGGGGCACAGGTGTTAGAGGGATTCTGCTCAGCAGCCCCCTCTGGCCACAGGGGCGCCCAGTCGGAGGCCCCAACTGCAGGGGCTCCCCCTTCCCTCAGAAGCTCTCTCCCCCTCCCTGCCCCTGAGCCCAGGCTGCCTGGGCCCCTCTGCCCCTCCCCACTAGGGACCTGGGATGCTCGGCCTCTTGGGACAACGAAGGGGCCCTCAGTCACAGGCAGATCCTAGAGGGGGAACAAGGCCTCTTGCCTCAGCGCCCGGTCAGTACAAAGGTGGGAGGCCTCTTGCCCAAATGCCCCACCCAGGCTGTGTTTTCCTGCATGGTGAGGGGGCGCCCAGTGCTGCCTCTGCAGGATTTGGCCAGACCAGGCTCCCCCGCTGCTTCTGTCAAGACAGCCCAGCCTCAAGAAGCCAAGACAGGTGGGCAGAAATCTCCTGCCCTCCCCAACCGCACCCCAAGAGCTAAATTGCATCTCACGCCAGGACCCGGCACCACCGTCTTGGAGTCGCTTCCTGCCTGTGATCTCCAGAGTGCAGCCAAGAGCCGAGGAAGACGGAGGGGCAGCAAGAGAGCAGCAAAGATGGTCCCCACAACTGAGCCGGGGCACAACCCCCCCTCCCGAGAGCGCAGTCCTGAGAGTGGAAAAGTCCAGGGATGCCCAGAAGCCAAGCTTGCCCTGCCTCAGTCTCTCCACTATGCAATCGACATGGGGCCCAAACATTGGAAGTAAAAAAAAAAGGTTCATGTTTCAGGAATCCATTTGAAGCAATCCATTTCAGGCACAGGAAAAGGAGAATGCAGTGTGTTCCAAAGCAAAACGGACATTCCTGGAAGCCCAAGGGGCTGCGTCTCCATGGAGGCTGGCTGGCTGCCCTGCGGGAGGCAAGGACTGAGCCCTCTTCCACAATCTTCTCAGGTCCCCAAACCTGAAAGAGTCAGAGGCCAAACTCCCCTGCAGGTGGGGCAAATCAGCCCCCCTGGCCCAGCAGCCCGACAGGCAGGACCGTTACCCAAGGGCCAGAGGTGGAGGCACAGCACACCAGCCAGTTTAGGGGGTGCCCTGCCCAGTCTCTGCAGGTGGTGCCTTTCCCCCTAGCTGTGCCCTTTCCTGGGGCCAGAAGTCAAGGCTGAGCTGGCCAAAGCCTGCAAGGAGACCACGGGCACTTGGCCAAAGGGGCTGAGCTCAGGGTCCCCACAGCCCAAGGAGGCCCCGTGGACGCTCATCCCTGGTTGGGCTGACCATAACCGAGGAAGCCTCTCGGCTTCCCACAGCCCAGTCCTTCCCCAGGCAACTGGGAGGGAATGCAAACATGGATGGCCAATAGACCAAGGCTAGGCAGGCCAGAAGGGGCGCGGGTGGCGCTGTGGGTTAAAGCACAGAGCCTAGGGCTTGCCGATCAGAAGATCGGCGGTTCGAATCCCCACGATGGGGTGAGCTCCCGTTGCTCGGTCCCTGCTCCTGCCAACCTAGTAGTTCAAAAGCACGTCAAAGTGCAAGTAGATAAATAGGTACCACTCGGGCAGGAAGGTAAATGGCATTTCTGTGCGCTGCTCTGGTTCGCCAGAAGCGGCTTAGTCATGCTGGCCACATGACCCGGAAGCTGTACGCCGGCTCCCTCGGCCAATAAAGCGAGATGAGCGCCGCAACCCCAGAGTCGTCCGCGACTGGACCTAATGGTCAGGGATCCCTTTACCTTTACCTAGGCAGGCCAGAGGCAGAACTTGGCTGCTGCTGCTGCTGTTGAAGGCAGGTGGCATCCAGAAACAGGCTCCTCCATCTGCCTCCCATGCCCCCAAACAGGCAGACCCTCTCAGACCCTCCTCCTTCCCCACAAAGGCTCCCACCTTGAAGGACGCAAGAACAGCCCTGCTCCATCAGGCCCACCTAGTCCCACAGGGGCCAACCGGGTGCCCAACACGAAGCCCGTAAGCAAGCAGGGACCAAGGGCTAGAGCCCCCTCCTCTCTCTTGAGGTTTCCAGCACATTCAGGAGGACACGGCCTTTCCCCCCTGCTCCTCTTTCTTCTCAGGCCACCGTTGGACCATCTTGCGGCTGCTGATGGTCCACAAGGAGGCCAAGTTTCTTCTGGTCAGCTGGGAACCTCCCATCCTCAGGTCCACAAAGGGGCAAAATAAAGCCCCCACTACTGCTGGCAAGTGCAGAAAAAGGACACCACCACTGCGGGGGCATGAAGGGAAGTCATGTTGGGAAGCCCCCTTCTCCAGCTGAGAGAGTGAGGGGCCCCCAAGCATTCCTGGGGGTGGCGGGGAAGGTCTGGTTTCTGCGGTCCAACAGACTCCAGTCTAGTCAAGTGTGTCCAAGGTCACAAGGCAGAACGGGTTTGGGGACAAAATGAACCAGGCCAGGAGGCAGGCAGGCCGGACCCCCCCCCCCAACACAGGAGACGCCTTCTACCAATAAAGGGCACTGCCCGCCCCCTCCAGCCAAGCCACCCCCCTCCGCCCGACTGCCACCTCTCCCCCAACCAGTGTGTTCCCACCGGGGGAAAGGGGTCTCCCATGATGGGGCAGGCTGCCTTCCTCCCCACATGCGCACATCTCCCCCCCCCCCAAACCAGGCTGCTAGATTGAGGCTGGAAGAGGAGGCGGCAGCGGCGGCGGCAGCAGCAGCAACAGCAGCAATATGCAGGGTAATGAAGCAGGGAGCAGCAATGGCCCCCACAGGACTCGTTTACTCCACAAATCTCCCTTCCACTCACTTTTCGCTAAGAATTTTAACACCAAACTTAATTGTAAAGTCGCGTATTGATTGGAAAATGCAAATGGCAATTTAAATGTAATCTAAGCTCCCAGCATGATCCTGGCTCCCTCCAAGGAGGAGCCACCCGGCCCAGGCAGCCCAGGAAGGGGGAGCCTCTGCAGGGTGGGATGGGGCCGGAGCAACTGCCCCAGGGGCCGGGGGGGCTGGGGAGGATGGGAACACCCCAGGCAGGACAAGGAGGGAGGTGGGGGGGAGGCCGCTCCCCTCTTGCTCAGCCCCACTGAGGAGCCCAGCTCTCCACGAGTGCAAGCCAGGCACAGAGGGCTTGGCTGGGGGGCTAGGTTGGTAGGGCTTCTTCCCTCCTGCCCAGCTGCCCCTGGGGGCAGGGAACCCTAGATCAGATGAGCCCTGTGGCCTGACTCTCAGGCGGTGGGGGGCCGGAGCTGGCCTGGAGGGTCTGCAGGGAAGCTCTGGGGCTTTGACGCTGCCTGCAGAGGGGCAGCCTTGGGGTGGCCTGAACCCTTGGCCACGGGAGTAAGCAGCGCACTTGTGGGATTCCGCAGCAAGAGCAGGATGTTGGGCAGGACGGGCCTCTGGGCTCTCCTTCTCCCAAGTCGCAGTGGGGAGCCTGTTTCTGCCCCCAAGCTCCCAGCTGGGAGGGAGACTTCGCTAAGGAGCCCCGTCAGGCAAGGGCCCTGGACTGAGTTCACACAGAAGCCCCGGGTGGGGGCAGGTTGAGGGGCCAGGAGTCAGGAGAGCCCTCCCAGCCTTGTAGGTGTGCATTTGGGGGGAGCACCCCAAAATGGCAGCCCAAGTGCTACACAACTTAGTCAAAACTACCTGAATGCCACACAGAAGGCGGCCCAGCCGCCACGGAGAGAGAGCCACAGGAGGGCTGTGTGGTCTGCAGCTCTGCCCAGCTGCTGCCAGTCACCAAAACCAGGAGGGGGCTCAGTCAGCCCCCCGACACATGACCCCGAAAGAGAGTGGGGAGCCCCGTGGCTGGCAAGCAGAGCCAGGACAGATAATGCCCTGTCCCCCAAGGCCTCCTGTTTTGCCATGGAAAGGCGAGAGAAGGGGGTCCAAACCCTTGTGGGGAGTGGGCTGCTGGCGGGTGGGGCCCCCAAGAAGCCAAGGGCCGGCAACAAAGTCCTGGGGAAACAGCTTCTCTTTCCCACAAAGGCTGCCTGAGCTGCAACACCCTCGGCTGCAGCTTTTCCCTTCCTGCCGTTTTTCTCCTTCAGATTCCCCCTCCTCCAGCTGTGTCAGTGACAGAGAAAGGGGTTGGCGGGGGGACGGACGACACTGCCCTAGTCCTGTCCCTGAGACTTCCAGGAGACATTTTGCACCAAAGCCCCAGGAGGCCCCTCTTACACAACCAGCAACCGCGATGCC
Source organism: Podarcis muralis (assembly GCF_964188315.1). Taxonomy (NCBI): domain Eukaryota; kingdom Metazoa; phylum Chordata; class Lepidosauria; order Squamata; family Lacertidae; genus Podarcis; species Podarcis muralis. The sequence continues at coordinate 1,287,743 of NC_135666.1, read as the reverse complement.
TGTCCACCTTCTTTGACGTGAGGGGCTGCCCACAGTGGGGAGAGATCTCAACTTACCAGGTCCTTTCCCCAAATGGGGCAGACAGCAAGGCAGGGGGCTTCCTCCAGAAGACCTGGCGCTGTCTGGAGGAAATCTCCCTGCAGAGACTTTTGCTGTAGCAGAGATGGCAGCAAAACCACCTTACGGGATTGCGGGGCTTGGTCTCCTCTCGAAGGCGGTCTGACACAGAGAGCCAGCCCAGCACTTGACCGGCTCCTGGGAAGGACGTCCTTTGATGCAGGCCTTCTTCAGCAAGGCCAGGCACCCCGGCCCCTGGAATCTACGTTCAGGGCCAGGGCTCAATGCCAGGCGAGGCTGCCTCCTCTTGCACCAACAAGAAGCTGCAACCAGCCTTGGCAACCTGGCAGGATGGGCCAGGCCTGGTCCCCAGCAGCCTTCGGAGATCCATGCTGAATGGTGCCCCCCCCAACCATTGCACGAGGGCCCAAGCAAGCAACATGGAGTCCCACAGATGTTGCCAGCTTGCAGATGGTGCTTGGTAGCCCCCCCCCCCCCGATGGCGCGTCCCCTCCAACCCACCACCCAAATGCACACACGTAGGCACACAGAGTAGCCGAACACAGAGCTGGTGACTGCAACACTGGCATGGAGAAACACAATGGGCCTGACAAAGAGATGCTCCTCAGTCGCGGGGAAGGAAAAAGAGTGGGGTGAGCCCCAGGTGCCCCTTCTGCCCGCCCCCCCCTCCAGGGCTGCAGCGATGGGGAAGAGCGCGAACCTGCTTAATGGGAATGGCCCGCCCGCTGCCGATGGAGTCCGCCTTACACTCCGGGGCCTTCTTCTCCCGCTCGATGTCCGTGCCTTTCCGAGACTGGAAGAGAAGAGACAGGGGGCGTTAGATGGGCAGGGCGGGCAGGGCAAGGGAGGCTGCCCCCTGGAGACTCAGGGGAGCCCCCGCCCGCTCTCTGCTCCGGCCCCAGGCCAGAGGAGTGGAGGCGCTGCCGTGGCCTCGGCCCCCGCCTGCCTGCCCGCCCGCCCCCTGGTCCCCGGGATGGGGTGACAGACGAGAGGAGCATGGGATGGGGTGAGCGTGGATGGAGGAAGCAGAAGCAGCAGCAGCGGGAGCAGCAGCAGCAGCAAAAGCAGCGCCGGAAAAGAAGGCACCAGCCCGACTAATCCAACCGTTTATTTGGTGAACACACGGGCACCATACAAAGTCGCGGATGTCACTGGGCCACCGTCAGCCCCTTACAAAAGAGCTTTGACAATAAACAGCTACTTTACATTTAGAACATGATTCTTGGGGAGAGAAAGAGAGAGAGAGAGAGAGAGAGAAAGGAGGAGGGCGGGGAGAGGAAGAGCAATAACTCCAGTTCATCATCATCATCATCATCACCACCATCAGCTTAATAAATAAACGGATCACTAGATGAAGCTGGAAACCACAGTCTGCTGAGAAGCGGTCCATGGAAGGCGCTGGAGAGACAGTGGAGAGCCTTGCGGGAGTCACGGCGGGGGGCGCAAGCGATACATTCAGAACCACAAGAATGGCGGGAGGAGGCAGCCTTCGGCCCTCGGCCGGCGTCCGTCCATCTTACAAGCCCTTGCGTTGTCTGTCCATCAACGCAGCCGGCCGCACCAACCCCTGCGCACTCGGAAGGGGAGTCGGAAAGGAGGAGCTGGCGGCGGCGGCAGCAGCCCTCTTGCCCCGCACTCCGACGAGCTCAAAAGAGGGGGCCTCCAAGAGCGTCTGGGGAGGCGGCGGCGGCCGTGGCAGAGAAGGAGGAAGAAGAGGAGGAGGAGGAAGAAGAAGAGGAAGAAGAGGAGGAGGAGGAGAGGAGGAGTCCATGCAGGAGGAAGGAGGGAGCCGAAGAGCAAGTAGCAGGGCGCGGCCGGCGGCATAGCGTCCCGTGGCCCCTCCATCTCCTGGCACTTCCTGGCGGCTCTGGCGGTCTTCCTGTCCCGGAGGGCCCCTTCTCGGCACGCGGACAGTCCAGCTCGCCCAGCAAAGTCCCGGCTTAGAGGGCAGGCGCAGCAGACTCCCTCCGAGAGACTTTAGAGAGGGGGGGAGGAGGAGGAGGGGCTAAAGGCTCCTGCGTGTCTCCGGGAGGAGGGGGCCCCAGGCGGCAGGTAGGGCAGGCCGCTAATCTGAGATCACTCCCAGTGCCTGTCCCTGATCCGGCCCTGGAGAGGCAATGAAAAGTGAGAGAATTGGTACTGAGCTGCCTGCTGGGAAACCAACGGGGTCTTCTAATTTGGAAGGAGTTGAAAAGGCCTTTTGGTTGATGAAAAGTTGGAAACAGTGGCACATATCTGCAAATATCGAAAGAATAAAGAGTTTGGCATGTTATACTCAGAAAAGGACGTGTGTGTGCGCGTCTGTCTGTCTGTCTGTCTGGGGCACGGCAGGAAGGACACAGAGAATCAGGCTGGCCAGCCCAGAGGTGGGGCGGCAGCAGCGGCAGCAGCAGCAGTCAGGCCGAGCAGATGAGAGAGAAGGAAGAGCCAAGGGAGGGAGGGAGGGAGGAAGAAAGGAGGAAGGAAGGGAAGCAGGACTCTGCCTCCACCTGCTGGCCAGAGACACACTGACACCCTCCGTCCTCCTTGGCTGGTGCAGAGAGCAGGAGAGGGAGCCAGGAAGGGGCAGAAGCAGCCGGAGTTGGGAGAGGGAGGCAGGGGGAAGCAGCAGCCATGGGAATGAGCTTCTGGGAATGAGGGGTGCAGAGGTGAAGACCAAGGAAACAGGGTCCCCTCCCTCCCTCCCTCCCCAACAGCCAAACAAGCCCCGGCTGCCAGACCCTTCAGGAGCCCCCGTCCGGAGCCCCCCGCCAGTGCCGCCCCTCGGAAGGACCCCCACGTGAGAGCAGCTGCTGGGCAGCAGTTTGTAGATGGACGTGAACAAGCATGGTGAAGAGAGCAGATCCGCAGGGAGCCCGGGGGGGGGGGGGACGCCAAGCAAGAGGGGTGGTCTCACGGCAAGCCATTCCGTCCGAGTGGCGGTGGGGGCAAGCGAGCGAGAGAGGGAGCAGGCCAGCGCAGCGCTCGCTCAAAGATCCGCCGGTGAGGAGCAGGGAGGAAGGCAGCAGCCAGCAGGAGCAAGCAGGAGCGTCGGGAGGGGGCCGCGTGCAGTGGGGGCAGCAAAGCAAGCAGGAGCAAGGACAGCCAGGGCCCCCGCCGGACCCCCACAGCCAGCAGCAGCCCCCTTGCGGAGGAAGAGCCGAGACCCAGGAAGGCAGGGTGTGTTTGTGTTTGTGCGCGGAAGTGGCCCAGGGAAGAAGACCCAGAGACTGGGTCTGGTCAAGTGGGCTGAGGGGGGGGGGCTTGCAAGAGAGAACAGCGGCCATTTGTCTTTGCAAAGGCTGTGCCCCACAGCCCCCGCCCGAGCGCCAGACAGGCAAGCCCCAGCTTCCACATCCTGCCCACCCCCCGGCTGCAGCAGAAGACCTCCCAGCCAAGCCAAGGAGCCCCAGCAAGACCCACAGCCTCTGGAGGTGCCCCCACCTCCCTCCCGAGGGGCATGCACTGCTCTGTGGCCCTCGTGGGGCAGGGGGGGGCTGCGCAGCTGCTTTCAGGCCAGGCGATGCCTGCTCTGGGGTTAAGCGTGTTCGTGGTTTTTCTCCGATTGGAAATCAGGAAGCCTTTGCCCGTGTTCAAAGATACAGATTCTCTACAATGGTCAAGACTTCAAGACGGGACAGCCTGGGCCCGTGTTGCAAACAGATGATTGAAAAATGGGGAGAGGTCCCGCCTGGGGATTCTCTTTGGAAGGGATGCAATTTTTCAAAAGTATGGACTGGCCAACCATGTCCCCTGGCCATTCTTTAAGATGGAAGACCCCGGGGGGGGGGGCAGCCCCTTTCGCTTCCCTGAAGGGCAGGTGGCAGCCACACCCTCCCTCCCAGGATTTTCCAAAATGAATTTGCTCTTTTGTCTTTATAGCTATTTGCAGGAAATCTGCACCCCCCCCCCCGGTGGTATCTGGACTTCTGTAGAAGAACAGAAGCGGGGAGGGAATTGGGCCCTTAAAACTGAGGAGGAAGCAAGGAGGGTCCTCGGAATCTCTCCCCAGTGAAGTTCGCCTGGCACATTCATTAAACACCTTTAGGCACCAGGCAAATACGTTCCTTTTTAACCAGGCCTTTGGTTGGTCCGATTTACATCCTATGCCCTCTTAAAAATGTGGGGTTTTTTTTTTTGGCGGGAGGCCTATTGGGCTGTTGTTTTTATTTTTGTTAGGTATTTTGTGATTTTATATCTTGATTTTATTCTGTGAACCGCCCTGAGACCCCGGGGTATAGGGCGGTATATCCATTCTAAATAATAATAATAATAGGAATCAGAGAGGCAGAAGCCAAAGGCCGTGGGGCAAAGGGAGGGATCCAATTTTTCAAATTCAGTATTTTCTGGACAACCAAGAAAGCTAAAAAAAATGGTCACTCAGGGGAGAGGACAATCCAGAATGACTCTTCATGAAATCTCTGCTCCCCCCTCATGTCTCCACAACGTCACCCTGTAGCTCAATCCTATTCCCAGCAGTGTTTGCAATCTGTCCCGATTTTTAATCATCTGCAAAGTGGATGTGCGTCCCTCCTGTGTCCAAACCATTTGCAAATGTTTGGAACAGGGCAAGACCCACCACGTGGTTCCTTGTGGGGCAACCTTGGTGCATAGCTGTCAACTTTCGGATTTGAAAATAAGGGATCAGCAGCCTCACCTGTCCTGGGGACAGACTACGGGATAGCTAACAATCCGGGATAGCAAACGGCGCTGGAATAAGGGAATTTCCCGCAAAAAAAGGGAAGGTTGACAGCTATGCCTTGGTGTCGCCCCACTTTGCCCCCCGCAGGCAATGAATGGGCTGCTCTGCGCAGGCAGCCCACCCAAAGGAGCCCCCCCACCCTCTTCCCGTGCCCCCCCCGGACACTCAGGCACTCACTGTGAAGATGTTGGAGCGGCGCTTCGACTGCTTGCGGATGGGGGTGGGGGTGTTGGAGGCGGCAATGGTCTCGATCCGCAGCTCTCGCTGGCTGATGCTGGGGGTCGAGGGCACAGAGGACGAGTAGTCGCTGAAGGCCCCGCTCCCGTTGGCAGCCTGGGGAGGAAGGGGGACGCGTGAGGCCAGGGGGGGCGACACTGGGGGCCCTCCCACACCACCAAACCATCTATCCCATCCCCCAAAAGGGGCTGCCTCCCCCCCCCCCCCCGCCGCAGCAGCAGAATCAACAAGAACAGCAGATTTCAAATGGAGGCCTCGCCTTCCTTGGAGGTTTTTAAACAAGGGTTTGGAGCCACCCACCAGCGATGCTTTATTTGCGATTCCTGCATTGAAGGGGGTTGGACTGGATTATTATTATTATTATTATTATTTATTTGTACCCCGCCCATCTGGCTGGGTTTCCCCAGCCACTCTGGGCAGCATCCACAAAGACCAAAAATACACTAATATGTCATACATTAAAAACTTCCCTGAACAGGGCTGCCTTCAGATGTCTTCTAAATGTCAGGTAGTTGTTTATCTCTTTGACATCTGATGGGAGGGCGTTCCACAGGGTGGGCGCCACCACTGAGAAGGCCCTCTGCCCTGTTCCCTGTAGCTTTGCTTCTCGCAATGAGGGAACCGCCAGAAGGCCCTCGGAGCTGGACCTCCGTGTCCGGGCTGAACGATAGGGGTGGAGACGCTCCTTCAGGTATACTGGGCCTTTGAGGCCATTTAGGGCTTTCGAGGTCAGCACCAACACTTTGAATTGTGCTCAGAAACATCCTGGGAGCCAATGTAGGATGAATGACCCTCAGAGTCCCTTCAAACTCTATTAGTAAGAGCTGGAAAAAAATCACACCTGGCAACCAATTTGCCCCTTGGGTTTCAGATGGATAAAAGGTAAAGGGACCCCTGACTGTTAAGTCCAGTCACGGACGACTCTGGAGTTGCGACGCTCATCTAGCTTTACTGGCCGAGGGAGCCAGCGTTTGTCCGCAGACGGTTTTTCCGGGTCATGTGGCCAGCAGGACTGAGCCGCTTCTGGCGAACCAGAGCAGCGCATGGAAACGCCGTTTACCTTCAGATGGAGGGGCAAGTCTAAAAAGTCCAGGACACAATATTTCACGGCCCTCTAGCGGCTCTGGTGGCTCATTGACCAGAAGTAAAGTATTTAGCATTAACTCTGGAAGCATCGACTCAATTCTGACCAAACTGCGCCTCCTAGAGCAAAATATACACCAGGAAGCTTTGTTTGGTCAGAATGGAGTGGATAATAATAATAATAATAATAATAATAATAATAATAATAATAATATATTTATACCATGCCCATCTGGCTGGGTTGCCTCAGCCACTCTGAGCAGCTCCCAACAGAATATTAGTAAAGTTAAAGGGACCCCTGACCGTTAGGTACAGTCGTGGACGACTCTGGGGTTTCGCGCTCATCTCGCTCTATAGGCCAAGGGAGCCGGCGTTTGTCCGCAGACAGTTTTTCCGGGCCATGTGGCCAGCATGACTAAGCCGCTTCTGGCGGACCAGAGCAGCGCACAGAAACGCCGTTTACCTTCCCGCTGGAGCGGTACCTATTTATCTACTTGCACTTTGACGTGCTTTCGAACTGCTAGGTTGGCAGGAGCAGGGACTGAGCAGCGGGAGCTCACCCCGTCAAGGGGATTCGAACCACTGACCTTCTGATCGGCAAGTCCTAGGCTCTGTGGTTTAGACCACAGCACCACCCGTGTCCCTAACAGAATATTAAAAACACAATAAAACATCAAACCAGGGCTGCCTTCAGATGTCTTCTAAAAGTCAGATAGTTGCTTATTTCCTTGACATCTGGTGGGAGGGCATTCCACATGGTGGGTGCCACCACCAAGAAGGCCCTTTGTCTGGTTCCCTGTAACCTCACTTCTCGCAGGGAGGGACTGCCAGAGTTAATGCTAAATAGATGACTTCTGGCAAATGAGCCACCAGAGCTGCTGGTGGACTGTGAACATTCCTGTCCTGGGCTTTTAAGACTCGTCTGCCCAGATACTATCTGAAACCAAAGCGGAGCATTGGATGCCAGGTGTGAAATACATTGGCATCATTTTCAGCTCTCCTTCCCACCTGCCTGGCAAGGGAGTCTCACAAGTATGCAGAAAGCGCTGCTTGGCGTGAGGGTGGTGCTGGTTGTCACCTGACCCCCTGAGTTTGCAAAGAGAGGGCATCAGAGACACCCCCAGGATCAGCCCCCCCCTTCTGCCACTCCAGCTGAGGTCGAGCCAGCTCTTCCCCTCCAGTCAGGGCAATCCTTCCTCTCTCCATCTTTTCCATTGAAGGCTACCGGGGGGGGGGGGGCATCTGGGTGCCCTCTGCAAAGACAGCATGCTAAACAAGTTGGGCCATTGGCCTGATCCAGCCGCAAGGGCTCGTCTTATAGAGATCTATTGCGATAGCAGAACCTCCATGGCCAGGGGCAGTCTACCTCTGAACACTGGAAGATGGGGAATAACAATTGGAGAATCGCTGTTGCTTCCACGCTTCCCATATGGAGCATTGGGGAGGCCACTGTGAGGACGGGACGCTGGAGTAGAGGGGCCAGATCCAGCAAAGCCCTTTTTGGGCTTTCTAGGCCTGTCTGGCTGAGTGAGGCTACACCTCTGAGCAACAAGAACTCTGCTTTCCTGGTGAGGATGTTTACAGCAAGAGTAATAAAAAGAAATTGTTATTTAGGGGAATTGAATTCTAAATTATATTCTGGAAACGTGGGAGATTACAAGGGGTCAAAAAAAATGGATGTACCGTGCTATATTAGAAGCAAAAAAACTTGTTTTGATGAATTGGAAGAGCCGCAAAGAGATTCCATTGAGCACATGGATTGATAATATGGACAGATTAGCTGCATGCGAACGAACTGCATGTCGACGCAAATTAAGAATGGATAAATATGAAGAAATCTGGGAGGAATATTTAAGCGATAAGGCGGATAGTGGTGGGAGGAGAGAGAGGTGGGAAAACATTGTTAAAAAGGTGTAGTCATAGGTATATCAGTGTATTCAGATCTGAATTGTCAAATTGTGTTATTATGGTTTTCGCCGTATGTGTCTTTTGCAGTTGTTGTTTGTATTGAAAAAAATGATTAAATAAATTAAACAACAACAACAACAACTCTGGTTTCCGGCAGGTCTCAGCCCAGGACAGCCTCTTCCCGCTCACGGGGCTGGCCAGAAAGACCCTCCAAGCTCCCCGGAAAGACCCAGGGCCCTCCCCAAAGATGCCCCCCTACCTGGTTGATGTGCACGGAGGGGATGGAGGCGGCCGAGACGGACGAATGGCTGGGAGAGTTGGGCAGCGACTTGCAGGGCCCAATGGAGAGCTGCTGCTTCTTGCGCAGGGCCACCACCTTCTGGGCCACTGGAAAAGCGAGGGGGGGGGAGAGAGATAAGCCCCAGGTGACCATTGGGGGGGCAGTTTCCAGAAAGGGGGGAGCAGCATCCGAAAGCGCACTCAGCCCCCATCTCTGGCACAGCAGCCACACTTGGGGTGCCTCCCCCCCCCACAGATGGGCTGGGGAAAGGCAAGAATGGGGGGGGGGGCGAGGCTGAACCACAACAGGTATTTGCAGGGGGGGTGGTGGCAATGGGTTGCCCCACCTCTATTGCAGGGTCTCTGGAACTCCCTGCCACCGTAACTTCCCACTGTGACCCTTCTCCGCTGCCCCCTCTGAGATTGGGGGCGGGCGAGGCAGGCCAGGTTTGCCTCAGGGCCATAGTTGTCAATGTTTTCCTTTTTTTAAGGGAAATTCCCTTATTCCAAATAGGCTTCCTCGCAAGAAAAGGGGAAAGTTGACAGCTACACTCAGGGCCAAATGTCCGCCCTCAGCCCAAGTCCACCAAAAGCTCTCCCAGTTGCACTTCTGCCTGCTGGGCAGCTGACCCCTTTGGGACTCTTCGCTCACCCATGTTGTGTGGGCACGTGCCCAGAGGGCAGCCTGGCAGGGCTCCTTCCCCATGCTCTTCACCCCAAGTCTCTGCCCCCCACTTTCCCCTCAGCCACCATGACTTTCTCATAGGGGCGGTTAACTGCCTGTTTTCCCTGAGCGGAGTCCTCCAGGACCAATCACAGGCCGCTGTTCCCCAGACCAATCAGAAGGCTTTCACCCGATCCAGGCCCCACCTCCAAGCACTGCAAGGGCTCCTCCCCTCTCAGCCAGGAAGCCACTGCTGAAAAGGCCCTGCAAGAGCGCCAGGCCTCAGCCACCCCCTTGGTTCCTATAAAATGCATTACGCAGGAGAGCTCTTTGCACGACCCAATTCAGAAGGTGTAAGCACAATACAATTAAAAACAGTGACAATTAATTGCACTCTTGTTCAAATTACAACTCTTTTAACCCAACAAAATGCATGAACTTGGTCTGGTGATGCCAGCTTTTCAAAACCTGGTAGTCACCTGCAAGTACAGTGCTCCCTGCCACCCCCTCGTCTCTGAGCGGCCCCCACCCCCAAGTAATTCCTCCATCCACTTGGGGAACCCTTGCTCTACCGCCTTCTCCCTGGGGCTGACTGGGGGCTAATGGGAGCTGCAGCCCAAAGCCCCTGGCAAATACTGCTCTGCCACCAACAGAGACCACGCAAAACATAAAGGGTCCTGTGGAACTCACTGCCACAAGATGGACCAGCAATCTCTACTCTAAATGGTGTATTTCTTTAAAAAAAGCAGTCAACATACCATCGTAGAAAAGGCAATTCGGGGCAAACGCCGTTGCCCACTTGCTGTCAAGAAAGACGGGCTCCCTTCTTGCGCCCCAGCAAGGCAGCCCCGCTCCCCTCTTGCTGGCCCGGCGCCCACTTACCATCCTGGAAGACTCTCTCCACATTGAGCCCGTAGGTGGCACAGGTCTCGTAGTAGGTGCAGCGCTTCAGGTCGTTTGACAGCTTCCTGGCGCGGGAGTCGTCAATCACCCGGGGGTTGGTGGCGCTGATGGCATCTGAGAGGGAGGGAGGGAGGGAGGGGGTCAGGGAGAGGCCTGAGAACATCTGCCCCCCTGATGCCAGCCTCCCTGGGGCAGGCAGGGGTCACTGCTGCCCCACACAGTGCCCCAGGGCCTGGGCACAACGACATGCAGCCCGTTGCCAGCACCTTGTGCAGCCACTCAGTGGGCGGAATGGGCCCTGCCACATCACACCCATTTGACGCCCTTGTAAAAACTCAGGCATTGAGTGTGTCCTTGGGAACTCCCTGCCTCTGGACCCCAAGCAGGCGCCTTCCTGGCTCTCTAATAAAAGCACTCCTTTCAACAAGCCTGTCAAGACGCTTAGGAAGTTGACACAAATCTTAAAGGCGCTTTAGCATTTTAACTTTTTGCATGTAATTTTGCAGTAATTTTGTCCTTGGTTTTCTTGTCTTTTTGCAGAACTCTGTGAGGCATTCCCCCCCCCCCCCCAAAAATCAGGCACTATATAAATTTTGATCAAACCAACGAACAAAGTCCGCCATGCTTGGGGGGGCCCTGCTGTGCCCCTCCCTGGATGTTGCCAGGCCAGACTCCCCCCACTCACAGCAGCCCCAACAGCCAGCTTGCCCAGTGGTTAGGGACAAGGGTGGGAGGCCAACCACATTTTTTTTGAGTGGGGTGTCACAGCAGGTCCCCCATTCCTGCTCTAAGTTCAGGGGGAGGGAAAGAGGCCCCCTTCCCTTTCATCTGTCCAGGGGCTGGAGAGGGGCGCCCCCTGACCTTCCACTTCTGGCCCCAGTCCAAGCAGACCCCTCAAGGCCTCCTCCTCCTGATAAATCACTTACTGTGAACAAAAACTGCTGCCCCCACAGCACCCCAGACCTTCCCTTCTGGATCCAGAACATGCCTGTGCAAAGGCAGACATGACCCCCTGCCCCCCGTCCGCATCCACCGCAGAGCCCACGTGCCAAGGGGGGTCTCCCACACATTTGCTTTTCACTACACCCCTCCCTCCCCCTGTTATGTTGCCCACGCACTGGCAAACACTAGACTGTAAGCTCCTCGGGGCGAAGACTCACCGTCTCTCTCCTCTGCAGCAAAGCCCTGAGGATGTCGAGACCATGGGGCAAGCGAGACCTGGGACAAAACGCTGCCGTGGGCCAGCCAGCCAGCCAGGAAAATGCATTCTGTTCTGCCCCCCCCCCCCATCCAAGGCAGTCCCCATCCTACAGCAATCCTACAGAATGGGCTGTAGGGGGCGGGATTTGGCCATTTAAGGTGGCTCAGTTTTGTATCTGTGCCAACCCCGTTATTATTTTCAGGCAGGTAGCCATGTTGGTCTGACACAGTTGAAATAAATTGAAAAATTGTCCAGTAGAGACCAATGAAGTTTGTTCTGGGTATAAGCTTTTTTTGGTATCTGAAGAAGTGTGCATGCACAAACTTAGTCTCTAAGGTGCTACTGGACAATTTATTATTATTATTATTATTATTATTATTATTATTATTATTATTATTATTATTTATATACCACCCTATACCCAGAGGTCTCTAGGGCTGGGCAATATATCAATATATCGTCCAAGTCCATATCGTAATATCGGTTTCATAATTTCCGACCTGACAATATATATCGCCAATCATGATGCATGTGTGTGCGCGCTATGCAAAAATCACAATGTAGGAAAAACTGTGAAGCCAGCCAGATGGGTGAGGTATAAACGAATTATATAATAATAATAATAATAATAATAATAATAATAATAATAATGTGGGGAGGGGGAGAACAGCAACAGCAGCCCCCTTGCAACCCAGAGGTGAGTCCTCATAGCAGCCTCTTGCCCGCCCTTCTCTGGGACAAGACAGTTTGCTACGGGTGGGATTCCTTGTTTTCCTTCTCAGAGCAGGGCAGCCCGGACCCTGCCGTGATCCCCAGACCAGAGAGAGCGGCTTCCCCTGCCTGACCCTCCAGTCTGCTCCGAGGCCGGCCAGAGGGGTCCTGCCCTGCACTGACCAGCCCCACCCCCGCTCACCTTGCGTGCCGACCAGCACCATGGGCACCTCCGAGGTGTTCCGGTAGCTGCAGAGCCGCAGGTAGTAGTTGTAGACCGTCTGGAAGCTGATCTCGTCCTCCAGGCTGAAGACAAAGACCACGGCGTCCACCCAGGCCGCAAACTGGAGAAAGAACGCGGGGGGGGGGGGGGGAGAGTCAGAGCAGCATGGCCTCCGCCGCCGCCCCCAGCAGGACCCCCTGAGAAGCCCTTCCAACAGGACAACAGAGGAGCTCCATTTTTGTCTCTCCTGTCCGAGGGGGTCTCTCGCTGCCCTGGAAGTGTTTCCAAAGCCTCACCTTTCTTTTTTTCAAATTCGTCTTTATTAATTTAAAATATCATCCTACATATGTATTACAAATGGTTACAACAAAATTAAACACGAAAAAGTATAAAGAAAATAAAAATAAAAAAGAACAAAAGAGAATTAACAATAAGAAATGAATATTAGTTATAACATCCTGTCTTATAAAGCCTTCTGAAAGAAACTTCCGATCTTTCTCGTTGTACTTTTTCTATTGTCTTAATTTTATCACAGTTTGTTTTATAGCTTTTTCCTGTATATTTTTCTAGTATATTTGTTCCATTTGTTTATTATATACAAGTATCATTCAATTCTGCTAGGATAATATCATTTTTTAGAATATAATCTTATATACTCCTTGAATAATCTCCATTCTCTGTATATTTTTTGATTTGGGGCTCCTCTAACTTTTCCGGTCAGCTTTGCTAGAGTATCCCAAAGCCTGGCCTTTCAGAGGCGACTCCCAGAGGCTGAGGGGGCCCCACAGCAAGACCCCTCCCTGACCCCCACCAAGAAGGGGGGCCCAGAGACTTACCTGCAGCTCCGGAGGGCCTCCTTCATCGCGGATCAGCAACAGGTAGCTCTGCCCATCCACCACAATCTCCTTCTTGAACCGGCCACCTGGGAGGCAGAAAGGCAGGACAGGGGGTGGAGTCGGGGGGGGGGGAGAGATCAGTGGCAGAGCCAATCAGGAAAAGGTCCACCTCCTGGGCAAGGGATCTGACCCCCCCCCAACTGCAAGAAAGAGCTCCCCAAGTCTCCCCAGCCCTGCCCTAGATAAGTCCCCTCTCTCTTTCTCCTGTCTCGCATCAACAGGAGTGGGGCTGACCTAATGGTGCTCCTGTTGCAGGAATTTATGTATAGGTTGGGGGGTGTTGCCCCTCCAGCAGACATCATGCACAATCGCTTTTGAAACTTTAGTGATTTGTCCCCACAAAACACCCCATCACAGTTTCTTCCAGTGTATTCAAAGGGCCTTTGCTGCACAATACCAAATGTAAGAATTCACTGATAAATGTATCTCTGTACTGGCTCACAGGGGAAACTTCAGAAATTCCTATAGACCTGTGAGCTCAGCTCCTCAGCAGCCCCTCTGCCTGAGTGATAATCCCTGGCATCCTGAGACCTGAGTGCCAGACAGGTAGCCCTTCCAGAAATAACAAACCCAGATGAAGACAAAAGGGTGGGATGAACTTGGCTGGGAAACAGGGAAATGTAAATACCTCTTTTGTTCCACTTGGTGGGTGTTTGGTGGAGGGCAAGGGAAACCATGGGGCAGGGTCCAGGATGCTCGGATTACTGCCACCAGACCTCCCCTTTCATGATGTAACCATGATGTATGAATGATGTAGTTTTTGGGGGGTAACATGGGGATTAAAGGTAAAGGGACCCCTGACCGTTCAGTCCAGTCGTGGCTGACTCTGGGGTTGCGGTGCTCATCTCGCTTTACTGGCCAAGGGAGCTGACGTACAGCTTCCGGGTCATGTGGCCAGCATGACTAAGCCGCTTCTGGCGAACCAGAGCAGTGCACGGAAATGCCGTTTACCTTCCCGCCAGAGTGGTACCTAGTTATCTACTTGCACTTTGATGTGCTTTCGAACTGCTAGGTTGGCAGGAGCAGGGACCGAACAACGGGAGCTCACCCCGTTGCGGGGATTAGAACCGCCGACCTTCTGATCAGCAAGTCCTAGGCTCTGTGATTTAACCTACAGTGCCACCCGCATCCCAAAACATGGGGATTAGCAGTTAATAAAAGTTTGGGGGCTCTTTTGTTTGGGGCTTCCATCTTGTTCCACCTGGTGGCAGGTGGGAGTCCTGTCGTGACAGTCTTCAATAAAGACCAAGCCTACTGGCTGCTGTTTTGCTCTGGTCTTCCTGGCTCGTGTCCTTGTTTTTTGTCCAAGGGAGCCCTCAGATTTCTCCGTTAACACTCCCCACAGACCCACCTCCCTGGGGCACAGGGAAACTGGCGGCCCCAAACAAGAGACCCTTAGACCCAAAGCATTTTGCTCCCGCTGCCTCAAGCTCTTTGGCTTCGGCCAGAGGAAACTGCCCCTCTCTCTGGCCACTGGAAATCTGCCCCTGGCCATCATCCCTTAGACCACCCTGCCTGGGATTTTAGGGGTCTCCCGGTCAGGGCCAGGTGCTTAGGAAAGGACCATTAGAACCTGCCCCCCCCAAGTGTCATTCTGAGCAGAGCACATTGTAAGTAAGCGAGCAGAAAACAGGAGGAGGCAGCAGAAGAGGCCAAGAGTGGAACTTGGGCTTTGCAGCAGAATCGGGGCCGCCTCTGAGCGACACGAAGGAAACTGGTTCCTTCAAGCCAGCAGCACGGAGGCTGCGCTTGGCCAAGGCATAGCTGTCAGCGTTTCCCTTTATTTAAGGGAAATTCCCTTATTCCGAATAGGATTCCTCGCAAGAAAAGGGAAAAGTTTACAGCTATGGGCCAAGGATGCTCCAAGCTCGCTCACAGCCACCCCTACTCTAAAGGCGGCAAAACAGGGAGTGGGGAGCCTGGGGGTCTCTGTCCTCAGCAGCCCCTTGCAGTTCCCAGTCCCAACGTACTGTTTACATCCACAGCACCCAAGGTTTTTTCAGATGGGTGTCTGGTGGGAAGCCCAGCGGCTGCCAGGATTAAACCAGAGGAAAGTCTCTCCCGGCAGGTTGGAGAAGCACAGCGAAGAGGACTTTCGGATCCCATTGAATTAAGGAGAGGGGCTCCTCCGGGGAGTCACAGAGATGTCCGCTTGACCCCCAGGACCAGGAGGGTCTGAGAGATGGAGGGGGGCCTCTCCCACAGGAGGAGACCACAGGAAGGGCTGGACCCTGCTCTCTGCCCTGAGCACAGGAACAGGGCAGAGTGCGAAAGGCACAACCCCACATCTGTCCCTAACCCCCCTGCGCCCCCTAAACCACTTTGATTGACGGCCCTGACGCTGCTACAAGGGTCATGTAAGAGAGGTTCCTTATTGGTAAGAACTCAAGTCTGCCTGTGTGGCAGCGAATGAACTTTGAAACTCCCTGCCTATTGACAGCTTCCCCTTTCTGATGCCTGCTAAAAACATTCCTGTTCAGACAAGCCCAGCTGGGTATGTAGAAAAGAGATGTGAGTTTTAATCTGTTTCTAGTCTATTGTTATTTGAACTTTTCGAAAGTCTTAAATGATTGCTGTTGGTTTTAAAGAAAAATTCTCTTTTTGTAAAGTGCTTTGAGGCTTGTTGTTTTTTCTACAGTCGTGCAGTGAGCGCATTTTGCAATTATGCAGTGCATAAATTTCGTACAGCAGGGAGTGCCAGGCATGGCTGTGGCCCACAAGAGGGCCTGCCCCCTTACCTTCTGGCGATTCCTCCTGCACGTAGGTCCCCGTCAGATAGCGATGAACCAAGGCTGACTTCCCACTGGACAGATTCCCCACGATCCCCTGAAATACAGAAGGCAAGGCTGAGCACCGCGCCCCGTCTGCTTGGGAGGTGGAGGCTGGATCGGGCCCTGGCGGGGCTGACGGAGGGAGCCACGCTCTTCCCTTAAATGCACCAAGTGATCTTTTCCAGCACAGAAACGATGGGGGAGAGAGAGAGAGATCCCTTTGGATTCCAGGCAAGCTCAAGGAAGTCGGGCAATTGCCTCTGAGGAATCATTCGTCTGAGAGGCAGTGTGGTGTAGTGGTTAGAGTACCAGAAGGCGGCCTGGGAGAGACCAGGGTTCGAATCCTGACTCGGGCGGGGAGCTCCCTGTGTGAACTTGGGGGCCAGTCACTTATTCTCAGCCTAACCTCCCTCTCAGGTCGTTGTGAGGATAGAAAGGGGAGGGGGACAACCAGGAGCGACTTGGGGGGATATAAACGCAGAGAATTGAACAGTTACAAAAAAGAGAGGAGTGGTTTTCTATATCAATCCTGCAGTTGAACCCAAATTGATTCAGAAGGATGAGAAAGGTAGAATCTTAATAATACAAATCAAAATTCATGGAGAGAAAGTGATTCTGGTTGGCATTTATGCACCCAATGACAAAAAAGCAATCTCTTTCAAAAAATTAGAAAAAACAGAACTACTCGAATTTGCAGATCAAAAGATGATGATCTTAATGGGAGACTTAAATGGAGTTCCTTCTCTGGATAAAGACAGATCAGCCAGAAGGTAAGTTACCAGAGACTTTCTTTGATACGGCTCAAAATTTAAATTTGATAGATATATGGAGAACAAAACATTTGTTTGATAAAGAGTTCACTTACTACAGTCACGTACATGACAGCAGCTCGAGAATTGATTCCCTATAGATTTCCAAAGAATTGGAGACAAGAGTCAAAAAAATTGAAATCAATCCCAGAACCTTTTCAGACCATAATTCCTTGATTATGGAACTACAAAAGGAAAGCCAAATCTCCTTTAGATAGAGACTAAATGATGATTTATTAGACGATCAAAAATTTATGGAAAAAACAAAAAAGGCCTTGACCGATTATTTTGAAATACACAGTCAAGGACAGACAAAATTACAGACGGTCTGGAAGGCATGTAATGTTTGGGTTTATTTCATATTGCTGTTTATATTGCATGCTGCAAGGTATTTGGGCTCCAATGAGAAGAGCAGGAACAAACGGAACGCAGAAAATTGTGCTAAGAGTTTCCGAAAGAGCTGAGGCTGGCAATGTCAGCGCTGGCTGCTCAAAGCTCAAGCCCTGCTGGGCAGGGGCCTCTGGCTCACGCTGGACGCCCACCATGGGCACCTGCCCTTGATTGGCAAGATGGGCAAGACGGCGCCAGGCCTTGCTCTCCCTCTCTGCAGTCCCAGCATGCGCAAGACGGAGCAGTGCGCCAGGAACTGTGGCCCCTGCCTGCGTTTCTGTGGAGCTTGTCTAGCAAGGAACGGACAGCCTTGGAAAACGGTGGGCTCGCAGGATTGGAATATCACTTGTAGTTTAATGGTGAACTTTGGCGATAATGGAGACGTAAAACATTTGGATTATTATAAAAGATGCAGGAGGGAATGATTAATAATAGGACCCACAAAGGGGAGGGTGGAAGTCCAGGAGGTTCCTTGGAATCTTGTTTTTATGATTTATTTCAATATAGGATTGTAAAATTTTAATCTGAAAAACCAAATAAATCTTAAAAGGAAAGTGGTGGGCTTTCCACTTTTTTATGGAACAGGCAGATGGAAAATAAGAAGTTCTTCTCTTGCTATTTTTTTTACCCTTTATCTTACTGCTCTCTCTTTTTCTTTTCTCAATCTTTATTTCTATTGTCCTTTTCTTTTCTATTTCTAATTTTATGGTGCAATGGAAAAAAAGTAATTAATTTTAATTTTAAGTAATTAATTTTAATTTTAATTAATTAAATTAATTTTAATTTTAATTAATTAAAATTTAAAAATCTCATGAAAGAAAGAAAGAAAGAAAGAAAGAAAGAAAGAAAGAAAGAAAGGATGCTTTCGTTGAGATTCCTGCATTTGTCACTTCCAACTCTACGGTTCTGAAGGGTGTAGGGGAGAAAGATGGGGCACACTAAGGGGGCAGTGCCAGGCACTCCTTGACACCCCACCTGGCACCTGCCGGAAAGAACTGCCCGCAACCCAGAGCGCCCTTTTCCACCCCAAACTGTCCTCTTTTGCTGATAGGAATAAAATGCAGGTTGACTCCCATCAGCACTGCAGCCTTTGCCCAGAAGGTGGCGCTCTTTGCCTTTGCAGGTAATAAGTGCCAAAGGCTAACAAAGGGTTAAACCCGTTAATTTGGGAAGCCCTGCCCTGACTCTCTCTTGGCTCCCAGGTGGTTTTAAAGGCACAGGTAAACTCTTTCCCAAAGGAGGCAGCGAAGGCCACCAACCTGGATGGCTTAAAAAAAAAGTATTAGATAAATCCATGGCTGCTATTGGTATAGAAATGAAATTATTGTCCATTTTCCATGGAATGGAAAACGGAAAACGAGCGAGGTCCCAACTAAAGAAGAATGGCAGCTTAAGCTGACAGAATATGCTCAGTTTGCAGGCTTTACATATAGAATAAGAGAACGAGAAGAAAGTACGTTTAGAGGAGATTGGAAAACGTTTATTGGATATATGGGAAATAATTGCGGACAGCTGAAAACCCTGGCAGCGTTAAGATAAATTCAACTGTAAATAAGTTTTGATGGATGCAGTAATGGAATGCTGAATGGTTTAGTTTTTGTGAAATATACAGGGATTTAAGAGATGCAAAATGAACCACGGAAAGAGAAGAAGGGAAGTCTTTAAGGATGTAAAAATGAGTATTTTAAATTGTAAAGCAGAAAATTTAATAAATATATATATAGAGAGAGAGAAAATGAATTTATTTATTATTATTGTTGTTGTTATTATTATTATTATTGACTTCGTTGGGAAAAAATGGCACCTAGACATTCCGTTGTGGCAACCCTAGCCCAGGTTTAAGGCGCCATTTGGCAATTAGATTGTATAGCTGAGCTTCTACCAGTGGGGAGGGGAGAGGGCTCTTGCGTTCGAATCCTGCTCTCTGGCTTCCCACTGCCCGGCCTCCGTGAGAGCAGGATGTTCCCCCAGATGGGCCACTGGTCCGGCCCAGCAGGCTCTCCTTATTTGGGGCGGCTGTGGCTCACCCCTCATTCTGCCAGCTCTTTGGATCTTTTTTTGGGGGGACAGACCAGCTTCTGGGGGTCTTTGGAGCACCAGGGAAGACAGATCTTGCTCAACCTCCCCCACCTGCAGGCTCAGACGTGTTTCCTCTGGGGCCCAGCCCCCAAGTGGGGGGGGCACTGGAGATCTCACTTACTGGTGGCTGCTCTAACAAAAGACCCAGCTGGCAAGGCAGCGGAGCTCAGTGGTCAGCTCAGACTGCCAGACAACCCCCCCCCCAACCCTGCCGTTCTCTGCCATTTGGCTCTGAAGGGAGTCAGCACCACACGTGTCCTACACGGCCAGCCCCCAGTTTCTGCCATCCAGGTGCTTCTCGGAACCAGGCGTGGCAGGGGGTTAGACTAGATGACCGCTGGAGACCTTCCAACTTTGCAATTCTACAGTTCTTCCAGCCTCCAGTGGAAGCAGAGACCCACATCTCCTTCCTTCCTTGGACCACCAGAGATATATATGGGATGTCATCCATGGCAAGGTTAAAAAAAAAAGGGTAATTGCGTATTCCTGTGCCCCTGGGGAGTGAGGGGTCAGGGCATACATCTAGAGCCAGCCGTGGACCCAGACCCCAAATGACCTCCCAAAGGGGGAGGACGGGTGCTCATCCTGTGGCCGCTGTTGGAAGAGGAGGCTGGGCTCAGTGGGCCTGACCCGGCAGGACTCTTCTTGTGGAACCTCCAGGTCCAGAGGCAGTCTATCAGGATTCCCAGAGAGAATCGGACATTAGAACACCAGATTGATGGACTAGATGTAAAGGACAGAAAGGACTGACATGACCCGAAACCAGGAAGAAGGGACGTTGGATAAAAATTAGAGATATCAAGGGAAATTCTTTTGTTAATTTTGGAATTAGTGTAATATTAATGAAATTTGAGGGAATATGCTGGAAAGGAACTAAATTGGCTCTAGTAGAAATGATTTTAAGGAGATATGTATGAATGTGATGTAAACTTTGAAATTTTAAGATTTTTAAGATAAGATAAGGTTAAAGAGATTAAGGTAAATTGAATAACAGATTATACTAAAAGATGGAAAGGTTATGTTGATTAACAAATAAGATAGATTGTGAAGATTAATTATTTAAATTAAAATTGAGAAACATGGGAAGAATTTGCTGAAATAATGAATTAAACTAGAATACAAAAAGGGAGGTGTGAGGAGGTTCAAGAATTAAGCAAATGAAAAGTTGTAATCTGAGATTTGCAATTTTTTTTCTTTCTTTTTTGGGTTTTTTTCCTTTGTCTTATTTTTTGCTGTATTTCCCCCCCTCTTTTTTCTGTGTTTCTTGTTTCTTTTTTTGTGTCTATGTATTGATGAAATTTTGAATAAATATCATTTTTTAAAAAATAATAATATCGGGATTCCCAGAGAGCTCTCATGGGGCAATCAGCCACCGGGAGAAGATGCTAAAGACCAAACTAGTCCAAATTATAGGCCAATCACCTTAATTATTGTAGTCAGCAAGATAATAACAGGAGTCATTGCTAACCAGACTGTGATGGCTATAGTGGTACATTAATATCATTTGCCAAAGATGGGGAGCAGATAATTTAAGGTTAGAAGGAAAAGGGGTGCTTCAAACAGTGAAGGAGCTGGTGTGGCTGCAGTTATTTCTCTTGAGGCTAAAAAGGCTTTTGTCAAACTACATTGACAGTTTATTTCTGTCACTTTGGGGGGGGGGAGGATTTCCTCAGGAAGTTATGGATTGGATTAGGATCTTATGCTTTTTCTCCCAATCACAGGTGAGGACAGTTGGAATTTGGCACTTGAGGACATTCCTATTCCTGTAACGTGGGGACTGATGGACAGCAAAAGTGGATTCTGCAATATTTTAGAAGACGCCTGACTTTTAGAAGGCAGCCCTGTTTAGGGAAGCTTTTAATGTTTAATAGACTATTGTATTTTAATAATTCTGTTGGAAGCCACAATTATTATTATTATTATTATTATTATTATTATTATTATTATTATTAGGGTTCTGGGCTAGGCAGGGCCCCTTGGACTCTCCTGAGGTTCTCAGGTACAGCCACGGAAAACTCACCACTTTCAGCTCCGGCACTGACCGGCTCAAGGTCCACTCCTGGCTGTTGACAAAGGAATCTGCAGAGAGAGAGAGAGAAGCAGAGGGTGAAGGGAGCCCCTCAAAGCCAAAGACACCCCAGAAAAACAGAGGGGAAGGGGGGCTTGTCAGAACATCACATCTCTCAGGCTGGTCAGTGCTGGATTGCACACCCTGTAGATTTCTGCAAGTTATGCCCCTTTCCCCTTTCATAAAGGAGCCCAGAGAGGCAATAAAACACCACCTGATTCTTCTTCTTGGGCCAGCAGCTCATCTGAAACCCCCCACAGATGAGGAACCACTGCAGAAAAGGCCCTGTTCTCATGTTGCCACCCTGCGGACCTCTCAAGGAGGAGGCACACATAGAAGGGCCTTGGAAGGTGATCTCAGGGTCCAGGTAGGTTCAGATGGAATGGAAAGAGGTGGTCCTTGAGGTATTGCGATCCTGAGCCATTTAAGGCTTTATAGGTCAAAACCGGCACTTTGAACTGGGCCTGGAAACTAATTGGCAGCCAGTGCAGTTGGACCAGGATCGGTGTAATATGCTCAGACCGTCTTGCTCCGCTGAGCAACCTGGCCGCTGAATTCTGACCCAGCTGAAGTTTCCGAACCGTCTTCAGAGGCAGCCCTGTGTAGAACGCATTGCAGTAATCTAACCTTGAGGTTACCAGAGCATAGACAACAGTAGTTAGGCTATCCTTGTCCAGATAGGGGCATAGCTGGGCCACCAGCTGAAGATGATGGAAGGCGCTCTGGGCCACTGAGGCCACCTGAGCCTCAAGCGACAGCAAAGGATCCAGGAGGACCCCCAAGCTGTGCACCTGCTCCTTCAGGGGAAGCGTAACCCCATCAAGAGCAGGCGACCTCCCACCATCCAGTCTAGAGAACCACCCACTACCTGCCTAGTATTGCCTGCACTGACTCGCAGCTGCAGCTCTCCAGGGTTTCAGAAACTGGGACTGGACCTGGGAGCTTCTGCATGCAAGGTAGTGCTCTAATACGATGGACCTTCTCCCTGCCCTCAGCTCCTCCTTTCCTCCCATGGCTACCAGAAAGCTCTTTGGCCAGAGGCCATGGCAGTGCCACTCCCGACAGAGCCCAGAGGGCAAAAGAGGCCTTGGCTCAGCTCATGCCCTGCCCCATCCCAGAGATCTGCAGAGGCGCCAATGGAGGTACTGATGGAAAACAGAGAGACAGCAATTCTTTGGAAGAACCAAAAGCATCCCTGCCCAACCACTAAAAGCACCCCGTTCACCCCCCCCCCTGTCAAAGTGGTTGGCAAAGGGCAAATTGGCCCAAGCATCTTCCTGCATGCCCCTGGAGGGTGGGGGGAGCAGCTAGCCCTCGTTCAGTCTTGGGGGTCACAGCCAGGCTCACCTCCTAAAGGACACAGTGGAGTTGGAAAAGATTCAGAAAAGGGGAGCCAAAATTATCAAGGAGACAAAGAGCTCCTTATGAGGCGTAGGTGAATAATGATAAACATGGAACAGAGAAAGATGGAGAGAAGTTTCTTTTCCTCTCTCCCAACAGTGGGGACCTCCAAAGCCCTTCTTTATGCAGCGCTGAGTTCAACTATGGAACTCCCCAAAAATAGTTTTATTAAATGCGCCGATAATAGTGCTGGAGGTGCAAGATCATAGAATCATAGAATTGGAAGAGACCACAAGGGCCATCGAGTCCAACCCCCTGCCAAGCAGGAAACACCATCAGAGCACTCCTGACATATGGTTGTCAAGCCTCTGCTTAAAGACCTCCAAAGAACGAGACTCCACCACACTCCTTGGCAGCAAATTCCACTGTCGAACAGCTCTTACTGTCAGGAAGTTCTTCCGAATGTTTAGGTGGAATCTTCTTTCTTGTAGTTTGGATCCATTGCTGTTTAAGTGTTTTTTGTTATGCTTTAAATGAATAAAAATCATGCATGAAAAAAAAAAAGTTGCAGGATTTGTTGGTACAACCGTTAAAAGAAGTCATGAACAGGATTTCAAATATAGGAATTGGAAAGAGGCCTATATTACTTTGATCCCAGATGCGAACTTACTTTCACTTAAAAGTTATAGGCTTTTAATTTCCTTATTATATAATAAGCTATTTGCCAATATACTTGCCAACCAAATGAAAGGAGTTTTGGTAGAAATAATTCATCATGATCAGGCTGGTTTCCTACCAGGATGCCAGATGTAGGATAATACAAGAAATATAATTGATGACATAGACTATCTAGAGGTCAGGAATGAGAAACAAGCTGCTTTAATGTTTATAAATGCTGAAAAGGCCTTTGATAATATTTCATGGGCCTTTATGAAGATGACAATAAAAAAGACGAATTTTGGGAAACTATGGAACTCCCTCCCACAGGATGGCCACCAACTAAGAGATGCCCATAAGAGGCACCTGGTTGGCTGCTGAGAGACCAGGATGCTGACCAGATGGGCCACTGGCCTGATCCAGCAGACAGGCCAGTTTTTAATGTTTAATGTTTTTAATGGAACCTCCAGGTCCAGAGCCAGTCTATCTAGATTCCCATGTTCTGGGGGGAGGGGTTTTGGCCACTGTGAGAGCAGGGTGATGGACCAGAAGGGTCCTCTTGGGCCTGATCCAGCAGGGTTCTCGCCATGCGCTTAAGGCTGAGGGAGGCAAGCGCTGCCTGCCTCAGCTGGAGATCCCAGAGCAGCCAAAGGCAGCAGCAGCAGGCAGGAGGAGGAGGAGCAGCCCCTGGCTCTGGGCTTGCCAGAACAGCACCCAAACTGGTTGGGCGAGTCTGGCTGCTCCAGGTCTCTGCAGAGGCAGATGCCTCTCAGTGTCATGCCCCCCCCCAGAGGCAGGGAAGGAGGGGGGCACCACAGGCAGAAGGCAGGGGGAGGAATGGGGCCCCCCCTTTCAGGAAGCCTTGGGAGCCACACAGACAAGCAGCTCATCTCCATCTCTCTCCTCTCTAAGGAACCTGCCCCATGGAGGAGGCCTCTCAGGATGGGGGCAGGGGCGGGGGCTGCAGACTGGGTGGGGTCCCGCCCAACACGCCTGCCCGGGTCAAGGCACAGAGTTCAGCAAACGGGGAGGCCCTCCCACCCCCCACGGGATTCAGCTCAGCTCCAGCCGCGCCCCAGCCCTGCCCAGACAGGCTGAGCCAGTCTCCTGCACACAGCGCCCCCCGCAACTTCTGTCATCACCTCTTCCTCCGCAGCCTCTATGCAGAAACCCAAACCTGGCCACGGAATCATAGAACTGTCAAGTTGGAAGGGACCCCCGAGGGTCATCCAGCCCAACCCCCTGGAATGCAGGAATCTCAAGCCAAGCATCCATGCAATCTCTGCTTAAAAACCTCCAAGGAAGACCGTTCCAAAGCCAAACTGATCTTACCCTCACAGCTATTCCATAAGACCCAAACTGGGGGAGGCTGGGGTCCTATCTGAACCAGATGCCAAGCAGGCAGGCAAAAGGGTCTCCAACCCCCCGACACACCTTCAAAGCCCTGAATGACTCAGCCCCCCCCCCCCCATATCTGAAAGGCTGACTCCTTCCCTGCAGAGCCTCTTGGGGGCCGAGATCGGCAGAGGGGCTCCTCTTAGTCCTTCATCCAAAGAGGTTCGGGGTGGCAGTTAAAGGGAAGAGGGCCTTCTCTGTGGTGGCCCCTAAACTGTGGCTCTCTCTGCAGAGGCGGGTCTGGCACCTTCACTATTCAGCTTCTGGTAAAAGCAGAGGACACCCCAAGGGAAGCGTATGCTTTTAGGATCCGCCTTGTTTTTTGCAATTGAATATTGCATTTTAACGTTGCAACCCGCCATGGGACCTTGGGTGAAGGGTGGGCAACAAGTAAACAAACAAAGCTGCTCAGATTCATGACTCCTTCATGAGGGCCAGAAACTTGGGGGAGGATTTAGGGAAACTGAGTCAGAGCAGACTGACCTCCTCCTGGAGACACTGCACAGGCAACCCCAAGGACACACCTCAGTTACCTCAACACATTCTGACTTCCTTTTCCCACGCAGAAAAGAGCAACAATGCAATATTCAAATGCAAATACCTGGAAGATTCATATGCAGATCGGGGAGAACAGCCTCGCCACAAAACATGAACCAGAGCCAGTTATCCCAGAACTGGGGATGGCAGGATTAGAAGCCAAAGGCACCCCCCCCCCCGCACCCTACAATGTCCCCGTCCCCAGTGCCCTGCATCCCTGCATTGCAGGGGGTTGGACTAAATGACCACTGGGGTCCCTTCCAACTCTATGATTCAAGCTAGGCTCCCTCCTTTATTCCGACAGGCCTTCAGGAACTGGCTGCTTTTAAAGACAGGCCTGGTGCTCTGACATTTCTTGGGCTGTTGCTATTTGCATTTTTAATAGATTTGTTTTTTATATTGTTTAAATTTAATTCAGGCTTAATACTTTCCGGTGATTGTTTCCCCCCCCATGCTTTTAGTTTTTCTGTTTTATCTCTGTGCTGCATTTTTTATCCATAAGTATAGTTGGGACGCTGGTGGCGCTGGGGGTTAAACCACAGAACCTAGGGCTTGCCGATCAGAAGGTCGGCGGTTCGAATTCCCGCGACGGGGTGAGCTCCCGTTGCTGGGTCCCTGCTCCTGCCAACCTATCAGTTCAAAAGCACGTCAAAGTGCAAGTAGATAAATAGGTACCGCTCTGGCGGGAAGGTAAGCGGTGTTTCCGTGCGCTGCTCTGGTTCGCCAGAAGCGGCTTAGTCCTGCTGGCCACATGACCCGGAAGCTGTACGCCGGCTCCCTCGGCCAGTAAAGCGAGATGAGCGCCGCAACCCCAGAGTCGGCCACGACTGGATCTAACAGTCAGGGGTCCCTTTACCTTTATAATAATTCCTACCTCACAGGGTTGTGGTGAGGATGAAATGGGACGGGAGAAGGAGGAACTGTGTGTGCTGCCTTCAGTTCCTTGGGAGGAAAAGTAGATTATAACCTTCTAAATGAATGAATGAAAACGTTAGGGCCCTTTGAACAGTAACCAAGTACACATCCTTTCCCGCCCCCCAGGCAGAATCTCATAACTGCCTGTTGCATTGCAATTCTGCCCTGAGACTGAGATGGAAAGGGGTGCACTGACTTCAGTCCAACAAACCCAATTCCTTGTTGTTTCCCTGACCCGCAACTTGGCTCCTGTGCTGCTCATGCCTCACTCTAGATAACTGCAATGAACTCAAGGAATTAACTTCCTACGGGTAACAGCAAGAATATTACAGACAAAGGCTTGGAGGTTACACAGAAAACCCACAAGGGGCGGGGGGTGAAAGAGGGCGGAGGAGAAATATGGGAATCGGCTTTCATGGCAAAATGGACATTTTTGCCTCCACTGGTAAAAAATAATAATCAAAGAACGCAAAGCAGAGAAACATGTTCTCACAAGTGGTGACTATTAAGGTTTATTACAGCTCTGTGTGTTTCAAAACGGCGCTTGCTCCTCCAGGAATGACCCAGAGATCATCAGAACTGCAAAAGTCAGCTACTGCTATATCAGAGAAGCACTACGCAACAGCATTTAAAATATCTGTGATTGAAAACAGCTACCCATCATTTGAGACCATTGCATCAAACGGAACAATGAAAACTGTCAGGACTACACAGACGCCGGCTGCAAAAGCCACAACTGTGAGACTGCAGCGTCTCTGCAGCAACCCCAAAGCCTCTCTGGCCACTTCAGAGAGTCTCCCCACAATCCAAAATTGCTTTGAGAGGCTCATTTATAACGGCACCCCATTTGGGTCAAAGATTAATCCAACACGGTTTGCTTGCTTGTTTTGAAACGATGCCCTTGGGTGCTAGAGAGGTGTCAAGTTATGCGTGCTTTTTTCTGACATGGCCCCAACCATTTGTCCCATTCTGTTTGAAATCACGGCCTTCTGGCCTAAAGAGACACCTGGGGTGGGGCCCTCACCTTGCCATGCACCTGCCCTCACAGGTGGGAGAACATGCACCACTTTCCCCAGGCTGGGGGGGGGGGGAGGGAGACACACTGGGCACCTGCACTGCGGCCTCAAGATTTATTTTGCATCTGAATTCAGCCTTTTGGCTTACGCTGCTACACAAGACTGTGGAGGCTGAGCCTAGACGTCCTGACTAGTGGCCAGGGTTTGAAATCCGCCTGGCGCATTTTGCACCCGGCTACTGGCCACTTGCAACCAAGTGAAGATGCCCGTGAGCCAGGATGGGGCCTGACATCTCCGCCACCAGGGGATCCTTGGATCGGGACTGTTTTCACACACTAAGACCCCGTCCTGCAGAATTCTCTGTGATATTTTATCTGCACAATTGGAATGAACTTCTGTAACCAAAATGCCTTTTCTGGGCAGCCTGAGCAGCAGCAGCGAACGACACATTGTAGTGAATTACTGTATTGCTTGTCTTCATTCGCCCCACCAGCCCTGCTAATATATGTGAAGAATATTCCTACATTATGAATGGTCAGCATTAAGAAAAATACGCTTGAATAGGCTATATCTGCAGATGGTTCCTGGATCAAAGGACTTCTATAAGTTTTGAAAAATCTTAACCCCGTTTTTAAAAATCTTAACCCTCTGAACTAGCCAGATGTTTCACTGAGAATCAATCAGTCAGTCCGTCATTTGAAAAATAAAATTTTGGAGCAGTACGGCCTTGAAGGCTAACGAATTCATCATGGCACAACCAGCTTTCGTGGACGGCCATCAACCTGCATCAGGCGGCACAATCCTGACTTGCAGGTTCCCATTAAGGGGCCTGGGGGGGGGCTGCCAAAAGGGAGCTCCGAAGGCAAGGAAATGCAGGAAAGCCCAGACAGGGACAGTGGAACGGAGGGAGCCGCCTGGCGCAGAGTCAGGCTGTGAGTCCATCTATGCAGCGCAGGACGGACAACCCCAGCCCCCCCCCCAGGCTTCGTTCAGGGGGACCCGGGCATTTCTGCCAGGAACACTAGCAAAACCTGAATTCTGTGGAATTGCAGCGGCAATGCAATAAAATGTAGTATGTTTTAAAGAAAAGGAGGGATAAGAACGCAGTTAGAAATCACTTGGCATTGCAGTGGCTGCAACAAGCGTAATAGGCATTGGGTTGTCTGCCAGGACCCTCGGAAATCTTCAAGTGGGGGGGGGGCATTTGGCTCTCCAGGGTTTCAGGCAGGGGTTTGTGCCAGCCCTATGGCCCCCTCCCTCCTACCCACAGAGCGCAGGTGTTGCCTGACATCCCTGCCCCCACCCAAAACATACAAGCTCCCTCTTTGGCCTCCTGCCCAGCTCCTTGGCTTGGCTTGCCATCCCTGGCGATGATGACCTCACCTCACCCACCGGCTGGTGCCCAGGCACGTCCCTCTGACGTCTACCTGCCCTTCCTGTGCCAAATCTCCTTCCCACTTGGCCCCTCCTGCCTCCACCCAGCATCTTCCCACCAGAGGCTCCCTCCAGACATCTCAGGGAGGCCACTGGACCTCAGGGCTACGGAGCACGCAGAGGACCCCATCCTCAGTCCCCAGCAGAATCTCCCAGTAGGGCCAGGAGAGACCCTAGGGCCTGAAACCAGGGTTAGAAACTCAGGTATATCTGCGAGGCGGCAAATGGCTCCTGAAACCAGGCTGACAGTCGCCAAAATGGATTACCTAGTTGCCATTTGGGGGCCTGACAGCTCAAAAAGTTGTATTATTCAGTATGACATTTGGGTTCCTGAAATTTATTCTGCTTCTGCAGATAAAATATAACAGATAGAATTCTACAGGACGGGGTCTTAGCGTGTGAAAACAGTCCCGATCCAAGGATCCCCAGGTGGTGGAGATGTCAGGCCCAAAATCGAGTGGCACATGGCGAATTTCGAACACTGCTCTTGGGTGCTACCTTGGGGTGCTGGGATGGGGGCAGATAGAGCCTGGGGCCTCCTCTCTGGGGCCCTGACCCCAAGTGCCGTCCCTGACCCACTTCACCTCCCACCCCAATTCACTGGGCCTGTGCTTCGTCAGAGGCAACGCTGGATCAGAGCCTCTTGACCCCTCCCCGTAGGGTCCACCACGACTAGTCTGCCCTTTATTGTACGCAGATCTGGCCAGGTCCCTGGGAAACCTCAGAGGATCAAACTCCCCCCCCCCAACACTGAGAGCCAGGAAGTTCCCCCATGGCCAGCGACGGAAATATCCCAGGCGCATTTTGCACCTGTCGCGGGTCTGACTGTGGCCACATTGAGATCTCTGGGTGCCGGGTTGGTGAATGGGGGAAAGCCAAGAGAACTGAAATATTTTCCTGGAAGCTGGAATTAGTTTTACTCTGGGTTGTTTTATACAATGTTTTGTGTTGTGAACAGCTTTGAGATTAGTTCTTTAAAATATAAAGTGGCATAGAAACGGAATTACAGTCGTACCTTGGTTTTCGAACAGAATGCATTCCGGAAGTCCATCCGACTTCCAAAAATGTTTGACAACCAAGGCGCGGCTTCCGACGGGCTCCAGGAGCGTCCTGCAGCCAATTGGAAGCCGCAGAAGTGGCGCCGGACGTTCAGCTTCTGAGGCCAAGTTCGCAAACCAGAACACCTACTTCCGGGTTTGTGACGTTCAAGTTCCAAGTTGTTCGTGAACTAAGCTGTTTGAAAACCAACGAACAACTGAATAATAATAATATTGTGTTGGGAAAAGGCACCTAGACATTCCATGGTGGTGACCGTACCCAGGTTTAAGGTACCAGGTGGGAATTAGACTCTGCACCTGAGTTTCCAGCACTGCTCATGACTCTCTTCCTTCTGCGCCCCCCATCGCCCCCCCCCGAGAAGACCCTTCTGCTCCTCCTTCCCCCCAGCAGCTCCTCTGCTTTAGCTTCTGCCCCAGCCAAGGACCTCATGTCTTGAAGGATCCACTCGCAGCAAACCAGAGGGGAATGGGCAGCTGCCTTGTACAGAGTCAGAGCAGGGGCCCCTCCAGCTCCATACTGCCGGCACGGACTGGCAGCAGTGCTCAAGGATTTCAGGCAGAGAATCTCTCGCTCACTCCTGAATGGAGGGGCAGTGGAGACAGAGGCATAGCTGTCAACTTTCCCCCCTTTTTAAAGGGAAATTCCCTTATTCCGAATAGGATTCCTTGCAAGAAAAGGGAAAAGTTGACAGCTATGGACAGAGGTCTTCTGCTTGCCCAGGCAGATGAACTGCCCATCGAGCCATGGATTAGTAGCCAGGTGTTTGACATGGAAAACAAGAGTCTGCAGTCCAAACGAAGCGTCCTCTACCTGAAGCTGCCTGGGGGGGGGGTCGAGGGGCCTGTCCTGTCCCCCCACCTGGCCCACTGCTGGGGTCTCTAACTGCCCAGCTGTGCAGAAACCTGCAGCAGCTGCCTATGTGCCCAAGCTGCGGGGTGCAGGGCTGCGGCGGCTCAGAGGCCCAGAATCCTTTGTCCGCTGGCACCCACCTCTCTCCTCTAGGGCGTCAGCTGGGGGGGGGCAGCTGTGCACCAGGCGCTCTGCACATCTGGCCTTGAAGAGAGGAGGGAGAATGGCTCTTTCCAGAGGTTCTTGGTGCAATGATTCTGGGGGCCCCTGAGGTGGTGGGTGGTGGGGGGAGACTCCCACATCCACATTCCTGGCCATCCCTAAACATCCTCTGCATTCCTGCCCGCCCTTGGCTTCTGGTCCGGGGCTGGTCTGTGAGCAGCCAGAGGGAAAGGATTGCAGAGTTGGAAGGGACCCCCAAGGCCATCTAGCCCAACCCCCTGCAATGCAGGAATCAGGGTGGATATTTTTTTTTTTAAAAAATGGATTTTTAAAATTTAAATCGGATGTTTAAAATAAAATGCTTCTGGAGGAAAAATCTTTCTAAAGAGAGTTTTCTGTTTAAGTTACATGATAGTCTAAAGCAGGCATAGGCCAACTTGGCCCTCCAGATGTTTTGGGACTACAACTCCCACCATCCCTGACCACTGGTCCTGTTAGCTAGGGATGATGGGAGTTGTAGTCCCAAAACATCTGGAGGGCCGAGTTGGCCTATGCCTGGTCTAAAGGCTATTCATCAGGAAATAAGGATTTGTTTTAAGTTTTTCACTCAGTCTTTTATATATATATATAAATATTGTTTAACCACATCAGTTAACAAACATGGATACATAAGTTATAATGTTATTGTTTTAGTTAAATAAACTATTTAAATTGTTATTCAGGAAATGATTATTTTTCTCTTTCCAATAAAAAACAGAAACGTTGCCCAAATATAAACAGTTAACTTATTAAACCTCATGATAATTCCATAATTATCTATGTATTTCTGATAGTATAACCAAATCAGTATTTTTTTATATAACTGTAATAACGACTCTGAAAATTTATTATTCCAAAAATGAAACCTTCATCTGGTTGCAAATATTAAGATTATACCAGAAAGAATGAGTCTTTCTGTTAAAAAAAGAGAGAGAGATTTAAATCAAGTCCTACTGACTAGTCATTTAAATCATGATTTAAATCGATTTGATTTCCATCAAATCCACCCTGGCAGGAATCACAGATGAAGCATCCCTGACAAGCGACCCTCCAAACTCTGCTAAAAAGCATCCAGGCTGGGGTTGGGTGAGAAGAGAACATTTTTAAAGGGAGCCCCCTCCCACTGCAAACCATGCCACTTCCATGCCCCTCCCTTGCCAGCTTCCAGACAGACTCCAGCTAAGCTCCCCCCCCCCCCCCCGCAAGAGAGTTTGGCTGTCCAGCCTCCCTCCAGAACTGCATTGGCACCAAGGGCAAAAGTCCTCCTGGCACAGCCTCAAAATCTCTCCCCAGACCAGCCAAGGGATGCTCCTTGGCCACAGTGGGACTTCGACCAACGTCTCTCGTGGGGTCTGCAGGTTGCCACTGGGTCTAACCCCCCCCCCCAGAAAAAGGGGTGGACTCCTGCCAGCTGCCCTCCAGCAAGCCCAGTCTCAGTTAACAACCTAGCAATACTAGTGGCCTTCTCCGCAAGGTTGCTGGGAAGACAACCAGTCAAAACTGCAATCATAACAATGATTTCAGCATACTGTACGTGGGGCTAAAAAGTTACAAGCGAGAGTTTAGGCATAGACCACACAAGGGGGCAGGAAGAAAACACACAGGAAGGAGCTGCCTTCAAACACTCTATACTCAGCATTGCCAACCCAGACTGGCAGCACCGGTGGCGTTCCCAGTCCTGTGTGCAGCTGCCGGCGGGGACTGAGGCAGGAACGTTCTGCATGCGGAGTGGGTGTTCTGTCGCTGAGCTACGCTGCCCCAGAGCCAGTGGTGGAGCAGCAGTTAGGGTCATAGAATCACATAGAATCAGAAGGGACCCCGAGGGTCATCCAGTCCACCCCCCTGCAATGCAGGGATCTCAGCTCAAGCATCCATGACAGGTGTCCAGCCAAGCTCTGCTTAAAAACCTCCAAGGAAGGAGAAGAGGACCCTTGTCTAAAGGCTCTTAACTGTCAGAAAGTTCCTCCTGTTCTCACAGTGGCCAACCAGAGGCCTCAAATGGAAATCAGGGATCAGGATTCGAACTCAAGAGCAATGCTGTCCCCTCCAGGGGTTTCCAGCAACTGGGATTCAGGTGCATCGCTGCCGCTGACTGTGGAGGCAGAACAGAGCCATCCTGGCTGGTAGCTATTAAAAGCCGTCTCCTCTATGAATTCTTTTACAGCCATCCCTATCTTGTGGCAGGGAGTTCCACAGTTTAACTTTATTAAACTGGCCAGCCAACCTCTGCTTCAATAGTCAGATGGGAGAGACCACCTGGGAGAGACCACGGTTCAAATCCACCAGCTCAGCCATGAAGTGGCCAGTCACTCCCTCAGCGCCCAGCCTACCTGGCAGGCCTGTTGATGGGGGGGGGGGATACGCAGGCCACCCCCAGCTGCATGGAGAAACGAGTGGAATACATATGCAACAAAGAAATCAGTTAAACCTAATACCTTCCACCTCCCCAGACCCCCCCCCCCAAGAAGATCACAGCCTTGGTGCTGCGTCAGGGGTGTCCCCGCACCCCCCCCCCGGCTTTTCTCCGTCCTTACCGGGCGCCCTCCCGCTGCTGCGGCGACTCCCCACCGAGACGAGGACGGGCTCGGCCCCCGGGAGACTCCAGAGGGCGCTGGCGGGGCTGGCGCGGGGGTCGAGGGGGCTGAAGGAGCGGCCCGCGCAGCGCTCTCGGCGCCGGAGGCGGCCCGCCAGCAGCTTCCAGAGGCTGCCTGCTCCTCCTCCTCCTCCGCCGCCGTCGGGGCGCGCCCGGTCCCCGCGGGGCTGCGCGGCGTCGGGGTAGAGCAGGTCCCGCTTGCTGGGGAAGGTGTGCAGGGAGCTGGCGTCGCCCTCGCTGCGGGTGCGGATGCGCGCGGGGCGCAGCAGGCCGGAGCCCGAGCGGTGCAGCTCGTGGCCGCGGCGCAGGCGGAAGCTGAAGCTCTTGCGCAGCGAGCTGAGACCCTTGCGCGCCCCGTCGGCGCGGGCGCCGAACAGGTTCCAGCGCCGGCTGCCCCACAGCGAGCCGCCGCGCAGGAACCCCCCGGGCTCCGTCGGGGGCGCCTCGGCCGGCGGGAAGGCGGCGCTGGCCGGGCGCGGGGGCGCGCCTTCGTCGTCGTGCCGTCGGGGCGAGCGGAGGCGCAGGAAGTCCAGGAAGCCGCTGCGCGCTCGCGTCGGGGGCCGGGCGGCTCCGAGGGGACCCACGCCCAGCCCGTTGCCCACCGAGCAGAGGCTCTTGGGGCGCAGGCGCTGGCGCTCGGCCGCCTTGAGGGCCGCCTGGACGGCGGGCACGCCTTGCAGGTCCAGCGACTCGCACACGCTGACGGCGCGGCGCGGGCAGGCGCGGGGAGTCCCCGGCGGGCGGCCCGCTTCACTCCAGCGCCAGCCCTCGGCAGCCATCCTCGACGGCGCGCCCTGGCCGGCTGCTGCCGCTGCTGGGCATCCCCGCGGGGCTCACAGCCGGGCCCGGGCGGCCCCGCGCCCCATGCCGCCGCCGCCGCGCTGGCCTGGCCCCGTCGCTGGCAGAGCCTCCTCTGGCTCGCGCATCGCAGCCCGCGCCAGGCAGCGACGTGCCCGGGCCTGGCCCCGACAGCGCCTCGCAAACTCTGGCGCGGATCCCGCCCTGCCCGGAGCGGAGGCCCGACGGCGCGCAGCTGGGAAGGCGGCCTCGCCCAAGACGGAGCGGGCCGGCAGCGGCGCGGCTCCCACGGCGGGGTAGCCGAGGAAGAGGGCGAGCCGTCGGGCCACCCAGCCCCGGGGCGAGGAGCTGCGCGGTGGGGCCGGCGGAAAGGCAAACCCGGGCTCGGCCCTCTGGGAGGCTGCGGGCCAGATCCACTCCAGAAAGGCTCGCTGTGGGGCCAGTTCTGGAGACTCCAAACCCGCCCCCCGAGCTCGGCCTCTGCCAGGAGGGACGGGCACCCATTAGCCCCCACCCCCAAACCCAGCCCCAGACCTTCCGAACCCCCGAACCGTTTCTTTCCTAATGCAACAGCACCCTCTGCTGGACCGTCGAGGCCCTGCCCGGAGCCCGGCCAGCTCTGCGCAAAGATAAGGCCCCTCCAGGTCAAGGAAAGGTTAATCCACGCAGCCCAGAGGCCTTTCCTCTGGCGAGGGGCTCTCAGTCACCTGGGACTGCACACAAAAGAGCCTCCTGCTCTGGAGGGTAGGACTCGAACCCATGGCTTCAGGTTACAAGAATTGAGATTCAGACTAAACATCAGGAAGACCTTTCTGACAATAAGAGACAATGTTGGGCAGTGGAACAGTCTCCCTTGGGAGGTTGTGGCCTCTCCTTCCTTGGAGGTTTTTAAGCAGAGCTCAGGTGGCCACCTGTCATGGATGCTTGAGCAGAGATTCCTGCCTTGCAGGGGGTTGGACTAGATGACCCGTGGGGTCCCTTCCAAGTCTACAATTCTGTGATTCTATGAAAGCAGGGAGCTCTGCCACTAAGCGTCGCTTCTGCCAACAGCCAGTGCATGGAAGCTTCTGGGTGGAAGAGGTGAAGGAGGATGGACAGCTGTCTCTGCCTCCGCTGAGGAGCAACATCTTTGGCTCAGGTGCATTTGTCTGGGGCAGCTTCCACCAGAAGAACCCTCTGCACACGAGTAATGCCATAGCCGTTACAGGGACCACATCATCTTTTTGCGTGATCTTGGCACCTACACTCTGGAACTCCCTGCCTATTGATACCAAGCAGGTGCCTTTATTGCCATCTTTCTGGCACCTGCTAAAAACATTTGTATTTGGATAAACCTTCCAGTTGCTTAGGAAGCTAATGTGAGCTTTACTGGGGGGTTTGTCTGTTGTTATTTTAACTCTTTGAAAGTTTTAAATTTTTCCTATTTTATTTATGGAGATTGGGGTTGATTTGTTTTTCCCAGCAACTGGTGTATAAAATTTAGGAAATAAAATATTCCCCAGGCAGAAGCTCACAGCCTCCCATTATATTGACAGCCGCAGATCTGCCTGCCAGGCTGCCTTGGCACACGCTGGGCATTGGTGGCCAATCCAAGGTTTTCAGGAGGTGGCACACGCCATTTCCTACCCACTGGAAGCAGCCACGTAGAGCTGGCTTGTTGGATCCGCGGCCAACGTCCACATAGAGCGGCGCAAGTTCCTCCCCTCGGACTTTGCCGCTTGCTCAAGGGGGCTCTTCATGTGTGAAAGTCCAGTCTGCCTTTGGCCAGTAGAGGCGGCCTCTGAAGGGGCACGGAGGCACAGCGACCCATCCAGGTTCAGGAAAAGTGGGTCACTCCTGGAGCCCCTTCACAGAGACTCAGCCCACCGGCGTGACTCCGATTCTCAAGCCTTTATTGGCATACGTATAGTGGTACCTCGGGTTATGAACTTAATTCATTCTGGAGGTCTGTTCTTAACCTGAAACTGTTCTTAACCTGAAGCACCACTTTAGCTAATGGGGCCTCCTGCTGCCGCCGGCACCACTGCTGCGCAATTTCTGTACTCATCCTGAAGCAAAGTTCTTAACCCGAGGTCCTATTTCTGGGTTAGCAAAGTCTGTAACCTGAAGCGTCTCTAACCTGAAGCATCTGTAACCTGAAGCGTCTGTAACCTGAGGTACCATTGTACAAGATTCCAGGAAGGTTCAATACAAAACATCCCATAAAAATACCTTGCATCAGACACTCAAGTTAGTGCCATCTAGCATTCACAAACCTCACTGCAGGTTGCAGAAACTTGGCTACTATCTCCATCCTGAGTAAACATAAGGAAGGCCACCTTGCATTTGTCCGAATTCCACTCCCTAATAGCAACCAACTGACGAATAAACATAGATCGAACTGTCAGATACCAGGGTCAGTGCAAAAGAACATGCAAGACTGATTCCATTTGTCTCTGTCCAAGAGACGCACATTCTTCCTGCCAGTGCTGTTTTCTGGAATCTCACCTGCAGCGCTATGGAGTGCAAGCCATTCAGTCTCGCCAGCATCTTGGCCCTGCGTCCATTTGGGTTGGTCCAAGGGGAGAGAAAAATCGGCCCGGCCTTCTCTCACAATCCCCAGACTTGTCCAGGTGTTCTTCAAAATGGATTGAAGGATAATAAAACCTGTTTGGGGGCAGCAAAGTCCACAGAGCAGCTTTGCAGCCACAGGGGCCTTGCAAGATCTCTTAAGAAGCGGAGGAATCTGCCCTCATTGCTCTGCTCCAAATCTTGCTCCTGGCTGTCTCCCCATAGAAAGCCCCCCAACACAGAGGCCCTGCTGTCTGCACCAGCCTGCAGTGGGGTAGCTCAGTCAGCAGAGCCTGAGACTCTTCATCTCCTTATCTCTCTCGCCCTGATCTGGCCACTGTGATCCACACGATGGTCAACTCCAGACTGGATTATTGTAACTCGCTCTACGTGGGGCTGCCCTTGAGACTGACCCAGAAACTCCAGCGGGTGCAGAATGCCATGGCGAGACTCCTTATGGGGTCTTCGCTGCGAGATCACATTCATCCTGTACTATACCAGCTGCATTGGCTCCCGGTGGAGTACAGGATCAGGTTTAA
Source organism: Podarcis muralis (assembly GCF_964188315.1). Taxonomy (NCBI): domain Eukaryota; kingdom Metazoa; phylum Chordata; class Lepidosauria; order Squamata; family Lacertidae; genus Podarcis; species Podarcis muralis. The sequence goes on along the minus strand of NC_135666.1, from coordinate 1,250,878 downwards.
GGTGCTGGTTTTAACCTTTAAAGCCCTATACGGCCTAGGCCCCTCGTACCTACGGGACCGCCTCTCCTGGTATGCCCCACAGAGGATCTTACAGTCTTCAAACAAAAACATCTTGAAGGTCCCAGGCCACAGAGAAGTTAGGCTGGCCTCAACCAGAGCCAGGGCTTTTTCAGCTGTGGCTCCAATCTGGTGGAACGCTCTGTCCCAAGAGACTAGGGCTCTGCGGGATTTGACATCTTTCCGCAGGGCCTGCAAGACAGAGCTGTTCCACCAGGCCTTTGGTCAAGGCACAGCCTGACCCCCTCCTTCGGCAATCCTCACAGAATTCTAGCAAAATGGTTGCCATTAATTTGATTCTGAATTGATTTTAGAATGTATTTCAATTAATTGATTGTGATTTTATGTAAACTGTGTTATTTTTACTGTTGTTAGCCGCTCTGAGCCCGGCTTCGGCTGGGGAGGGCGGGATATAAATAAAAATGTATTATTATTATTTATTATTGTATCAGGGTCACAGGTTCGAGGCCCACGCTGGGCAAAAGATTCCTGCATTGCAGGGGCTGGACCAGCCGACCCCCGTGGTCTCTCCCAACCTGTACAATTCTATGATGGCCACTGGAGGGCAGCCGAGGCCACTTGGCGGACGGATCTGAGCTTTCCTTTGCCTTCTGGTTTCTGTGCCAGAGTTCAGCAGAGATCTCTGGGGCCCCAATCCGCCTCCCCCCTTGCAACAAAGCCTGCCTCATCAAGGGCATCAATCACCTGCGTGTGACACAGAAGTCAGGGCCGCCACACAGCCAGTTTCTTAGCTGGGAGGTGCCACACAGGAGTCCCTCTCAGAAAACCATCCCTGCTCAGAGGCAACTGCTGGCCCTTCAGCTCTGCCCTCCTGGGGGGAAGGGAGTGAGAAGGGTCCCCTGAAGCCCCTGGGACCATGGGGCAAGAGCTGCCTCAAGGAGCCCCCTTGACTCACTCAGCTGACCAGAGACCCCCCTCCTCCTTGGAAAGGCTTCTGAGTCACGGGGGGCCGCATCTTGTGGCAGAGAGTCCCACAAGCTGCAGACCCCGGCTGCTGTCTTCTGCAGCCTCCCCTGCTGCCACTGTGCAAAGCCCCATCAAGGCCTTTCAATGTCGGCACCTGGATGGCGCATTTATTTGTAAAAAGACTTGTAGGCCTCTGTGTCATGGAGAAATGATCAAAGCAGTTTGCAGCAGTAAAGCCAGACAAAAAAAGTTAGCAAGAAGGCATCAGTTCACCAGGGATTAACCCTGAGATTAAGAGTCTTCTGCTCTACCAGCCGAGCTACCTCTGTCTCCCTCACTCTCCCACTTGCTTTGGGGGCATCCTGGGGGGGGGGGTGTCCTCCCCATGTCCTGACTGAGGAGACGCTTTGAGAGGGGGAAGAGGAGCAAGAGGGGTTTCTCTTAGGGGTCCAGGGAAGGAGACTAAGAGAAAGGCAAATTGGGAGTTGTAGAATCACAGAATAGAATCACAGAATTGCCAAATAATAGATGCTTTTGAATTCTGGTGCTGGAGGAGACTCTTGAGAGTCCCATGGACTGCAAGAAGATGACATCTCTCCATTCTGAAGGAAATCAGCCCTGAGTGCTCACTGGAAGGACAGATCGTGAAGCTGAGGCTCCAAGACTTTGGCCACCTCATGAGAAGAGAAGACTCCCTGGGAAAGACCCTGATGTTGGGAAAGATGAAGGGTGCAAGGAGAAGGGGACGACAGAGGACGAGATGGTGGGATAGTGTTCGCGAAGTTACCAGCATAAGGGAGGCAGTGGAAGACAGGAGTGCCAGGCGTGCTCTGGTCCAGGGGGTCACGAAGAGGCGGACACGACTAAACGACTTAACAGCAACAACAGAATCACAGAATGGTGCATGGGGAGGGACCCCGAGGGTCATCCAGCCCAACCCCTGCAAGGCAGGACTCCCAACTAGAGTACCCATGACAGGCGGCCCCTCCACCCCTGCTTCAAAGCCTCTGGTGAAGGTCTTTCGCGTGGGATGCACGTTCTACTCAAGAGTAGACCCATTGGGTGCTCTCAACTGCTGGCCCCCGGCTGATAGTAGCAACGGGACTGAGATGGGTCCCTTCATTTCAGCGGGTCGCCTCTGAGCAAAACCGACTCGGCGCCGGGAAGCATGTGTGTGTGTGGGGGGGGGAGAGATCTGAGGACAGGGGGCCCAAGACCCTCCCTCCATCACAGGCAAGGCGAGGGCGAGGGTGCCCCCCCCCCGTGCCTGGCTGCTGGCGCCTGGAGAAACGTCCGGGGGATTTGGGGAGGGGGGAGAGTGACGCCCGCCTGTCCGGACGTCAGTCGTGGATCCGGAGGGGCTGCGCAGTTGGGCTCGCGCGTCATTCGGGGACGGGGGGGGGGGGGACAGGAAGGAGCTCCGCCCCCGCACGCCCCTCCCCCTTCCAAGCCGCTCCGTCCGCCTCCCCCCCCCCCGCTGCATCTCTCCCCCCAAACCCATCTCTCCCTCCTCGCAATGCAGAAAACCCGCCTGCGGAAGAACAGCCCTGCAAGCTCTGCTTATAGTGAACGGATCCCGGCGCCGCCGCCGAGTGAGGAGGGGTCCCCAGAGGGCATCTAGCCAGGAATCGCAGCTCAGAACCTCCTCCTCCTGGTCTGCCCTTCTGCCAGCTGCAATGGGGTCCTTCTGCTGTGCACCCAAGGGTGGGTCGGGCACCCATCCAGACATCACCCATCACCCTTCTGGTCACTGCTGAAGCCCTCACTTATCCCCCCCCCCCGCCTCTGCTCCAGCCCTTCATTAATTGCACTCCTCCTGCAAGTGACTTCACAATGCCACCCCACCCACGTCACCAGATTATTATTATTATTATTATTATTATTATTATTATTATTATTATTATTCCTCTGCCTTTTTCTCTGACAGGTACTCAAGGCAGCTTACAGATAAAATATGAACAGCTAAAGACATGGGGGGATGAATAAAAACAAATAAACATTGCTAGAATTAAAACTATCTGTATAATAAGAATAGCAGGGCACCAGCCCTGTCCCCCTCCCCTCCCTTCAGGAAAAAGAAAAAGTGATGAAATATGGAAATATCGTGAGAGGCAGGACTGAGGCTTGGGAGTTGCTTTGACGTTCCGGCTGTGGGAAGTCGCAAAATTAGAATTAAATTCAGAATACAATTGGATTTGTTTTTATTTTAGTTTTTTTATTTTTACTGGATTATGATTTGATATGCTAGTTGGATGTTTTTATTGGAAAATTAATAAACGCTCTAACAAAAGAAAAAGAAAAAGTGGCCTACTTTGCAGGGCTGGCGTAAGCGGCCCTCTCTCAGCCACCTGCAAGATGGGCCAGCGCATCTGCATTGGCATCAACGGTGCATTTTAAACGTTTACAGACTTTGAAGACGTTTTTGTTTTGGGGTATGAAGTAGGAGGCGGGTCTGCGCCAAAATGCTGGATCCCAGAGTGGAATCTCTGCAAGGCAGGAAGCAGAAAGAGCAGCAGAGAAGGCTTGAGGTCCAATGTGTGTCTTGCTCTGGCTTTCTCCGTGTCTATTGGCTGGATCCCTCTTCCCAGATGCCAGTCATTGCTATGACTCCTCTCACTGGCTGGAAATGCCAGAGAGGCGGGAGTAGCTGAGTTTCCCTGCAGAACCAAGAGGGATAAAGGGGGTTGTGGGCTCAGGAAGGAAGAAAGAGCCACATTCCATGCGCAGACCCACGTGGTGAGGAGGAAAAGCTTGCGGAGAACACTTTGCAACGACAGCCTGGCATTTGTTGCCAGTTAATGACAGGGATAGGTGTAAATCTGCCCATCTGAGTTTGCGGGTCCAGCGCATGCCATCGCGTGATGCCTTCACTTCCGAGCGGCCGGTCACACACGTGTGAATTTCTGCAGACATGCGCCCAAACATGCGCGCTCTGGCATGCAAGGCCGTTGCCGGGAGTCCAGCCTCCTCCCTGGCCTGATCTGGCAACCGACATGTGATTATTGATTATCAAGAAGCTCCTTTCTCCGAGCTCTTATGCACGGGGTGCAGATGTGGAAATAAAGGGCTTTCGAGCGTTTATTCCACCGTTTCAGACAGAAGTCTTAAATCTCACAGAGGTGCCTGGAAAAGAGGAAACAGGTGGCCCACAAAGAGGCCCCCCCATTTGCCTGGTAGAGTATCCAATGCGTCACTGGCAATGCATTAGAACAGATCAGGAAAAGACCTTCTTCACGCAGGGCAGAGTCAGACAGTGGAACTCCCTGCCACTGGAAGAAGCAATGGCTTCAACCAACCTGGTTGGCTTTAGAAGAGGATTATACAAATTCCTAGGGGAGGAGAGGGCTAGGGGTGGCAACTGACCACAAGGGCTCTGCTCTGCCTCCACAGAGTCCGCCATGCTTCTGAATCCCAGAACTTAGACGCCACAGGAGCGGAGAAAGAGGTTCTTGCACTCACATCCTGCTCCAGGCCAGGAGAGGAGTTCATATCTGTCTCCTAAAGGCAACTTCTGAAAAAATCCTGCTTGCAACTTCCCCGTAATGGGCGTCTGGTCGGCGACTGTAAGAACTAGAGGGTGTTGGACTAGACGAGTCCTTGGCCTCATCCAGTAGGCTCTTCTTACAGAATCAGAGTTGGAAGGGTCCCTGAGGGTCATCTAGCCCAACCCCCTGCAATACAGCAATCTTTTTGCTCAACTTGGGATTCAAACCCATGACCCTGAGATTGAGAGTCTCTATGGATGGAGCTATCTGCTATGTCTTAAAAAGTATCTTAAAAAGCAGAGACATCACCTTGCCGACAAAGGTCCATATAGTTAAAGCCATGGTTTTCCCAGTAGTGATGTATGGAAGTGAGAGCTGGACCATAAAGAAGGCTCATCGCCGAAGAATAGATGCTTTTGAATTCTGGTGCTGGAGGAGACTCTTGAGAGTCCCATGGACTGCAAGAAGATCAAACCTCTCCATTCTGAAGGAAATCAGCCCTGAGTGCTCACTGGAAGGACTGATCCTGAAGCTGAGGCTCCAAGACTTTGGCCACCTCAGGAGAAGAGAAGACTCCCTGGAAAAGACCCTGATGTTGGGGGAGATGGAGGGCACAAGGAGAGGGGACGACAGAGGACGAGATGGCTGGGCAGTGTTCTCGAAGCTACCAGCATGAGTCTGACCAAACTGCGGGAGGCAGTGGAAGACAGGAGTGCCCTGTGTGCTCTGGTCCAGGGGGTCACAAAGAGGCAGGCACGACTAAACAACAACACCTGCTATGTTCTTATGAAAACCACAGGACGGGAGAAGACTTGTACCCATTTGGGGGTTTCCCTTGGGGCAACTGGCTGGCCGTTGTGGGAACAGGGGGCTGGGCTGGGTGGGCCCGATCCAGCAAGCACTTATGAAGGTCTACATAATTGCGTGGCCACAAGCTCCTCTCTCAGCCTCCTCGATGGGGATGGTGGCAATGTGACAACTCTCAGCCTTGAACCAGAGAGGCTGCTCCAGACAGCCCAGACCCTTGTTCCCGGGGCTGTCGAGATGCGGTGCAAGGCCTTTCCAGAATGGGAGGGCTCTCTGTTTCCCAGGAGCAAGCAAGCAAGCAGAGGGGGGGGGTCGTTGAACAGGGCTGGCATAAGAGACAAAAGGGGCTGGGATACGTGGGCGAGTCTGTGACCTATTTGAGGCTTCCCCCCTCCTCCCCGCTTGCAGAGACTGCTCAGACACCTGACTCAGCCTGCAAAAGTGTGCTGGGGGCGTTATTTGTAAATATCTCCCCCCCCCCTTTTGCTTGGGCTGCTGAGTCACCTCATCTGGGTCACCCGGCTCAGCCAGCTGTGGCTTCTCAGTGGGGCCCAAGCCCACAGCTGAGCCATCAAGTCAGGACCCCGTTTGATGGGTGGGCAAAGAGAGGAGGACTCTGTGAGGAAGGCTGGGGAGGAGTCCAGGGAGGGGGGGGGTTCACCTGGAGATCCAAGCACGGGGGGGGGGGGCAGATGGGGGGGAAAGGCTTGCGGAGCACTTGGCACCCAGGTTCACTTTCCTCCCTGTAGGCAGATGGAATGATGTTTGCAGAGGCGGCAAAGGGGCTGGAGGGGAAGGGGAGATGCAGAGCCAGAAGAGGCAGGTGGGGGAGGAGAGTGACCCCCCCTCCGGAAAAGCAGGAATTCCAGGAGGCAGTCTGTGCATGAGAGGCTAGGCGCTTCCCCTGGAGTGGAAGCCAGGGCCCAGCACACCATTCGCCACACGACAGCCTATAGACGGAGGGGCACATGCAGTGGTGGTCAGAGGGTCCCCGAGGCTGAGAGGGACCTAAAGTGCACAGAGGCAACATGTCCTCTGGGGACCTGCCTGGCCTTAGAATAACAGCAACAACAACAATTATTATTATTATTATTAATACACCGCCCATCTGGCTGAGTTTCCCCAGCCACTCTGGGCGCCTCCCAATCGAGTGTTAAAAACAATACAGCATTAAATAGTAAAAACTTCCCTAAACAGGGCTGCCTTCAGATGTCTTCTAAATGTCATTTAGTTGTTTATTCCCTTGACATCTGATGGGAGGGCGTTCCACAGGGTGGGCGCCACCACTGAGAAGGCCCTCTGCCTGGTTCCCCGTAACCTCACTTCTCACAGGGAGGGAACTGCCAGAAGGCCCTTGGAGCTGGACCTCAGTGTCCGGGCAGAACGATGGGGGTGGAGATGCTCCTTCAGGACCAAGGCAAAGAATTGTAAAGTTTGGAGGGCCCCTGTGGGTCATCTAGTCCAACCCCCTGCTATAGCAGGAATCACAACTCCAGAGACCCTGGCGGGTGGCCCCCCGGCCTCTGCTTAATAACCTCCAAGGAAGGAGAGTCCACCGCCTTCCGGGGAGTTGAAGAGCAGAAGCAGACAGCCGGCTATGCAGACGCCTTGGACCCCGGCCTCCCCTGGGCAAATGAGGGGCTCCTGCCTGGCAGAAGAGGAGCTGCCCCCCATGGGAAGAAGCACACTGCTTGGCAGGGGCACCCCAGGCCTTTCAACAAGAGAGGGATTTAGACTGGCTCCTGGGGCCCCAGAGCCAAGTCTCAGGGGCAGGAAGGAGCAGGAGAGTGGAAGCAGCGAGCAGATAATTGCAAGGAAAGGCAGAACAATGCGCTGAGTCTCTGTTCTTAGTTCTTCCTTACGTCCCCCCCCCCCTTCAGAGTCTGGGATGGCCTCGAAACAAAGGTAACCAAATTCAGACAGGTGACAAGTGACCCCTGGTCCACAGTGCTGGCTGGGCTGCACCTCCTCTAGACTACTGCAAGGCGCTGGCTCTGGGGCCTCTGCTGCAGAAGTCTGGGGAGCTGCAGTTAGCGCAAAAGGACACAGGAAAAATAGATGCCCATGGGGGGTGGGGGATGCTATGCCAGTTTAGACATGGACACGCTGTGTTCCTGACCCCTTCCCAGAGAGGCTTCCCTGGCACCGAATTCATTCCCTTTCTGTCCCCAGTTTGCCCAAGAAATTGGCAGAGTCCGTTTCCGGCGCCATTCCACTTCCACGGGACCGCCTCTCCTGGTCTGTCCCATGGAGGACCTTAAGGTCCACAAATGACAACACTTTGGAGGTCCCAAGTCGCAAGGTGGTTAGATTGGTCTCAAAAGGGCCAGGGCCTTTTCAGTACTGGCCCCGATGTGGTGGAACGCTCTGTCACAAGAGACTGGGGCCCTGCGGGACTTGACATCTTTCCGCAGGGCCTGCAAGACAGAGCTGTTCCACCAGGCCTTTGGTTTGGACTCAGTCTGACCCTTATGTTTCCCTCCCCTTACGGTTGTGATCTATGGGCTACTTTTAAAATGAGGCTGCATTTTAAATTGCATTTTAACCTGTATTTTAAATTGGTGTTTTTTTCCCTATTATGTTTTTATTTTAATTTTACTGATGTTAGCCGCCTTGAGCCCAGCTCTGGCTTGGGAGGGCAGGGTATACTGTATTTTTCGCTCTATAAGACACACTTTTTTCCTCCTAAAAAGTAAGGGGAAATGTCTGTGCATCTTATGGAGCAAGTGCGTGGTCTCTGGAGCCGAATTGCCCAGGGGAGAAAAGCAGATCGTGCTTTTTTTTTTTTTTTTAAGAAAGGGGGAAGGGGGTGTTGAAACAAAGCTGCTGAGCAGCTGCTGATCAGCAAGTGATCGGGAGGGAGATAAGGGACTCTAGCGATAAAGGAGGCTGCCTGGGAGGGGGGAGGTAAAAGCCCATGGATCCTCAGGATTTTTACATTGGGTCACCCCAAATTCACCATCAGATCACATTGCATGTCCATGGCTATAGCCTACACCCAAAAATCATGCATCCATTGTTTCGTGGGGCCGCAATGATGCAAAAACGTGGTTACAAAGCATGGATCCACATGGATCCTCAGGATTTTTGCACTGGGCTACCCAAAACTCACCGTCAAATCACATGTCTGTGGCCACAGCATGAACCACAAAAATCATACATCCACTGTTTCATTCAGAATTTTTTTTCTTCTTGTTTTCCCTCTCTAAAAACTACATGCGTCTTATGGTCAGGTGCGTCTTACGGCGTGAAAAATACAGTAAATTAAATGTATTATTTATTATTATTATTATTATTATTATTATTATTATTATTATTATTATTATTATTTCCATCGAGCCGTTTCCCTGTGGCATTGGGCTTCTACCTGCTGCCGTTTGTCCCCGACCTTGCGTGGCATTTCTTCCGATTCTCAGGCTGCGTCCGTTGCTCTGGGAAACGAGGCTGAAGAGCAGCTCCCGTTCAAATACAAAACGGCAAGGAGGGGGGAAAGCTGTCCGCCTGAACAGCGACCAGAAAACATTTTGCTCCCTGCAGGTCTGCATGATATCGCAACCCCAAAGGCGACCCAAATCCATCTCCCTGCTTGCTGGCATTCCCCTGCTGCTGAAGGGAGGAGTCCGGCAGGCGCTTGCCCTTGGCCCCCCCCCCCCCCCGGTCCTGGCATCCTCTCTGCAGGGCAAGGCCAGCTGGGCACTGAGACCCAAAAGCTTCTGCAGGCAGTAGCTGAACAGGCAGAGCCTGCCTGGAACCCCAGGCGGGTTTATTAATAACACTTAGCAGAATTTGGGGCTGCTCAGCCGAGTCTCTAAATCCCACCTGCTCTTCTGCAGGGATGCACAATATTTCGGAAGATACAGGCTGCACCCACTGAACTTGGCCGGAGGCTCATTTGTCTCCTTCCTTAATGGATGCAGATGACAAGGACCAGCCCTTTGGGATCCGGGTGGCATTTATCCTGAGGCAGGCAAGCAGGGAAGCTGCCAGAGCTGGCGCCCACCAGAGCCCTTTCTGAGCCTCAAAGGGGACATGGTGTCCTCTCCTGGAGAACTTCTGCTGCAGCCTCCTTGTTTCTGCAGAGGCCACAGACTGAGCCTCCGTCTCACTTGGAAATCAGGAAACTGAGCCGCCGGCAACACGCCAAAGGCGCTTCCTTCCCATTTGCAGAACAAGTGTCAAGAGAAAGAGTCCCGTTTTGCTGTCGGAACAGGAGCAGCTGTTTAATGTCTTCCTCCTGGCGGATGAAACGTCACGGCAGTCGTTCCCTTAAGCCATTTGCCACCTGCCTTTTGCAACCTGGCCAAACAGTGGGTCTCTGCAGCTGGTTTGGACCACAACTCCCAGCAGCCCCTGCTGGCCCAGCTCCATGGGGGTGGGGCAGCGGGTGGGAGCACCGTCACACTGGACTGGGGATGATGGGATTTGTAGTCCAGCCTGGAGGATACCAAGACGGGGAAAGCAAGCCTAAGGAACTCCTGGGCTCCCGGAAGTTTCGCTGTTGTGGTTGTTACTACAGCCATTACTAACTTGTGTTTCTTATCTGTCCTTCGCCGCAAGGTTCTAGGGAGTGTTGCAGCACAGGAAAATACAAGAAAGAGCCCCCAGTTCCCTGCACACCCCCCCTTCATCTGTAGACCTCCGGGTGGTTCACAACATAAAACTGCAGTATACAGAAAGTGGGAGATTTGAGGCCAGGTCTCCCAGACAGAAGCTTTATAGTCAGATTTTAAATCTGCACCAGCTCATTCAGCACAGGACTTAAGAACCAGGTTCTGTGCAGAGCTGGAAAATGTTTTACACCCCAAGGCTGCATATTTGACTGTGGAACAGGATCCCTCTGAAAGAGATGGTCTCTCCTTGGCTGGAGGTTTTTAAGCACCGGTTGGATGGCCACCTGTCAAGGATACTTGAGTTGAGATTGGGGTGGACTAGATGATCCTCAGGGGCCCCTTCAAAGTCGGCCATTCTCGGATTCTATTATTCTCCCCTGTCCCAGTTGGATACTTTATCACCAACCTGCCTCCCTGTTTAGGGAAGTTTTTAATATTTAATGCTGTATTGTTTTTAACACTTGATTGGGAGCCGCCCAGAGTGGCTGGGGAAACTCAGCCAGATGGGCGGGGTATAAATAAAATTATTATTATTATTACTACTACTACTACTACTATTGTTACTCAAGGAGACAGAGCTGGAAAATACTTTGCATCCCAAGGAACTGCACTCAAGTGGGAAAGTTAAGCAATATATTGATATATAATCCAAAACCAGTTTGAAGTCCGTATTGTGACCTGGCAATATACTGCAAATCTTGATGTGTGTGTTGGGCCTGGGATTTCTCCAGCCCTGCCCGCCTGGTCCCGCCCTGCTCTTCGCTGCACTAGCGACAGAGAGGAAGGTCACTGCAGGACAGAGATCTTAAGCCCCGGTTGGCACTGCCAGATGGGCACACACGTCCCCTCGCCCCCCTCCCCCGCTCAGCGGGTTTGCCTTTTGCTTCTGACCCCTGGGGAGCCTGGCAGGCGGGCAGAGAAGGTCAGGCAAGCTTCCTCTCCAGCTGTGAGCTTGCTGGCCAGATGTGCAGCAGCTCAGGCAGGCGAGAGACTCTGGCGGACTCTGCGGGTCAGAAAGGCACCGATCCTGCGAGGGCTGCAAGGCCCGGCCTGGCTCTCCTGCCAGGTAGAAAAATGCAAGCTGGAATCCAGGAACCTTGGGGGCAGCCAATCTGTGGGGTAAAAGCCTGCTGGTTTGGGGAGAAGGGGGTTGCAGGAAGCGCCATGAGGGCAGGCAGCTCTCCTAGCACAAACTGTAGTGGATTCGCACCCAAGACCCCAATTTCTCTTAAGAAATCAGCCAGGAAGCTAAGAAGGCCAGTTGAGGATGTCATGAAGAACACAAGCAGAGTCTGCCAGATGAGGCCAGTGGTTCAACTCGCCCAGCATCCTCTTCTCACAGTGGCCACCCAGATGCCCCTTATGGGGAACCCACAAGCAGGATTCGAACACAAGAGCCTCCTTCTCCCCTCCTGCAGCTTCCAGCAAGTGGTATTCGGATGCACTGCTGCCTCCGACTGTGGAGGGCAGAGCCAATAGCCCTTTCCTCCTCCCTGAATTTGTCCAATCCTCTTTTAAAGCCTCCTTTTAATCCTCCTTGTGGCAGTGAGTTCCACAGTTCAACTTTGCACTGCATGAAAAACTTCCTTTTATTTGTCCTGAATCTTCCAGCTTCATTGGACACCTGGCCCAGGAGCGGGTTCAAGGTGGGGCTCCCCACACATGAGAGAGACGCCCACACTCCACAGGCTACCCTTCCCCTTGCCGGGGTCGGGCTAGATGACCCTCAGGGATCCCTTTCTGCTCTTCAATTCTATGAATCTGCTATTCTCACTCCACAAGATGGAGACCTCCCTCGCTGGGTTTCCTAGGCAATGACAGAAGCCAAAGAGGCTCTGGGCTCTCCGGCCAAAAGGCTTTGCCAATTCCCACTTCCAGCTGCAGGACTGGGAAGCGTCCTCTCGCCTTTGGCAAGGAAAGGGAGACGCTCCGTGGGAAGAGGACTCGGCTGGGGAGGCAGATTTATGTTGGGGCTGTGTTGAGCCAGCAGGCCTTCAAGAGCAACCAAGAACCCGGTGGGTGGTGGGGAGTAGATGAATCAGAGAATTACAGAGTTGGGACCCCAGGGGTCATCTATCCCAACCCTCGGCAACGCAAGAATCACACCTAAAACATCCAGGACAGACAGCCCTCCAGCCTCTGTTGAAAAACGCAAAATGAAGGAGACTTCAGGGGAGTCTGTTCCACTGCCAAACAGCTCTCCCTGTCTTAATGTTTACTTGCAATCTCCTTTCTTGTTGTTGGAAGCCGTGGGTTCGAGTCCTGCCCTCCGGAGCAGGAGAAAACAAGCATGCTCCCTCTTTCATTAAGATATTTGAAGGTGGCTCTTGTATCTCATCTCAGTCCCCTCTTTTCCAGGCCCTTCATCGTTCCTCACCAGGCTTGCTTTCCAGATCCTCTGCACACATTCCAGCTTGCCACAGAGTAAGAGAATACGAGAGCTGGAAGGGAACCCCAGGGGTCATCTAGTTCAACCCCCTGCAAGGCAGGAATCTCAGCTGAAACATCCCTTGTCCATATCCTTCTTAAATGGTGGAGCCCAGAACTGGGCACAGGACTCCAGGACAACCTGCTCTTGGGTGAGGAGCTTCGAAGCCTGACCAGCCTGGTCAGGACAGAGAAAAGGAAGCCCTTCTTCATGCAGCACATAAACTGTGGAACTCCTTGGGGCAGAGATGGCCACCAACTTGGAGGACTTTAAAAGAGGATTAGACAGATTCATGGAGGAGGAGAGAGCTGGCAGCGGCTCTTAACCACCCTGGCACGGCTCTGCCAGGGGCCAGCAACGCTTCTGAATCCCAGCTGCTGAAAAAAATGTTTAAAATAACCTTTTCTTAAAGAAAACCCCCAAAGCCTTCCTTGGAGGAATTCTAGGTGCCAAAATCGCAAGGGAGCAGGAAAGACTATTTATGTTCATGACCACGGCTGCGCGGATGTTACTGGCCCAGAGATGGAAAGAAGATAAAGTCCAGAGAAGGCAGGCAGATCAAGTGGATGAATTATGCCAAAATGGCCAAAATGACCGGAAGAATCAGAAATCAGGAAGACCAAAATTTCAATAAGGAATGGGGAAAATTTATAACCTATCATAAAAACCACTGCAAACAGTTAAAACCTTTAGTAGGATTGGAATACCACCCGTAGTTTAAAGGTGAATTTTGGACACAATGGAGAGGTAAAAGATTTGGATGCAGGAGGAAATGATTAACAGTAGGACCCACGCAATGACAAACCTAGACAGCATCTTAAAAAGCAGAGACATCACCTTGCCAACAATGGTCCGCATAGTTAAAGCTCTGGTTTTCCCAGTAGTGATGTATGGAAGTGAGAGCTGGACCACAAAGAAGGCTGATTGCCGAAGAATTGATGCTTTTGAATTCTGGTGCTGGAGAAGACTCTTGAGAGTCCCATGGACTGCAAGAAGATCAAACCTCTCCATTCTGAAGGAAATCAGCCCTGAGTGCTCACTAGAAGGACAGATCGTGAAGCTGAGGCTCCAATACTTTGGCTACCTCATGAGAAGAGAAGACTCCCTGGAAAAGACCCTGATGTTGGGAAAGATGGAGGGCACAAGGAGAAGGATGAGATAGTTGGACAGTGTTCTCGAAGCTACCAGCATGAGTCTGACCAAACTGCGGGAAGTAGTGGAAGACAGGAGGGCCTGGCATGCTCTGGTCCAGGGGGTCACGAAGAGTCGGACACGACTGAATGACTCAACAACAACAACAGGACCCACAAAGGGGAGGAGGAGGGAATTCTGGGAGATTCCTGGGACTCTTTATTTATATGTTTGATGTGACTGTAAAGTTTTAATCTGAAAAACCAAATAAATATATGTATTGGGGGGGGGAGAACCCCAGTTGCTGGAAATTGTGGGATGGGAGACAGCTCTTACGTTCCTCTCTACCTTGGGGTGTCTGGCTGGCCACTGCTCTGATGCAGCAGGCTCTCCTTGGATTCCCAAATCGAGCCTCCATGGACAGAGCCAGTCTACCTTGAAATGGCAGAGAACAAGAGTGGGGAAAGGCTCCCATTTGGAGGCATTTGGTTGGCTGCTGTGAGAAGAGGCTGGAGGGTTCACTGGCCGGATCCAGCTGAAGGCTCTCCTTGTATTGCCTTTGTCCACACATAGCCAAGGAAGGAAGAGGGAGGGAGGAGTCCCCGGAAGGTGGCAGCCGCGCCCGTCCTCCGCCCCCCCCCCAGGGAGCCACCACTGGGGAAACCCAAGCGGAAGCCGCAAGAAGCCGCCCAACCACCTGCGCAGCCCAACAACTTCCTGGCACTGCCCGCAGAACTTCCTGCCTGCCGAGGCTGCTCTGAGACAGGCAGGGTCAGGCAGGCAGTGCCAGGGAGGTGGGCAAGACATGCCCAGAAGGGCACTCCTAGGAGGAAACCTCAAGAAATTCGGCAGCTTGGCAGAATCCATTGGGGGGACTCCAAAGAACTCAAAGAATCATTGAACTTCAGGGCCAGAAGGGACCCAAGGATCATCTAGTCCAACCCCGTGCAATACAAAACTCACAGCTGATCACCCAGATGCTGACTCCTCTCTCCAAACACCTCTGTCTCCTACTTCTGAGAGCCACGTCACTGTCTTTCTGAAGGTGAACATCTTTTTAATATTGTATTTTAATATTGTGTTGGAAGCCGCCCAGAATGGCTGGGGAAACCCAGCCAGATGGGCAGGGTATAGAAAAATATTATTATTATTATTATTATTATTATTATTATTATTATTATTATTATTCCAATACTCCCCCTTCCTTTTCCCTATTTTTGTACAGGCTTAAAATTGAGATTCATCTCTTTATTGCCAGATCCTGAAAGGGAGGAGCTTTCAGCTGTGATTTTTGCATTGCAGGGGGTAGGACCAGATGGCCAGTATCATGTTCCCCTTATACAAATCCAGGGCGCAACCACATTTGGAATAATACTATAATATTGTAGAGTTTGAAAATGTTCAGAAAAGGGCCACCCAAATAATTGAGGGGAGGGAGCGACTCCCTTAGAAAGAAATGTTGCAGAGTTTCGGACTTTTCAGTTCAGAGAAGAGGCTCGTGAGAAGTGACATGTTAGAATCATAGAACTGGAGAGTTGGAAGGGACCACACAGGGTAATCTAGTCCAGCCCCCCGCCATGCAGGAATCTTTTGCTCAATGAGGGGCTCAAACCCACAACTCCAATAAATTACAGTCGTACCTTGGAAGCTGAACAGAATCCGTTCCAGAAGTCCGTTCGACTTCCAAAACATTTGGAAACCAAAGCACGGCTTCTGATTGGCTGCAGGAAACTCCTGCAGCCAATCGGAAGCCGCGGAAGCCCCATCAGACAGTCGGCTTCCAAAACTAGTTGGCAAACCGGAACACTCACTTCCGGGTTTGCGGCGTTCGGGAGCCAAAACGTTAGAAAACCAAGGTATGACTGTATTGTAAAGCGTGGAGAACTTGTGGACCTTCAGTGATGTTGAATGAGGAGATTCAGGGTGGGTGCAATAAAGTTAACCTGTGGAACTCCCTCCCACAAGAGATAGGGGTAGCTTTAAGAGAATATTAGAGGAATTCATGGATACAGATATCAATAGCTGGCTCTGTTCTGCCTCCACAGTCAGAGGCAGCAAGGATTCTGAATCCCAGTTGCTGGAAACCCCAGGAGGGGACAGCATTGGACTTGAGTTCAAATCCTGATGGTGATTTCCATTTGAGGCATCTGGTTGGGAGAAAAGGAAGAACTTTCTGACAGCACTGGCATTCAGTGGCAGCCACAGAGCATGCCAGGCAGCCTGGACGAAACGGCGGCCGAGGGCAGTGCCAGCCTGTGAGTCAGAGGGCAGAGATTCCTCGTCCAGCTCCAGCCTTCCGCCCCCACCCCCACCCCAGCTGCCGGAGGGGAGGGAAGCAGCTGCCCCCTGGCTTGCCAAGGCCTGGAGGGCAGTGACAACGGGCAGCTCAGGCCCTTTCATCAAAGCAGGAGCCCTTCGACCGCCCCATGGAGCAGAGGCGGAAAGGGAGCCTGGAAGAAGTGGGACCCCCAGGGAAGGCAGGAAGCCCGCCCACCCCAAGTGGGCTTCAGCCAGCCCCCTTTTCCAGCCTGGCCTGCCTCGCAGGACTGCTGTGGGGACGAGGCGGGGAAGATGGGAGAAGCATGCAGCAACCTCCCATTGCCCCTCGCCAGCCAAAGGACTTCTGCATTTTTCAGGAAACTCAAATTGTTGCCTCCGCGATTCCATTTGTAACCAGCTCAACATTGTATTTGGTGTTGCATCCTGGAGCCCTGACAGCCGCCACTCCCTCTTCCAGTTCTCTCTCTGAAACAAGGCTCCCTTTTTGTAAAAATCCACCACCAAAAATCCCCTCTCTTGTTGTTGTTTAGTCGTTTAGTCGTGTCTGCCTCTTCGTGACCCCCTGGACCAGAGCACGCCAGGCCCTCCTGTCTTCCACTGCCTCCCACAGTTTGGTCAAACTCATGTTTGTAGCTTTGAGAACACTGTCCCACCATCTCGTCCTCTGTCGTCCCCTTCTCCTTGTGCCCTCCATCTTTCCCAACATCAGGGTCTGTTCCAGGGACTCTTCTCTTCTCAGGAGGTGGCCAAAGTCTTGGAGCCTCAGCTTCAGGATCTGTCCTTCCAGGGAGCACTCAGGGCTGATTTCCTTCCGAATGGAGAGGTTGGATCTTCTTGCAGTCCGTGGGACTCTCCAGAGTCTCCTCCAGCACCAGAATTCAAAAGCATCAATCCCCTCTCAAAACACCCCAGTTCCCTGATTCTTAGAGCTGAGCTCTCTCTCGTAAGGCAAACCTCTCCTGCCAAGTCTTCATTCCTTTGACAAGTTACAGACAGGCATAAAATTGAGATCCATATTGAAAATCACATTATTTGCAGATGGGGGACACACACACACACCCCCAGCCCACTTTTGGCTGTGCTTCATGCATTGCAGAGGGTTGGAGCAGATGACCTTTGGGATCCCCCCAATTTCTACGATTCTATATGGCAACTTTGATTTGGGGGTGCTTTCAGGCTGGGAGCGGGCAAGTTCCCAACTTCTTAGCATTTGGGGGGGGGGTAGGAATCACGGAGCCACAACAGGTTCAGTGCAGTAACATTTTCAAACAACAGGGTTTGGGGGAGCCTGCAAGACCCCAAATAACTGAGCAACAGGGTGGATAAAAATCAATGGTTTTTGAACAAATTTAATCAATGATTTTTTAAAATTTAAATTGGATTTTTAAAATAAAATGCTTTTGGAGGAAAACCTTTCTAAAGATAGTTTTCTATTTAAATTACATTATAGTCCAAAGGCTATTCATCAGGAAATAAGGTTTTGTTTTAAGTTTTTCATGTGTGCTAAAACTCAGTCTAAGGTTTTTGTTTGTTTGTTTTTAAAAATTGTTTAACCACATCAGTTAACAAACATGGATACATAGGTTCTAATGTTTTTGTTTTAGTTAAATATATAGTTTAAATTGTTACTAAGGAAATGATTATTCTTCTCCTTCCATTAAAGTACAGCAGAAAAGTTGTCCAAATATAAGCAGTTAACTTATTAAACCTCACAATAATTTCACAATTGTCTGTCTATGTATTTCTAATAGTATAACCAAATCTGTATTTTTTTATATAACTGTAAAAACTACTCTGAAAATTTATTATTCCAAAAATGAAACCTTCATCTGGTTGCAAACATTAAGATTATACCAGCAAGAATGAGTCTTTCTGTAAAAAAATGATGGTTTAAATCAAGTCTTACTGACTAGTGATTTAAATCGATTTGACTTAAATCAAATCCTCCCGGCTGAGCAACCATGCCCTCAGACACACAGACCCCACCACAAACACACCCACCCCAATCTCTTGGGCAGAGTTTGGCCCCGTCACCTGCAATGGGGAATCTGCTGGAGGGAGGCAAAGTTCCACCCACCTGCCTGGCATCGGGCAGCCCCCTGGGCATCACATCTTGTGCACGTGCCTCTCCCTGCTCAGCTGCCCCAGCGACCAGCCCAAGGGATGGGCCAGGGTGGCACAGCATGGCAAGATGCCCACCCAGAAGCACCTGGGCCGAGGCAAACTCAGGGGTGCCAGGTGCTCTTTCTGTGTGCAACAGGACTGGCACCATCTGCCCATCTGCCGGGCTCTCCTTGGCTTCCCTGGCAGGAGGGGAGTTGGAGAGGGTGGCATCAGCCCTGCCTCACACGGCAGAGTCGCCTGAAGCCAAGCAGAGGGAGCTCAGTTGCTGGAGCACAATAATAAATTTTATTTATACCCCGCCCTCCCCGGGCTCAGGGCGGCTAACACCAATAAAATCACAGTAAAAACATAATAAGGGGCGTGGATTTAAAATACAGGTTAAAATGCCATTTAAAATTCAGCCTCATTTTAAAAGTAGCCCATAGATCAAAACCATAAGGGGAGGGAAACATAAGGGTCAGACTGAGTCCAAACCAAAGGCCAGGGAGAACAGCTCTGACATGCAGGCCCTGCCGAAAGATGTCAAGTCCCGCAGGGCCCTGGTCTCTTCTGATAGAACGTTCCACCAAGTCGGGGCCAGTACTGAAAAGGCCCTGGCCCTAGTTGAGACCAATCTAACCACCTTGTGACATGGGACCTCCAAAGTGTTGTCATTTGTGGACCTTAAGGTCCTCCGTGGGGCAGACCAGGAGAGGCGGACCCATAGACTCTTAATCTCAGGGTTGTGGGCAAAAAGATTTCTGCATTCATTGCAGGGGGCTAGGCTAGATGACCCCTGGGGTCCCTCCACCTCCAGAATTCTATTTTTCTAAGGCAGCAGCCGCGCCAGTGTCGGGGTGTGTCTGCTTCACACAAGCTACGTGGTGGCAGGCACCACGGCACCAGAGTGCCACAGGGAGTGCCATGGGTGGGTGGGGAAGGGGAAAGGTGGCCCCCACATGTGGGCAGAGGGCGAATGTCCTTCTGAACCTGGGCCTCCATTGCAAGGCAGTAATGGTTCTTACGGTCAGGCAGATGTGCAGGATTTAGCCCCGTGAGCAAGACCGTAAGCCCAAAGGACTCGCACTCAAGACCAGCAGAGGCAGCTGCCAGGAAGAGGGGTGCTGAAGCCCCAAGCAGCCCCCACTCCCCACCCCCTGGCAGCCCAGATAGCAGACGGCAGCTCCCTCCTCGCACCGCCCCCCCCCTGGTTTGAGAGGAAAGAATCTTTGAAAACGTGACAGAAATGTCTTCTGTTGCTTGGAAACCAAACGGCAAAACCAAGCGAACCCCCTAAATTACTATTCTTAGGTTCTGGAGCGGGTGGTCGCAGACCAGATCCAGGCGCTCTGGGAGGAAGCGGGTTTTCTGGATCCGTTTCAATCGACGTTTAGGCCTGGTTTGAGCACAGAAACTGCTTTGGTCTCCCTGCATGATGACCTCTGTTGGGAGAGAGGGGGGGAAATGTGCCCCTGTTAATTCTCCTCGACCGCTCAGCGGCTTTCAATTCCATCAGCCATGGGGTCCTTTTGGACTAGGGGTGGGTGGAACCGCTTTGTGGTGGTTCCGGTCCTACTCAGACGGTTTGTTCCCAGAGGGTGATGCTTGGGGGGTGTTCTTCGGCCCCATGGAGCCTTCAATGTGGGGTTTTTGAGGACTCAATTCTATCCCCTATATACTGTTTAACATCTACCGGTACATGAGACCACTGAGTTGTGTTATTCTGAGGTTTGGGGTACATTGTCAGAAATATACTGATGACACACAACTCTGCTTCTCCTTGACACCTGCAGGTGAGGCTGTGGAAGTGCTGGCAGTCTTGCCTCAGTAATGGACTGGATGAGAGCCACAAACTGAAGCTCAATCCAGAGACGACTGAGGCTGTTAGTGGGTGGTTCCTCAGACCAGATGGCTGGGAGGTGGCCTGCTCTTGATGGGGATACGTTTCCTCTGGAGGAGCAGGTTTGTAGCCCGGGGATCCTCCTGGATCCTTTGCTGTCGCTTGAGGCTCAGGTGGCCTCAGTGGCCCAGAGTGGCCCATCAGCTTCACTGGTGGCCCAGCTATGCCCCTATCTGGACAGGGAGAGCCTAACTACTGTTCTCTATGTTCTGGTATCCTCAAGGTTACTAGATTGCTGCAATGCGTTCTATGTAGGGCTGCCTCTGCCTCGGAAACTTCAGCTGCCAGGTTGCTCAGTGGAGCAAGACGGTCTGAGCATATTACACCAATTCTGGTCCGACTGCACTGGTTACCGATTAGTTTCTGGGCCCAATTCAAAGTGCTGGTTTTGACCTATAAAGCCTTAAATGGCTCAGGACCGCAATGACCACCTCTCTCCATATGAACCTACCCGGACCCTGAGATCACCTTCCAAGGCCCTCCTTCATGTGCCTCCTCCATGTGAAGTCCAGAGGGTGGCAACACGAGAACGGGGCCTTCTCTGCAGTGGCTCCCCGTCTGTGGGATGCTCTCCCCAGGGAGGCTCGCCTAGCACCCCCATTACATCTCTTTAGGCACCAGGTGAAAACATTTCTCTGTAACCAGGCCTTGGCCGGTTAACATTCTATGGTCTTTTAAATCTGTTTCTGGGAGGGGGGGCAAGGGGTTTGCTTTTGCTCTTGTTCTCATGATGCATTTTGGGTTCTCACTTTGCATTTGTGAATCGCCCTGTGGTCTTCGGATGAAGGGTGGTACACAGATTTAATAAATAATAATGAATAATAATACTATGGTGCTCGTTCGACAATAAATGGTGACCTATGAGATTAGGAAAAGAGATACGAGGGAGTTGCCAGTGCCCGCCCACCCCACAAAAAATGGGTAAGGCTGAGTGGCCAAGAAACATGTGGGAGGGTGGAAGGAAGGAAGGGAAGACTAGAAGCTTGTCTTTGACAGAGCCACAGAAGACGGGCGGGTGCCTGTCCCCACCCCCAGAACACTTGCCGCCTCCGGCACAAGACAAATTGCAAGAGAGAGGCCAACGCCCAGGAATCTGCCACACTCCAGCCCCCCAGAGCTGCCTGTGGGTCAGTGGAGCTCTTGAGCCACAAACACAAGGCAGCTGCCGCAGGATCCAAGCACAGCAAAAGCCACAGAAAACCCAGAAGAAAAATGTGGGGCGTTTCGTACCCTAGCTGTAAGAGCCCCAAGGAGAGGGTGGGGCTGGGAGCGACCCACAGAATCATAGAATTGTAGCGGTGGAAGGGAACTCCAAGAGACATCTAGTCTAACCCCTGCCATTGCAGGAATCAGAGCCGCCTCCCTGCCGCACTGCCGGACCACCCCAGACTTCAGTTCTCCCCCCCCCCTCCAGGACTCCAAAGTCCGGGGTTCTTCAGAGACCCCCCAAACAGCCCAAACAAACTGTGCAGCCCAGGCAAAGGGGCACAACCCACAAATCTGGAATGGAATGGGGAGGCCATGGGGACTGTGTATTATATATATATATATATATATATATATATATATATATATATATATATATATATGTGTGTGTGTGTGTGTGTGTGTGTGTGTGTGTGTGTGTGTGTGTGTATAAAACCAGCCCTTTGCCCACAATACACTTTTGGGGGGGGTGGAGAAGAGCAGAGTTGACCACTAAGCCAGTTGCCCCCTGTCTGGCACCAAGCAAAAGGCAATTTGTTCCAAGCCAAGCTTTCCTTTGCAAATCCAGACTTGAGTGTCCCTCCAGTGAAGGTGGAACAAGCTGGTTTTCTGCTGCCTGGATTCAAAGTACAAGAAAGGAGATTCGGGCTAAACACCTGGAAGGACTTTCTGGCGGAAAGAGCCATTCAGTGGCAGAATGGACTCTCCTTCCTGGCAGGTTTTTAAGCAGAGCTTGGCTGGCCATCCGTCAGGGATGCTTGAGCTGAGATTCCTGCATCATTGGGGGGGGGGTGGACTAGAGGACCCCTGGGGTCCCTTCCAACTCTGCAGTTCTACAATTATATGATTCCCTTTCCCAGGGTTAGCTCAGAGTTAAGAGTCCCTTAAATGGGAAAGGGCACAGAACCTGTTTCTGGGCCCCAGGCAGAGCAGGACCCCCTTGCAAGCCTTGCTCTCCCCCCCCCCAGCCCAAAATTGCAGAAGGGAAGGAAGCAACTTCTGCCAGAGCTTCACTGTGATACAAAATTGCCTATCACACACATAGCAATATATCAAATACAGTCATACCTCGGGTTACAGACACTTCAGGTTGCGTGTTTTCAGGTTGCGAACCGTGCCGAACCCGGAAGTACTGGAACGGGTTACTTCTGGGTTTCGGCGGTCACGCATGCGCAGAAGCACTAAATTGCGCTTTGCACATGTGCAGAAGCGCCGAATCACAACCCGCGCATGCGCAGACGCGGTGCTGCGGGTTGCGAACATGCCTCCTGCATGGATCACATTCACGACCCAAGCGCCCACTGTATATTTAATTCAAATGAGATCTTAGGAAGATTAAACTACAAAGCCAGAAGTTTTAGCTGTGTGGATTCATCTTTCGCCAGCGGGAACAAAACAGAGAAGCAAACGAAACACTGGCCATTTGTGCAGTTTTGCCAAATTATATACTGTATTTGAAAGAGCGGCTTAAAAGTTCTGTAAGAGCCCCTTTCCTTGATCCATAGGAACACAGGTGGACTAAAAGCAAGAATGTCTCATTTTGTATCAACTGAAGGGGAAACTGTATCCAGTTAATGACTAAGCAAAATAGGACTCCTAAGAGGCGCCACAAGAAGACCAGAAAGTATCATCCTTTATGTTGGAAACATGGATCAGGCGAAGAAACTCACTTTCCATTATGGTGTCTCTTTCCCAGAGAAGAAGCTCTTAGGGGAAATGTGAGACCACAACGGCACTGAGACCTTCTCCCCCTGATGCTGACAGGGCACGGTCACCTCAACAAGTCCTAACAAGAATCAGAGAACCTCAGAATTGGAAAGGACCCCAAGGGCCATCTAGTCCAACCCCTGCAATGCAGGAAGAACCCAGGATAAACGAAAGAAAGGCAAGCCAGTTATTGGGAGCTACACGTTGATGCTGACCTATCAGAATGGCCCCTAGTTAATGGAGATCTTTGCTAAAGACTCCAGAGGAAGCTGGATGGTCGTGGGGCGAGAGGAGAGGTCCTCCTCTTTTTGAATCAGAAGCTGGCTAGAGAACTGGAAGTGGGGAGCAGAGACAAATGGGGCTGCTCCCCACAGAGGGATGTGGAAAGCACCCTCAGAAAGAGCAGAATTAGGGCATGAGCTTTTTAACTTGTCTGGAGTCGGGTGAACAGTGAGGTGAAACTGGAAGCACCAAATCCCCCACGCTAGAGATCATTAAGAAAGGAACTGGAAATAAAACTGCCATCATGCCATCTATAATGCGATTTGGGAGGCCTGCGCCCCGTTCTGTTCGCCTCTCCTCCAAGAGGATATCGCACAGCTGGAGAAGGTTCTGAAAATGATGGAGAGGGGGATTCAGAAACTCCCCTCTGGGGAAAAGTTGCAGCATTGGGGGATTTTCCGTTTACCAAAAAAGGTGAACAAGAAGCGACAAGATGGATGTTTATAAAATTAGGCACAGTGCAAGGTTTTTCTTCCTGTCTCACAATGCAGCTTCGTGAGCCGCCAACGAAACGGAGATCCAGAACTGGCAAGAGAAAATCTTCCTTCAAGCAACTTGTAGTCAACTTAAGGAATTTGATCCGGCCCACCTGCAGGGCTCCTTGGAGGTCCTCCTGGCCTGATCACCACTGGCACACACCTAGTGAACAGGTATGGCACAGGTAGCAATGCCAGGGCTTTTCAGGTCCTGGGGGTACCCAGCCAGTGTCCAGCGAGTGGCAAGGCCAAAGGAAGGCAATTCCTAAAGGCTGAGGACCACGTGGGTCAGGCAAGTCACCGGCTTCAGGACCCAGCCTCCCCAACGGGGCCACCGGGGACTTGACCAGCCAGCTGCTGAGGTGCCCCCCAAATCTGGGCTACAGCAATCTAAACATGGTCAGACCAGTCTTAGAAACTCAAATATATCAGCTAGGTGCCTGATGGCACCTGAGAACCAAGGTTACCGTCACCAAAAGAGAATGTCTACTTGCCATTTTGGGGCAAGATGGCTTCATTTTCCAAATGAGGGATTGAGTGTGCTTGAACATCCAGCTAGTTCATATGACAAGGTTGAGTTGGGTGAAGAGCTTTGAGAACTTAAAGAAGGAAAGTCCCTTGATCCAGGGACAATCGACATATATATTGGCCTCTCCCGACCTCTTTTTCTTAAGGGTTACACAGATCATTCATAACATAGAGATATTCTTCGCCAAGTGTGAGCTAGGCTGGGGAAAGCAAAGACAAGCCGCAACAATTCACGATAACATTGCTCTCTTCTTCTGCTCAGGCTTCACGGAAAAAGCATTTTCGTTCCTGAAATTCATTCTGATTGTGCAGATAAAATAGAATGGATAGAATTCCACAGGATGTGTTGCTAGTGTGTGAAAACAGTGAGGATCCAAGGTGCAGTCATGCACCTCCAGATGGTGGAGACATCAGGCACCCTCCTGGAACTCAGGCACCTTCACTTGGTTGCCAGTGGCCAGGAGCCAGGTGCAAAATGCGCCTGGCAGATTTCGAACACAGACCCAGAACACCCAAGGAGGCTGCCTTTGAGGAGTGCCCTTGGCTGCACCTGGAGGCCACGTAGAGAGTCTGGAAGGGAAAAGGACGCCCACAGAAGGATACAGGATGGGTGCAGGGTTCACCACCACCCTCACCCCTGGACTTCCGGCATCGAAGGCCAGAGCTGGACGAGTCCTTGGCATAAGGCTGTGGCACCTGTGGGTTGACCTGGTATTTCCAGGCCTTGACAAGATCCCCGCCTCCAAAACCAGTGATGCCACCGCAGTCCCAGGTGTCTCCCACGTAGCCCTTTCAGGGGGGGGGGGCTCCTGCAAGGCTCCTCCCTTCCTACCAAGCAAGGAGTGCCAGGCCACAGACAGACAGAAGGCATGAAGAGAGTAGAAGAAAAGAGGAAATCTCCCTGGTTTGTCCTGCTGCCGCCAAGGCCCCATCCTGCCCCTGGCAGCAGAGTGGACATACTTTTGAGGCTCCGACCAGCTCCCAGCGCTGCTCTGGTTCGCCAGAAGCAGCTCAGTCCTGCTGGCCACAGGACCTGGAAGCTGTCTGCGGACAAACGTCGGCTCCCTCGGCCAGTAAAGCGAGATGAGCGCCACAACCCCAGAGTCATCCGTGACTGGACCTAATGGTCAGGGGTCCCTTTACCTTTTTACCAGCTCCCAGATAGTAGCGGGAGGCAGAAATCCCGCTGCCCTGATGGATCATCAGCAGAAGCTCCCTGTGTAGCTTCCATTCCCTGCAGCAGCAACCTCCCTCCCTCTCATCCTGCCAGCTTCTGCATGTCTCTTTCCTTCTTCTTCTGCCCAGGGATGCTCAGGAACAGTCCAGACTCTGCCGTTCTCTTCACAGGGGTCCCCCCAAATATACCCCAGGCTCCCCGGATGCAGGTGGCCCTTCCCAGAAACCACCCTCTCTCTCACCCCACCCCCCGCCCTTTGTCCCACGCCAATCTCTCACCCGGAATCGTTTCCGTCCTTTGAGGCTCCCCGAGAGCTCCTGCCAAGCAGCACAGGTGGGGAGGTGGTGCTACAGGTTTGCCAACCTGCCAGCAGAGCGCAGGTGCTGCGCTGCCTCAGGGCAAGGCTTTCTGAGCCCTTCCACGCCCAGGTCGGGCGCGGGAGGTGCCACCCACCTTCCCTGCCTGACAGCTTCCACTCCCCCAGGCTGCCCTTCTTAGCAAGGGAGAGAGAAATGGGGTGCAAGCAGAACAGCTGGCATGGCTCCCCCCAGAGCTCTGCCCCCAGAGCCCCCCGACCACACAGAACAACAGCAATGGGCGCAGGCAGTGCCACGCAGAAGCGCCTCCTGCGCAGAGAGACGGAGCCACCAGCAAAAACCAAGGGAAATGGAGGGTGCTGCCATCACCACCACCGTCGCCATGGCACTGAGCCCCCACCCCCAGGGTCTGCCCCAGAGGGATGCTTTCACACCCTGACCCCAACCAAAGGCAGAATGGCTCTCCGGCCTGGGCACTCCAGGCCCAGAACCCTTCCAGAGAACACCCGCTGGGTCTCTGGCACTGGAGGTTCAGCCTCAGAGCGCCGGCATGAAAACAGTGCCTCTATGCTCGTGCAGAGGGCATCTCTATAACAGAAGCCAGGTTCATCGCAGAATTTACCAGGCAGGAGAAGCAGGGGGCGGGCAGCCTTTGCTTCCTTGGGGGTGTTTGGGGCCCTCCTCACAAGCTGCCCCCCAGTCCTTGCCTGTAACTACAGTGCCCAGTCAACCTCCCAAGCCCAGGACCCCTTTGCTGGAAGGTGGATGATTTGGGGGCTGCCCACCTGTTTTTGGGGGGGCCTTCCTGGGGTTCAGAATGAGCTGCTTTGCACACCAGGCTCCACTGCCCAACCCTGGAGGTTCTCCAGACCCCCCAGCTGGCCAACAACCCTCCATCCCTTTGGGGCGCATCTGGCAGCATCAACATTTGCCAGTGCGCGGGGGAGGGGGTTCCCCTCTCTGGCCAGGAAGGGCAAAGCCAAGGGCAGCCACAGGCATGGGGTGTGGAGGGGGGGGGCACAGCGCCACCCAGGAAACCTGGCGCAAGAGAGGCTGGCTTTGTGCGAGGAGGCCAAGGAGGGTCTCCTTTCTCCCCCTCCCCGCACCCAAAACCAGGGTCCCTTGCAAAGTGCCAACAAACTCTGCCAAGTGCCAAAGCACGTGGTGAGGAGAGGGGGGATGCAAGAAGAGAGAACGGAAGGAAGGAAGGAAGGAAAGGAGGAAAGAAAAGAGTGACATTTGGCAAGGGATTAATCACAGCCTCTCTGCAGAGCCAATAAAACCTCCCCCCCCCCCATCGGGAGCTCCATTTTCTGCTGCAGGAGAGAGAGATGCACACATAACAGCCCCCCCCCCCCGGGCGGAGGAGGCGGAGGCGGCTCCTCCGGCAAGGCGGGCGCTGCACAGCCCCTTCGGCCGCATCCTTCCCAGAGCATCCCGCCCCACCCCTCGACCTCCCCCCGCGCAGGCCGCCGCCCCTCCTCGCCGCCGCAGGAGCCCCCTGCCCCCCCGCCCCGCCGGGGGTCTCACCCTCGATGGAGATGACGTGCTCGCGGATCTGGCTCTGCAGCGCCAGGTCGTCGACGCGCTCGACCAGGTCGTAGATGGCGTAGATGTTGGGGTGCACCGACTCGAAGCGCCCGATCTCGGCGCGGATGGCCGCCGAGTTGGACAGGCCGAACTGCGGCGAGGGCGAGCCGCCCGCGCCCGACTGGCCCGACGGGCCCCCCGGCGCCGCCAGGCTCTGCTGCGAGCCCGGCCCGCCGCCCTGCCCGCCCGGCCCGCCCTGGAAGTTCATGGCCGGCGCGGGAGGAGCAGGAGGACGACGAAGACGGGGAGGAGGACAACGGCGAGGGGGCGGCGGACGAGGCTCGACGGGGCGGCGGGCGAGGCGCGGCGGCGGGGCGGCTCAGCGGCGCGGGGCGGCGGCGGCGTCCGGGGCTGCGGGCTCCCGGCGCTGCATGGCGGCTCCCGGCGCTGCTCGGCGGCGGCTGGTCCTCCTCCTCCTCCTCCTCCTCCTCCTCCTCCTCCTCTCCGGCCGGCGGCCCCGCCAGCAGCACAAGCAGCAGAAGCAGCGGCGGCGGCGGCCCCGCGTCACGCAGCCGCCCCCGCTCCTCCTCCCGCGTCAGCGCCGGGCTGGCACCGCCCCCGGACGGAGGGAAGGAAGGAAGGAGGGAAGGAGGAAGGCAGGAAGGAGGAGGGCGGCCGAGGGGGAGGAGGGATGCAGGGATGCGGGGCCGGCGAGGGAAGGAGCCGCCTGCGCAAGCCCGCCCAGCGCTTATGTAAGGCGCGCGGCCGCGCCGTCGGGGGGAGCCGCGCGTGGCCCTCGCCCGCCTTGCGGGGACCCTCGGAGGGGGCCGGGCGGGGGTCCCGGGGCAGGAGCGCGGCTGGCAACGGGCAGGCCGTCGGGGCGAGGAGCCCTGGGGGGCAACCTCGGATGGATCAGCCCCAGTCCGGCAGCCTTTTCCCACGGGGGCCTCTCGGGAAGCAGCTCTCCCCTCGCGGCGGGGCTTCCGAAGGGGGAGCCGAGACAACGTGGCTCCTAGCCTTCGCCGGCCCCCTCCCCCTGGCAGGGGCGCCAACCTGAATCAAATATGGGGGGCGCCCTGCATAACCAACCACAAGATGTGGCACGTGCACACCATTTTAATGGCAATGCCCATCAACTTTGGGGGCTCAGCCCCCTCAGATATTTTATGGGGGGGGGGTGAAGGGATCTCGCCCCCTAGGAGACGGCTCCTGTACCTCAAAGATGGCCTTCTCCACCCCCACAGCTTGGCCAAAGCGTCCTTTGGAAGCCCATCACTTGAACTCTGTGCTGAGAAGCCCTTCCTTCCTTCCGCCTGCCCAGTTTGATGCCTCCAACAGGGGAGGTGGCAGCGGCTGCAGTTGGGGGGTGACCCACACCTCCTCCAAGGCCAGGGGCGTACCTAGGGGCTGGCTCCCACCGAGGGTGCAGGCCCAGGGGGGAGGATGCTTCCCAAAAATCTCAGAGTAAGATGGAGAGAGCCAGAGACTGAGAGAGCTCCTGGACAAAGAAGGGGGCCTGGAATGGGTCAGTCTCTGCCCTCAGCCCAACCCAGAGAGCGGGGAGTTCATTTCATTTATTTCAGAGATTTCTGCCTTTCTAAACACAGTTTTCTCAAAGCTTCTCACAACATGCGTAAAGAATTGTTTGAATAGGAAACATCAATATCTAAAATATTAACAACAAATATAAAACAAATTTTAAGTAGCAAACACCAGTATCTAAAATATTAAAAACTAACAGAACAGCATAAACCAGGCCAGCACAGCAAGACAGGAATGGCAGATTCATAGGTTTTTTAAAAAACAACAATCAACAAAACACAGTTTAAAACAAAGAGGACCATTAATTGAAAATCCAGTCCATCTTCTCTCTAAACTCTCTAAATAGGTTTTTTTTTTATCACTCATTGCTTCCTTATCTTTAGTTACATCCAGGGCTTTTTTTCCAGCTAGAACTCACCAGATCTCAGTTCTGACCCCTCAGGTGGGCGCCATTGCCATTATACGAAACAAGGGAGGCCTTCATGGTGAGTTCCAGCACCTCTTTTTCTAGAAAAATAGCCCTGGTTACATCGCAGAACTGTAGCCTTGGAAGGGACACCCAGGGTCTTCTAGTCCCGCCTCCTGCAATGCAGGAATCACAGCTAAAGAAACATTGGCAGATGACCACTCAACCTCTGTTTAAAAAACCCAGAGAAGGAGGGTCCAAAACCGTCCCAGATAGAACATTGCACCATCAAACAGCTTCAGGAAGTTCTTCCTGATGTTTAGTCGGAATCTCCGTCCTTGTAACTTGAATCCAGGGGTTCAGATCCTGCCCTCCAGAACAAGAGAAAACAAGCACACTCCCTCCTCCATGTTGGGAGATGGCTCTCATATCTCCTCTCAGTCTCCTCTTTTCCAGGCTAAATACCCTCAGCTCCTTCAACCTCATCAGGCTTGGTTTCCAGACCCTTGACCATCCTGGCTGCCCTCCTCTGCCCACGTTCCAGCTTGTCCACATCCTTCTTAAATTGTGGTGCCCAGAACTAGACGCAGGACTCCAGGTGTGGTCTGACCAAGGCAGAAGAGAGCAGGACCATGACCTCCCTTGATCTGGACACTAGACCTCTGTCGATGCAGCCTGGAATAGCATCAGCTTTTTTTGCTGCTGCATCACACGGTTGACTCCTGTTCAGCTTGTGGTCTACTAAGACCCCTCATCCTTTTTTCCATGTCCTTCTGTCAAGCCAGGTGTCCCCCATCCTATATTTCTGCAGCCGGCTCTTCCTGTCCAAGTGTAGAACGGAGGGTCCCTTCCAGCTCTATGATTCTATGCCCTGAATCAGGAATCGGCAAACTTTTTCAGCAGGGGGCCGGTCCACTGTCCCTCAGAACTTATGGGGGGCCGGACTATATTTTTTTGGGGAAATGAGCGAATCCCTATGCCCCACAAATAACCTAGAGGTGCATTTTAAATAAAAGGACACATTCTACTCATGTAAAAACACAGCGGTCCAGATTTAGAAGGTGATTGGGCCGGATCTGGCCCCCGGACCTCAGTTTGCCCACCCCTGTCCTGAATCTTCCAACCTCCAGAGTGCACATTGCAGGATCCAGCCCAGCCCAGCCCCTCGTCTGTATGGGTCCTGAGTTCCCTGTTCCTTTGGGTTGGGGGTGTTGCTCCCAGCTCAATCCCAGCTGGGCTGTCCAGAGATGCTCAGGGCATGGTTGTCCTTTTCACACCATTCTGGGCCTCTTCGTGTGCTTCCTCCCCCCCCCCCCCGCCCCACTCCTGGACCCATGCTGAGCCTGCTCTGCAGGAGGAGTCTTGGCATTCATCTCTCCCTCCCTCTGCCTAATTGCTGCATGGGATTACTCTGCCCAGGAAGGAGATGCGCTCACTCAACATGCCTCCCCAGAGAAGCCCAGTTTTGACCTGCAGCCCTGAGCCTTCCGGGAGATCAGCTAACTGGGGGTCAGCGGAGGGCTGCAGACCCAGCCCCCACCCCATCGCTGGCATCTTCTTCAGGCCCAGAGCGGCACCCCCTCCAAGTGCCTGCACACACATCCTGCAGTTAATTGGCACCAGCTGCCAGATCAGCTGGGTGCTAATTACCCCCAGGCCCTAATAGGAGGTTTGGGTAGCTGAGCCCGAGTGACTCATCCAGAGGGCAGCAGGAGACAGGCAGGGAAACCTCCCACAGCTGGCGACAGACAGACGGACGGACGGACGCACACAGCCCTCACACCAAGGCTAGACTGCAGCTTTTTTGCAATCCTCGGGGCTGCCCAGGAGGAAAGAGCTCCCTTTGCTGGGTCAGGCCAAAGGGTGCCTGCCCAATCCAGGATCCTGTCCTCATAGTGGCTGAACAGATGCCCTCATTGGGAAACCAGCAAGCGGGATCTGGGCACAAGAGCAACTCTCCCTTCCTGCGGTTTCCAGCAAATGCAGACCCCCCCAAGTGCCCCCATATTCCAGGGACAGTCCCAGATGTACAGAAGCCATCACAGTTTCTCTTTTCATCCTGGAATGTCCTGCTTTTCCTTAAAGGTAAAGGGACCCCTGACCATTAGGTCCAGTCGTGGCCGACTCTGGGATTGCGGCGCTCATCTCGCTTTACTGACCGAGGGAGCCGGCGTACAGCTTCCGGGTCATGTGGCCAGCAGGACTAAGCCGCTTCTGGCAAACCAGAGCAGCGCACGGAAACGCCGTTTACCTTTCCGCAAGAGCAGTACCTATTTATCTACTTGCACTTTGATGTGCTTTCGAACTGCTAGGTTGGCAGGAGCAGGGACTGAGCAACGGGAGCTCAGCCCATCACGGGGATTTGAACCGCCAACCTTCTGATCGGCAAGTCCTAGGCTCTGTGGTTTAACCCAAAGCGCCACCCGCGTCCCTGCTTTTCCTTAGGACGCCCCTATTTTCATTGGAGAAATGTTGGAGGGGTTGGTGGTGTTCAGAAGCATCGCTGCCTCTGACTGTGGATGCAGAGCACAGCATCCTGGCCAGGAGCCATCGATTGCCTCTCTTCCTCTATGAATTTCTCCAATCCTCTTTTAATCCCTCTGCCATGGGAGCACATTCACCCAGTGCTTTTCCAGCTGCACTGGCTCCCGGTGGAGTCCAGGGTCAGATTTAAGGTGCTGGTTTTGACCTTTAATGCCCTTCATGGCCTGGGACCCTCGTACCAGTGCAGCTGGTATAGCACTGGGTGAGTGTGATCCCGTGGTGAGGACCCTGTAAGGAGTCTCGCTGTGGCATTCTGCACTCACTGGAGTTTCTGGGTCAGTCTCAAGGGCAGCCCCACGTAGAGTGAGTTACAATAATCCAGTCTGGAGGTGACCGTCGCTTGGATCACAGTGGCAATCTGTGCCTCCATGAAAAGCCTTTCTCGGGCAGGAACGCCAATCCCCCCCCCCCCCCGGTAATTCCAAAAATGTGAGAAAGACTCATATGTGGGGAAGGCTCCAGGTCCATATCCTCTCTTTTTTTTATAAATTTTTTATTAGGGTTTTTACAATATTACAAAATAGAAAAAGAAAAACGAAAAAATACGAATAAAAACAGTTAAAAACAGTCAATCTTTTCATCACTTATTTTTCATTTACTTGTTTCCTGGACCTCCTCATACCTCCCTTTTTTGTATTCCAGTTTTATTTATTAGTTCAGCAGTTTCTTTCCCTCTTTATTTTACCCTGATCTTTAATCTTAAATTATTATAACCTTGAATTTTTACTTATAAAAAACCATTTTTTCATATTCTTTTATACCATTACAGCTAGAAACCACTTAATTTCAATCCAACATCATTCTAACATTCATTATTTTTACAATATCTCTGTAGATAGTCTTTAAATTTCTTCCAGTCTTCTTCCACTGACTCTTCTCCCTGGTCTCGGATCCTGCCAGTCATTTCCGCCAATTCCATGTAATCCATCACCTTCATCTGCCATTCTTCCAGGGTGGGTAAATCTTGTGTCTTCCAATATTTTGCAATAAGTATTCCAGGTGCATATCCTCTCACCCGGAAGGTACTGTTTGCTTGTTTCAAATGCGTGGAGGAAAGGGCTGTTGTTGGCTCTTAGCCAAGGGAGTTCTGCTTTGCCTCCATGAATTCCAGTTTCTGGAATCCGCACTCGGGTCTTGCTTGCGGGTTTCCCATTGGGGGCAACTAGTTGTGAGAAGAGGCTGATGGATTAGATGAGCCAGCGGGGTCTCCTTGTGTTTTTATCTATTAAACCTATTAGTTTCTTGTCACCTAAAACCGTCTCCAAGCAACATACACAGAAGAACACTATAAAAGAGAATTATTATTATCACCATTATTATGTATAGCACCCTTCCTCCAAAGATCACAACATGGATCATTCTTTCTGTATTGCGCGGGACTGAACTAGATGATCCTTGGGGGTCCCTTCCATGATTCTATAAAATATTAAAATTCCATGCAGCGTATAAAAAAACCAAAAACAGAGAAACCCCAAACAGTGATCACAATGGCAGCCCAGGAAGGAAAAACAACACGACGTGTCCCGCCTCCTAATGAACCAGCAAATGAAAATAAGAACTTGAACAATGACACACTCCGCTCCAGCCCAGCAGTCCTAGAAGCATGGCATTGTAGTGGGACCCCCAGAGGCATCTATTCCAACCCCGACAATTCAGAAATCACAGCTAACCCATAGTGGGTCCAACAGTCATGAAGGCATTTTCTGCCCATGCCATGGAGAGAAACGAGGGGCTCGTCAACCTGGGAAAGTAGCCCCTCCAGGAGAAGGAAAACTCTTGTCCTAAACCTCCATTTGTGAGAAAGTCTTCAGGAGTGAACCCCGAGGTGCAATTTGTCGAGAGAGAAGACAAGGCAAGGAGTGATGTCCAGTAGATTGCCAAACAATGTACCTGTGATGGCCTGGGACTCGGACTCAGAACCAGAGAAGTCTCAGTCTGCACCGGATCCTTTGCCTGAGGCATCATCTGAACCAAGTCTGGGGCCTGATCCTGAAGTGTCCCAGTCTGCACAGGTTCCCCTGCAACAAACACCAGCTGGGCCAAGTCCGGGGCCTGAGCCTGCCCTGGCTCCAGCTGGGCCATCACTTACAGCTGCTCCACTACCTGTTGGGTCAGGGGAGACTGAGGCGACCTCTGGATCTAGTCACCCACTGACGTCTCCCGAGCTTGCTCCAGAGAAGCGGACACGGAGCAATGGATCCAAACTACAAGAAAGAAGATTCCACCTAAACATTAGGAAGAACTTCCTGACAGTAAGAGCTGTTCGACAGTGGAATTTGCTGCCAAGGAGTGTGGTGGAGTCTCCTTCTTTGGAGGTCTTTAAGCAGAGGCTTGACAACCAAATGTCAGGAGTGCTCTGATGGTGTTTCCTGCTTGGCAGGGGGTTGGTCTCGATGGCCCTTGTGGTCTCTTCCAACTCTATGATTCTATGATTCTATGATCTGCAGAGACTGAGGTCTGAGAGAAGGAGAGACCTGAGTACTCGCAGGAGGAGTGCTCACCTTCAGGCGAGACAGGGAGGTGAGTCGCCGGGGGATCAGGACTAGCCGCTACCCTGACAAAGATAAAAGGCTGTCAGACCCCGTCCCAGGTTGCGGGAGCAACATTGCTGTATGCCAGATCCTGCACCTGTCCCTGCCTGGTTTCCTGCCTTGGCCCTGTTGGACTTACTCCCAGCGGAACCTTTGGATTCTGGACTGGTCCTGGACCACGTTTCACGGGTTACCCCTGGGCCCAGCACAGTGCCAATGGCTACTGGCTAAAGCTATGTCAGAACATCCAGCTCACTGCTGACAGCGGCAACGCTTGCAAAATGTACGAAGGCATGAAGAAAGCCTTTGGGCAACAGTCAGGAAAAATGCACCACGGAAAACTTTGTCTGGAGAGATGGTTGCAGACTGCAGCAAGCCAATGAAGTGATGGGCAGAGCACTCTCAAGAAGTGTACCCACAGGAAATTGACAGAATCCAGACTCTGCCTGTCTTGGAATTCTAACAGGCCCTGCCTCCCTTGACCAACTAAAGAATGCCCTCAATTCTCAGGCATGTGGAAAAGGCCCAGGGCAGGATGGAATCCCCCCAGAAGTGCTGAGAGCCAGATTCCATTCCTCCCTCCTGACACTCTTCCACAGCCTCTTCTCGCAGTGTTGGGAACAAGGATCCATGACACAAGACATGCGCGACTCCAGCATTGTGACAAAGGTGACCACAATGACAGCAAGAGCTACCATGGGATCCCTCTGCTACTGGGGGGAAAGCCTTGGTCCGTGTAGCGCTCAGTGGATTGTGGTCACTCACCCACAGGGTTTATCCCGAGTCACAGTGTTGTGAGCACAACATTGAGCCATGGTTGACATGATGTTCTCAGTGCGCCAGCTGCAGGAATGCTGAGAGCAGAGACGCCCCTTGTACATCAAGGCCTTTGACCTCCTCTGCCAAAAAGGTCTCTTCACGCGGCTCCACCAGATAAGATGTCCACCTCAGCTTCACAAAACGATGGTGTCTTTCCACAAGAACATGCGTGGCACAGTCCCATGTGATGGCTCATCCTCAGACGCCTTCCCCACAAAGAGTGGCATGAAGCGGTTGGAGGATGGATGGCGGCTAACAGATTGAGGTTGAGGTACTGTTTTGGGGGACAGGGGGCGGGCTGGTGTGGAGGACTCCCTGGTCCTGAATGGGGTAACTGTGCCTCTGAAGGACCAGCTGCGCAGCCTGGGAGTCATTTTGGATTCACATGTGTCCATGGAGGTGCAGGTCAATTCTGTGTCCAGGGCAGCTGTCTCCCAGCTCCATCTGGTACGCAGGATGAGACCCTTCCTGCCCGCAGACTGTCTCTCCAGAGTGGTGCATGCTCTGGTTATCTCCCGCTTGGACTACTGCCATGCGCTCTATGTGGGGCTACCTTGGAAGGTGACCCGGAAACTACAACTAATCCACAATGCAGCAGCTACATACCCTGGTACTGGTTTGAATTAACTAAATAATGTTTTTGGTTTGATAGGTATTTTTAGTCTTGTAATTTTTTTTGTTTTATTGTGTATTTTTATTTTTTCCTCTTTATTTCTTTTATACAATACACATTTATTCTAGATGTTTGATAATCTGATTCTGTCTACTGTAAAAACTATCATAAGTCTAGAAATATCCAATGTAAGATTAGGTTTTTTTTCTTCTTTCTTTGTTTTATGTTTTGCATGTAATGTATGTTTAATAAAAGTTAAAACAACAACAACACAGAACGCAGCAGCCAGACTGGTGACTGGGAGCGGCCGCCGAGGCCATATAACACCGGTCTTGAAAGACCTACACTGGCTCCCAGTACATTTCTGAGCACAATTCAAAGCGTTGTTGCTGAACTTGAAACCCCTAAACAGCCTCGGTCCAGTATACCTGAAGGAGCGTCTCCTCCCCCATCGTTCAGCCTGGACACTGAGGTCCAGCTCCGAGGGCCTTCTGGCGGTTCCCTCCCTGAGAGAAGTGAGGTTACAGGGAACCAGGCAGAGGGCCTTCTCAGTGGTGGCGCCTGCCCTGTGGAATGCCCTCCCACCCAATGTCCAGGAAATAAACAACTATCTGACTTTCAGAAGACATCTGAACGCAGCCCTGTTTAGGGAGGTTTTTAATGTCTGCTATTTTATTGTGCTTTTAATATTCTGTTTGAGACCACCCAGAGTGGAGGGTGCAACCCATCCAGATGGACGGGGTACAATTATTATTATTATTATTATTATTATTATTATTATTATTATTATTATTATTTAAGCAGGGCTGTGGTCTTCTTGCCTCAACCCCCTTTGGCATATTCTTTTTCCTGCTGCTCTCCTCTGCCTTCCTGGGAGACCGAAGTCGGTGTCTGGCGATGGGGTTCTGCTCAACCTGGCACATCTCCACATTGAGACAAAAGTGGGGCTGATCCTTAAGTGAAAGATGTTTGCAGATAACGTGGCCGTGACAGCGCATTCTGAAAAAGCTCTGCGGAGACCCCTCAACCGCTTTGCCCAAGCCTGCGGGGAGTTCGGCCTGACCACCGGCCTGACAAGGACCAAGATCCTGGGCCAGGACACCGCCAGCACTCCAGGCATCAGCACTGGGGGCCACACGCTTGAGGTGGTGGAAGATTCTGTTACACTGGGTGTGCTGGGCACAGGGGTAACCCGTGAAACGTGGTCCAGGACCGGTCCAGAATCCGAAGGTTCTGCTGGAAGTCAGTCCGACAGGGCCAAGGCAGGAAACCAGGCAAGGTCAGGCACAGGATCTCAGGCAAGGTCTAGCATACAGCAATGTTGCTCCCACAATCTGGGGAGGGGTCTGACAGCCTTTTATCTTTGTCAGGGTAGTGGCCGGTCCTGATCCCCCGGCGACTCACCTCCCTGTCTCGCCCGAAGGCCAGCACTCCTCCTGCGAGTACTCAGGTCTCTCCTTCTCTCAGACCTCAAGTCTCTGCAGCTTGGGAGACGTCAGTGGGTTACTAGACCCAGAGGCTGCCTCAGCCTCCCCTGACCCAACCGGTAGTGGAGCAGCTGTAAGTGATGGCCCAGCTGGAGGCAACGAGGTCATCCCTGCATCTGGAGCCAGGGCAGGCTCAGGCCCCTGACTCTGTTCAGCTGGTGTTTGTTGCAGGGGAACCTGTGCAGACTGGGACCCTTCAGAATCAGGCCCCAGACTAGGTTCAGCTGCCACCTGAGGCAAAGGATCCGGTGCAGACTGAGACTCCTCTGGTTCCAAGTCCCCGGCCATCGCACTGGGTTCTCCTATAACCAGAAAAGTCTCCATTGATGCTGAGCTGGACAAGCATGTTGGCAAGGCAGCTCTGGCAATGGCTGGCTTCTCCAAAGGGGTCTGGGAGAATGGGGTGTCCAGTATCAAGACGCTTGCATGTTGGTCATGCTGCTTTGAGTCGTGGGCGCAACTTGCAACTGGCAGGAGCGATGCCTCAGTGACCATTCTCTGCTTCTCAGTGTGTATTGTATTGTTTTATGTGCTGTTGTTTTATTGATTATAGTTTAGATATTATTGTAACTGTTGAGTGGATTTCTGCTTAACTTTTATATGTTGATATTATTATTTTATACTATTCTAATGATTGTTGAATGTTACTTTTTTGATGGAGACTGCCTATTTTAAAGTTATGTTTTATTATCACATTTTTGTATTGCATTAGATTGTTATAAGGGACGCGGGTGGCGCTGTGGGTAAAAGCCTCAGCGCCTAGGACTTGCCGATCGAAAGGTCGGTGGTTCGAATCCCCGCGGCGGGGTGCGCTCCCGTTGTTCAGTCCCAGCGCCTGCCAACCTAGCAGTTCGAAAGCACCCCCGGGTGCAAGTAGATAAATAGGGACCGCTTACTAGCGGGAAGGTAAACGGCATTCCGTGTGCTGCGCTGGCTCGCCAGATGCAGCTTTGTCACGCTGGCCACGTGACCCGGAAGTGTCTGCGGACAGCGCTGGCCCCCGGCCTCTAGAGTGAGATGAGCGCACAACCCCAGAGTCTGTCAAGACTGGCCCGTACGGGCAGGGGTACCTTTACCTTTACCTAGATTGTTATAAGATGTACATTTTTTGTTTCTTCAGCTTGTAAACCGCCTTGAGTATTGTAAGATAGAACTGCGGTATACAAATTAAAAATGATGATGATGCCCTGCAACCGAAGGACTGGGGGCGTCACACGACAGGACAGAATTCCAAACCAAGAAGGGCTCCCCCAAGGCCACACTCCCAGCATGTTCACACTCCTGTCTCAGCGACGCCCGGCTTGGTCGTGTCCACAGAATGGAAGATGGCAGGATCCCCAAGGGGGTGCTGGCTTCAGGCACCAGGCCAACTGGCAGAGCAACTCTGCTTTACCAAGATGTCTGCCAGTGTGACACGAAGGCTGGCAACATCAGGCCTGCCGTGTGGGAATCCCATGCAGACGACCCCAGTGCTAGGGGACAGACAGGCAGGCAGGCCGGCCCTGCATCCATAGCAATGACGGCTGGGAGGAGAAAGGCCCTGGTGCATCTACAGCAGCACAACTGGACACCTTCGTCTGCCCCGGCTGCAACAAAACATATCTCTCCTGTATCAGTCTCTGCAGCCACAGCAGGTGCTGTATACCCTGTCCTCCCCGGCCAGAGCCGGGCTCAGGGCGGCTAACACCAATAAAATCACATAATAGGGGGAAAAAGAAAGGGGGGCAATTTAAAATACAGGTTAAAATGCAATTTAAAAAGCAGTCTCATTTTAAAATAGCCAATAAATCAAGACCATAAGGGGAGGGAAACATAAGGGTCAGACTGAGTCCAAACCAAAGGCCAGGCGGAACAGCTCTGTCTTGCAGGCCCTGCGGAAAGATGTCAAGTCCCGCAGGGCCCTGGTCTCTTGTGGGAGAGTGTTCCACCAAGTCGGGGCCAGTACTGAAAAGGCCCTGGCCCTTTTGAGACCAATCTAACCACCTTGTGACCTGGGACCTCCAAAGTGTTGTCATTTGTGGACTGTAAGTTCCTCTGTGGGGCATACCAGGAGAGGCGGTCCCGTAGGTACGAGGGTCCTAGGCCATATAGGGCTTTAAAGGTTAAAACCAGCACCTTAAACTTGATCCTATACCCCACCGGGAGCCAGTGCAGCTGGTACAGCACCAGGTGAATGTGATCTCGCAGCGAAGACCTTGTAAGGAGTCTCGCTGCAGCATTCTGCACCTGCTGGAGTTTCTGGGTCAGTCTCAAGGGCAGCCCCACGTAGAGCGAGTTACAATAATCCAGTCTGGAGGTGACCGTCGCGTGGATCACAGTGGCTAGGTCAGGGCGAGAGAGATAAGGAGCCAACTGCTTAATACGGCGGAGATGAAAAATGCCACCTTTGCTGTGGCTGCAACCTGCGCCTCCATGGAAAAGGAGGCGTTGAATGTTACACCCAAACTCTTGACAGAAGGCACTGGCACTAATTGCACCCCCGCAAGAGATGGGAGTTGGGCCCCCAACCCCATGTCGTCCCAACCCAGCCAAAGGACCTCTGTCTTCAAAGGATTTATCTTCAACCGGCTCCCACGCAGCCATCCAGCCACAGCTTCCAAGCATCAGGTCAGTGTGTCCGGGGCCGAGTCAGGGCGGCCATCCACCAACAGATAAAGCTGGGTGTCATCAGCATACTGATGCCAACCCAGCCCAAAGCTCCGGACAATCTGGGCAAGGGGGCGCTTAAGATACTAAAAAGCATTGGGGAAAGGATTGCGCCCTGTGGGCCTCCACATACCAAGGTGTGGCGCGGCGACAACTCCCTCCCTTCCAACAGCTTGACTTTGCCCTCAAAGGTGCATTTTCCCATTGTCTCCCTAGCCAGACGGATACCATTCAAGCATCCCATGCTGCTTGAGACCATCTAGCCCTATATTGTCCACACTGACTGGCAGCTGCGGCTCTCCAGGGTTTCAAGGAGGGGTCTCTGCCAGCCCTACCTGGAGGTGCTGCTGGGAACTGAACCCGGGACCTTCTGCCTGCAGAGCAGATGTTCTGTCGCTGAGCTGCAACCCGAATAATACACAGAATCATAGAGGGACCACAAGGGTCATCCAGCAGAGGATGTAGGCTCAGGTGGTCCAGGCAGGGAGCAGGCGCTGCCCTGCCTGGTCCTGCCACCTGTGCCGTTTGGCTGGCTCTTGGGGTTGGGGTGCGGACGGGGAGGCATTTTACTCCTGCGCAAGGCCATTCCTCGAGGCATTAAATTCATCCTCTGATGGAAGATTCAGGGCAGATCAAAGAAGGCCCTTCACACAGCACAGAGTTAACCTGTGGAACTCTCTGCCTCAGGACTGCTACATGGCTTTAAAAGAGGAGGAGAGGGCTTTGGAAGGCCAGTGGCCTGATCCTTCTCTTTTTATGGATCTGTGGACATCAGGGCCGAGAGGAGAAGAATTGAGGGTCGCTTCCCCCCAGTTCCTCTCGAAGCTGCCTGTGGACTGAACTGACATTGGCTACTGCCCCCTTCTGGCTGTCCCCAGACGTGCATGTGGCCATGGGGAGAGTTGGCTCCTGCGCAGCCCAAGCGACCGTCACCCTCAGGATTTGGAGGGGCCTTTCTGCTGGGGAGTCTCCTTTCCCTATCCAATCCTCACAACAAGCCTGTCAGGCTGAGAAGCACGGCCTCTTGTGGCAGTGAGTTCCACTGTCGAACTCTGTGCTGCACAGAGGAGGACTTCCTTTGGCCTCTTCTCAACCTTCTGCTTTGTGGGATGCTGCCCACGAAGGAGGAATGATTCAGCGCAGAAGCCATTTGAGAGCCTGCTGGATCAGGCCAATGCGCCTCTAGTCCAGCATCTTGTTCTCACAGAGGCCAGCCAGAGGCCCCAGTGGGAAAACCTCAAGCAGGACTCGAACACAGAGCCGCTCTCCCCTCCTGCGTTTTCCAGCAACTGGTCTTGGGAAGCATTTCTGCCTCTGACTGTGGAGCCAGAGCCTTTCCTATCATCCTCCTCCTCCTCCCTCAATTTCCTGGAGCCTCTTTTGAAGCCGTCCAGTTGGTGGCCTCCTGTGGCAGGCAGTTCCGCAGTCCCACTCTGCACCGCAGGAAGCAGCCTTCCCTTTCTTCCTCCCGACTCCGCCCGGGAAGGGAAAACTACAGCGCCCACAATCCCCTGCGACGAGGAGGACCCACAAGGCACCGCGCGCCCCAACTACGGCCCCCGCCTGGCAGGCCGGTCTCGCCCCGGAAGCCGGAAGTCGGGCGGGCGGGGACTACGAGGCCCACAATGCCGCGCGCGGGCGGCCGGAAGGGAGGGCGGGAGCGCCTGAGTGGCAGCCCGAGGAGGATGGAGGAGGAAGCGGCGGCGGCTGGCGGGGTCGCGGGTGAGTCGGGGTCGCGGAGGGGGGGGGGCGGTTGCTAGGAGACGCCTCCGCCAGGGGGGCGGGGGCCGAGTCCCGGGGGGGGGGCGCCCCTCCCTCCTCCCAGGCGCCCACCTGGCAGGGCTGTTGTGAAGGCGGCGCCTGCGCGGGAAGGGAAGAGTCCCCCCCTCTTTGGGGGCACCCCGAATGGGGCCTCTCAGCCTGGAGCCCCGAAGGGAGCGCTGCTTCCGGGGGGGGGGGATGGGCTCCCAGGCACCTTTATTATTATTATTATTATTATTATTATTATTATTATTATTATTGCTCTTATTTTATTTGCACCCCGCCCCCCTGGGCAGCTGGCAGCATGCTGTATATGAAAACATAATAGAACATTAACCACTGCCCAGACTCCCCTCTCCTGGGCTGCCTTCCGGTGTCTCCTAAAGGCGACCTTGCTCCTCCTTTCCATGCTCTCTCCTGCACACAGAAACTCAGCTAGACAATCTCAGTGCCAAATGGCACCTCAGACCTGGGGTACTGTGGCCACAATGGAACGTAGGCATCGGTTTTGAGGTTTCGTTGTTGTTATTG
Organism: Podarcis muralis; assembly: GCF_964188315.1. Lineage (NCBI taxonomy): Eukaryota > Metazoa > Chordata > Lepidosauria > Squamata > Lacertidae > Podarcis > Podarcis muralis. The sequence continues at coordinate 1,209,047 of NC_135666.1, read as the reverse complement.
GTTCTACAGTGGTACCTCAAGTTACAGACGCTTCAGGTTACAGACTCCGCTAACCCAGAAATATTACCTCGGGTTAAGAACTTTGCTTCAGGATGAGAACAGAAATCGTGCTCCGGCAGCGCGGCAGTAGCGGGATGTCCCATTAGCTAAAGTGGTGCTTCAGGTTAAGAACACTTTCAGGTTAAGAACGGACCTCTGGAATGAATTAAGTACCGTATTTTTCGCCCCATAGGGCGCACCTAGTTTTTTTGGGGGGAAATAAAGAAAAAAAAATTATTTCCCCCCCAGGCGCGGGGCTGGGGCGGGGGAAGCCCAAGCTTCCCCTGACCCCAGCCCCCAGAACAGGCTGCTATCCGCAAGCCGTGGGAGAGCTGCGCGACTTCGCACAGCTCTCCCACGGCTTGCGCAGAGCTTCCTGAAGCCTGGAGAGCAAGAGGGGTCGGTGCGCACCGACCCCCCTCGCTCTCCAGGCTTCAGCGAAAGCCTGTAATCGCCCCATAGGACACACACACATTTCCCCTTCATTTTTGGAGGGGAAAAAGTGCGTCCTATAGGGCAAAAAATACGGTACTTAACCCGAGGTACCACTGTATACAGCTTTATCTTTTAAAGAAAAAATCTCAAAAGCGGCACATTGAAATACCAACTCAAAACAGCACCGAGCAAAACAAAGTCAAGCTTCCAGGAGAATATTTCAGCTCCTTCTTGAAGGGGCCTTTGGCTTCCCCCAGTCGCCAGCCTGGCACCCAGAAATCTCCACTTGGACATGCGCCAGTCGCAAAACACACCTGGCTAATTTCTAATGCTGCCTGCTCAGCAAATGCCCTCCAGAACCAGATGCTGGAAACTGCAGGAGGAGACATTATGGCCAGATCCTGCTTGTGGGCATCTGGTTGGCTCCTGGGGGTATTGGTGGGGGTGACAAGGACACTTAGCTTCCCATGAGCTGCCAGGCTGATTCAGGGTGAGACACCCCCACCCTCCCAACGCCCTTGGAAGCAGCAGCAACCGTGTCGTCTGCTTCCTCCGCTGGAGCTTTCCAGCAGCCCCATAGAGTTGGGGGCTGGGGGTTGGCTCCAGATCTGCAACGTCATTGTTTTAATTTTATCCATTTCCTAAAACCTAACCCGACTGTAAAACAAACCCCAATTTGCCTCCAAGCTTTCTACAAAAAGAGAGAGATAAACCAAGGGAAAATAGCAGCAAAAGGTTTAAAATGCAGAACGGGTTGAGAATCCGCTTTCCAAGCCTTGTGATTTTGTGGGGGTGGGGAGTCTTCCTCTCTTCTCTTGTTCACACTGCCCTTCTCTTTCCCTTCCGCCCCCCAGGTGTGTGAGGTGTGCCTCCCCCCTGTCGCCGTCGGCCATGGCTCTGATCGAGGGCGTGGGGGACGAAGTGACGGTCCTCTTTGGGGTGCTGCTGGTGCTGCTGGTGCTGGCCCTCGCCTGGTTCTCCACGCGCACGGTGGAGCGAGGGGACCCCCTCTTTGCTGCCTCCCCCCCTCTGGCCGCAGGGGGGCAGCCGCGGGAAGGAGGCCTCTTGGTGGAAGACAGGTCTGGGGCGCAGGTCTCGGGGGTCCGGCAGGTCAAGGACGAAGGGGCGTCATCTTCGGCCGCTGCCGCCTCGGACGCCGGGGGGCTCAGGAATCGGACGGCCCCCACCCCTGCCCAGGGACCCCGGCTGGCCCCTGGCGCAGAAGCCCCCCCAGCAGACAACACCATCGTCCTGCGGCTGAAGTTCCTGAATGACACAGAGCGCCTGGCTCGGGTCCACCCTGACGACACTGTCGGCACCTTGAAGAGGTGAGGGGCTTCCTGTGGGGTTTTGGGGGGCTGCCCCAGTAGTGCTGAGAACTCCCTGTTGCTCAGTGAGGCTGGGGGTGAGTTCCCAGCCCCAATGAAAGGAGCCTCATCACCCACCCTTGGGGGGGGGGCTGCAATGGGGTCCGAATGCAAATACGCAGCCAGCCCCCTTCTCCCTTAACCGGGGATGGATTTGAGCACTGGGATGCGTATCTGTGTCACTTTCCATTCCGACAAATCCCAAAGCGGCTCAGAAACATTAATAGGACATCACAAGTACGGCATAAAACACTGTTATTATTATTTTTAATTTAATTCTTGTTTAGCCCTTCGTCTGCAGATCTCAGGCAGTTCACAACATCAAGTGTATAATTAAAAAAATAATTATGGTCTAGAAAGCACGATTAGCAGCCCAGCAACTGAGAAATAAGCTCAATGTCGCTCTTGTAGTGATGATAGGCTTAACAAACCAATAGGGCATTTGTAATCTGTGAAACAATATTGACAAAACAGCAACTGAAAAATGAGCTGAACGCTTCTGAGATCATACGCACACAATCCCCCACCCCCACGCCTCCAGTAATGAACTATTCATTAAAATGCAGTTAATTAAAAGTTCATTAAAAGGACCCTGAATTAGCAGAAATAGCGACAGCAGATCCAGAGTTCCACTTATCAGGAGACTATCTCCCTCTGGAGTCAGCCGAAAACTTCTAACCGGGGGTGGGGGGTGGGGTTAAGCCGCTGTCACTTATTAGTGGTATTTGTAGACGGCCCTCCAGATGCATCACTGGGGGGGTCAGCTGCCCCTGTCCAAACTGAGCAGTGTTGGCAGCTTGCTTGTACTGAGTCTGACCCATTGCTTCAACTCACTTAGTATTGCCCACACTGGCTGGCAGCAGTGGCCCTCTGGGATTTCCGGGAAGGTTTCCCCCCATCCCTGCCTGGAGACGCTGTCGGTGGGGAGGGAAGCCGGGACCTTCTGCTTGCGAGGCAGATGCTCTGCCGGTGAGCTGTGCCCTTTGGCGTTGCTGGGGGGGGGGGCTTTGGGGGTCCCTTCCAGCCCTCCTGTGCTAGGATCCCCTTATTCAGCCCGTGCCAAGGGACATGAGCCTCTCTCCTTCTCTTTCCGCCCCGCCAGGACCCACTTCCCAGGACAGGAGCAGCTGGTGCGCCTCATCTACCAGGGCCAGCTCCTCCGGGACGACTCTCAGACGCTCTCCGCCCTCCACCTCGCCCACAACAGCGTGGTGCACTGCCACATCTCGCAGAACCGGCCGCCGCCCACGCCCGCCCACGGCAATGGCGCTCCGGCGGACGCCGCCCAGGCGGCCCTCAATGTGGGCAGCCTGATGGTGCCTCTCTTTGTGCTGATGCTGGGCGCCCTCTGGTACTTCCAGCTCCAGTACCGCCACGTCTTCACGGCCACGGCCACCACCTGCCTGGCGGGCCTCACCCTCGTCTTCAGCTTCGTGGCCTTTGCCGTCTACCGCAGATAGCGCCCGGACGAGGCCCGGACTCTGCGCACCAGCCTGCCAGGGAGGGCAGGGCCCCCGGGCGGACAGAGACCTCGCAGGCTCCCCGACTGCTGCCTCGGAGCTGCCTGGAAGTGTCTTCCCTGCCTTTCGTCTTTGCACCCTCCCAGGACGCCACACGCAGCAGCGGGTGCCTTGCATGTACCTCCAAGTGGGACTGGACTGGAGGGGGCTGGGGAGGGGGGCAGGAGCCTGTGGTGCCTAAGTGGGGCAGGGGCCCTGGGGGAGGGGCTGTGGGGGTGGGGCCTTATGTGCCTGGGCCAAGAGCAGCGGGAGGGTGGGGGGGCGTGCCTGGCCATGGCTTCTTTTAAAATTAAAACTGTGAAGGATGGGAAGTGGTCTCCCTTGTGGTGTGTGGCTGTGGGGGGGGGGGCGGGCGGGCTAGAAACTCAGATGCATAAGCTCATCACCAAAGGCCACCTGAGAACTAGGTCATGGTTGCCACAACAGACTATCTAGGCACCAATCCCCACCCCCCGATGAAAATCAATTATAATTATATAATATATAATTATATTTTAAAGAGAAAATCTCCAAGCTGTTTACAACACATTGGAACATCCAATAAAGCAATCCAGAATGAAACGAATGCAAGCTTCAAGGAGAATATTTCAGTGACATTTTGCTTTCCCCGTATTTATTTGGCGACTTCATTTATAGAGCTGCCTCAGGGCAGAAGGACTCCAGGAAGGCAGTGTGGGGCAGTGGTGAGAGGGTCAGACAAGGACCTGGGAGATCAGGGTTCGAATCCCCACTCCGTCCCAAGTCTAACCAGGTGACCTTGGAGTCAGTTGCAGCCCCTTGGCCTACCTCACAGGGTCATTGTAGGGATTAGCGGGTGTGTGTGTGTGTGTGTGAACTGTGGACTCCTTGGGGAAAAGGTGGGGCACAAATGCAATGAATAAGCTTTTCTCTTGACCTGCTTCAGGAAGCTGGAGGGAGCAGCCAGGCTGCTGCTGCTGCAGAGAGCGTCCGAGGCGGCCTGAGGTTCCTCCCCAGAGCCAGCTGCCTCCTCTGCCTCCTCAGCACTGGCAATGCCCCGGCCAGCCCGTCAGCGGGACATGGGCATTTCCCCCTCCCCACCCTGTGCCACAGCACCCTGCTCCTTAGAGAGCCAGCGTGGCAGAGTGAGTCGTGCGCCCCGAGAGCAAAATGGGAGAATCCAGGCGTGCCAAGCAGTGTGTGTTGTGCAGAAGGTGGGGGGCAGATGCAATGATCATAATGGGAAACATAATTGCCACTGAGTTCTTAGAATCATAGAATCATAGAGTTGGAAGAGACCACAAGGGCCATGGAGTCCAACCCCCTGCCAAGCAGGAAACACCATCAGAGCACTCCTGACATATGGTTGTCAAGCCTCTGCTTAAAGACCTCCAAAGAAGGAGACTCCACCACACTCCTTGGCAGCCAATTCCACTGTCGAACAGCTCTTACTGTCAGGAAGTTCTTCCTAATGTTTAGGTGGAATCTTCTTTCTTGTAGTTTGGATCCATTGCTCCATGTCCGCTTCTCTGGAGCAGCAGAAAACAGCCTTTCTCCCTCCTCTATGTGACATCCTTTTATATATTTGAACATGGCTATCATATCACCCCTTAACCTCCTCTTCTCCAGGCTAAACATGCCCAGCTCCCTTAGCCGTTCCTCATAAGGCATCGTTTCCAGACCTTTGACCATTTTGGTTGCCCTCCTCTGGACACGTTCCAGTTTGTCAGTGTCCTTCTTGAACTGTGGTGCCCAGAACTGGACACAGTACTCCAGGTGAGGTCTGACCAGAGCAGAATACAGTGGCACTATTACTTCCCTTGATCTAGATCTTAGTTGGAAGGTTTCTCAGCAGAGGCTGGAGGGCCGCCTGTGAGAGCTGCAACTCTGGCATTGCAGGGGGTTGGACTAGATGACCCCAGGGGGTCCCTTCCGACTCCGATTCTGTGCTTCTCTATGGTGGAGTTGGGAGGGACCCCAGGGGTCATCTAGTCCAACCCCTGCAGTGCAAACCTCTTTTGCCCCACGTGGCGCTCGAACCCACGTTCCCGAGGTCAGGCGTCTCCTGCGGGACCGACGGCGCTCTCCCTTCCCTCCAGCCAGAGCCGGCGATGCTTCCCGCTGGCCGGGGGATGCGCTGGATGGCCTCTGGGTGCCCCTTCGCCCTCGGCTTCCGCCCGGCGCGAATGCGGAGCAGCTCTCTCTCCAGGGCCACGCCCCCTCTCTCTCCGCCCAATCGCAGCCCGGCAAATACCCGGAAGCTCCCTCCTCCTCCTCCTGCCGCTGGCTCCCCACCGGAAACCGGAAGAGGCGGCGCGGCGTCGTCCGGCCCGCATGCAAATGAGGGGGCGTGGCCCTGGGCGGCTCGGGCTCCTGGAGGTCGCGGCGGGCGCGCAGGCCGGCATCGCACCGGGGCAGCTCCGGGGGGAGGAAGCCAGGTGAGGAAGGGGGGGGCGGGGGGGAGGAGAGAGAGAGAGAGAGAAGGGGCTCCGCGGTCATCTAGCCCAACCCCGCCCGGAAGGCGGCCTGGCCCCCCCCAAAAAATTGAAAGGGGGAAAAAGCTGGAGGTGCATTTCCAGAATATATAAGATATTTTTAAAGATTTTTTAAAGTATTACAATAAAAATGAAAAAAATAACAAAAATTACAAAATAAAAATAGTTAAAAGCACACAGATTTCCCATTGCTTATTTTCCTTTAGCTTGTTTCCTGGACCTCCTCATACCTCCCTTTTTTGTATTCCACTTCAAATTGTTGGTTCAGCAAATCCTTACCATTAGATTTTTACCTATTTATAACCCTCTTTTCATATTCTCTTAAAGCATTACAGCTGGAAACCACTTAATTTCTATCCAACATCATTCTAACATTTATTAATTTTAGAATATTTCTGTAGATAGTCTTTGAATTTCTTCCAATCTTCTTCCGCATTTCCAAAATATAAGATAAAAAAACACATAAAAGACAAGCTACAGGCAACTCTGTAAAACAAAATTTAAAACAAACTCTGTAAAACAAAATTTAAAATTTAAAACAATTTTTTTTTTTTGTTTTAAGCTACAGGCAGTAACAGTATTGGGTGTTGTGTCTCTGGACCTGTTAGGCCAGGAGTCAGCAACCTTTTCCTGCTGCGGGTCCGTCCACTGTCCCTCAGACCTTGTGGGGGGCCGGACTATATTTTGAAAATAATAAGAATGAACGAATTCCTATGCCCCACAAATAACCCAGAGATGGATTTTCAATAAAAGGTCACATTCTACTCGTGTAAAAACACGTTGATTCCTGGACCGTCCGCGGGCCGGACTGAGAAGGCGATTGGGCCGGATCCGGCCCCCGGGCCTTAGGTTTCCTATCCATGTTTTAGGTCCATAAATTACCATGCAGTCCTACCTCGGGTTACAGGCACTTCAGGCTGCATTTTTTGGGTTATGGACCACTGAAACCCAGAAGTACTGGAACGGGTTACTTCCAGGTTTTGGCAGTCGTGCATGCGCAGAAGATGCTAAATTGCGCTTTGCATGTGCAGAAGCACTGGATTGCAACACTGCTGCAGGTTGCGAACGTGCATCCCACACAGAGCACATTCGCAACCCGCACTGTATAGCATATATATTCAACACACAAAAACTGCGGCCATTTTTGTTGTGGGCAAAGGACAGCTGGACATAGAAAGGGCCCCCTTCCCTTCCGGAGCTGAGGGCCACATCAGACCTCTATCCGGCCCTGGCTGAAGGGATCTTGGCCTTGAGAAAGGCAGACACTCTCACCCCAAGGGGCGGATGGAGATTGCTTTGGGTTCTGGGAATGGACTCAGGGTGGGGGTTCCAACAGAAGCTGGGGGGGGGCCCTTCTCCACCCCCGTCTGGATCAGTTGCCCCCATCGCTCTGGACACCTTCCTGACCCAGGCCAAATGTCTCAAATGTCAAGGCAAAGTCCGACCATAATTTGCTTCCTGGACATGTGACAGGCAGCTGTTCCACAGGGCGGGGGCCCCCCTCAGAAGGCCCTCTCCTCTTTTAACGCCTCCCAAATGGGAGGCCCCCCATGCCTCTTGTGGCAGGGAGTTCCACAGGTTAACAACAACTCCCTTGCCTACGGGCACAGTGCTGCGTAGTGGCCCCCGCCTGTGTTGGCTGGGCTGGGGGTGCCGGATCTGTACCTCACCGCCTCCCTTCTCCCCTGCAGGTCTGGGGCTGCTGCTGCCCCCCACTTTGCCCCCTGCCATGCTGCTGCTCCTTCGGGCCCTGATCAGGGGGGGCACCGGCCCCTCGGCCCCCTGGGCTGACCCAGGCGGGGCTGGCCTGCTCCCGACCTGCAGCTTCTGCCTGGGGAGGGCCAAGCCCCCTGCCTCGCCGCCGGAACCCGGCCCCCTGCATCCCGCTGTGGCCCCCGAGGGGTCACCGGAGAGGCGGAGCAGCTTTGTGGCCCTGAAGCGTCTGCTGGAGCGATCGCGCAGCGTCCCCGAGCTCCTGCGCTGGCTGTGGCAGAACCCGGGCCGGGTGTCGGGTGCGCATTATGCCCTGGCCCTCGGCCACCTGGGCCGCCTGCTCCCCCCGGGCAAGGGGGGTCTCCGCCTGGAGCCCCTCCTGCACCAGCCCGACTTCCAGCACCTCAGCCGAGCCGTCGCCAGGCGCTGCGCCCACTTTGACGACGCCACCCTCGTCCGCTGCCTCCAGGCCTCGGCTGCGCTGGGTGAGACCCGGGAATGGGGGGGGGGCGGATCTGGGAATGGTCGAGTGGGAAGGGAACCCCAAAGGTCTTCTAGTCCAACCCCCGGGCTCTCAATGCTCGCCCAGGTCCCTATGCCAGGGCCAGCCAAGTAGCTCAAAGCCTCTCTGCTGAGGCTGATTTATTTATCCCACAAACTTACTTATCCCACAGCTGGATTGGGAAAAGACCTCAAGGCGGTTTAGGAGAAAGGATCAAGCAGTGAAATTGCCGCCGGGAAGAAGGGAAAATAATTTGAAAAGTTAAAATAACAGCTTAGCCCTCCGCAAAGGGTAGCTCCATTGGTAGAGCCAGAGACTCTGAATCTCAGGGCTGTGGGTTAGAGCTCCACACTGGGCAAAAGATTCCTGCTGGGTGGGGTTGGACTAGATGACCCCAGGGGTCCCTTCCATGATTGAAAACAGATTAAGACTTGCACTGGGGCAGGATCTGTCTGATTATGTTTTTAGCAGGTACCCAAAAAAAAGAGCACAGTGAAGGCTCCTGCCTATCAGTAGTTCCAAACTGTATTATTATTATTATTATTATTATTATTATTATTATTATTATTATTATTACTATTGATTAACTTTATGTATCATCTTTCATCCAAAGTTTACATGGCAGCTTATAATATAAAAACACAAAAATACAGGTCACAGTAACAAACAAAACAATACACTCCCATTTTGAAAGACCGTAGATAGTTTAAACAGCTTTAGTCCTGGCGCCGAAAGATACGTAATGAGGGCACCAGCTGAGCCTCTCATTGGGGGGGATTGCACAAACGGGGAGCCACTGCAGATAAGGCCCTGTTCTCATGCTGCCACTGTGTGGGGTCCCTGGGGGCTTTGGGGGGTGGTGGGGTGTGTGGGCAGGAGGGGCTGAAGGCAGTCCTTGGCGTTGACCAGGCCTTTCTCTTCTGGCTTCCCAAGGGCCGCCCTTCAGGGTCGGGCAGCGGTGGGACGGCCTCCCCCTAATCCCTGCTCTGCCCCAGGCCTGCCAGGAGACGGCCGCCTGGTCCTGGCGCTGCAGGATGAGGCCCAGAGGCGGCTGGAGCGCCTTCGCCAGAGGAACGTCTCGACGGTCAGCGGCAACAACGTTCGCCTCCGCCCACTGAGCCATGCTGCCGCTACCACCACCCCTCTGGCGGAGGCCTGCAAGGGCAGCCTAGAGGAACAACGCCGCCTGCAAACCCTCTTCTTGCTCCTCTCCTACTACTGCCTGCGGGCCCAGAAGCAGCAGGAAGAAGCCCCACCGGTGCGGCGCGAGTTCCTGCGCCTGGTGCGCCTCTCGCTGCGCCAGCTGCAGGTTGCGCAGGAACAGGAGCTGGCGCTGCTGGAGGAGATGCTCTGTCTCTGCGCCCGCGAGGCCACTGGCAGCGACACCCTGGGCGCCATCTTCGGATCCCAGCTCTTCTACCAGAACCGCCGGGAGAACTTCGTCCGCGGCATGGCAGGTGGGTGCCGGGGGGGGGGGGGTGTGCGGGGAAGCGGGAGGCGGTGCCAATCTTCATCCAGCGTCCCTTCCTCCTGGTCCCGGGTTTTGTCAGTCCTTTTTATCCCATTGATCTAGCGCATTAACCTGGTAACCTTATATCCGAGGCCCTTAAGTCTCTTCCATGTCCCTTCCGCGGCTCTTCTTCATATTCTCCTTTCACTTGTGGGAACTCCAGCTTATTAATGTTTTTGGCCCTTTTCAACAAATCAGCCCCTTTTCTATAGTCCAAACTAAACTCCATGTGGTATTTAAAAACATGTTTCAAAATCCTTCCAAAATTGAGAGCCCCCACAGCTCCAAACCTCTCACGGCCCATTGCCAAACTCGGAAAGTCCAAACATCCCTGCACAGGGGGATCAATCCAACCCCCCATTTCCAAACCAGTCCAAACTTTATCTTTCCAAGTCTGGTTTTTTCCAAGTTCATTTGTCAAATCCAAAAGCTCATGTTCCTGCAGGTCCGCAGCTCCCTCCATCTCTGGCGCCCAAGATTCAGCAGCATCCTCTTCTCTCATCTGTTCTGTCAGGGCACACTCCTGATTTAATTCCTGGGTGGGCTCCATATATTTCCCCACTGCCTGATCAAAATTTCCCACTGCCTGTTTAAAATTTCCCACTGCCTGTTTAAAATTTCTGATCGAGTCAGTCATCAAATTCGTCTTCTCATGTAACTGTTCCAGTAGGGCATTTGTTTTATAAAAAGCGCACAACAGAGCTTCTGAATACATTGTCCTACAAGGTCACAAATCTATTCCCACGATTGTAATCTGTGACAGCTGTAAACTCCCTGGAATTAGTTACAGTTTCACAGTCTCCCTCTAGGGGGAAAACTTCTATTTGTTCTTTCTTTTGAGGACAAATCTAACAACAAAGTTTTTTTTTTCTTTGCTTTATTCAGTCTACAAAGAAACGGAAGGCTGACTTCCTGTTTAGACCTTCCCGTCTCAGTACCAAATTGAAGTAAATATTTAAGCCCGATTCCTTTCTGCTCGCAAGTCCTTATTTTAAGTCCAATTGTTCCAAGTTTAGGTACTCACGGTGATTATTTTTAAAGTCCAAATTGTCCCAAAAAGAAGGCAGCGCTCTCCGGCAACGGCTATGCGGCTTCGCTCCACGGAAAAAGCAGTTGACTCACAGCACCGCGCCACTTCCCCCTCTTCACTTCGGAGCCCGTTAGTGGGTTCCTTTGCGGGTTGGGGGGGGCGCTAAGGGTGCCCGCCGAGTCCCACGGTCACAGGCTTCATCCACCTGTGATTTCCAGAAGGGTCCCTGCTTCGCCACAGCGGGAAAGACCCGTTTCGCGCGGAGCTAGTCCCTCCAGTTCAGAGGGAGTCCCACAACCCTGAGATCAAACGTCTTATGCTGCACCAACTGAGCTATCCCTGTGGGCGGCAGAAGGGGTTTTTCCTACGGGGCTGGTGGGGCAGAGCCCAGTGCCCCCCAGGGGAGTAGAAACACCTCAATTGGAGTGAACAGAGGGGAGGCCCAGGGCTGAGCTCTGAGGAAACCAGTGGGAGAGACAGTATGGTGTAGGGGTCAGAGTCGTGGACTAGGACCTGGGATATCAGGGTTCGAATCCTGCCTCAGTCATGAAGCTCCCTGGGTGTGACCTGGAGCCAGTCCCTGGGGTAGCTCAGTCGGCGGAGCACAAGACTCTTCGGGTCTTGGGTTTGAACCCCACGTCAGGCAACAGATTCCTGCAGGACTGGGGGTTGGACTAGATGACCCTGGTGGTCCCTTCCAGCTCTACAATCCCATGATTTTCCCAGCCTCACCTCCCTCACAGGGTTGTTGTGGGGGTTGACTGAGGGTGGGGAGAGCCCCGTATGCCTCCTTCAGCTCCTTGTAGGAAAAGAGGTGGGCTTCTCACTGCCAGCAAGCAAGGGGGGGCTTCTGGGGTCTCCTCGCAGCTCAGCCCCACGGGACACCCACCCTCTGCTTACACCCCTCTTGCGAAGGAGAGCCCACCACCCTCCGAGGAAGCCTGTCCCACCGCTTTCAGGGGGGGCACGCTGCTTATTTGGGGGCCCTGCTGAGCTGCTCTTTCTCTCCGCAGACTGGTTCCCTGGCAAGGCGGGGGGCTTGACCCCTCCCACCATGGCCCTGGTTGCCAAATACCTGGCCCGCCACCGCCTGAGAGAGCCTCGCCTGCTGGACGCCATCGCCACCTTCCTGCTGGAGAGGGCACAGCAGCTGGACAGCAAGGTGAGCTTGGGGTTTGGGGAGCCTTCCTGTTTGGGGTGCCCCTAGCCAGAGGTCAAGGAAGACCGACAGACCACCCGGCGCCCCCTGCTCTGTTTCTAAGGACCTGGGAAGAGCCAAAATACGGGGTGAGGCCCATGGGCCACTCAGTATCCTCTTTGCACAGTGGCCAACCAGGGGCCCTAGAGGGAAACCCCTGAGCAGGATTCAAGCACAGGAGCAGCTCTGGGGTTTCCAGCAAGCATCACAGCAGAGCTGAGAAAGAGAGAGGCCTGCAAGTACAGGGTGCTGTACAAATTTAATTAATAAGAATAATAATAAGTCATTGCTCACTGTCTCCTCCTCCACAAATTTGCCTGTTTCTCTTCTGAAGCTGCCCAAGATGCTTCCCATCCCTGCCTTCTGTGTGTCAATTGGATTTAGATGTGTAGGAGAGGATGTTAAGTGATTATCCTTCCTCTTTTCCTGTGTGTCAAGAGCCCAGATACCTGCTTCACTGGGGAAAAATCATCTGTGCACAGCTCATCTCTAGAAGCTTTTAAGACGAGGTTGCATAAACTTTTAATAATAATAATAATAATAATAATTTTTTATTTATACCCCGCCCTCCCCAGCCAAGGCCGGGCTCAGAGCGGCTTACAAGCAATAATAAAAACAAGAAGAATGATTACAACTTAAAAACAAAAATAAAATACAACATTAAAATAGTGGAACATTAAAATATTAAAATGTAGCCTCATTGCAGGAGGAGAAGGAAAAGAAAAAAGCAAGAGAGGGAGGGAGGGAATCAAATTGGCTCCAAGCCAAAGGCCAGGCGGAACAACTCTGTCTTACAGGCCCTGCGGAAAGAAATCAGATCCTGCAGGGCCCTGGTCTCATGAGGACACTGAACACTCCCTAATCAGCCAAGACGGGCACGGATCAAGGAGGCAGGTGATGGGCCTACCAACTTGGAGGAATCTATCCACATCAGTAGGGAGTATCCGATCAAAATGGTCCAACACTGGACCTGAAGTCAGTCGAGGGGCCTCCAGTTCAGTCACTGTATCTAAATTGGCAGGGAGGTCACGGCGGAGCAACAGGACTTTCTCCGCAAAAAAGCTCGCGAATGCCTCACAGCTGTGGGTCGAATTTGTGCTTAAATTTGGTTGTCCTCCTAAGGACGTTATTGACCTAATTAGAACCTTTTAGAACCATTAGGATGCTTTAGGCAGACTTGGATTACCTTCTCATTTTTTATCTTAAAAAAATCACTCTCAGGCTCTTGGGTAAACAAGGAAAACATCAGTTTTACTCACCTCAAAAGTCCTGCAAGGGTTCAGCACGTACAGGGACGAAAATTTTGCAGGCAGTAACCCCTAACAGTTACAGAAGTCCATGGTCCAGTTCAATTTGTGTGCTCTCCAGAGGAGAGCGAAGAAATATCCTCCCCCATTGCAGGCTGAAAAAAGTGGAGATTAAGTTTCTCTTCTTCCCTTTCCCTCCACATAGGATTAGAGGATATTATTATTATTATTATTATTATTATTATTATTATTATTAATTAAATTTATAGGCTTCTCTTCATCCGAAGATCTCAGGGTGGCTCATTTGTGATCTCGGCTGCTCATCCTGTGGCAGGGAGTTCCACAGTTCAGCTGCTGGGGTTCTCCCTGATCCCTGGAGCAGCCCACCTCTCTGAGGCTGCCCTGGTCTGAGGCTCTTGGGGGTCTGGAAGCCCCACCAGCGCAGGTCCCCTCCCAGTGTGATCTGCTGAGCACATCGGGACCCGCTTCCTGGCCAGTGCCCTGCACGGGGTTGGCCTAGATGACCCTCAGGTCCCTTCCGACCGGACGGTTCTGCAAAGCGTGCATCGGAGTCCAGCCTCCCTGGGGCTTTGGGGAGGGGCAGGACATAATGTTGGGGGGGGGGCAGAGAGACTGACCCCCCAGGCCTCTCCTCCTGCAGATGATCCAGAAGCTGGTCTTCCCCTTCAGCCGGTTGAACTTCCGCCCGTCCAACCACGCCGCCCTCTTCCCCCGCCTGGAGGCGGCTCTGCAGAAGCCGGGCGTCTCCCCGCTGGCCGCCCTCAACGTCCTCATGTCCTTGGTGCAACTTGGCCACTTCCCTCCTGCCCTCCTGCGCCAAGTCTTCTCTTCCGCCTTCCTGGCCAACGTCACCAGTAGGTTCCCGCCTGGCGGGGGGTTGGGATGGATGACCCCCGGGGTCCCTCCCTTCCCATGCTGCCGTTCTGCCACTCCATGGGCCTCGGGACCCTGGGAGGTCCAGTGTTTTTTTTTGGGGGGGTTGCTGTTCTTCGGGGGGCCCCGCCTTGAGCAGCAGATGAGGGGCAGCTCCCCTTCTCCCCCCCCCCCCAGGCAGCCCCTGCGGGCAGATTGTGCTGCGCTACCTCTCCCTCTTGGACGCGGCTGTGGCACTGGAGGTCCCCGAGTACCGCGGCCCCCGCCTGCCCCCCCAGTACCACGTGCGCATGTTCGAAGGGGCGCTCACCGCAGACGAGGCCAACCGCAAGTACAGGTCAGAGCCCGGGGGGCGCGCCTGGGCTTGCCAGGGGTTGGGATGGATGACCCTCTGGGGTCCCATTCATCTCTCCTAGGAAATTCCCATGGACTTGGTGTGAATGACTCAATCCTTTTTTGGAGAGGGGAATATTTAACCTCGGGGTGGGTGTAATAATTGGGAGAGAAAGCTAGGAGGGGAAGAGGCGCTGAGCAGCCATGTGTCTTTTGGGGGACGGGGGGGCCTTTGGCACACTGACCCCCCCTCCTCTTTGCTCCTCAGCTACAAAGGCCTGGTGGGAGAGGCTCTCTGCCAGCTGGTGGGCAGGGGGTGCTTCCGGCAGGACGAGGTGGTGCCCCCGGGATATTGCCTAGGTGAGTGGGGGGCCCGTCCTTTGGGGCCTGTGGGGTGGGGAAGGGCCCCCCAGCCGGAGAAGGGGGCTCGGCTTCGGCCCCCAGGTCCCTGGCTTCCTTTGCTGTATCAGAGCTGAGGTTCACCTTCCGCCAGGGATGCTCTTTTGGTCGATTCCTGCCTGGCCGGGGGTTGGACTAGATGACTCAGGGGGTCCCTTCCAAGGCTCTGATCCTTCGATTCTCAGAAAGGTGCCCTGGGTGTGTGCTGGGCAGGGGAGCTGGAAGCTCTCGGATGAGGCGTGCAAATGTCTCCCTCCAACTCACCTGGCATTTAAGGGGCAGAGGCGGGTGAACAATTTTCCATTTTAAAAACGGGTCGTAAAAGATCACCAGCAGATCCAGTCTCAGTTTTGGGGTCATATTGAATTTTCCACACCAAAGTCTGTTTCGACAGCCTCTTTGCTTCTTCCCGCTTTAGGCATAAATTGATGGATCCCATTAGGTTGCCTCATCTTTTAAATATTTGCAAATATTTCAACAGAAACGAATTGCTGCTCTAAACGCTTGGCGTTTTATAGCATCCTTGGACTCTGGGGCTGGGCTGGATGACCCCTGGGGTCCCTCCCAACTCTGCAATCCTGAGAGTCTATGAATCTTTCCTCCCACCCCAATGAAACGCTCCAGTTCAGCTGCTTTGGGCTGTTGGGGATAAAAGCAGCTTTGGGGATTTTTCCTTTCTTAATAATTTGGGGGAAATTGCTTTCATCTCCCGCTCACCTCCAAGACTTTCCAAACTCCGATCAGTTGGACCTCCTTGGTCCTTTGACATGTCACATACAGTGGATCGTGCCCTCCACCCCCCCCACCTGTAACTGCAGGCTCCCTGGGGGAAAGAGTGCTCCTGAGCCCGTGCAAAGTGTTTTTTTTAGCCACCAAGCAACCCCACTTCTCCCTTTGTCTTGAACCCCCAGCCGATCCCCCTTTCTTTCTTTCTTCGCAGACTTCCTGCTCTGGGTCACCCCTTCTGGCAGCGTCCTCCCCCTGGGGGGCCCCCACAGCTCTCCCAAGGGTGCTGCCCTCGCCTCTGGATCACAGAACCCGGCATCTTTGGGGCTGGAGTCGACAGCAGGGTCTCTGCTGCCCCCGGACAGCTTGTGTGGCCCCAGCCGGGAGCCCTCGCCAGGGACCCCCTCCCTGAGCAGCCCCACACGGACGGACCACTCCCTGGCGAGCAGCAACGGGACCCACTTCTTCCCCGCCTGGGGGCCAGAGACTGGGCAGGGGCTCCGCCTCCCCCCAGTGGACGAAGGGGGCCTCTTCTCCCCCCAGGGGCCCAGCACCAAAGGCGCAGCGCAGGGTGGTCCACAGGAGAAGGAGGGGCTCCACAGGTACCTGCAGTGCGAATGGGGGGGGGGGAGGCACCTCTGACCTGGGGCCACAGTCGTGGGGGTGGGGGGGCCTGGTGCTTTTTCCGTCGCTTGGCCACTGAAAGGAGCCAAGTGCTTTCCTCTCTCAGCCCATCCTGCTGCAGTTCCGGCATTGCAGCGGGTTGGACTAGATGACCGCTGGGGGTCCCTCTTCAGTTCTGTGCTTCTCTCCTTCCTGGCCCAGCGAGGGCCCAGAGCCGGCTCAGTTTGCAGGCTGCCTGCCCTTGCCTAGCCTCTTCTGGCGGTGGCTCACAGCCTGTGCTCAGAACATGTCAGGGCTCGGCTGGGCCAGGAATGCCTAGCCTGGGGGGGGGCTGAGTTATGGGGAGGGAGGGGTTGGAGCCTGTTTGCAGAAGGGGTAGCCGTATGGGGGGTGCAGAGGAGCCAAGCCCGACCCCCCTAAACCCCGGCTGCCTCTGGAGCTGGCTGTTCCAGGGCACCCTCTAGTGCCAAGGGGGGGGGGCCTCTCCCCCATCTTCTTGCGTCTGGGGAGGGGGCCTGCCCTCCGTTTCTGACCAGGGGAGGTGACGACATCCTTCAGAACTTGCAGAATGTTTTTTTCTGGGGCTCTTAACTGGGGGGACCTTGAGTGACGGGGGGGCGCACACTCCCTCTGATGCCAGCACCCCATTTCCTCCCCCAGGGTGGTGCTGTCTGTCAACGACCAATGGCATTACTGCCACGGCTCCTCGGTCCTGGTGGGCTCTCGGGCCATGCGCAGCCGACATCTCCGCCTGTTGGGCTACCGCCTGGTGCAGGTGAGCAGGACTCTCCTCCCCACACTTCCGGATGGGCTGGGCCGCTCCCAGGCAGCGTTTCCCGGCTGTGCTGCCCAGAGGGGTCCCCTTGGGCCGGATCCGGCAGCCAGGCTCTTTGGACGCCTGCATGGAGCCTCCGGGAGCAGGAGCAGTCTACCTGGACGCCCAGAGTCCTGGGGTCTTTTGGCCGGCAGGCTTTTCCTCTGCTTCTTTGCTCTGCAGCTGCCCTACCAGGAGCTGGAGAAAATGAGGGGCATCGAGGAGACCAAGGTCTACCTGAGACGGAAGCTGGAGGAGCTGCAATTCTGAAGCAGACGCCTCGCTGTGGGTCTGTGTGGGTCACCGGACAGCGGGCACGTTTGGGGATGGTGTGGGTCTTTCCTTGCAGAGCACACATTCCCCCAGGGCACCCCTGAGAGGGATTCGTTCAAGGTGCAAGAGAGGGTTTTTCTTGGCAATAATAAATTAAAATAAATTAAAAGAATAATAATAATAAAGAGGCGAAACGTCCAGACCGGCTTCCTTCTCTTGCTTTATTTGCCTCCCTCATTCAGCAAGGAATGGGGCAGAGGGCTCCCTTCCGCCGCCCCCAGCCTCCCCACAACGCATCGTCCTGCCTCCAGCGCGGCCCTATGGACCTGCCCCACTCACTTCCTCCCGGGGGGGATGCCCCGCCCCACTTTCCTGGGGGCACCTCTTCCTTGGCCTTCGGCTGGGCATGGTTGGGGAGGCAGTGCCCCCCAGCTGAGGGCAAAGCCCCTGCCCCACTGCCCCGCCCTAAGAAAGCCGCGTTGAGATTGGATGGGGCTAGAGGGTGATTGTCTTTGGGGGCGAGGGTGGGGCACGCCCCCCGCCCCCTCTAAGGCTGGCGCAAGGAAGCAAAGGGGTGGGGGGTGTCTCAGGGGTGTGAGTGTGCTGAGCGCCCCCAGAGGCGGCTGGGGGATGTGGGGCGACCCCTCTGCTCCGGGGCAAGAAGGCACTGGGGGTGGGGGGTGGCTGGTCAAGGCACTGGGGTGCCATCTCCAGGGCCCTTTCCGGCCGCTGCCCTGCGGGTCTCCGTCCATGCTGCCCGCCTCACACGGGCATGGGCATCTCGTTGTACTCGTCCACCCCTTCCCTCTCGTCCAGGATGGGCTCGGCCTCGGCTGCGTCCAGCTGTGGGGCAAAAGAGAGGGGGGGCTCAGGGGCAGTGGGGGGAGGAGGAAGGGGCGGCTTCTGCTCCCCCGCCACCCCCATCCCCGGGAGCAGAGGTGCCAGCGCAGCCCGCTTCCCCCCTGCCTTGTGAGGGCTCTGCGCCCGGCGGGGCCTCCTCTGTGTTGGCCACTTACACACTTCATCTCCCTCTCGGTGAAGATGCGGCTGAGCAGGCACATGCGCAGGGGGACTGTCAGGATGAGGATGAAGGGGAAGGCCAGCGAGGCCACCGTGGACATGACGGCCCACAGCACCGCCAGGCAGGCCAGCTGCAGCAGCGTGAAGAGGTGCATCCGCAGCGTCCGCACCTGCAGGGCCACAAGCGCAGGGTCGGAAAGGGGACCCCGGGAGGTCATCCAGCCCAACCCCCGGTTACAGCTCCAGGAGCCCTGGCAGGCGGCCGTCCAAGGAAGACCCACAACCGAGGCCAGAATCGCCCTCCGCCTTCCCACCCCACTGGTCCCAGGAGAAGGGGGGCCAGACCTACGCCTTTTGGGGCTCAGACTGTTATGGGGGTCCCATTCCCTATCCAGTGGGGTTTTTCCATGACAGATCCCCACGTTAAAAAATTAAAAATTAGCTGCTACAATAGATTTTGATTAAAATGTCTGCCCTGGGTTAGCTCACCTGTCAAAGTCACTGGGTTAATAAAAACACCCAGTGCCATATAGTTTTCCGGGCCCCACCTTGGGCAAAAGATCCCTGCCTTGCACGGGGTTGGACTGGATGACCCTTGGGGTTCCCTTCCTACAATCCTGTGATTCTTTTCTGAGCCACACATTCGCGTCCCGAGAGCTTCCTGGCCGTGACACTTTCTGGAGACGATGCTGGGAGAATCTGAGCGCTCTTCAGCAGAACGGCCAACTTACCGCCTTTACATCTGTGCCGCAGATTCTCAGACTTTGGGATTGTTGAAATAGATGCCGCCAGAAATTAATCCGTTTCAGTCATGCATCTCAAACTGAGTCTACTGGACCCATTTTTTAAAAACAGCAATGTGGACAGAAGTCGCTTCTGGGGCTCCTCCTGTGGAGCCAGGGGCAGAAGGACCCTCTGGGCTCTGGGGAAATGGGGCTCCGTGGGGTGCAAAGAGCCTCTCCTGGGCCTCTCCCCTGACCCCCCACCCCAAATCCCAGGCCAGGGCCCTCCCCTCTGACCTTCTTGACATAGGTGACATCTGGGTGGTGCTTGGGGGGCATAAGAAGCAGGTGGAGTCGCTCGTAGAACTGGATCCCGTTCAGAGAGGTGACGCCCATGTAGAGGAAGATCCCAAAGAGGACGGCCAGGGGGATCTTGCGCAGAAGGTCGCCAATCACGATGGACAGGCCTGGAGGGGGAACAGGGCGGTTCAGCAGGAGTCCTGCCAGACCCCAACATCCCCCCCCCCCCGCAAGGTGTGGGTCTGCCTCCCCCAATGCCCCCACTTTGGGGCATCTCCATCAAGCAAAGTGACAAGATGGAGAATGCATGGAGAAGTACGATGACGCGTTTATACAAAATATAGTCATTTAAAAATAAACACGGACATATTTGGATAATGAAACCAATACCTAGACAAGTATATGGAATAGTAAGGGTTAACTCTTAGGACTCAGCGAAATAGCCATTTGATTGCACTATAAAAATGAATCACCAGATGGCGCATGAGAGCAGGAAATTTTAAAACATGGTTTTCCATAGAGATTTTACCCTTTTGTTATTCTGACTTGCAGCGTTTTTTCCCTGTGTCTAGATCAGTGGTTCCCAATTAGCTCATTACTGAGGACTCCCTATTTTTCAAAAGCCAAGCCACGGAACCCCTACTTTTGAAAATTTAGATAACTCTACGGGAGTTACCTCCACAAAGCAATTTTCGGAACAAAATGTGGGGTAGCCCCTAATAAGCAAAGGATTTTAGGTATACTAAAAAACAGACTCGGACTGAGCGATATCTGGTTTTCAGCATAGTGACGTATCAGCAGCTAAACATTGTGATATTCCAATATATGTCTGAAATTGGAGATCAGGAGTGGGGCTGAGGGAGGGAGAAAATCCTAGAGATTAGGCGGGTGGGGGGCACACAGATCTGGCATGGGGCTGAGGGCTGGGCAATGTCAGGTTTCCAACATTGTGGTATATCACCAGCTGAACCTCGCCGTTTGGTGAGATACAGCAATGTTGAAATGAGCTGCATTGGCTGCAGGCGGGGGGCCAATGCAGCTGCCTAAGTCTGCCCCCCTGCTCAGCTGCAATGCAGGAGTTTTTTTTATTTATTATTATTATTATTACTATTACTGCCCCGTCCATCTAGCTGGGTTTCCCCAGCCACTCTGGGCAGCTCCCAACCAAATATTAAAAACACAATACAGCATCAAACATTAAAAACTTCCCTAAACAGGGCTGCCTTCAGATGTCTTCTAAAAGTCAGATAGTTGTTCTTCTCTTTGACATCTGACGGGAGGGAGCCACCACCTAGAAGGCCCTCTGCCTGGTTCCCTGTAACCTCACTTCTCGCAGGGAGGGAACCGCCAGAAGGCCCTTGGAGCTGGACCTCAGGGTCAGGGCTGAATGATGGGGGTGGAGACTCTCCTTCAGGCTCCCCCTCAGGGTCCTCCATGCCACTTTGAGGAGAGGGGCACTCCTGGTCCCCCCCAAAAGCAAGGAAGTCTTCCTTATTATTACATTTGCCTTTCTCTCTCCTGGTTCTCCTCTTCCTCATCCGCAACCACCCTGCCAGGCAGGCTTCCCTGAGCGGCCCCTGGTGTGTTTGAGGGGGGTGGGCCCCCTTCCCCGGCCGGCGACTCACCCACAAGCAGTGCCACCACCAGCCCGGTGACGCGCTGCTCCTTGACCTCCTGGATCTTGGGCTTGTCCCCGGGCGCCACGGCCTTGCTCATGACGGTGAGGGCGTTGGCGTGGGTGACGGAGCGAACAGTGGCAGCCGCCAGCCAGGGCAGCCCAAAGAGGGCGCAGAAGCCCCCCATGGCCACAATCAGGAGCAGGTCCAGGTGGAAGCCGGAGCCCTTCTGCAGCTTCCGCTCCTTCTTGCTGATGATCAGCCTGGGGGGGGGGGGCGAGGAGGAAGGGGGCCAGACGGTTAGGAGATGATATATAATGAATTGGAAAAACAGAAGTTTAGAATAACTCAAAGCCTTCCTCTGAGGAATTCTAGGAGCCAAAATCCCAAGGGAGCAGAAAAGACTATTTATGTACGCAACCGCGGCTATGTGGATGTTACTGGCCCAGAAAAGAATGGCAGATCAAGTGGATGGATCATGCCGAAATGAGGAAGATCAAAATTTTAATAACCTGATGAAGAGAGCACAGCAGAGGTTATATTTTCTGAGAATCCTCCGGAAAAACAATCTCTCAAAGGACCTGTTGGTGGCATTTTACCATTGTACTGTGGAGAGTGTATTAACGTATGGTCTGTGTGTGTGGTTTGGGAGCTGCATGGCCAGGGAAAAAACAATGCTGTCCAGGGTTGCAAAGACTGCGGAGAGAATAACTGGGCGCACTCTTCCCACCTTGGATCAAATCTATGCTTCCAGGTGCCATAAGAAAGCTGCAGAGATAGCGCAGGATAGTGCGCACCCCGGAAATGATCTCTTTCAGCTTCTGGAAGAAGGTATAGGGTTATAAAGACTAGGGCTAGCCGCCTGAGAAACAGTTTCTACCCAAATGTGATTTTGGTTTTAAATGCAGTGTAAGGTGGTCTCTGTGGGAGTATATTGTATTTAAAAATGGGGTATCAGAGTTTTTAGGAGGTTAACCAGGATGGGATAGCGGGCTTATTGGGTTTTGAATGTCTGATGTAGATTTTTTCAATTTCGTTGTTCTCTATGGGACAATGACAATAAAGATTATCATATCGTAAAAATAAGGAATGGGGAAAATTTATATTTTACCTTAAAAAGTATAGTAAACAGTTGAAATTGTTAGTAGGATTGGAAGAACACTTGTAGTTTAATGATGAACTTTGAACATAATGGAGATGTGAAAGATTTGGACTATTATAACAGATGCAGGAGGAAGTGATTAATAACAGGACCCACAAAAGGGAGACGTCGAGGAGATTCCTGGGAATACTGTTTTTATGTTGTATGTTGGTGCTTGTAAAATTTACAAGTGAAAACCAAATAAATTTATTAAATGAAATAAAAATAATATTAAGAAAGGAACCGGCGCCCCCTGAAACCCCTTGGCCTGCCCCTCCCGGCTCCTAGAGAGGACCCCCCCCTCCGCAGCCAAAGGGTCCCCCTTGGGACAGACCCCGGGCGCCCTGGGCGTGACTCACGTGGTGATTTGCGTCTCCATGAAGATGAGGATGAAGACCAGGACGGCCGGCAGGACACTGGCCACCATCATCCAGACGGGGAAGGCCTGGCTCTCGCCCAGGGGGTTGATGACCCAGCCCCGCTTCTGGGGGTCCGTGACCGAGAAGCCGTGGGGCACTGAAAGTTTCTGCGGGGGAGGAGGGGAGAGAGGAGGTGGGCAGCGGGTGAGCGAGAGGGAGAGGAGAATCATAGAAGGGGTTCCGGAGAGGAAAATGGCAGAGGGACCCCCAATGGTCAGGAATGTCCACTAAAGGAGATAGCCAGGCACCCTCGGCTTGAAAACCTCCAAGGAAGGAGGTGGCTAAGATCCAACAATCTAGGCTTCCATATGTCAACCCTACAATAATCCACTAGGATGTAATAATGCACAATAAAATGAACTCTCAAGATACCAGCAAATAATTAAATTGTTCTTGTTCTTGGTATTATTATTATTATTGGTATTGTTAAGAGTTTCTGCCAAGTTCCGGTCCAGCACTGTAACCACTGCACAGCGCTGCCTGCCTCCTCCGTTCCAGGATCCTTTGGGGCGCTGAGCCCACCTGCCAGCTCACCTGTGTGTAGGTGTCCCGGATGCTGTAGTCCACCAGCACC
Source organism: Podarcis muralis (assembly GCF_964188315.1). Classification (NCBI taxonomy): domain Eukaryota; kingdom Metazoa; phylum Chordata; class Lepidosauria; order Squamata; family Lacertidae; genus Podarcis; species Podarcis muralis. The sequence continues at coordinate 1,186,178 of NC_135666.1, read as the reverse complement.
ATGATGAGGATAGCGATGGGCACCCCGAAATCTCCAATCACACGCCGGACCTGCCCAGAGAGAAAGAGGGAGAGACTTCCTCAGCCCTGGCCTTCAAGAGCTGTTTCTGGTGGCAGGAGCATGTGGCTTTAAGGCAAGAGGCCTCTGAGGGTGCGCAGAGTGCCCCCAGACCCTCCTGCCCCCTCCTCTGCCCCCTCTTGCCACCCCTCCATGTAATTTTTAATTTGAACCCCATCTTTCTCTACTGCTGCACACAAAGCGGTTGACAAGCTGAAGAAACCCCAAAACGTGCAGCGTAATAATACGATCCAATGCAAAAATATATAATCACAATTAAAAAAAGGTTTTAATATAAACATATCATAGAATGGCAGAGTAGGGAGAGACCCCTGAGGGTCATCCATCTCACCCCCCTGCAATGCAAGAATCGGTGACGGGGGGCCATCCAATCTCTGCTTAAAAACCTCTGAGGAAGGAACTTTATAAAATAAAGCAACATTCGACAATCTACTGGGTGCATAAGATGAACTTTCCAAATTCCTGCAAATAAGGGAATCCTCTCTCTGGGCAATTGCGGCCGTTCTCTTGCTCCGGCTGCCCAATTCTTCCCTGACCCGCCCCCCAGGCCACGCACCCGTCCCGGGAAGAAGCGGCTGTTCTTGAACTTGCGCAGGAAGAAGGCGATGAAGAAGGTGCCGGCCATGAGGACCAGCGAGAGGAGGGCCGTATTGGGCTGGCCGGTCACTTTGGCCGCGGAGCGGACGGACGTCCCGTTGCCCAAGACCAGGGTGGTGTTGCCGTCCAGGCTGATGTCGCCGGTGCCGTTGGCCTTGGTGCAGCTGTTGAGCGGGTGCTCCTGGAAGATCTGCCCAGAGACAAAACCTTTCCCGTTTGTTTCTTGCAAGGAATCCTTATCCTTGCTTGGTTGGTTTTTATATTGTTTCACAGAATGCTTTTTAACTGGTTTTCCACTGAGAGTGTATTTTGGCAGTGGCAGAATCCGTCTATCTCGAGAGACAATGGAGTGTGCCTTCTGGGGATGAATTCAAACTGCTGCCAAAATGAACTCTCCGGGGCACAAGATATAGGAGATAATATACAAATGGAAGAGTGGGAAAAATTATGGAAAGTGAATTTAAAATTCACTGATTGCATATTGTTAAAAGAGAACTATATGAAAATGATGTATAGATGGTACATTACAGCTGTAAAAATGGCAAAAATGTATAGAACAGGCTCCAACAAGTGTTGGAAATGTAAAGAAAAATAAGGCATGTTTTTTCATATGTGGTGGGATTGTAAAATAATCAAAAGCTATTGGGAGATTATTTATAATGAGATGAAAAAAAATGTTTAAGATAACTTTTTAATAAAAAGACCAGAAGTGTTTTTACTAGGCATTTCAGGTCAAGAATTGCCAAAAGAGAAGAAAAAACTAGGATGCTGTTAGCCCAAAGATGGAAAAGAAGAATGGCAAGAAAAACTGACGGAATACGCTGAAATGGCAAAATTAACTGGAAGACTATGAGATAAGGATAACAGAGACTTTAAGAAAGACTGGGAACCATTTATGTTATCTCTACAGAAACAATGTAGAGAGATGGACGCATTAGCAGGTTTTGATTAAACATTTACAATTACCAAAACAAACGTAGAAAATACACTGAACTCGAAAAAACAAGAAGAAAACAACGATAAATATATTAGACTCCAAATTAAGAAGAACACAATATGCAGCAGAAATCTGTGGAAGAAGGTTGCAGGGGCTGCCCAGGCCTTGGGGTCCCCCTCATACGCTTCAAGCTTCAGGGCCCCCCAGATGTGGGTCCGCCACTGACCTTGATAAGCTTGAAGAAGGTCTCGTAGATGAAGATGAGGGAGATGAGGAAGGCGAAGATTTCCTGGGTGAAGCGAGAGACATAGCGCACCAGGAAGCTGCCCTCAAATGCCACCATGACCAGCACAATCAGGATGAGCCAGAATCCGATCCAGACGCGACCCACCAGGTAGTCCAGGCCCTGCGAGGTGCAGAACTGGGGCGGGGGGAAGGACAGGCAGTGAGGGGTGTCCTCCAGGGCCCCCCTCCCCACAGTCCTGGGTGGGGGCACCTGTCCATCTCTCTCTCTCTCTCCTCCCTCCCTTGGCAGAGAGATGCTCTAGGGAGAACCAGCGCCTGTGGGGTCATTGAAAGATAACGCCATCAGGCTGCAAGGGCCCAGCTCCCCTTCTAGCAGGAGACTGATTTGGTGGGCAAAGAGGTTGGGAGGCCACTGGCCATGGATCCTGGAGCTGTGACCCCTTCGTTGCAGGGGTGGGTTGGACTACAGGACCTCTAGGGGTCCCTCCTGCTAAGGAAATACCAAAACCCTACTTGAAGGGTTTTCTCTAACCTGGCTGCGCTTTCTTGCTCGAACCAGACTGACGCTGAGCCTGCAGGACCAGATCGGGACAAAGTTGGGAAACCTTTTCAGCAGGGAACCCCAAGTTTGGAGATTTCCAACCTGGCGGTTCTGGGATTCCACCCCCCCCCCCGCCCTGAGCCTTCAGAGGGGAGAGGAGGTCCTGCACGATTGCAGCTCCGACGGGGAGATTCAAAGAGGAGACGGGACGCTAGGGAATCAGGGGAGACCCCAACCCCCTGGAAAAACTCACCATGAAGAAGGCCTCCTCAAAAACGAGGAGGGGTCCTGAGAAGCCGATGACCAGGAGGGGCTGGGCGCCCAGCAGGCAGAAGAAGATGCCCTGGACCGAGGTGGAGATGATCAGCTCTGAGACCCCAATCAGCCCCTGCGTCTTCTCACCTGGGGGGGGGGGGGAGCAAGGCTCAGAGGGGGCTGGCCTACCTCTCAGGGCTGGCGCTCCAGAGCACCCCAAACCCAGCCTCAGCCCTGCAATTCCTGGGAAGGGCAGCTCCCCAAAGGCGCAGGCAGTGTCGGGTCCGGCCAGGCCAGGCTGGGTGGCCTCTGCACCTCAATGTGGGGCGCTGGCCCCCCACTCACCCAGCAGCCCCCCAAAGGTGATGGCCGGCGACAGGGCAGCAAAGTAGATGAAGATGATGGCCGCCACGCACTGGGCGTCCAGGGCGTCCCGGAAGTCGCTCAGGTATTTGGGGTAACGGCGGCAGACGTCCTGGACCAGACCCCCGAAAGGGCGCCCCGTTCGCCGGAGGGGGTCCGGCTCCTCCTCCTCCACCTTCAGAAGCGCTGTGGGGCAGACAGGGGGCAGCAGTGAGGGCGTGTCCCCCAAAAGAGACTGAGACCCCCCAACGCTGCAACGTATTTCCACGACTGTGTTGAACGAGTGGGTGTTCATGGCAGGGGGTTGGACTGGATGGCCTCTGGGGGCCCCTTCCAACCCTGCGATGCTACAATTCTCTCATTCCTGTATATATCCCTGGGATATAAATATTTTAGATAATAACGGCAGCATTATGGCAAATCAACCAGTTGCGTTTTGGCTCAGGAGGAAGCAAGAGCTTTCCAGGCTACTGGAGCTTTGAGGCTGGTTTTGAACACGTTGCAATATATTTTGATTATCGTTTTTATTTATTTTTGTATATTTATTTATTTAGGTTTTTTAAATTAAACATTTAAAGTAACAAGCAGGACTAAGATGCGGAGATCTGCTCCGGAGATCCAGACCGTGGGGAGCCCCAAGAAATTAATAAATACAATTTGGACTATAATTTAATCTTCTTTATTTTAGTTTTTTATTTTTTATTTGAAGTATTATGATTGGACATTTAATTGGATGTTTTTTATTGGAAAATCAATAAAATGATTTTTTTAAAAAAAAGTAATAAATCACCATACAATATCTACAGGATCTCCTGGACTTCCCTCCACCCCTGTGTGGCTCCTGTCATTAGTCCTGTCATCCTGCATCTCTTATAATAACCCAACTCTTTAGCATCTCCATTATGTCCAAAGCTCACCATTAAACTACAAGTATTATTCCAAACCCATTAATGATTTTAACTGCTTACAATGGTTTTTTTTTTTAATCTTACCTATCTCAACCTAACTTACCGTTTTTAACTATTTTGTTGTTATTACTCCGAATTTTATCCTTTAAATGTTGCCAGCTTCTTAGAAGCCCCGCTTGGGCAGGATATAAATATATTCAGTTATAACAATCACTAGAGTCTAATAATCACTAGATAATAATCTCTCTTCTATGCTGCTGGGGTAGCTCAGTCGGTACAGCATGAGACTCTGAATCTTCGGGCAGTGGGTTCGAGTCCCGCTTTGGCTGCAAGATTCCTGCATCGCCGGGGGTTGGACTTGATGACCCTCGGGGGTCCCTTTACCCGAGAGCCAGCACCTACCTTTCTCCTCAGGGGACTTGGGCTCCATGGCAGCCCCCAGGAGGAGGCGCCGCTCCTGCTCCTCCCTCCGCCGCAGCATCTCTCGCTGGAAGTGGGCCACGCTCCGCAGCAGCTCCTCGCCCTGCACCTCCGAGGGAGGAAGCACCACGCTGCAGTCCAGGAACTCGTTGATGGCGTGGAGCAGGTCCTGGCGGTCGTCGGCCAGGTAGGCGGCTTCGTGGAATTGCTGGGGGGAGACAGGCAGGTGAGGCCAGGGAGGGAGCCCCGCCGCGCGGGAGAGGAGGAGGAGAGGGTGGCGATGTCCTACCTTGTCGGACATGAGGGTGGAGATTGAGCGCCCGATTTCGTGGTAGTCCATGTTGGCGCTGCTGGGCCCCAGCAGGACAAAGAGGAAGCGCACCGGGACAGGCACCTCCAGGACCGAGTCCATCAGCGCCGCCTCCTGCAGCCGCACAAAGGCCATGGTGGGCTGGTCCAGGAACTCCACGCTGCCTGCGGGGAAAGAGGGGGCAGCGGATGGGGGCCAAGGACCAGGATCCGTGCCACAAGAAAGGAGAGCTCTGGGACAGTGGCAGCCCTGGCACCGTCTCCCTCGAGATGCTCTCCTGCCTGGCAGGCTTTGGAGCAGAGGCTGGACGGCCACCTGCCAGGGGCGCTTGAGCCGAGATGCCCCCTTGCAGGGGCGGGAACGGGCACTTCAGCTCAGCGCTGCAGGAAGGTCTTGTACCTGTCCTGAATCTTCCATCCTTCTGCCTCATGCAGAGATGTAAGCCAGGAGCCAAATGGTTTCATAAACCAGGCTGACGGGCACCAAAATGGAACGCCTAGTTGCCATTTGGGGGCCGAAATAGAGCTCCAAAGTTGTATTTTTCAATCTGACTTGTTGGTTCTGAGTGTGCAGATAAAAGAGAACGGATAGGATTCTGCATCTCCAGATGGTGGAGACGTCAAGCACCATCCTGGCAACCGGGCACCTTCACTTGGCCACAAGTGGCAAATAGCCAGGCGCAAAGCACCGTATTTTTCGCTCTATAAGACGCACCAGACCATAAGAGGCTAGTTGGCTGTCCTGGCTTATTGTTTAGCCGCGCGCAGCCTCTCCCCACCAAGGGGAGCCTTCATCTCCTGCCCGGGAGAGGCTGTGCATGGCTAAGGCTCCCCCAAGAGCCGCGCTCCCTTTAAAGAGCGCACGGAGCGTGTGTGCGGCTCTTGGGGGCTTTTCCCCGGGGAGGGAGAAGAGCCGCACCCACGCTCCACGCACCTCTTTAAAGGGAGCGCTGAGCAGAGCCTCCCGCCTGCATTCGCTCCATAAGATGCACAGACATTTCCCCTCACTTTTTAGGAGGGGAAAAGTGCGTCTTATAGAACGAAAAATACGGTATGCCTGGTGAATTTTGGACGCTGCCCTCGGGGTCCTTTCTGTGATTCCTAGTTCTCCTGTGCTCTGAGGAGATCCCTTCCAACAATTCTGTGATATTCCCTATCCCTGATTAAGTTTGGCGCTTTTGTTTTTGCTATTTATTTTGCCTTTTCGTTTTTGAGGCTTTTTCAATTAATTTGTTTTCGTGACTGTGTGGAACCCAGTTCAGCTACTGATTGATTATGTGACTTCGGAAATGGATAAAAGCCTCCCCCATCCAAACAAGGACTATCATCAGTGCAGGTAAGAATTTTTTTTTGGGGGGTATTTTTTCATGTATAAGATGCCCTCTATTTTTGGGGATTCAAACTTAAGAAAATGCACTATGCACTATCCGTGTATAAGACGACCCCTTATTTTAAACTTCAACAATTTAGGGAAAAATATAGTCTTATACACAGAAAAATACGGTAAATTTAATTTTTATCATCTACAATGCAGTGGTGCCTCTGGTTGTGAACGGGATCCATTCCGGAGCCCCTTCGCAACTTGAGCAGAACGCAACCTGTGTTTGCACAGGCCGCGATTCACAGCTTCTGCGCATGCGCGCGACGTCATTTTGAGCACATGCACGAGCGGCAAAACCCAGAAGTAACCCGTTCCGTTACGTCTGGGTTGCCACGGGACGCAACCTGAAAACGCTCAGCCTGAAGCAAATGCAACACGAGGTATGACTGTACTGTCTTATTTATTCTATAGCACAGTACATAGATTATTGCTTTCATTTTATGGACTAGTGGTCTCGTTAGATAGTAAAATTCATGTTAAATTGCTGTTTCCAGGCTTTGTTTTTAAAAGTCTGGAAAGGATTAATTCGTTTTGCATTACTTTCTATGGGAAAGCGTGCCTTGGTTTTGGAACGCCTTGGTTTTGGAATGGACTTCTGAAACGGATTAAGTTTGAGAACCAAGGTTAAAAACAATTCAATCTGTCCGTGTCTTATCTTTCATTCACTTGTTCCCCAGACCTCCTCACACTTCCCTTTTTTGTATCCCGTTCAATTAGTTGGTTCAGCAAATCCTTTCCCTCTTTGTTTTTATCCTAATCTTTAATCTTAATATATTATAACTTTAGATTATCCCCTGTTAACAATCCATTTTTACACATCTTGATAACGTTACTGCTGAAAACCACTTAACTTCAATCCAACATCATTCTAACATTCATTAATTTTGCAGTATTTCTGTAAATAGTCTTTAAATTTCTTCCAATCTTCTTCCACCGACTCTAACTGTTTTTATTTTGTATTTTTCCTTTTTCCTTTTTGTAATATTTTGAAAACTTTAATAAAAATCTTTAAAAAAAAGAAGAAGTTTGAGAACCAAGGTGCCACTGCAAATAAATACTGGGGGGTCCCTTCCAGGGCTAGGATTCCATGATTCTCTGCCCCCCAGGGACTCTGCCCCTCCCTTACCCACAAGCACCACGGTGGCCTCTGCGTTGTCGGGGATCTTCTCCAACAGCTTCAGTTCGTGCTTCGACTTGGACCTGGTGATGGGACCGGGGAGTGTGGGGGACGCCACTTCGCGCTGCAGAGACCCCCGGGTGGGGGGCGGGGAGAGAGAGAAGCAAGGTGGGGAGACTCAGCTGGCTGCCGCGCATCCTTGGTGCACAGGCGCCCCCCCCAGCCACCCCACCCAGCAGGGATTCCTGCATTGCATTGCGGGGGGTCAGGCCGGATGGCCTCTGGGGGTCCCTTCCCCACTCCCTCTCACCTCCTTCTCGATGTCCACCCGGGTCTCATGCTCCCCAGCGTGGCCCCCGATGAGGGGGTCAGTCACTGTGGGCTCGGCCGCCTCGCCGACGTGGTTGGTGCTGTGGTGGTGGCCCAGCAGGGAGCCCAGGGAGCCGGCCGAGATGTTGCGCGGGAAGGAGAACTCCTTCTCGTCCGAGGGGTGGCTGCGAGGAAGGACAGCGCGTCAGGGAAGGGGGCTCCGTCCTAGGGGGGTTGGGGGGGCTTGCAAGGATGCCCCCCCTTGCTGCAGACACCCACCAAGCCAAGGGAAGCCTCCCTGGGATTATAGTAGGACCCTTATTTCCTCCACGGAGGCCAGGGTGCAATACTCCCCCCCCCGTTTTTATCTTTGCAACAACAACAACAACAACATCAGAAGCCTGTTTAAAGGTAAAGGTACCCCTGCCCGTACGGGCCAGTCTTGCCAGACTCTAGGGTTGTGCGCCCATCTCACTCAAGAGGCCGGGGGCCAGCGCTGTCCAGAGACACTTCCGGGTCACGTGGCCAGCGTGACATCGCTGCTCTGGCGAGCCAGAGCCGCACACGGAAACTCCGTTTACCTTCCCGCTAGAAAGCGGTCCCTATTTATCTACTTGCACCCGGGGGTGCTTTCGAACTGCTAGGTTGGCAGGCGCTGGGACCGAGCAACGGGAGCGCACCCCGCAGCGGGGATTCGAACCGCCGACCTGACGATCGGCAAGTCCTAGGCGCTGAGGCTTTAACCCACAGCGCCACCCGCGTCCCGTAAAACCCACAATAACTTTAAAATAAAGCTTATATCAAACAAAGCAACATTCCAGAATCCATTAGAATAGTAAACAGAATAGTAAACAGTAAAATTAAACATCAGTAAATAGTAATAACAATTATTAAACAATAACCCTGTGAGGTCCCTGCCAGATCCTGGCCTGACACTCAAACCTTGAGTCCCTGGGTGCTGTTGGACTACAACTCCCATCATTCCCAACCGACGGTTCTGCTAGAGAGGGACGATGGGAGCGCAGCACCCAGGGACCCAAGGCGGAGAGAGAGGCTGCTCTACCCACTCTGCCACACTGTCTATATGATGCCAGAGCTGGCAGGAGGAGGAGCCAGAAACTGCCCCCCACCCCCCGCTTGCCTCACCTGTGCTTGAGGAGCAGCGCCCGCAGCACGTTGGCGCGGTCCTCCGCTCGGATCTGGTCCGAAATGATCATCTGCTCCACGACTTGGTGTGCCACCCCTGGCAGGGTCT